>NC_061802.1:16393858-17061858 GCF_021462225.1 Girardinichthys multiradiatus | reverse complement strand
TTTATTTAATGATGATTTTATTGTATTAAATTTGTCCAGTTTGACCCTCCATTCTTGATGCCTGTATAGGAGGTCAAGTCAGAATTTAAATCAGGTGTTCTGGAGCAGACACACATCTAAAACTTGCAGGGAAGGGGTCCCTGAGGACCAGGGCTGTGAACCATTGAGGTACAGTTTCTAAATTATGAAGGTAATGCCTTTTTATCCTTTTGTTCAACAAGTACAGTTCTCTTACTAGGTGCATTTTTCTTTAATTTCAGCAACTTGAAACATAAAAGTATTGTCATTGTTCAAAGGAAACGATCACTTAATAAATAAGTAAAATACAACTATGTACATTTTGTTTATTCAACTAAGATAGGCAGGGTCTGTTTCCTTGTTTGATATTTTATTATTTCTTCATTATTATTCTTTTTACTTTAACTGGCCTTTACTACAGCTAAAAACAGGGACCTAACTGGTCCTTCAAAGAAAGAAATTGCCAAAAGACTAAATGAAGAAAACAAAAATGGGAGTGGCACAGGAGTGGGAGTCGTTCTGAATGGGAGCAGGATGGGAGTGGGAGTCAATTTACCAGGAGTGGGACGGGACAGGATTTGTTTTGTTATGCTGGCCTGGGATTGGGATGGGACAAGACATTTTTCTGTGGGAGCGGGATGGGACAGGAGAGAAAATCCACTCCCGTGTCACCCTCTAGTGCCTATCTCCAGCGGTCTGCAGGCGAGGGTTGGGGTACACCCTGGACAGGTTGTCAGTTCATCACAGGGCAACACAGAGACACACAAGACAAACAACCATGCACACCTAAGGGCAATTTAGAGAGACAAAGTAACAGTTTTAACTGTTTTTGGGCTGTGGGAGGAAATCAGAGTACCTGGAGAGAACCCACGTATGCATGGGGAGAACATGCAAACTCCATGCAGAGAGACTGCAGGCCGCTGTGCAGCCCCTGATGATGACCCATTTTCAATTTTCTAGCAGTGTCCACCAGATATCAATTATACGTATATTTGGAAGAGTAACAGACCCACAGCGTCACAGATGTTCTACCATACTTAACAGTGGGCATGAGGAGCAATTCCCCATGTTTATTTTCTGTTTAAACCCGGACCCACCTGAAGTATTTGTTGCTGAAAAGCTCAATTAAAGACTATGTTCAAACTGCAGGTCTTAGCGCGTAGTTGAAGATTTTATCCAGGGTCGTTTTAAAAAATAGCATTTATTCTAATATTCTAATTAGCAGTCTTAAAAAAAATGTATATGAGCAGAAAAGTTGCATTTGGGCCACTTGGTTCAGTAGTGTGTATGTAGCCTTATTCTCATTGGCCTATTAATGGTTCTAGTCCAAACTCCACAACAGTCTTTGTAAAGGTAGGATAGAAAAGGTTGTTTTTTTTATTTGCAAAATGCCTCCCAAACAACTGCTTGACATACTGATAGTGTTTAATGGATGCTATGGAGACCCCGTGACCCCCAACCCCCCCACCCCGATCCCACTCTTAGCTGCAGTTGTAATTAGGTGTAATTTTAAAGAACTGCATCGTGTCACACTGTGTTAGCGAGATATTAAAATATCTCCTCTCTCAGGGAACAATGGAAGAAGCCAGACTGCACGACTTTTTTTGATGCAACACAATCACATCAAACAGATCAGACAGACATATCAGTCAATCAATATATATACAGCAAGTTATGGGGGGTTATTCTAAGAGTCGGATGCTGAGAAAAGAGAGAGCAGGGGAGAAAAGGGAGAGGAGGGGATAGCACAAAAGAGTTCATGGCTGAGAAAAGAGAACAAGAATCAAACGTCACACGAAGCAGCAGTCAAACTAAACAAAGTTCCCAGAAAATATCAGACATTACTTGATATTTGTCTTAGGCAGTCTTTGATTGTGGAAATGCAACCATGATGGTCACTGCATCCTTCACAGACCACCAAACCAAGCTCACAACCAGAGATTTTATTTCACCATGAAAGGTTTTGGCAAAGACGGTAAAATTACAAACTGTGATCCCGGTTTGGAGATTTTTTACCATCCTCTTCACTGTGTGGGATTTCTTGGAGGATCAAATCTTGATCCATAAGGATATCCATGAGGATCAAAACACATCTTACCTACTTGAATAGCATGTTCTCTTGTCTTTTACAGAGTCTTTTGCAGAGAGCCTAAGAGAAATGGGCCTCTGGGTTATGTCATATTTATACCCCACGGAAGCAGAAAGTCACGGATTACAAATAAGAAGTTCCCTACTGTCCCACTGAATAAACATCCCCTGATTAAAGGTTGAATTTTTTATTTTTCTGTTTGATAATATTCTACTGCAATAAAAGATTAATTTATTTAAGGCTTTTTGAACATCCAGGCTAGAAATAGATACACAAATGTCTGCAGACACGTTTAACTGCAGGAACCCTGTTCATACTCACAAAAAATATGTCTTTGAAGGAGTGAGTTTAAATAGACACATTTTTCTATCTAAACTCATCTTTGCCACAGGTGTCATACTCAATTTCTGTTGATAACAAGAACTGACCTCAAGAATAGGGCTGCACAATGTATCGCTAATTTATCATGCATTCAGGCCCTAAATATATTTGATGACACTTGTTCATTGCAGCATAAAACATTTTAGAATGTAAAGAGGTGTTAAGGTGGTCAAGTTGTTAGGAACAAAACAATGGACTCATACCAGAATCAGCTGTTGAGATGTAAATTATGAATTTTATTTTTTCCAGTAGCTGGACAGACTAGATATTATCTGGAGTCGATGTTTGCTATGAACCCAAAGCAGAAACACATTAACACTTTTTAATTTTGTGTTTATTGCGTTTCGTATCATCGAAACATTTACCAATATCTCATATTGCAAGTTTTTCTAACATCGTGCAGTCCTGGTTATAACCGTCATTTAATTCAATTTCAATTCAATTCAATTCAATTCAGCTTTATTTATATAGCGCCATTTCACAACACATGTCGTTTCAAGGCACTTCACAAAGGGTCTGGAATGGTGTAGGGTTGTTGGGGAGGTTAGAATAAACTACTGAGTGTTAGAGTTTGGCCATTTTAGAATGGGCTATGTGTAGGGGTACTAAGTAAAATAATAAACTGACAAAGTTTGTTTGTAGACCCCACTGGTGGCCATTGTTATACAAAAGACCACACGGATTGAGGGTACCCGTTTCTGTCTGACTGATTATAACCATTGGAAAAGCGAAGGGGTCGCACAGGTAGCAGAAATGGAGGGTGTGTTTGGATCTCAACCATAACTGAGCCGGTTTAGGCTAAACCTGACTCCCCCTTACTCCATCCAACAGGAGGGAGGAAGGCAGAGGTAAAAATAATTGAAGAGTGTTGTTTCCTGTTGCATTGTGTGAAAGGTGGGTAACTTCAAAATGGGCTAAGTCAGTTCAATCGAATCATATAGATTTCAAGTCAGGTACATACATTCCAGTTAATCCTAACCATTGAACAGTGCAGTCTGAATTTAATGTTGTTTCCCTCACTTTAACTTTCATATAAGGAACTCGGGGATCTCATACCGAATCACAATGGCTAAAATGAAACTGCAATAAGAAATGTTTCCTGCTATCTTTTTCTGCTATCTCAGTCCAGTCTTAAACCTGTTATCTGTTCATGATAGTACTGTGTTATAAACCTGAATCTGATTGAAAGGTTAGGTGGTGTAAAAAATGTCATTAATTTTTCAGTACTTTCACAAAGATCATTATTCCTTAGGTAAAGAGAGTCGAACATTATTGTAAGTAACCACTGATCTTAAAGTAAAAAGACGTCCAAAGCCAAAGTGACATTGCAAAGTTTCATCAAGTTTCACAAAAATTGCTATGGCATTTTTCAGAATGGAGTTGTTTAAATACCTGTCTATCTGCTGTGGTGCTGGCGCTTTCTGGGTATCGATCATTAGCCAGTTCAGACCCATGATCCACATGTTGACCTCCTCCTCGCTGTAGGCTACCATCACACAGAGAAAAATATACAAACATTAGTATCATTAACAAACAAAACGGGTTGAAACAACTCTTACACATGAGAAAAATCACTGATGTACAAAATAAACTAGTTTGGCCCTAGTATAAAGCCATGTGGCACCTCACAGGAAATCTTGAACAAATCTCAGTTCTCGTTATTCAGTTAGTTTAGTGGTGTGTATTACACCCCCAAACCTTTATTATTCCACATTTTTCAATAAGATTTTGTAGAAAAAAATATCTGAAGCCCGCTCTGCTCCCTCTGCCCCCTCCCTTCCCTGAGGACATCTGTGGACCTGCTCAGAACTGTGTGGCCGGTTGATGAACGTTCCATCGTATCATCAAAAACAAATGTGTTGCTTCTTTGTGCTGAGGGTTTTTTGCAATCTCAAACTGTATCCTGCTAAGGATAAAGTGTGAAATATTATTATTTTTTCCCCTCTTCTTACCTAATGTGGTCTCTTTTCTCATCTACCTAAATGTGTGATTTCATTACTTTTCATAGATTTTTAGATTTCTCAGAAAGGATTACCAGCGAAAGCCAAATACTATTAGTATTTGAAAATTTGGACTAAAGCTGTTTTTACACCAACAACCAGATAATTTTTGATTTCTTAAAAGGATAGTATTACAACTATATCATACCAGTGACAGCCACACATTATTAGTATTTAAAAAGTTTGGACTAAAACTGTTTTATACCAGTGACCCAGCTTATTTGAATGATGGGACCACAAATGCCTCATACCAGCGACCTCAAGGATTAATATAATCATTTTTCTTCTAGCACCGGATGAATTCCTTACCACAGAGGACTTAATGAGCTAATTACCTCTATTAGAAAGATTGGATTAGAACCAGCTCTTACCAGTAAACTCTCAAGGATTATTAGTGTCATTTGATTTGTTTTTCTGTTTGATTTTCTGTATCATTGTTATGTTTTTCCTCATGTACAGCGCTTTGAGTGCCTTGTTGCTGAAAAGTGCTGTATAAATTAACTTGACTTGACTTAAAGCCAGTAAAGTCATCAATGGAAGGTCATTGCTGATAAATCCTCACTAGATTTCAGACACTGTTGATCTTTAGACCTGGAAAACAACATATATACCCCAATGCATACTTGATGTTTAACATGTGGTAAGTCAAGCAAAGAAATCTAGAAAAATACTAAATAAAAAGAAGGTTATGACCTTTAACCTATTAAAAATTCGCACTGACCTGCTACACTGAGTGTCCGCAGGCGAAACTCAAGGCCATACAGCACAATGAAGCAGTGTGCCGGGTCCAGTTTACGAGCCTCCTCCGGGTATCGCTCAAAGTCACGCGAGCCTTTTCCCAACCGCAGCTCCCGGATCTCCCGTATGTCAACTGAAGGAGGAAGAGGAGGAGGAGGAGGAGAGAGAAGGGATAGTGTTGCATGAACACAAATATGCTAAACCATTAATCACACTTTGGCACGTTGTTCATTACCGTGCCAAACACACAGAAATCTGCTGCTGGAGAGCTGCATCAATGGTCACTGTGTGAGCAGGAGACCAGAAACGGATACACCAACATCTCAACCGTGGGCTGCAGGAAGAGAAAAATGTCTGCAGACATCTTTAACTGCAGGAACACTGTTTATACTCACAAAAATATGAAGCCGTTGATGGAATTATTTATTTTAAAAAGATCAATTATTCTGGTCAAGTTGACCTAGTAATGCAGCGTCAGTGGGAGGGAAAAGAAAAAAAAGTCTTCTTTTACCATTTAAAATAATATGTAAACTGCTGCAAAATAAAACAAGGTTAGCTAGTTTATTTGTTTAAATTTAGAAAAAAAATACAAAGCAATGTTAATTCAAAGTATCTTTGGTATGTTTTAATTTAAATTATTTCTATTAAACGTGACCATAGGGAATCTGTTTCTAGGTTGTGTCGAAATGCGGTGAGATCCTTCCATGTCGCCATGCAAAAATTAATATTTAGAGTATTAAAGAATAAAGATTATTTTTCATTAATAAGATGTGATCGTTTCTTTGACAATCATGTGAAACATATATCATTAACGGTGTTATTGGATTGTGATCACATACTGATTAGAGAGAAAGATCATCTGATTTTACATTAAAAAGAAATTGAAAAATGTTTTCTAGGGTAACAAATACATTGACAAAACATTTTTATAATTCAGTTTTAAAAAATTGGGCAAATGTTAGAGAACGTTTCAGTTTCATAAGAGTAGATTTTTTATTTTTATTTTTTTTGCTGGACTGCTGGAGACAGGCATATCCCCGCAAGGATGCAAGGATAAACATAAGACAGAGGATGTAATGTTTGCACCAGAGCCTCTGAAAAACAAGCCGCTTAGTCAGTCACTACCTCTAGATGGTGTTCTTGCTGTCATCTTTAATCTGGACAAATCCTTTAAATCTCATAATAAACAAGTTTCTATGTGTCTTTCACCTCTGCAATAATGCCATAATTAAAAATATCCTGCCCAAGAGTAGAGCAGAAAAAAGTAGTCAATGCATTTCTCTCCAGATTTAGCTTCTCTTCATTGGCTCAATGTTAAATCCTGAATATTATTTAGAATTCGCCTCCTTACATAAGAAACTCTTAATAATCAAGCTCCATCATACTGTATATCAGAGATTGTATTGTTTAATATGCTCTCAACAGAGGACTTTGCTTTCTGACATCAGGTGTGCAAGTAATTTCAAAAGTTTCAAAAAGTAGAATGATATGTCTATACTGTAGGTGATGAAATAAATGATAAGTCTTTACTTCAGACTTTTTCATGCACAAAACAGAAGCAATTTTAAAATGCTGAATATTTTCTTTGCTGCTTGCTGAATACTCTTTTTTTTTATCATGTAACCTTTCCTTGACATGTTTTTTGTCTCACATGTACAGTACATGGGTGTTTGGGTCACCCTAGTACTGACATCCAGATGATTCAGTGTCACCTAAAAGTATGGATTTCAATTTGTATTTGTATGAATCTGCATTTAAATGCTTTAATGATTTCCACACTGAAGTCACACTCAGACAAATTGTATCTAGTTGTGTTAGGTTTGTGGGGCAAGCAAAAACCTTGGATTCAATCCTTATTGTCAGCAGTGTGGGTTTGCTCTAAGAACATAGATGTATAGACGGCTATGTTTACTAAACTTTAATTTCAGAGTTTAGTATCAGAAGTTTATAGACACTGTTGTCTCCCACCAAAATGCTCTGTGTGTTGTAATATCAGTAAAAACAATGAAAGTCTGTCCGTGTATAAGCAGTCAGTGGAGCTGACTCTCAAGGGACTCCTCTGGATCCTCTGGAGATCATTGTGGAAAGACGGATTCTTCATAAAATGAAGAACATTATGGAGAACCCTGAGCATCCTCTTCATGAGACTGTCCTACAACAACAGAGTGTCTTCAGTCAGAGGCTTCTTGAGATCTGCTGTAAGACGGAGCGCTACAGGAGATCCTTCCTGCCCACAGCCATCAGCATCTACAACGGCTCTTTGAGGAAACCTTCATAATATGAGCTATAACAACATTTAATTTCCCTTTGGGATTAATAAAGTATTTTTGAATTGAATTGAATTAAGGTCCAGTGGGCAACGGCAGAATGTGAAGTAAACTCTGGACTCTACTTCACACTTGCAGCAGTCGACACACCCACAAAGAAAACCTCCAGTTTACTGACATAGCAGATGTCCAGTGCAAACACACATAAACACGCTCTCATAGACACTCATCACATTCACAAACGGTTGCTTAAAAAACTTTGGAAACAAATTTTCTGCGAGGGGAACTTCTTCTAAATGAAATTAGCAACAACTTTATATATTTTGGCCAATGAAAAAAAAAAAACATTTTGGACTTAGTTATCCATTCAAGAAATGACAGTGGAAAACAACAGAAGAAAGAAATCGTGTTATTCAAGTCAAAGCGGTTCGCCTTCAGCAAGTTGTAAATAATCCTGAATCAAACAGGCAGGAGTATGTCTGGTTCTGATCTGAATGGTCTGCATCTGCAGACAGCAGGGAGAAGGTCTGGCATGAGATTAAGCGAGAGGATCATCTTCCTCACATGGTGGTTTGATTTTAGTTGATCGTTTTAAGAAATCATTCTTTGATCTTTCATTCGAGTTTTCAAAAGCAGAAATATATATGATTTAATCTCTAAAAAGGTAAAAAAAAAAAAAAAAAAAAGATTTATAACAGTGTTACAGATAAACATCGCCATGCATTATCAAATCTCCTTTTTATGTTAAGGTTGAAGAGTAATGCTGGTGACTCGACAAAGACCTGGGGCTGTCTTGGCTGCAGATTGCTTGTTGCTGCTCAACATACAGCTGTAACAGTGCAGTAATTACTCCCAATACTCATGATCATCATTATTTGTTTGTAGTCTGCTCGGGCTGAATAAGACCAAGCACTCACAAAAAGCATGCACGTTTATGACGAGCAGGGTTTGCTATGGTTTGATAGTGGCCAACCAGCATTCAGCACAGTTGAGAAAGTCAGGTATGCAACTGAGGCCTGTTTTGTGTGTTTCCTGGGATAGATTGAAAACCTAGCCAGAACCTGCGCATCACGCGGTGAACATAGGGCAGTACAACATATTTACAATAAAAATGTGTAATGTATGTTATTAGATATAACCAATACAAAACAAAAATATTTGCTAAAGAAAAAGATGTATCTCACTCCACCTACCATGGCCTTGAAAATCATCAAGAGTCGGCGTTATTTTTTTTTTTTTTATGTGCTATTAATGCACGTGCTTATGAACTTTGTGGACCTCATATACGCTATAGATTGAACGTTATTTAGTTTTTTGTTTCAGCTGTTTCTCCCGTTTCTTAAAAAAGTTGGGGAGACAACTCCACTCAGTCCCGCCTCCTGTCCACCTGCCAGCAGCTCTGGGCGCCCCTCGGTAGCAGCTGAGAGAAACAGAAGAAACCTTTGGAGATTTTTTTTACTGTTGTAGACAAAAACTTATCAAAGCATCATTTCACATGCAATTATTCACTTCTGAAGCAACACTAAACTTATTTGAACAAATAAAAACATGAACATTATAAATGCAAAACCAAGAGATATGAGAAATGATCCCATGTTCAGCCTCTTACATCTGTCCTAGTTTCCTGTTTAAAGTCAGAACGTGATGTATTTAGGGGTTTGAATCAAACAAATACATGCGAAAACAGCACAAACAGTAGGTCTAACAGCACTTTATAGGATGAGTTTCCGTTATGTATTACACTCCCCATTGTTGCATTTTATTCATTGTACTTTACTTGGTTCCTCATTCAATCCCACTTAAAATCTGTTGTCTTAGTTAATGTTCCTCCATGAGAGTCAAAAAATATTCCTTTAAGGTCAATTGAAAATATTTGTAAAAATCTGCAATTAATTTGTGATTAATTGTGAGTCAACACAGCTTAGGGCACCCAAATGGCTAGAGCCTTCCGACTAAGATTAACAAAAACGTGACTTGTATATATCACATTGTACACTTTGTCATAAGATCTGAAATGCACAAAGAATGACCTGCAGGAACTTGTATGTCGATTTCCAGATGGTCAGGGAGCAAAAACCGGTATCTTTAGAGCTTCAAACACACAACTAATTTATTGTTAATATCATCTTATAGTATAAAAAGACTAGACTAATCTCAGGTTTCAAATAAAGGTTTTAGACCACAAAGGTTTTAAAGTGAAAGCTGAGTCACGTTTCGCCTAAAGCAATAAAGCACAAACCAAAACACTACTACGTTTTTCTGCCATTCCCTTTATCATTTCCTGCCATTGAGCTTGGCCGTTGGACATTGAGGAAAATAGGCTCTCAATTCATCAAACTCACTTTGCTCTCACACACCACAACCTTTAATCCTGGCTCTTGCTGTAAACACAGCTGTGATAAAGACACACTACTGCTTCAACTTTCAGGGTGACATCAGTTTTAATGAGCAGGGAGGGTCAGATCATAGAAAACACACTGATAAGGTAAGGTAAGTTTATTTATATAGCGCTTTTCAGTAACGAGACACTCAAAGCGCTGTACATACAATTACAATACAATCACAAAGAACACAGAAAAACAAATCAAATGCTAAGAAAGCTAAAAATCTATGAATCCTTCTGAGAAATTTAAAAATATCTGGTCAATATTACAATGATACAGATAACATTAATAATCCTTTGGGTTTTACTGGTAAGAGCTGGTTCTAAACCAATCTTTCTAAAGAGGTAATTATATCATTGAGTCCTCTATGTAGAGGAAAGCATCTTGTGCTAAGTCTCATCATTCCACTGAATTCTAACTAGTGAAGCTGAGTCACTGGTACAAAACAGCTTTAATCCACATTTTCAGGTGCTAATAATATATTGCTTTTACTGGTGCTGAAGTTGAACTAAGTAATCTAATTAAGAAAGCTGGGTCATTGGTGTAAGAGCAGCTAAAGTCCAAGTTACTAATAATGTTTGGTTTTCGCTGGTAAAATCTATGAAAAGTAATGAAATCACACATTTAGGTAAAGTAAGATAGGAGGGAAAAAAAAATCATATTTCAGACTCTATTCTTAGCAAAATAGAATCTGAAATAGTACAAAAAACCTCAGCAGGGGTAAGCAACACACACATAAGTAAAGATTCGGCAAGGGTACAGTGGAATCTTGATGGTGCGAATGTAAATCTGAGTGTGTTTGCAAGAATTAGACTGTCAACACCGATAGAAGCGCCATTGTCCTTGAGAAGAGAGGTCCTATCAGCACACAGCTGGTAGGGGAGTGCTGGGGAAGAGCGTCGTGTTTATATAACATCCAGGAGATATTTTGTCGATTGCCAGTTAGCAGAAGTTGCCAAGGCCACATTGGGGAGTCAGATTTAGAAAAACAATAAATGTTGTGGTTCAGGCAGTTGTGAATTTCCAACCACCTTAAGGGTTTTACTGGTATGTCTCAATTGCGAATCCAAATAGCCAAATTTCTGGTATTTTCCGCAGATCTGGAGCGTAAAACTTCTACAAGATTATATCCTTCAACCTCTGAGTCCAACCGCTGCCAGGCTGCGATTCTGTTCAAGAATTGTGTCCAGCTTGCGATTCTGCTCTCTTAACATTTCAGTCTGAGTGTTGATCGCTCTACAGACTCCATCTAACATCACAGGCAGCTTTGGAAAGTTTTGAACAGCCGCCCACGTTTTGAGAATCACTCGATAAGCCAGGTAACCACCAACTCCAAAAAGCAGAAATCCTGTTATCAAAGTCCAAATATGTACACATTTTCTACGTCCTCGACCGACATTGTAGTCAGGCACACAATCTTCCACTGCTGCCAAGAATCCATTGTGTTTCCAAAGAAGAACGTCCCGCCTGGACAAGAGGGTCTCCTTTACCCTGTCTTCCCGTAGGAAAAAAAAAAATCTGATGACTCATATCTGAGGTTCTATGTTAATATGTTTCATTATCAGAGCAGCTTGATAGGAAGCTGTCTCTCCCTTCTCAGTTAGCTCTCGGTGCTGAACTGAATTACAGTCCATCCAAACAGCTGCATACTGTTGACCTGAAATTACCAGCTGTTCATGATTGCAGAGTATTTCCAGAGAAATAAACTGTTCATGGTACAGTTGGTCACATCATTGCCTGCCAGATGGCAACCCCAGTTTAGATCAAGTCCAAGAAATGTGATGCACAGGAGGAAACTAAAAGATTAAAAGGATTCTGGTGGAATTCAGTCCTTCAAAAAACGTCTAGTCATCACGGTGATGGATTAAATACGATCCATAGTTAATTTTGAAAGTTACCCTTTCTGTCAGTGGTTTGCTTTTATTTACATATTTTAGGGTTATATTATGATGAACGACAGCCATCCTCACAAGTATTGGCCCCTCCCAGGGTGAAAATTAGAGAAGGGCCTTAAAATAAATTCAACTTTTATTGCAGAAAATATCTACTTTTAGGCTTAGCTCTTGCTCCACCACAACAGACTGGAGCACTGCCCGCATTTCTGCAGAGAAGCTGACAATCTGTCTATCCATCTCCCACTCCATTCCACTCTCAGCCATTAACAAGACATCACGCTACTTGAAGTTCTCTATTTGAGGCAGAGACCGACCCCAACCCATAGAGCACAATCCACCTTTTTCCAATAGAAAACCATGGTTTCAGGTTAGAGGAGCTTGGTTTCGGCATCAAAAACAGAATCACTGAGAAGGGGATTCCAGCAAAGCCCAGCCGGCACTGGGAACATGCTTGACTTTGTCCCAAGAATGTGAACACAGACTTTGCTTTGGATATCCAAGAACAGGATAACCCTCAAGTGACAACCCAGTACCCCATACTCCCACAGAACTTACCCCCCGAAATAAATAAAAGAAAAAGCAAACTCATATGATCTCTTCAACAATTTCATGAATGTAAAGATCTGCTCCACTGCTCTACAGCCAGGCCAAAAGCAAAACTCCTCCTAAAAATGTTTGAAATCTCAGAAAGGGAATGGAAAAACCATTTCCAGTCTTTGTATGGTTTGGGAGGGGAACCAGTGACCTGGACATACAATATTGTTTGGTACCTCCATAGCAAAGGTCATTGAGGTAACTAATATATTACCTTCATATAGGGCGCCCAAGGCAGACATGATTCATCCCGAGAAGCTAAAGGTTCTGAACATTATGGGGCTTTTGTGGTTGACACAGCCCTTTAATATCACATGGAGGACTGGGACTACAGCTGTGGAGTGCCAGATTGGAGTTATTTTCCAAACATTTTAGACCCTCCAACCATTGAGGGATCACATTTCTCAGCCTCTCAGGCTCTAACAGATTATTGATATTGTTGGACCACGTTTTGCTGAATTTTGGACCATTTGCACGTTGCTAGACGCCACCAGGCCTTCCGGCACCATTGGCCATTTTGTACCCCAGGATAGTCCGCTACTACAAATCCCAGCGTGTTCCGCAGCTGATAGGACAGGGCGTCCCAGTTCTGACGTCACAGTGGGCTATATAGTAAGGTGAGCCCTTTAATGAGGCGCTTTTTTAGTTGGGACCGAGATACAGTTACCGGCATCTGAAGCGCATCATTCTGGAGAAGAAAATCCCACGTGGACTTTCATTCATTCACCCTGTTGGCCAACGAGAACAAACTCATAAAAGAGGCTCTGGGACTAGGAAGGTCTGGAGTTTTCAACTTTACCGATCGAAGGCGTGGATTTAACACGTAACCAAAAAAAAAAACCACAGAGTTTTCAGGGAGACGCAATTTTCCTCGTTTGTTTTTGTTCCATTCGACTAGTGACGGTCTGTCATATTTTTCACCTTTCTGCCAAGGAGGCCGAGAGGATGAAGACAGACCGATCCCCACCTGAGTTACTCACAGACGCGTGGAAACTCTCCCCCCCACTCCTTTCTCTGCCTCTCTGCCCCAAGGAAGACTTCAACAAGTAAAGTCCGTTCGTTCCTTTTACTTCTTTATTAGGAAGAGCTTGGGCAGGATAGAGTAGGATTTTAGTGCGATTTAGAATTGCCACTTATAGTTTAATGTGTTCTGAATTGTATGTGCATGGCATTGTTTTTTTGAAACTTGATTGCTGTTGAATTTCAGAGGCCGCCGAGTCTCGCAAGTTGTGTTTTACTGTCTGGACACTTGAACGCAGGTGCGCTGTAAAACTGTACTGCTATAATAACCTTATGGTGAAAATCAACCATTTTCTTTGTCCTCAACTTCGTGCTTTACTAGCTTGCCGCCAAAAGTTTTATTATCCTTTGTCCTAGGGGTTTACAACTTTGCTTGGAGGAAGTTTTATGACTGCCTGTGTCCCACTGAGCTACACTTTGGGGAGTGGCCTCCCCGAGCTTCGCTCAACCATAGTCCTTTTGTATTTTGCCATAACTGCTGGTTTGATTTCATACACACTCAATGCTGTTTTGTTTTGTTTAGTTAGATAGTTTACCTTTTTTAGTAGAACTTTGCATGTTTGATTAGGTGAAGATTATTGAATCGGAAGAGCAAGTTGTATCAGGGCTGTTGATTTAATAAATGTTCACGTAGATAAAGAGAAGGCATTTCTGTTTATTTTGTGCAAGAGTGATTTGTCAGTCAAAATAAGGTTAAAGTTCCCCACGTTTCGGCAGAAACGGTTGATTAAACAGTGACATCTAATAATAGTTATCAATTATTACTGAGAATTTAACAATTGTAATTATCAAGGGTTTTGAGCCACAATTACAACACCAGAGGACATCTCTGGTTGCGATTCATAAATGAGGATTTTTGGTTAAGAAATTAATTTTCTCAAATTATGATTTTTCATTATAATTCTTGATAAATATTAATTAATCAATAATCATAATCCCAACAATATTTAAACTCAGGAGGAGCAGTGTCCTGACAGTGAAGTCTGACTTAGAGGAACAATTGTCTCAGCAACTCTTCAAAATGGGAAAGACAAGAGAAGATGTAATTTGTGTAAGCCAGGAGTGTGTGGATCTGCAGAAATCAAGGAATGGCTACAAAAAAAGACCTTTAATGAGTAAAGAGATTAAAAAAGCAAATGGTCTTGATGGAACTTTCATTGCATCAAACACTGCTGATAAACAAAGAGCCGCCTTTTACAATATGGTTCCTGAAAATAAAAGTTCAATTTAAAAAAGTCTAAAATACAAATAAAAAACACACTGCAAACATAATTCCTCTTTACAAAGGGACCAACAAACAGATCCAGTTTTTTGTATCAAACATTTTTATCAAAAAACGGGTAGGATTAGAAAACAGGCTGGTCGACACATGTTCGAGTCTCTGGTTAATTCAGCACCGTGATTCCAGCAAAAAATAACTAGCTTGCAATTACAACAGAAATTTGTAAGTCAGACCTCAGAATGACTTCAAACCAAATCTAATCTTGTTCCAAACAGTGAACGACAACAATCTGTGACATTGAACAAGCCATGTGTTCATAGGGAAGTCTATGGGTGCTATTCTGACAAAGAATACAGATTAAGAAATGGCATCACATCCTGTACCAAAGGGACAAGATGGTACAAGCCCTCTGAAAAAGATTTTCTTAGAATTAATGGAAAAGTTGTTGGGAGGATGAATGTCTTAAAAGGCTAATCCAGGGTGAGACCTTTTTGATTCTCAGCTGAGCAACAACATATCCTGGACTTAGTCACAAAAGAGACTTCTCTCCAGTTTTATTAAGACAAATATTTACAGAAACTTTTTCCATTTTCCTAACTTTATTTTAGAGTGTGATGAAATGGTCACAAGTGTCAACAGAACTGCTTTCTTTCAAATTGCCAAATGAAATAAAGGTACTTTATATATTTTTTTCTATCTAGAGGGCATGATCACAAACAGATAATGTAGTGTACTCTGTGTGCCCAATTTGAGGAGACATAAATCACCAGAAGTGGAAATAAACACCATATTATTGCAGCCATCTATACACTTCATATCTGCAGCAGCCATATTGGATTTTGGACAGTAGGTTGCTGGGGTAGCTCCAATTTTTCGTGTCAAATGCATCTGTTTTCAAACTGATTCAGAGCAAGAGAAATATATTTAGGAGGGTGTGGACACAAAAACCTCAGACTGTCAAAAATATACTGATCATGTCTGATCATAAACTGGGTTTAAAGGTTGTTTCCCCATTTAATACTTGGAAAGTAAAGAATTTAGCTTACTGTTAGTTAAACTTCTGTTGTTAAAAAGTTATTCTGTACTTTATTGAACATTTTAACTTTAAACTTTATATGAACAAAGCTCTGTCTAACATTAATTGTGCTCTAAAATACTTGCTTCGTGAGTCAAACCATTCGTACCACAGGACTGGCGCCTCATTTGTGCTCAATGTCTCTCCTTCCTGCAGAAGATTCAAAGCTTTTGTTTTCAGTCCTTCAATCTGAGACGGGAAGGAAGACACTCCCTGATAACTCAACACTTCCTGTGCCTCAGGATTTCATATCTCCACTGCTTCGTTCACTCATTTCGAAGTAAAACAGAATCCAAGTGTCGGCGTTCCTGTTTTTCTTAGCTCATTATAGCTTTTCCTGGTTTAGTCACCAACTCTGCTGGGAACAGAGGTCCTTATACAGATTGAAGCTAAATCTGAGTTTAATTTCTGAGGTCCTGGTTGGAGCTGAGGTGAGTTAGGCTGTATATGATGAATCAATCTTCGGTTGGGACTAAGACAGCTGTATAGATTTGTGTGTTTCAGGATAAAAACAAATATCAAACCAAACCATAGAAAAGAAGAAAAACAAAGTACTGGCAGAGGTGAGGAGTGAGGAGGTCAGACAGATAAATGTGAATAACAACCTTGAAACGGGTGTATTTAGTGTATCTGAAAATAAGCGGGGTGTTTAGGTGAATGTGTGGGAGGCCGGAAATTTGGAAATTATATAAAGAATGGAGAGATGGGAGCAAGAGAAAGCAAAGAGATAAATGATGAGAAAATGTAGGAAATAAAATGAAGGAGAGACCTGCTGAGTTCCTGGAATCTGCTGGAGGCTTTGTCCGGTGGGAGGTTGTTTGTAAAGGGCTGATCTGGGGTTATGAAAGCCAGTGTGTTTATTTTTGTATAAGCCATGTTTTCACCAGAAAATGTGTGGATGAATAAGCCTGACTGGGAAAGACGGTAGGGTTTAAAACAAAAGAAAAATACTGACGATGCTACACCTGCTCACAATACCGTCTTTTATCACGAAATTTAGAGGAGAAACCAGAAATGAGGCTGGAATCTTAGGAAAACCACAACTTCAGAATAAAAGTTGAGGAAACATGAATCTTTTGATTAATGAGGCGTTGTGCGCAGTAGCTCTGATCAGTCAACATGCTACCTGCGCCACACAGCAGTCATAGTGATCAAAGTTGGGAAAATCACAGAGAAATTCAAACGGACAAGTCAAGCTAACAGTTACTCACATTGGGGATCCATCAAGAGAGATTTGCACCTTCTAACACAGCTCCAAACCATCCCCACTTTCTGAGATGTTCTGTAGCTCTCCTTTTGATAGCATAATGCAGTTGTTTGGATGGAAACAACCTCATCACTTTCCATTTTAAAAGTCAACATTACTGTTCAACCAGTAATCAATCAATCACTGCAGGCCAAATCACTGATAAGTTTGGAACAAGCAACAAAGATTAGACCAGTTAAGGCAAAACTGGTAATCAGCTCTATTTTATTTACACCAACTAACTCAAGCTAAAGCAAAGAGCATGCTAGATTTTGGAACACTGGCTCTGCATTAATAAACCCGGCCAGATGAGCTTAAAGGTAAATGGACATCAGACGTGCTCCAGTGCATCATATCAATAGATTCAAAATTCAGACTTTAAAGCTGGATAGATTTATCAAAAGCATTTACACTTAGAACCAAAACAGGTTTAAAATAGGGTGGCTGGGCCCGATGCCTTTTGACCTTTTTACAGGGAGATCATTGTGGTCCTTTGTAATCTCTCTGTGAAATATGACTGTAGCTAAAGGAGGCAAATGAGAAAATGTCAAGGAAAAACCTGCAAGGACAGCTTTGAACCTAAGAAGACTGAACGCAGAAAATTTATCAAAAGTTGATTAAACAAAAAAACAGTTTTGAATTTATTCTCTCAGTTTTTACTTCATGAAAAGCTCCTATCTTAAAACAGGAGACATGTTTCATATCCACTCTATAGACAAAATGTTTGTGTATTCATGTTAGTTCTGTGCATGCTTTCACTATTGCTCTCTTGTGTTGAGTTAGCTGCATCTGTCTGATGTGAAAACAATCCGGCCTGTTCGTCTGAGACCAAGGGATTATTTTCTTTACAGAGTTCTGCCATAAAGTTAGAAAGATACATGGCAGACAGAAGGAAACTCCATCATGCCACTTGTGAATGCTTTAAGTCTTCCTTTCTTCGTCAACACAAACTGCAACAAATCCGTCTTCAGGCCACAAAATCCGGCTCGCAAACAATAGCCTCCACGCCCTAGACGGGGCGGACGGACCGCGCAACGAGGATTTGCTGTTTCGGCCTACATCCAGTCAGGAAGCCTGAGGCCCGTTGAGGATCCGAGCAGCAGCAGCACGCCGCTGTGCCTGGAGAGTTACTGCGAGGTCAAAGTGGAGGAAGCGGAGGTCAAAGGGTTGTGATCTGTCTGTCCACAGAAGAGGTCGTAACAGTACCTCAGCTGAGTGGGGATGTGACCGGCCTTGTCAGCTTCTCACACAAGAAGGGGAAAAGGCCAACTCTGCAAATGTGTTGCTTTAGAAGCTTTAGATAACTTCAACTGTTGTCCAGCTGTGTTGCTACCAAAGACTGAATGCAAATCAACACTTGTTACTCTGAGCTGTTTCCTACATCATTAATTTAAAAGAAAACAAACTCCGATTTTCTTTATAGGAATAAAACATAGCTGCTGAAGTTTGCTTGTCTTCATGTGTGTATTTTAGAGCGCCATTTGCACCGAGATTAGAAAGCTAAAATTGTGACATAACCGCTGCACTTCCGAAGGTTTAAATTATGGTTAAGAATAGCAGCTCTTCAAAACAACTCAAGAGCAGCAGAGACTTACAGAAGGAACATGCAAAACTTCTCTTCTATCTGCTCTGTTTCAAGGTCGAAATACATTCTCCGGCAGGTCATCGGCACCTGATTCAAGGCGACCACATACCAAACGATGACCTCTTCACGGAAAAAACGCAGCAGGAGGAAATGGTTAATGGTGTTGAGTTTCTGTCTTTGTCAGCACGATCTCTGACACTCTTGAGTCAATGTGACCCGGAGAAAATCTAACCGATGCATAGCAGCTTCATCATACGTTTCAGCGCCTGAGAACCAATATGTAGAACATCCAACCTCCCTGACACAGGAACAGAACACCGCATCTCATCTCAGCAGGCGATACTGTGTGTCTTTGGTGTAATTCAGCATTGCTGATGAACTGCCATCTTTTAATCTGTAGTATCGTCTTGTTTGTATAAACTGAGCCTCCTTGTTGGCCCAGCCCTACTGTCTGAGTTGGAAACTGATCTAAGTAAAATGTTTTACAGGATGCATCAGGTCCAAAAAGACAAGGCCTACAGATGGGAAAACCTTTAGGTTGCTAGTTTAACTTCTGTCACTGCATTGTTGTTTCTTCTTGTATCTCTTTGCAGCTCAGTTGTAGTCACTGTGTATCCATTGGCCAACATCTTGGTTCTCTTTTTAAAATCAACACCACATCTCCACCCTGATGGAGCTAAAATTAACAGGCATCCTTGCTGGGTTACAAGTACACAGCTTAGAGCAGGACCTTTCACACCCGCCTTATGTTAACAGATTCTCCAACCTGAGCCTTGAATCTCTGCAGCTCCTCCCCTGCTTCTCTGATTGATGCTCTCCTTGCCTGGCTTGTGAGTTCAGGTAGACTTCTTCAAAGGTTTGCGGCTCAAACAGTGCTCTGTGAGATGTTTAAAGCTTGGGATATTTATTTATAATCTAACCCTGCTTTAAACTTCTCCAGAGCTTTGAAACCCCTGTATCATTTTCCTTCCCTTTATAATTATGTCCTAGCAATCCAAATGAAATATGTTAGTTAGTGGATGTAATGGGGAAAAATATACTAGTTAAAAAGGATATAAGTACTTTCCCATCATATAAAACATATGTAGTAACATATATTTTATTAGCCACACTTTCAGTTTGCAGTTTTGCAGCCGATTAACAATATGCATATGTCTTCATAGACAGACTGACTTTCTTACTGTTTTCTGTCTGTATTTCTTGTGTTTGAGCAGCTTCTCTGTAGTCACCCTACAGCTTCATAAACATTTGAAGTTGGACTGAACCTTTTCTCTGCCACGTCCATGCTGAGCATCATCAGAGCAAGCACATTTCTAAAATCAGTGCATACTACACAAACAGTTAAAGTGCCTGTAATGCAAATTGTGTTTTTTCCTGAAAGCATCCTAGTTTAAACAGTGGAAACCAGGAAGCAGGTCCAGAAGTCCACTCCTCGGAGCTCCAACACTCACCCTCTCCTTCCATTTTATCGGGACTCCTGCTCCACACCATCTGCCTGGTGTCCTGCCTGATCTGGAACGTCCTCCTCTCGGGCCTCTGGGACTTCTTCTGGTAGAAGATGGTCATCACAGTGCCTATCTCCAGACTGTTAAGGATGCGGGGACCGACCTCGTTCCAGTCCAGCATCCTGGAGGCAATGACCGGAGCAACGGCACCGCAGGCGGCCTCCTCCGTGCAGCCATTAAGGCAGCCACTGAACCTGGCCGCACACATCCTCACTGCATAGCTGGGATCAGGATCACTGATCTGCTGAGAGGGCTTTAATTATGAGCAGGGTCCAGATCCCTCAGCCAATGCACAGAGGAAAACCGCTTTCCAACATATCCAACCCCACTGCTGCCAGGAGGGAATCTGGGAATCTCAGGACACCCAGCGTGATCACAACAATTTCTTAGGGAAAAAACAAACTAAAAGACATCCCTCAGCAGCAGCCGCAGAGCTGACACGCCAAAATGTCTGAGATGTGAATTATGTTCTGGTCCTCTGGAGGGGGAGTAGATCCCTGTGTTATCCTTTCCAGATGCTTCTGGCAGCACACCAGTGAAATCCACTCAGGGTTAGTTCTCATCACCGCTGGGCTCAGGTTTCCACCCAGTTTGCGTTTTCCTTCTGGGCCTCCCGAATCCACGACAGCAGAAGAGGGAGCCGCGCAGTCCGACTGTAAATCCTCCCTGGACCGCTGCCGCTGAGACGGTAGACAGACTTATGCCGCTGCTGGGTTCGGGAGAACGGAGTCAGAACAAGGGACGGAAACACCGACTTATGTAATGAAACGAATAGCCACAACGCTACACTCTGAGGTGGGAGCAGCAGCTTGGAGTTACCGTGCGGGGTTTAAAGTCCCCGGCTCCTCCTCGTCCAGGACTCGGTCCTGCGCCTCCCTCAGCACCAACACCAGAGGCTGAAAGGAAACCAGGGCTGGCAGACCGGAAAGGCTCGATCAGATTTTTTCTCTCCTCCTTTCTGTGCTGTTGGAAAGATCTGAGGGAGAATGGGGAGAGTGAAAGGAGAGATCTGTGTGAGAAGGAGGGGAGGCAGATGGGAGAGCGACCTCTGCGGGTCTGCAGGAGATCTGCAGCCCCCAGGGAGGGTTTTATCCTCTGGGGGTCAGAACTTTCCTTAAACCCAGCGGGTTATTGCTCATGTCAGCAGGTCAAGTAAATGGCCTGCACTTGTATAGAGTTTTTCAAGTCCGAGGACTCCAAAGCGCTTTACACTAAAACCAGTCATTAACCACACTGACAGCGGTGAGCTACTCTGTAGCCAGAGCTGCCCTGGGGCAGCCTGATAGAAGGGGTAGGGTTGCTCACATGAGTCAATGCATTTCACATTTCCTTCAGCTAGGCCAGATGTGTCAGGATCCTGAAACATTTGGGGGCTTAGACCAGAAAGGGCTGAATCTGGGTGTGGCACCAAAAATATTTTGAAATAATTTAATAGTGCAGTAAAATAGAACAAATTATCTCTGCCTATAATGTGAGTTGTTGAATAAATGTGAATAAATTTGAGTTAAATAAAAAAATATGCACAGTCATTGTACTTGGTTGTTATTTTTATCTTAGCAGCTGGAGTAAAGGACTGAGAACAACAGAGTTTAAGATTGACCAAAAAATCACTTCCTAAATCAGATATTAATACTCTTTTCTGATATTTCCTAAATATCTTAATCTGAGTTCTGCACTTTAACATGGAGAAACTATGTTCACTCAGTTTTTCATAAACATGACCCTCGCCTCAACTACCTAAGTTCATGTTTAGATCTTGTGTCAGAATTACACTTCCCACACTCCTCCTCAGATTCTAAGTAGATTTTCTTGGGCTTTTGACAACTTATTTGATCCTAAAAACCAAATTATTTACTATTTCTATTAACTTTGAGACTTCACCGAAACTTTGAACACAACTGAGCCCCCTTATTATGTTTTTTTTTTTCCTCTGGTGAGTGCTGGAGTAATGACTTTTACTAGTCTTTTTAGGAACATGTCTCCAAGTTTACTTTGTGTTATATTGTTGGTTATTTACCTATTTATTAACTCACTTACTTGCTTTCACTTTTTTTGTTCTTTGGCCACCTAAATATGACCTAGGAGTTATTCAGGCACAAAGCACACATAGTTGATGATCAACTGAAGCATGATGCTTCTTTCAGGTCCTGTCTCACGTTTTCCTTTGTATTTGTCCACATTACCTGAATTGATAGTTTCTGGTGAGGTAAAGAGGACACTGTTTCTACTTTTCTAAAGTAAAGCTAATGGTTTGATGTAGGTATTTGATAAATATGGTTTCAAATGTTTTCTTTATGAGATCCGGAGCTATTTTAAGAGAAACCTTAAATATTTAGCGCAAAATGACCAGGTTTTAACACCTATGCCAGTTCTGAAAAACACCCCAAAGTAGTGCAGCTTTGTGCCTGAATTCTAATTAACCATCAATTACTTTGGGTATGTTTGGATTTCTATCAAGATTACAAAAAAAAATCACCTTCATTCTGTTTGAGTATATGAATTACACCACACAATGATCCTTTTAACAGCATATCTGCACCAAAGTCCTCTGGAGCAGTCTGTTAGCAGTCAATAGGCCAGGGGTAAGGTCCATCCTGGACAGGTCACCCATATGTAACAGATTCACCCAGGAAAGAACCATCTAAGCCCCACACTGAGCCCTGAAGGACCTTTTAGCCTGACGTTATAGCCTAATTGGTAAGTAGGTGGTTCTCGGAAAAGATCTTACTCATGTAACAGACGTACTTGCAAACTCCACGCAGAAGTCCACTGTGTAGCCCTATTTAAGTTTTTTTGAAAAAGTATTTTTAGCTTTACAGATAACCTCAGTGAATGCCAGTCTACAAATACTGATTTAATTTATTATGGGGAAAAGCTATTCACATCAACCTGGCCTTATGGGAAAATATAATTTTGCTCCCTTTTAAATTGTGAATTAGGTGTGGCCACATATTTTGGTTCAATTTCACTAACCACAACCAAGCCTTGTTACAGCCAGACCCGCATAATAATGTAATCACTTAAGTTCAACCTGTCAGAAAATGTGAAAGAGGCTAAAAGATCTCATAAATCAACACATTGCACCAGTATCTAAAGCAGTTCTGTCTAGAAATGGTCGATTACAGGCATTTGGGATTTCAGTGAACCACATGGAGAAAAAACACGGAATAGTAGAGAACCTTTCTATGAAAGGCTAGGCTATCGAATTACTCCAAGAGCATCGACAACTTATTCAGGAGGTCACAGAGGCACCCACAACATATCTAAAGCACTGTAGGCCTGACTTGCTTTGGTTAAGGTCAGTTTTCATGAGTCAACAATTTAAAAAGAAACCGGACAGAAATGGCATCAAAGGAAGAGTTTCAAGACAAAAACAGCTGCTGACCGAAAGAAACACAAAGGCCCCCTCACTATTTCCTAGACAGAACGTCATGATCCCTAAGACTTCCAAATTAGTCCAAATTTATTTCAAAGCAGCCATGCTCACTCTAATACAGTCCACTTACACAGATCAATACATATTCAATTACAAATGGCCCAATGTGATCATGATTATAGTACAGTACAGTAAAGTGAGTTGGTCTTTTAATGCCAACTGGTAAAAAGGTGTCTAAAGATGCCCTGTCGGTTTCTTCGAGTTCTTTAACTGTGGAGATATTGAGTGTGTCTGTATGGTCGTATGTACTTGTCAAGGGTGTCCTCTATCACATTGATCCCCCCCCAAAAAAAGCATGTACCGGTAATTGGATATTGAAAGAAGAGGGATGCATTATCTCTCTAAAGGCAACTGTTATTGATTTTTCAAATTACTTTTCAAAAAGAAAATGTAAAATCCTTTAGACATCAACAAAATTGTATGAGGTTACTGTTGTGTCCTTCCACTGTATAGTTTATTAGTTAATTAGTTACTTGTATAAGTACTTAATGTTCTGTAATTACCATTAGAAGTAAATTGCAAGTTACTAACATCAAAATCATTGGACAAAGCAATAACTTAGCAGTAAGATTTAGAGGTTTAAAGTGTACATTTCTTGAGGCTCCAATGGACAAAAACAGTGGGTTGTATATACATTCAATAGAATTTAATGTTTAAACAATACATTTAACATTTTTTACCTTTACCCCAGTTGGTTTATGACTACAAAGCTTCTTTATTTCTTTACTGGTACTTAACTTAAATCTGCATCTAAATACTTGTCTGCCAACACCTGCAGAATTGTGAGAAGGCTATAAAGTAGCACACATGTGAAGTATGTGAATGAGCGCTAACTGATCCACCTCAGGGGGATGACACAGTCATGTATGATATCACGTCCTCTCCATGTCTAATCGGCACCATATGTCCACTGGGCGTATCTGAGCCCGTACTGCTGCTGGACAAGCAGGCGACCAATCAGAATTGAATCAAACACAGGGAGGTGGACAATGTCATGTTGCTGTCAAGAGGAATGAACCTCCAATCGAGGAAAGCCAAATTTTCTAACACAAACAGTCATGAAGCTGATGCCCATAACAGTTTTTTTATGCCACCACTAGAGGGCAACAACGTCCAGGAATTGGGAGAATGGTGGGCGGAGGGGGGTGGGTAGGCAAAAACAAAAGAAAACCACTGAAGTTGTAAGTGAATTTATGACACAAAATAAAAACAGATACAAATACACAATATTGTGATGTACATTTGAGGTGAGCTTACAAACACCATTTCAGAGTTTGGTCGTACTTATGACAGATTTAATCATAAGCCTCACATGTTCCTAATTTGCATTCCTCAGCAGATTGAGATCAATGGAGCTTTAACCAGAAAAGCAAAGGTTTTGCTGAATTGTATCATTCACTGTCGCTTTTTGAGGATGTAATTAATCATAAAAGTTGTAAGAATCCACATAAAAGCTACGTCTTTTCAAGATATTTATGAAAAATGTTTCAAAGCTTTCTCTGTTTAATCTTTTGTTTTCTCTTCTTTTTTAAAGTTATAAGTAGGATTTAGCTGAAGAGCTACTTTAATTTTGTTTTAAAAGAAACATATCTGATTAAATAACGATTTAAAAAAGAAATTAGACATAAAAATGTTCGTTCTTCATTTGGATTCATATAGTATGGACCACTGTCTACATGCCACATATTTAACACCTGTCTCTAAACTAACTTCTAACTGAAAACAAATCCACCAATCAAAAGTCTGAAGGAGGAGACTTAACCAAGGGGAAGGTGCTTAAACAGACAACCCCTATAAAGAGAATTTTAAAACAAAAAACTAAGGCAATTAAAAATATATCTATATCCAATATTAATATTGCTACTATGGTCGATAACCGATATTTACCAACATTATATATGTTTTTCGTACTCTTTTGACATTGTGAAAAAACAACCACATTGCTAACATTGCTTCTCTGCTTCAGTTAAAAACCCCACAATCCTGTGCTGCAATACTATCACATGCCAAACAAATACCACACGGCCGACCCCCTCCCCTTCCCATTACGAAACATACACCAATGCAAACAAGATGGAAATAAACATTGGTTGCTTATCGGCTCAGTTTTACTTAAGGGACCGATATAAATAGGTTAAGAAATCGCTAACATCGGCTGACACTGATGTTAATCCACATATTCATCCCTAACGAAAAGGAACATAAATTTGATTAAATCAGTTTTAAAAACTTTTAAATCACTTTTCTTAGATTTTCAAAACATATTTCACAAAATTTCAGGACACATTCTATAAACTCTAATGCAATTTAGCTGGCCTTCTGCACGTGGCTATCATATAAAGTCATATTCATTAAACTAGAATATGTGCTCTGATGAGGCTCATTTCTGTTTCTGTTTTGATTGGTTGGATGTAATATTATCTTAAATGTTATGTTCTCATTAGCTGTTAGTGGAAAATCATAATTACCAGAAATAAAGACCTGAAAACATCAGTCTTTGTGTTCACAGACTATATATATTGATTATATTCTATATAATATGTTTTACTAAATGAGTTGACTCAATGAAATAAACTTTTTAATAACATTCTAATTTATGGAATATGGCTATAAACCAGGGCTACAAACACACTGAAGGTCTGATCTTTTATGTCTGAGCAGAATAATTGTGATTTTCTAAAACTAGACCAGGCTCCTTACTTGTCTGATCTTTTTAAAGTAACCTCAGTCTGAACGGTCATGTCGCATTTTATCCGACTGTTATGTCATTGCATCTGACCATATACCTTTTATACTGGATTGAAGTCAGTATAAAAGTATTAAAACCTGAAACATGAAGGTAGCCCAAGATGCACGTACATTTTATTTGCCAGATTTTTATAAAACATGCTTGCAAAAAAGTTAAATGGCAAATAACATTTAGTTAAATGATCTCTTTATCTCCACAAACTCAGAACTCCCCCTGCTTATTTTTACCGATCTACAAAGTCAATCAGTGCTAGTGAAAGATGTCAGTTTCAGCCGATGCACATTTTACTTTGAGGCACTTTGGAAAAAGACTGAAATAAAAAAATATATTTTTAGTTGGCTAACAGAAAGTTGCTGTCATTGCTGCTTCCTTTTTGGAGCTCTGTGACCAAGTTGTGGAGTTTCTTTGAAAGCGCCACCTGGTGGGAGAGAAAACCACTGTCTTAAAATCTTTTGAATGAACAAAGTGCTGTGTAGTCCTTTAGAGTCTGTTATGTGTCAATAAGGAAATCGAAGTAGATATGTATTTGATGCAGACAAGGTTTAAACTCACCGTGTATGAGTCAGGCTCCTGCAACATCTTATGTCGAGGGTGCAGAGTCTGCAGGGAGCTCTGGACCTTTGCTCTAGTTTCTGCAGCGCTGCAAAGAGGCTCTGTGACCTAAAAAAAGTGGAATACAGATTAAGTAAGACCGAAATTCACCCTAAGTGTGGTTTTGCAATAAATTCTTGTTTTGTAATGATTAATGGTGTCCAGACAATATAAGTTTTTAGAGGAGCCTTCTTCCCTCCCTGTTGGTTGGAGTAAGGGGGAGTCAGGTTTAGCCTAAACCGGCTCAGTTATGGTTGAGGTGCAAACACACCCTCCATTTCTGCTACCTGTATGACCCCTTCTCTTTTCCAATGGTTATAATCAGTCTGACAGAGAGAGGTATCCCAATCATTGTGGTTTTTAGTATAACAATGACCATCAGTGGGACTCTTTGTGAGGTGCCTTGAGACGACATTGTTGTAAATAAGCGCCGCTTAACTAAATAATCTGAACTGAAACTATCTGTGTAGTTATGCTGCTATAGGCTTAGGCTGCTGGAGGACATAACGACCAATTTCACCCTCTTCGCTACGTTCTCACACTACTCTCCAATTTTGCATTATTTGCTGTTATTTCAGCTTTTAACATTTTGTTCTCTCTATTCTCTTCCTAGAAGCTACACCTGGCCTGGCTCTGTCTCTGCCTGTGACACCTTTCTGGAGAGGGGAATCGTCCGAGCTTCTGCTGGCAACAACTTAATGATCACCCTCTACTGATGATCCACATAGCCCTGTCTTTTAGTGTTTAACCCTTTCTCTCTCCTAGACATGGAAATTGACTGAGCTTAACTGTAACTAATTATATGTGCTCTCTTTCAGACTCTAACCTTGAAAACTGGCTCAGAGTTTATCTGTTCTTTCTTTCTAGGTGAAACGACTAAAGGAGCTACATCCATTAACATTTACTTTTCCTTCCCATAGGAAGTACTTCTGGATCAGTGCTTCTGTGTTCTTTTTGTGTCTCTGCTCTGTTCTCTCAAACCCCCAGTCGGTCGTGGCAGATGGCCGCTCACACTGAGCCTGGTTCTGCTGGAGGTTTCTTCCTGTTAAAAGGGAGTTTTTCTTCTCCACTGTCGCTACATGCATGCTCAGTATGAGGGATTGCTGCAAAGTCAACGCCAGTGACTGTCCACTGTCTCTACATGCTCATCCTGGAGGAGTGAATGCTGCAAGTCACTGACTGGATGCAATCTGCTGGGTTTCCTAAGATAGAAAAACTTTTTATCCAATTTGAATAAATAACTGAATCTGACTGCACTGTTCAATGGTTAGGATTAATAGGAATGTATGTACCTGACTGTTGTGAAGTGCCTTGAGACAACATGTGTTGTGAATTGGCGCTATATAAATAAACTGAATTGAATTGATTCAATAAATTTATTATTATTAAGACATTAATACATTTTAATTTTTCTAATTCCAGATTTTCATTTCTCCTGCAATTTTTTCAATATGCAAGTGAAAATTCACTATGAATTTATGTCAGATTTGTTTACTGTGTTCAGGCCTTACATAGTAAACTTGCAAAATCTACACACTGCAAGGTGGGACAAATGGACAAGCAGATGCCTGGATTGATTGATGGACTTGTATACGCATGTACAGCTGAGTAGACGATTGGACGAATGGATGGGTGGACGGGCGGGCAACCGCATTGATCAATGGACGGAAAGATGGACTGAAAGATAGACGAGCAACTGGATGGATGGGTAATTGGATTTGCAACCAAATGGATGGGTGGATGGATGGACCTGGAAAATACTTTCCATACTCATCCATACATTTTACAGAGAGTGTTTAGAGTTTTGAGGCATATTCTTCTAAGTTTAATTTTAACTGCAGCTTCACGGGTTCCACCACTGAGGCAACAATCAAAGCTAACAACATGCTTCAGCTTCTCGTGTTGCTGCACATTCCTTTACATAAGCATTGAGGCGATTAAATTGTTACTTAGGTTAAATTAGATATGTGGTTCGTTTGACTGTTTGATAAAGTAATATGTGGATTATTGAATAATATAAAAAGCAGTTATATTATCTTAAATGAGATGTTAACATTCCATACACAAACTTGATAAAGCATAGTTATTGTTTATGACATGCAGAGAATGATTAAGGGTGTATTCACACCAGAAAAGTCCTTTAATCCGCTTGTTTGGTCTGGACCAACAGCGGACTTTATTTTTTTTGTTTGGTGCGGTTTGCTTTCACATCGTACTTTTTGCAAGTGAACTATTACTTGTAAACAAAGCCACGCGGGTGACGATCATTGTTCCCAGTGGACAGAAATGACGGGGGCGGGACAGAGCACAGACCCGGAGATTTAGGAAAACAACTGTAGACGTGCTGCGTGCAGCACCTCTGTTCTGCATACTTGTGCTGTTATTCCAGCTGCAATATTATTGTGAGAGTCAAGAGCAGCTCATTCAACAGATTTTGCGAAGCTCTATTTATAATTTTGAAACGGCGTCGGAGAATGCATTTGCCTTGTCCCACAACATGCCAGTAGCATTGCTAAGCAACATACAGCTTATCAGGTATGATTTCAGTACAATGTACACCTTTGCTACCAGCTACGGTGGCTTGTTAAGTCCAAAAAGATGTACGTTTTCTGTAGTTGGTTTAGATCAGGGCCGGTTCGTATTCAGACCATTAGTGAACCGCACCAGAGTCCGTTTGGAAGTGGACCGAGACGACTTCAAAAAGTGGGTCTCGGTCCGGTTGTTTGGTCCGGACCAGGGTTCTTTTTAGTGTATTCGCACCTGCACCAAAGGTCTGGACCAACAGGAGAAACGTTTAAAGTGGACCAAAAGTGGCAGGTGTGAATACAACCTAAGTGATGGCAAAGCTCTACAAAAATTATTTAAGATTAAACTCTTGTTGCCCTATAGTCCAACCCGGATTAACCAGACCTTCCCCACCAACATAGCCGCTTAGACCACAGATCTCCAGTCCAGAAAATCTTATGTTCTCATCACAGATGGGGGAAAAACCTTCAAGCGGTTAAAATCAATGCTCAACGAAGGTATTTATGAGATTTTCATCTGCGCAGTACAATATATAATTGAACCACTAAAACAAGTTGGACGAATTGAGGGAATAAGCCTAAACTTGGACAGCTGAGATCGTTGATCCCTCAGACATCACTGCATTCATCCACCATTGATCCACTGTTTATAGAACCACATAGACAAGAGATCACTTTGGGAAACCTTTCTCAGGCTCTACAATACAATACTGTGCAGAAACGATGCCCTATGCTAACCTTGTCCAAAGGTCTGGCATTGGGGGGCCTCTGGGATGGACCATCACAGAGTGGGATCTTGGATTGTGGTCAGATGGATAAGTATTCCAACTTTTTGTTGGAGGAAAGAAAAGAAACATCCAGCATGTTCCTGCAGCCAGGCTATGTGATGGTGTGGGGTTGGTAAAGCTTGTTTCCACTTCTGCAGTATTAATGCAGAAAAGTCTGGCAGAGACATCTTTTGCAGGGACATCCATGCATTTTTATCATGACAATGGAAAAACACATTTTGCAAACATTCCAACAACATGTCTTAGGAAGAGGATACGGTACGGCTGCTAGACTGGCCTCACCTGCCCCAACAGAGAATGTCTGGGACAAAATAAGACCTGAAACTCTTTATCACTTCATCAATGCCTGAACAGCTTTAAGTGTTTTTTGGAAAGTGTTTTAAAAGTGTAATATACAGACTAACCTGCCCTTTTAAGAAAACTTCCCTTCGCAGACAGGTCACCTGTGCTGGAGTGACTGAAACAGCTGAGTTGTCGCCCCCTAGAGGATAACAGGTCAATGTACACCCTGCCTCAGGAGGAGGCTCGACGTTCAGACACAACAAGTCCAGAAAAGGATGACCTGCAGAGGACAATAAATAGGGAATCAAGTTTGGAGCAACATCAGCAGCAGCACAAGGTTGCAAGAAACAAAAATGACTACAGGAGAGCACAGTGAGTCTGCAGAGACAGAAAACTCAGGTCAAAACTGGAGTAAACACGCTGAATCTCACCGTCATCATCTAACAACCGATAGATGGCTTTCCTCCCTGCAACAGTGGTTTTCTCTGGGTCCTCGCTGATCTTCATCCTCGGTCTTCCCCTCACCTCCACCAGCTTGGAACACAAACAGCATGATACAGATCTTAACACGACAGGGCCCTGTGAGCATGCCCATTTCTGTTTCAAATATTACCTTATACACACAGCCCAGAGACGGCTGTTTGGTGCAGGTGACCAGATGTGTTCCAACGCCGACTACATTGATCTCATTTGCCTGAAGCAAAAAAACACAAAATATAAGTAACTTGTAAAAAGCGAATCTTTAGCATTATTGATGCTTCAGTCACCTTCTTGTTGAGTTCAATCATGGTTTCCTCTGAGATGTTGTTGGACCCTACGATGGTCAGAGAATTAAAAGTTGATGCGGAAAACCTACAGATGAGAAACAAAGATGATGGAACAAATAGATTCTCCAAAAGGGTCAAACCACATCAAACTAACAGAAAACTTCACGTGTGCATCATCCACCTCACTCACTGCTCACTGCAGAGTCTAAAGACCCGACGGACTTCCATGGACTGCCTGCAGAGGTCTCCGCTGTCCAGCCGGACCCCCACAGGTTTGTAACCCAGTTCACAAAGCGCCAAGGCCACGGCACAGAAGTTCAACAGTCCACTACTGACATACATAAAAATAAATTGTTTTATTTAAAAAAAGATTAACCAGGTCTTATAAAATATTGCTTACAACTTGTGAGCTTGAGTAACAGATTTTGAACAAGGTTCCAACACTTTTCATGCACATTTTCAAGCATTTTAAGGCTCAACTTTCCACTGTTCTGGTTCCTTTACATGTGTAAATCTAATATACTAAAGTTCACAATGAATTTCTAGTACATATTTGTACAGTTGGCAGACTTTATACATGGATCCAGAAAACACAAGGAAGGAAGGAAGGAAGATAGGAAGGAAGGAAGGCAGGCAGGCACAATATGAGTAATGAACGAAAAAAAATGGGTGAGGAAGAAATGAAAAGAAAGAAAGACCTGAGGGAGGAAGGAAGGATAGAAGGAAGGATACAAGAATAGGAAAGAAAGGAGATATTGGTGGGGAAGGAGGGATTAGGTAGCGATAGAAGGAAGGAAGGAAGGAACAAATGAACAAAGGAAGGAAGGGCAGAAGGGAAGAAGGAAAAGAAAGAAAGGAAAGAAGTAAGGAAGGAAGGAAGTTTCATTTGGCAACATGGAGTGGGTGGATGGGGTGTTGCCGACATCAAATCATCCAAAACCAGAAAACAACAGAATAAACTCCCTGATATGAGTGTCAGGAGTTACCATCCCACGCTGTAGCTGTCAATCACAGGCAGGAAGTTCTGAGGGTAGGCAATGGCGTAGGAGAGAAACGCTGCCAGTTCACCCTCGTGGATTTTCCCCGGTTCTGCTCCCAGGAGATCACAGACCCGCCTCAACCAGACTTTAGTCAGAGAAATGGCATCGACTGGATCGGGGTCTCCGCTTGCTGTCACAAGTGTCTGAGTGGAAACAAATGCAGAAAATGGGCAAAGCTAAATCAGATTTCAGGCTGATGAAAAAGTCTCTAAATACAATATAACTCAGAATAAAGAAACCTCTTCTGAAAAGGCTGACAGAAATTTTGTAAAATAACCCTGCTTGAATAAGTCCCCCAATTCACTTTTTAAAATATTGTTTGTACAATTAGTTCTGACAGTTTAAAGCTAAAAACTGCTAGCATGAGGCCAGAGGGATGTACCTACCTGTGGCCAAACCTCCTCCAAGGAGCTGAAGGAAGTGACATAGGAGTGCGCCATTGTCCCAGCAACAGGGATCCCAAAAAGGAAACCAGCCTGAACGTTACTGGTGAGATCAAATCCTGGAAGACAGATCGCTGGGTGAGTCTCTGTAGGTGTTGATTTTGAAAGGATCAATACAGAAAACACACCAGGCTGTCCACTCACCTCCAATGTGTGTGTAACGTGAGGCAGTGAGGCCTCCGTCTGGTCCCTGAGCCCGTCTGAGGCCCATCTCCAGCAGCTTCCTCTGGTGTCCAGCCGCCAGACGGAAACGAGCAGCGTTACTGCACACCAGACTGAAAGTAGGAAAGAAGGAGGACATGACAAACTAAAATCAGATCAAATCCATCCATCCATCCATCCATCCGATACTATTAATGATAAGTAAAAGCAATTCCTATATGAGCACAAACTCAAACTTTTACCTGGCATAATTGACCAGACACAGTAAACTGGTCTCCAGCAGCTGAACCACAGCCAGTGGACCCTCCACCTCCATCAGTGGAACCTGTAGGTGTGAGAATCCTGTTAGCTCCTGATATTCCCTGCGCCCTGACAGCAGTAGTTTCAGCCCAGAATCTCACCCTGGCAAACACCACGGAGCCCTCTGGCACGGAGCGGACCGTCACAGTCGAACAGTCAATGCCTCTCAGGAAGTCGAAGAAAGCAGGGTCGGTGTTGGGAGGCAGGATGACGCGCAGGAACTCCACATCTGTATCCACAAAAACAGCTGGAGCTTGAGCATGACCTTTTACTCTGAACCATGTGCTTTTACACAAACATGGGTGATCTGTTAGATCATAGAACTTATTTAAGTTCTATGATCTTATGTAATTTGCAGCTAATGTAAATCAGCAGACATTAGAAGGCCCGCAGCCGGTTGGTTCAAAAGTATTCACAGCCCTATAGTTTTTCCACACTTTACGTTACAAGCACAAACGTCACTGCATTTAACTGGGATTAAATGTGGCAGACCAACACAACATGGTGCATAATTTTGACATTTAAAGATAATAAACAATACTTCTCAAGATCTTTTATGAATCAAATTCTGAAGAGGGACACATTAATTTGTATTCAGCCTCCTTAACTCAGATGACTCAAAATCAAATCCAATGGCTTCAGAAGTCCGATCATGCACTCTACAAATCTGGCCTTAATGGACAAAAAAAAAAAGACAATGCAGTCACATTTACTTTGCCACAATCTATCAATTTTATTCCATTTCACAATTATACAGTACTTTGTGTTGGTCCATCATTTAAACCTATAATAAAATGAATTGAAGCTTGGTGCTGTAACATAAATTTTAAAACATTCAAGGGTTAGAAATACCTTTCCAAGGTACTGTAAGTCCCATAAACAGTAATTATAATTCTGTTTTGTATACAGCTGGTGTGAAACGTGAAACACGTTCGTTTAAGCTCTACTAAATGTTTTAAACAACCCCTGACTCTCAGGCTTTCTGTAGTCTTTCAGAGGTTTTCGTTGGACTTTTATCTGATCTAAAATTATTTTAGTCTAAGGTGTGTACTGGTTTATATTATCTTAAGGGCATTTTTGTCTTCTTATTTTCCAAGGACCAATTGGCCTTACTGGGACTAAGGCTGGGTCCTCATGCAGCAGCCCTCGATTTTTAGGGTTATGGGTAACTGCTATGGTTTTAATAGAGTTTAGGTTAAGGTGAGGGTAAGTGGAGTAACTATAATGAACTAAAGTCAACGTAAACTCCTAATATGGCTAGAAATATTAACGTGTTTAGCTGTAAAACACAAGTTTACATAGCTAAAATAAAGCAGGATTTAACTTATAACGCATCAATAACAATTCACAAGACTGACTGAAGTCAAGACGTCTCTGAGCATGAATATATCCTAGAATACGATTTAACACATTCAAACTTTTTTCATGGTTTGTTTGTTTGCTTATTTATTCTGTAAATCACAAACTTCATCGCATTTCCAGTGGTTCCTGGTCTAGTTATTAGACCAAACTGCTTAAAGAACAGTAGCTTACAGTCATCCAAGTACTCAGGATAACAGAGGAAAAGTGGAAAGTGTTTTAGTTCTAGTAGTAAGCCTAAGACCATGTTCAGTGTGATGCAATTAATGTTTCAGTCAGTTTTAAAAACTTTCAGAAACAGTTTTCATGCGCGCAGGATAATCTGTCTCTTAAGGGTACTTATTCAATTTTATCTGTGGGTTGTGTGCTGGTTCTTCATGTGGGCCCTCCTATCAGTGCAACATGCAGCTGACTGTTTAAGTTAAAGGTCAAAATCTGCAGAAATGCTGCGCTGGAGCCCGTTTTCTCACGCTGAAGAAGTTGCACAATCAGCTGTGTGTGTGCACCATAGGAGCATGGAGGAAAGAAACGTCGCAAGTTCCTGATGCATTTCCACAATGAAACTCGTTCAGTTGGGGTTATTAAGTTCATGAAAGACGTAATGGTAAAAATACGGTGAAAAGTTGCACTCTCACCTCGGTCTGTGATGCGAAAGCTCCGCAGGAACAACAGGCAGTCATGCAGCCCAGCGAACAGCGAGAAGCCGCCGTCGAACGGGTTGTCCCTGAAAAACAGCTCGAACACTGCGGGCTCCTGGTGTCGGCCGGCCCGCCAGTACGCGTATGCCATGGTGAACTGGTACAGGTCGGTGAGCAGAGGTGGGACCCGCTCCCGGACCGAGCGCTCCATGAGCCCGCATGTGCCTGTGGACGGAGCTGCCATGTTCTCCAGTCAGAGCGACAGGTCCTGGTTCTATGGTCCTACTTGGATCTCTGGGACTTGCAGTTCCACAAACATCCACTGACCCCTGCACCAACTGTGGTGAGAAACAGCGAGTCCAGTTCCTCTCAGTAAAATAGGCTTGAGGATGCTGCACAGCGTTTTTCAAATTTGACAAATCCAAACGTTTTATATATTTTTAAGGGCTCCAAATACCCCCGACATGTACATTCAAATTGTTAACGCATTCATTACAACTCAAGCATGCTTCCATGCAGTGCATCATCATGCATACACATGCTCTGGCATGTTTATGGTTGCTGTTGATTAGTGTTTTCTTTATGGGAATGGGGTAAACTGTACAGTGCTCTGCAATTTGCCAGACTGGACTGGTTTCCTCCCAGTTGGGCTTCTTTTGAACATGTTGGGCTGGAGGAAAATAGCTTTGGACCGGTTGTTAAATTTTGGGCTGCTTTTCACAACATTTGGAGGGTTTGGAATGGCAGATGGCCGCTCACACTGAGCCTGTTTCTGCTGGAGGTTTCTTCCTGTTAAAAGGGAGTTTTTCCTCTCCACTGTCGCTACATGCATGCTCAGTATGAGGGATTGCTGCAAAGTCAACGCCAGTGACTGTCCACTGTCTCTACATGCTCATCCAGGAGGAGTGAATGCTGCAAGTCACTGACTGGATGCAATCTGCTGGATTTCCTTAGATAGAAAACCTACAGCGCCTTGAGTGCCTTGTTGCTGAAAAGCGCTATATAAATAAACTTGACTTGACTTTTAACCAACTTGAATAATTAAGTAAATCTGACTGCACTGTTTGATAGTTAGGATTAATTGGAATGTATGTACTTGAAATCTGAATGATTTGATTGAATTGACTTTGTAAAGTGCCTTGAAGCGACGTGATGTGAACTGGTGCTAAATAAATAAAACTGAATCAAATCGAAGTTTTTAGAATTATTCATAGGAAAATTCTATCAAAGTAGTTGTCTTGTGTGGCAGAAAAGTAAAAACCTACACATCTTAAAATGTGTCTTTTTACTCATATCAGTTGTTCATTTATTTTGAAAAAGAGAATATGTGGAACATAACATCATCATCAATCAGTGATGGTCATTGGTTAATCAAATGTCACTGAAATTATACTGGTCAATTGTAAACGCCCAAAATCCTCTTAAGAGTTCATTTAATATGGCCTTTACTTAATTAAGCTTGATGTTGAGAGACAGCTTCATGCTGAAAGGGGGAAATACAAAAAATATCCAGAAAGCTAAAACTAGAATCATACAGAACATGCACAGACATTTTTGGAGGCAGGTGCCAAAAAAAAGGGCACCCATTGCCAAATTTATTAATAAAATATTGGGCAGTTAATGTTAACATTGGGTCTATTGTTATGCTAATAAAATCAAACTCAATTCAATTCAAAAATACTTCATTAATCCCAAAACGAAATTAAACGTTGTTGTAGCTCATTATGAAGGTTTCCTCAAAGAGTCGTTGTAGATGCTGATGGCTGTGGGCAGGAAGGATCTCCTGTAGCGCTCCGTCTTACAGCAGATCTGAAGAAGCCTCTGACTGAAGACACTCTGTTGTTGTAGGACAGTTTCATGAAGAGGATGCTCAGGGTTCTCCATAATGTTCTTCATTTTATGAAGAATTTGTCTTTCCACAATGATCTCGAGGTTCCAGAGGAGTCCCCAGAACAGAGCCAGCCTTTTTTATCAGCTTGTTGAGTTTTTTTAAGTCCCTGACTCTGATGCTGCTTCCCCAGCAGATGATGGCAGAAGAGATCACACTCTCCACAACAGACTTATAGAAAATATGCAGTATCTTGCTGCAAACACTGAAGGACCTAAGCTTCCTCAAGAAGTACAGTCTGCTCTGTCCCTTCTTGTAGATGGCTTCACAGTTGCATCTCCACTCTAGTCTGTTGTCCAGGTGAACACCGAGGTATTTATACTCCTCCACCACCTCCACTTCTTCTCCCATGATAGAAATAGTTTTTGACTTATTCCTGTTTCTCTTAAAATCTACAATCATCTCCTTTGTTTTAGTCACGTTCAAAATGAGATGATTGTTTCCACACCATGCCACAAAGCGGTCCACCAGACAGCTAAGTAACATTTTCCTATTCATTCATCATTTTGTTTGCTGCTCTATATAATAAAGTACTATATTTAGCCTTCATATATCAGCCTGTAATTTTAACTACCTAGCAAAATGATTCCTTGAGTAAAAGTAACTTTTACTTACACAGAACAGAGTTCAGGCCAGCATTCTGTAACTATAAAATACTGTATGTTTGTTTCTATTATCAAGACTTTTTGAATTACTAAACCTTCAGAAAATGGTCGTTGCCATGCTTTTTCTTTTCTTCTTCAGACTTTAAAACCAAAATAATTAAGTGAAATTAGAGAAATGGTCTAATTTGTCTCGTTGGTTGTATCTCCCTCTTCACTGAACCTGACAATCAGGACAAGGCTTAGAAATCCCGGATTTTCTGAGTACCAAACATGTCATGTGTGAATGCTGATTGGAAGAAAAGGCAAGCGTTTTTCAGCAAGTGTTGCGCCGACTTCAAAATTCCTCTTCCTCAAGGTTTTTTTTATTTTAGTTTCTCTCCAATGCAAGTCGTAGACAGAGCAGATTTTTTTTTACAAAGATGAATAAAGCATTTTCCAAATGAATGCATGTGATTCCTAGTGTCCCATTCTTTCACCAGCACAGCCACATTTAATACAGATACATTAAACTGAAAGATGATTAATATATTACTTGTTCTATTACACTCTTTAGTCCTCACAGATTTGTCAGATCAAATGTTATGTTAAGCAGTAATTTTGTTACATTATAGCATATCTGAGGACATAAAAAGACAAGATGGCAGTGGACAAATCACCATCCTCGTTTTTCAAATTTCTACTTGAGGTTTGTTGTCATTCTAGATAAAATGAACCTGTAATCTGGATTAAAACCAAAACCGCGAGACGTCATCAGATTATACGTTTCTCTAACATAAAGTCACACAGCAAGAATACACAGGGCTGAATTACAGTGGCGGTGTTAGCTTACCAGAGAACTGATATTTCAGATTTTATGAACTGAAATACACCTTTGCACAATTTTGAAGATTATCCCAGTTCTCCCTGCTGCCCACCACCCTCCTCTACTGCTGGGAAGCATCCTGCCAGTTCATTGGTCAGTCTGTGTTTCTGTCCTTCCCACAGAAAGTGTGTGGGCTGTCCTGACTGGCCACTCTCTGGTGGATAAACAAAGTTGGAACTGAGTTCTATGGCCAGGGCCGACCTGACCAGTCCGACCCTGCCCGAGAGTTCTGAGCTGGGATGATAAACCCGACCACTGACTGGATGCATGTACAGTGCCTCCGGTTTGAAAGGAACGGACAGCTTCTCTGCGCCGCCACAATACGACAGCAGCTCCTGATCTCCTGCTGGGTTCTGCAGCAGGTGGGTGAAAACCACCGGTCTGTCATCGCAGCGCAGGTAGTTTCTTTCTCTACCACACAGAGACAGGAAGGGAAAATCCTCCTGGTAACGCCCGCTCTGATTTATCCGCAGGCGACTGAAGAAGAAAACCAGGAACTGTTTATCTGAAAAAATGAGACAGATGCATCAGACACCAGAAAACTACAATCAGAACAAAATGGTACCTAAAGGTGTAGCACAGATTTAGAGTTGTTGAACCTTAGTGTAAAATTGTGCATTACAAATAATGTCACTAAAAGTAAACAATCAGGTTGTAAAAGTGTTGTGTAGGTCCCATTGGTGTTACAGTGGCAGAGGGGTGAACTCAAGAGTTTAGGATTGCCCAAACAACAATATATGTTAGGTAGAGTGAAGGATCTATGATGCTGTGGGCCTGTTTCTCTTCCAAACACCATGTTAGAGTGCATGGCATCGTGATCTCTTCGAAATACCAAGACAAACAACAATGTCTCAAGCTCAAACATTTGTTCATCTACGACACCTGAAGGATACCCGGAAATTCAAAAAGCAGACAAATAATCTTAGGTAATTTTCTACTCTAATTACTGATACATTATTGATAGCAAATCAGAGCTCCATAAAGTTACACATTTCTGTGCTCAGAGTTTTGCTGGTGGTGTAACACACCTTGTACTCTGCTGTTACAGCTTTGATGTTGAATGTTCTTTTTGTCTTCGAAAACTGTAAAAATGTTATAACAGAGACCTGGGATAAAATTTGACAATTTAAACATTTCATCAAAACTCTCTCAAAGAATGCTGGTTGTTTTGTCCCTATTTTGTATGTTTGCAGTATTGCTATCCTCCAACCTTTTGAGAACAAAAAGGAGTTGCCTGAAACAGGCCTCTAGGTTTAAACCAGGCGCCATTTCATGTATACCTTGATGGTTTTTTGTACCCGTTTTGACAGACAGTCATATAAAACATTTGTATTATCTATTAATAGTGTGTTATAAATTAATCTGGTTATGAGAGTTTAAAAATTGACCAACAGTCAGGGGATCATAGCAATCTTGTCTTAATTGGGAGGTTATTACATTTATAATTTATGGCAGAAGGAGATCCAATCTAGCAAACTTCAAATACATCAGAAACGCCTTTACATGAAGGGATCTAAAATCTTAAGTTTAGTGATTCTGTCTCAAGCTGCTCAAAATCAAATAGGTCAACCCCGAAGCCCTTCGAGACAGTTTACAAACAGCTAGATAAGGAAACACAACAGTATCATTGTTATATACACGCCAGACATACGATACTATATTTCAAAAATATTATCCCGTATGCAGATACAGGTCCTTCTCAAAATATTAGCATATTGTGATAAAGTTAATTATTTTCCATAATGTCATGATGAAAATTTAACATTCATATATTTTAGATTCATTGCACACTAACTGAAATATTTCAGGTCTTTTATTGTCTTAATACGGATGATTTTGGCATACAGCTCATGAAAACCCAAAATTCCTATCTCACAAAATTAGCATATCATTAAAAGGGTCTCTAAACGAGCTATGAACCTAATCATCTGAATCAACGAGTTAACTCTAAACACCTGCAAAAGATTCCTGAGGCCTTTAAAACTCCCAGCCTGGTTCATCACTCAAAACCCCAATCATGGGTAAGACTGCCGACCTGACTGCTGTCCAGAAGGCCACTATTGACACCCTCAAGCAAGAGGGTAAGACACAGAAAGAAATTTCTGAACGAATAGGCTGTTCCCAGAGTGCTGTATCAAGGCACCTCAGTGGGAAGTCTGTGGGAAGGAAAAAGTGTGGCAGAAAACGCTGAACAACGAGAAGAGGTGACCAGACCCTGAGGAAGATTGTGGAGAAGGGCCGATTCCAGACCTTGGGGGACCTGCGGAAGCAGTGGACTGAGTCTGGAGTAGAAACATCCAGAGCCACCGTGCACAGGCGTGTGCAGGAAATGGGCTACAGCTGCCGCATTCACACTTTTGAACCAGAAACAGCGGCAGAAGCGCCTGACCTGGGCTACAGAGAAGCAGCACTGGACTGTTGCTCAGTGGTCCAAAGTACTTTTTTCGGATGAAAGCAAATTCTGCATGTCATTCGGAAATCAAGGTGCCAGAGTCTGGAGGAAGACTGGGGAGAAGGAAATGCCAAAATGCCAGAAGTCCAGTGTCAAGTACCCACAGTCAGTGATGGTCTGGGGTGCCGTGTCAGCTGCTGGTGTTGGTCCACTGTGTTTTATCAAGGGCAGGGTCAATGCAGCTAGCTATCAGGAGATTTTGGAGCACTTCATGCTTCCATCTGCTGAAAAGCTTTATGGAGATGAAGATTTCATTTTTCAGCACGACCTGGCACCTGCTCACAGTGCCAAAACCACTGGTAAATGGTTTACTGACCATGGTATCGCTGTGCTCAATTGGCCTGCCAACTCTCCTGACCTGAACCCCATAGAGAATTTGTGGGATATTGTGAAGAGAACGTTGAGAGACTCAAGACCCAACACTCTGGATGAGCTAAAGGCCGCTATCGAAGCATCCTGGGCCTCCATAAGACCTCAGCAGTGCCACAGGCTGATTGCCTCCATGCCACGCCGCATTGAAGCAGTCATTTCTGCCAAAGGATTCCCGACCAAGTATTGAGTGCATAACTGTACATGATTATTTGAAGGTTGACGTTTTTTGTATTAAAAACACTTTTCTTTTATTGGTCGGATGAAATATGCTAATTTTGTGAGATAGGAATTTTGGGTTTTCATGAGCTGTATGCCAAAATCATCCGTATTAAGACAATAAAAGACCTGAAATATTTCAGTTAGTGTGCAATGAATCTAAAATATATGAATGTTAAATTTTCATCATGACATTATGGAAAATAATGAACATTATCACAATATGCTAATATTTTGAGTAGGACCTGTATATGCTAGGTCTTCAAAATTATTCATAATACTGCACTTCCGCCACTTAAGAACTTCATTCACCTGACCTCTGAAGAGATAATTAGGGTAATGCTGTCTACCTCTAGGGGGCAGTGTAGGTTTGGTAATATTAAGAGAAGCAAGTAAATTCAATGGCACCACAGAGCAAATATTTATGTAGATTTTATGAATTCACTATGTATAATATTGTTCTTTAATTGTTCATTGTGTGCGTGCTCTTAACCCTAATATTACATGTGTCCTGTTATCCTCTCTTAATATTTTTTAATTTTGCTAATTTAGTTGTATTTCCTATTAACTTTCTTGTTCCTGCGACTGGGACTACAGATGGAAATCAGCCTGTAAATAAAGGCTTTAGTCTGGTGCAGCACATCTTTATTTTCTGAGCTAAATGTTTTCTGTAAATGTTACCAGATAAATAAATAAAAAATGTAAATGAGAATAGTTGGTGGAGTGGTAGTAGCTGGGAATGAAGGAGCAAATACACATTTAGTGATCTCAAGATGTAGAGTGACATGGACTGACAACAAAATTGCTCCATTTAGCTAGATTAACTGTCATTGGCTGCAGACTGACATGTGTTTTGAGTCTGAACATTGAACCATTGTTCACTTTTACTGTCCCACACAAATGAACACGTGATGCTAAGGGTATTCATGTTGATTTGAGTGTCATTTAGGGGTATATAAAACTGGGAAGAACTGCTAACATCTGAATCTGGGAATACAACCTAAGCATCTCTGCGTTATTATTCATTTATTTTAGACTAACTGATCCAAATAGTCTAAAACAAAGTACATGTTAAAAAACAACACATGTAAACATCACTCTCCAAGCAGAAAAAAACATTACAAAACACACATTAATTGAGTAATTGATACCGTGATTAAAGGATACATGTAAACAATGAGAACATATCAGGCTAGATCACCAGTTTAGTCCATCCGTCAGCTAAAGGACCATTTATCAGACGGTACTAAACTAAGAAGTTCTAACCTTTAAAGCAGGTGACAAAGTTCTTCACTTTGGTGTCATCGAGAAAAAGCTGCAAACATCACAGGACACAGGTAGTAAACAACTGGAACATACCGTTTGCAACGTTTTGTTTCGACTTATTTTGCTTTAGCTTAAATGCTCACCTGTCCGTGATGGTCGATGTAGTAGAAATACTCCCTGATCCGTGGTTCGGGGCTCTGGCCCTGTATGTATGAAGCAGTGGTTCTGCAGGTGATGTAGCCGTCTGGGAGACAGCGAAGAGCGGTCAAAGTTCTGCAGCTCCGAGCAGCTAACCGGAGGAATAACATGACCGGTTTGACAGGGTTCAAATGTTCTGGTTGAAAAGCGGGACATAGAGGACTCAGCGCTCAAACCAGGGGGTGGATTATTCTGTTTTTAGATGTTATAATGCTAAGCTTGTGTCTTCATGGTTCTGTTAACAGAAGTGTCCCGGAAGTGGTCATTCATACTTCATACATATAAACTACTGCCCCCTGCTGGACAAAGTGATCTATTGCTTGAATTAAAACATGCTGCCCCCTGCTGGAGGGTGTGTTTTTCACAGTCAAAATCTGCATTTCAGTAAAAATACAATTAAATCATTAATATAAACTAAATAAAATGCAGTTACATAGATAGATATTTAAAAGCTAAGTTTGTAGTTTTCCTAAAACTTATTCAACATCCAAAAAAGGTTTAAATAAAACTAGCAGTAAAATATACTTTACTGGTAACTTCAGTGTTGTATTGTTTATTCTAAATTTTTATCAGCTTTGTGTTGGTTGATTTGTAAATCCTGGCTGTACAGTGACTAAAACTATTTTGCTAGTTGGAGCTATTTCACATATAAGTTAGTTTTTAATGTTTTCTTATTTGCTGTTTTTTATTTTATTTTATTTTTTTCTTGACCCTTGTATTGTATGACTAACCATAGAACTTTGGATATAGGCTTTCAAGTGTAAGGTTTGCTTTATGTTGCAGGGCTATTTTTCAGATCTTGGTTCCCCAATCCCAGTTAAAGAAACTTTTATTTTATTTTTAATTGGGTTAATTTCATGCTCCCAACTTTGTGAGGACAGTTTAACGATGACCCCTTCCTGTTGAAACAAGACTTCACTCAAAGCAAGGTCCATAAATACATAAATGAGCAAGTTTGGTGTGGAATAACTTCCCTGGCCTGCATAGTCTTGATCTCCACAAAGAATATCTTTTGAACCATGTCCTCGGACTTGGAGGAGCTGATCTTCATCCCAGCCGCCTCACACTCGGCTGCGAACCGCCTCAGCACATGGTGTAGGTCTTGGCTAAAGGGGGCCAGCAGGACCACGTCATCTGCAAAAAGAAGAGACAAAATCCACTGGTCCCAAAACCAGACCCCCTCCGGCCCTTGGCTGCGTCTAGAAATCCTGTCCATAAAAGTTATGAACAGGACCGGTGACAAAGGGCAGCTCTGCCAGAGTCCAACATGCACCGGGAACAGGTCCAACTTAGTGCCGGCAATGCGAACCAAACTCCTGCTCCGTTTGTACAGAGACCTGATGGCCCCTAATAAAGGGCCCCCGATTCCATACTCCTGGAGCACCCCCCACAAGGCATCACGAGGGTCACAGTCGAATGTTTTCTCCAGGTCCACAAAACATGTGGACTGGTTGGGCAACCTCCCATGAACCCTCAAGTACCCTGTAGAGGGTGTAAAGCTGGTCCAGTGTTCCACGGCCGGGATGAAAACCACACTGCTCCTCCTGAAGCCGAGGTTCGACTATCGGTCGGACTCTCCTCTCCAATACCCGGCGTAGGCCTTACCAGGGAGGCTGAGGAGTGTGATCCCCCTGTAGTTAGAACACACCCTCCGGTCTCCCTTCTTATGAAGGGGGACCACCACCCCAGTCTGCCAGTCCAGAGACACTGTCCCCAACCGCCACCCAATGTTGAAGAGGCCCGTCAACCATGACAGAAATACACCCGCTACCAAAATAAAAGTGTAAGAGCATTAAACAAGACATGAAACAGTTCAGAATTTAAGATGAAACATGTTAAAAGTCACTCATTCACCATAGTATTAGTAAAGCACAACAATCAGCACAATCCTTTTGCCTTTTGTGATGTCATCGATCAAAACATACAGCGCAGAATTTACTTTTTTTGTGTGTTTTTTAAACTTTGTATTTTGTGAATTTCAGCACTTGAAATTCACAGCTAATTACCCAGTTGTGTTTTTATTGTCAATTTACATGTATTAATGAAAAAAACTAACACTGCATAGTATCTTTAAGATGGCTACGACGGAGGCGGAGCAGTGGAAGAGCACCGAAGGCCTCTTCATCACATAAACAACAAGATGGCTGAGAGACAGTGCTGTTGCTGTTCAAAGGGCAGCTCCTCTTTAAATCAGAGGAAAACAGAGGCTTCTTTTGGCTTCACGACAGAGACTGACGGCACCAAACAAAGCAGCTGATTCATCAAACGTTCAGAACTTCATCCAGGAGCGTCTCTGTGGTGAAGCTCCAGCTGAAACCAGCCTTATCTGATCACCTGCTGGGTCCTCCTCTTCCTCCTCCTCTTCCAGGTTAGGGTGGAGCTGTCTCTACGTGAAACTCTTGACAGCATACAGCAGGTGGATAAAGGAGTAAGAAATGACTTTATAGTTGCACTTAAGACCATAATCCATCAACCTCACAGTAAGTAAAACTTGGACAAATCAAAGTTAGTCAGGGCGGTTCGCTAAACGTTTTAAACTACGCTGAAAGTATCGTAAAAACGTAACACGTTATTTAATTTGACTATAGTACGATTTCTACATTAAAATAGTGTTTTATTGTCGATTATAAGATTAGTTTGGACAGTTGTGTTTAGTTACTATGTTTACCTCTAAATATTCTCTTAAATACCTAAACTGTCTTTACCTTTTTAAATGACGCTGAAGTTCGCCTCCGATTCGGTGCGTCTGTAAAGGGCTTTTCCAGCTTTTCACGAAAACTCATCTTAAAGCCTTTTTAAGCTTTTGTTTTTAGAATAAAGGCTTCACAAATCACAAACTGAGTTCTTGTTGTTCTTAGATCAGTACAGAAACATTCAGTCCAGCTTTGGCCAGTCTAAATAATGCAGTTTTTGTGATAGACTCTCTCTAAATTGATTTAATACTGCAACAACACTGCAATTATTAGCCTATTTTATATTTTTTATAGAATAAATAGTTGATTAAAAATTCACAAACCCAGTCCAGGTTTGTCCAGTTAAAGTGCTGAGGGTTTCAAGTGTAGAATATTTCAGTCCAGTTTTGACAAGTCTAAGCTTTTTAAGAAGAATTTCTTTGTGTTTGTGTTTTCCCTCATAGTATAATAGTTCAGCAAATCACAAACTATTTCTTTCATTATTTCCTCAGAATAAAAGACAACTGCCATGCAAACTTGCCTGGATAAACGGGTAACGACGATGCATGGATTGTTGTAACAAAGTAGAACTATATAATACATTTAGTATTTATTCGTATTTACAGATAAGTGTAAAGTAATTCAGTCCATATCTGTACAGTCCAAGTACCGACGTCTTTAAGGAAGACCCAATTTTAGGTAGTCCTAATCCCTAAAACAGCATAAAAATTGTCCTATTAAGAGATAAAGTAAAAGAGTCACACATCACAGGCTGTGTTGTTAAGAAGTTATAATCCTTTTTGACCCGTTCAGTCCTCCCAGGAGCTACAAATCAGATACGAGCTTCCATGTGATTTACGTCCACCTCGACTTGGTTCCGTGTCGAAAAACAACAACATATTTAAATGTATAAAAAAAAAAACAAGATCATTTCCTAACGTGAATTCAACACAACGAAGCGTCACTTTTTCCAGTATTATCTGTCTTTTCTGTGTGACTCGACAGGTATGAGTCAACCGCCCCGCTCCAACCGGGGACGCCGGGAGAGGAACGGAGAGCAGCGGGATGACAGGTGGTCCTCTCCGGACAGGTGGGGACACTCTTAGGAAAAACTACATGTAAAAAAAATATACAGAAAACATGGTCGATAGTATACTATTTAAGAAACGGAAATGGAAAGAAAAACTCACCAAATTCCTGGAAATAGTAGGCTGGGCTTTTACTTCGAAAGGACTACATCCTGAATTCCTAGTGACGTGTTTACCAGAGCTTTGCTCTGTTGTCACTGACACCTTACTACCTGTTTACCTTCTAAAACCTTTTAACAAACACCCCATTAGCAACATTGAGGATTTTAGATACATTATAGTATGAAATTATAAATTTTTATCCCGAACAGTTTAATCAGGTAATTTGATTCATTTGATTATTGCAACATAAATTGTTGTAGAAATCAAATTCATGCAAACAAGTAATGTTTTCTAGGGGAAAAAAATTCCCTGTTTTGTCAAACAATATTTAGAGGTTCAATTGATTTTATTGCTTTGCTCAGTAGAAATATATATATACTATATATATTTTTTTAAGTGAATATACATGACTTAAAAAAAAAAACAGCAAAGCGAAGTCCTTATCCATGAAGATATGTTGGACATAAGGAGGTGCTGTCTAAAAGGATAAGGTGATGGTTCAGTTTCTGCTATATAAGTCATAATCTGCATTACAGAGGATGGTTCCAGTACAAATATATTCAAGACGTAAGATGTAATAAAATAAAACAAGAAAAAACCAATTTTAAAATGTCAGAGTAAAGTTGTGTTAATCACTTCAACATGTCTCTAGCTTTAAATTTAGTTAAGGCAAATAGGAAAATCTTCCTTCATATATTCATTCCTCTTCTATATCGCTTGTTCCAGTGGGTAATGGGGGAGCTGGTGCCTATCTCCAGCAGTCTGCGGGAGAGGGGTGGGATACACCCTGGACAGGGTGACATACAGGACAAACAACCATGCACACACTCATTCACATCTAAGGGCAATGGGAGGAAGCCGGAGTACCCGGTGCAAAACTCCATAAAGAAAGACTCCCGACTGGGAGTCGAACACAGGACCTTCTTGCTGCTTCAAAGAATTCAAATGAAAGTTTCAGTGGGTAAGGGAAAGTCATTTGTGTTGTGTATTTCTGTCATGTGTTCCAGCTCCTCCTCTCGACCCCCTTATTACCCCCGAGAAGCCGACCGTCCTCCCAGGCATCAGCGGGACATGCGCCAGGAGGAGCACCATGACTCCAGATGTACCAACATCTGCTCCAGGAGAGGTATGCTGGCTCTCAGATGAAACGTGTGGGCCGAATAAACCAAAAGCTGCTTTGAAGGGAGCTGCAACGTCAGGGGGCGGACTTTGGTTTCACCGAACATCATTGCTTCTTTCTCTGAAGGCCAGTCCAACCGGTTTTCTGCTGTTTGCCGCTCTCTGTTCTCAGTTTCAGCAGTGGAAGGTTGTCTTCTGATGACTTTAAACTTGTACTCCAAAGAGCTGATTCTGCGAAGACTTCGATTTTTCTCTTTTTTTCAGCTTTTCATCGTGAAAGCTGATTTACAGTGCTGTGATTTTATTTTTTTTTTATTTTTTTTTCAAAATAACCTAAAGTAAACACACAAAGCAGTCAAATGACAACTTCATTTAATTAAAAGAAACTTATTCAGACCAAACTGAATACCCTATAACCGTTACAAAAAGCGGTTAAACAAATTTTAGCAGCAATGAGGATTTTTAATAGCTGGTAGGGAGTCTTTTTTTAAATCAACTTAAAGTAATTCCGACCCACTCTTCATTGCAGAATTGTTTTAGTACAGCCACATTGAAGGATTTTGAGCTCAAACTTTGATCTTTCTTCAGTTTGCTTTTAATCAGATTTAGTTACATCTAACTCAGATCAAACTAGTTTTAAATGAAGAAAAAATGTTGTTTTCAGGAGGTAAATTACTACCATCAGTTTTTCCTACAATTAAAACAGCAAATGGGGCTGAAATTGAGATGATCAATTCTTCCAGGTACCTTGGTGTGATCGTTTCATGGAGCACATTAACAATTTCGTGTCTATATTAAAGATGGGTTTCTTTTACAGATACAAGGCCTGTTTCTCTCATCAAATCCAACATTAATCTCAGCAACATTCCTTCCTGTTCTGGATTATAGAGACTTGTTTATGAATTCATCTGAGCTTGTGATGAGACATATGGTTTTTTTAAAGGGACCTGAATCTTCACAATCCGTTCACTTCAAAGAGCCGTTCAAAAGATCCGATTTTGAAAATGTACATATTTTGAAGAACAATCCTTTTTATCCCTAAACTTTGACTAGGCCACTCTAATTTTGTTTTTGTTGACTCATTCAAAGGTGAAGTTGCTGGTGCTTGGGATCATTGTCTTACTGCATAACCTGAGGGCACTTGAGCTTAAGGCTCAGTTTCTTTAAACCTAAATGTGTTTTACTATAATGATCTGATTATTAGAAATGAAAACTGTAGTAAGTTTCCCTCCTCTTTCTTGTCCTGTCTAGGCATCGTGCTGATCTGCTCCGTCCTGACCAACGCCCTGGTCCTAATCTGCGTGGTCGCAGCTCAGGTGGTTATGTCAGGCATGTCTGCAATGGGCGGCATGAGCAGTTTCGACATCAACTCCAACTTCAACCTGCAGGGCACCGAGCTGCAGCAGGTAAGAGAGCTGGACATGCAGTATAGCCAGATGAGGTCGCCCGGTATCTACTGCGGTGTTGCCTTCACCCTGACCTTTGGAGTCGTCTCACTGCTGTTTGTGGTCGCCGGGAACAAGCCCGCTTATCGCATGTCTCAGAAGCTTCTGGTGGGGGCGTTGGCGTTCCAGGCGGTGGGTGCCGTGGTCTACGTGGTGGCCGTTGGCCTCTACCTGCACTTCGTCATCAAGGTCAACTCCACGGATGTGTGCAAGCGTCGCGAGATACTGTACAGACGGAACGGCTACACCTGGATGAACTGCGACGTGAGCGGGGGTGATGCAGCCGTGGCGCTGTTCGGGCTCATCACAGCCATCCTGTATGCTGCTGGCACCGGGCTTACGGTTCAGACATTCAGAGGACTGAAGCGCTACCTGGAGGAGAAGAGGCGGCGGGATGCAGAGAAACGGCAAAGCGGGGGTACCAATCAGAGTGCCCCGCTAAGGGCCGAGACAACTTCTGTGTGAAGCAAACCGAGCAGGTGCTAAACCTGCTTGGTTTGGATCAGTTTGCTTTTTTGGCTCAGGAGCTGCTCCAAAGAAAGGAGGGTCCACTAAAAATGAGACCTGAAACAGATTTTAAAACAAATTAACTCCTGACATGGATGCAGACAATGTTTACAGTAAAGCGACTGGCTGTAGTTCTTCACATTGCTGAGATTCAGCCCAACACTGATCATAGTTGCATCTGACACCTTTATCGTGGACGGAATCCAGTCCTTTAAGACAAATGTCTAAGTTTAAGATTATACACCAGCAGAGATTTTAACTGTAGGCCGTCAACTTCCTTTTTTTTTCACGAGAGAATACAGAACAATGGGTGTAATGCAGAAGCTACGAGCCACATAATTTATATCAAAATTTAAAAATATGCAGGAATCAGGCCTAAAGGGAAATGGGACCTTGAACAAAGAATGTTTAAAACACTTAAACTGTGACTAAATTTTACTTTTGCTGCCCTTTGGACTCGTTGCCACTTTAAGCCTTTAGTCACCGATGAAGCTCAGGATGTAGTGTGGTTGAGTTTTTATATTCTGTACAGAAACTCCAGTAACTAAATCATGTTACTTATACTTTTATGTGTTTCTCAGTGGTTTCTGTAAGTGAAATTGTTGTAATTATGGTGTTTGACACTTTTTTAAAACTTTACAGTAACTAAGCAGGATCATTGCAATCAAATGAGAAATATTCTTGTTTTTAATGTTGGATGCCAGTAACAAATGTTTTTTTTTTTTTTTATTAATTCATGTTTATACTTTTATATCCGCAGTTTGTCTTTATAATGAAACTTTTTATTTGCTGAAATTAAAACCGACTTGATTTAAAGGCTGTTTTGTGACGCTTACTGTAATCACTGCACCTGTAGGTGGCGTCATGACTACCACACACAGGACATGATGGTGAAATAACTGTTTAGGGAAGGCTTGATTACAAACAAAATTTTAGAAAACAAAGCAGCGATTGTCACTGCAGAAAAAAAGCCCAGATATGGTGCCTTGCGAAGGTATTCATAGCCCTCGAATCTTACACATTACAACATTGTAAATTTACAAATAAAAAGCTAAAAATTGTGGGGTGACACCAATTTAATAGACCACCTTTGAGAAGTTTAATCTCAGTATAAACCCAGATGCTCTGTGAAGGCCTCTGTAGATTTGAAGACCAAGGACCACAGCAGGCCAGGGATAAAGTTGTGGAGACGCTTCGAACATCATACAGCACTCTGTTCATTCATCATCTGAAAATGGAAATAGTATGCAAATTTAAGACATGATCAACTTAAACTGACAGGCCAGACAAGGAGATCATTAAGTGAAGCAGCCAAGAGGCCCCATGGTAAGTGTGGAGGAGTTGCAGAGATCAATAGCTCAGGTGGAAAAACACGTGTGCCTCACAGATCTGGGCCTGTAATTACAAAGGTTATCAGAGTCCTCTGAAGAGTGATTCACTTCACTGCTGAGAGCCGCTCTGAGTGACAGAACTTCCTGTCATAGTGAGGAGGTGTGGTTGACCCCGTTGCTAGGGGTGATGCCGTCTTCCAAGAGCTGTGATTGTTTGTTAAAAGTAACGAAAAACAAATGTGCTCCTAGTAATCAATGGAGAGAAATTAACCGATGATAGAATTTAGACTGGATTACAAAATGTGTAAATCATGATAAAACCTAGCGAGAATTAATTGTCACAGCTTTAACATGTTTGAACGTAGCTTATTTACATACTCATTATTTTGATTAGCTTATTATTGAACTGGACAGAGGAGCAGAGCTTGCAGGTGGAGGGGAAGAGAGGAGTGTTGAAAGGTAGATTTGGTCCTGGGATCACGGTGCGACCAAACAGGCGTTCCCAAGCAGATCAATGTTTCGTTCCCTTTGCTTTCAGCACCAACTGTATATATATTTATTCCAAACATTTTATATTTAAAAAAAATATTCTGTACTATATTGTTTGTAATTTTGTTCGCTTTTTATTTATGGCTATTGTTTCCACAATTTATTTATCCCTCCAAATATTACCTTACTAGAGGTTCACCTTTAACTTGTCCTGTCGCTGAAACTATTTAATTTCACCATAGGGGGGTGATAAAGTTCATCTTATCTCTACAGGGGTTGGACAATGAAACTGAAACACCTGGTTTTAGACCACAATAATTTATTAGTATGGTTTAGGGCCTCCTTTTGCGTCCAATACAGCATCAATTCGTCTTGGGAATGACATATACAAGTCCTGCACAGTGGTCAGAGGGATTTTAAGCTCTCTTAAGGCCTAAGATGCTTCGTGAATAACATTTATCTTACCAAGGGAAGATTCAAAGAAAAATCTTTAAAAATAATTTAAAGATTTTTCTTAGAATGACATCACCAGGAGCTACTTTTAGTCTTAGGATTATTTTTGAATACGGGCCCTGGCCTTTAGGTCAGAGTGGCAAGAAGAAAGCCGTTGTTTGAAAGCTGCTCTAACAGACCTGCAGAGGACACAGCAAACATGTGGAAGAAGGAGCTCTGGTCAGATAAGGCCAGAACTGGACTTACACGACAAATGTGATTTGTGACAGGAAACCAATACTGCACATACCCCTGAACACAACAGCCCTATGGTGAAACTCAGTGGTGGCAGCATCATGCTGTGGGGCTGCTTTTCTTCAGCATGGAGAGGAGGCAGGTCAGTGTTGGAATGAAGATGGATGAAGTAAAATTGAGCAGAAGCCTGGAAATAAATGTTAGAGGCTCCAAAAGATTGGAGACCAAGACAGAGATTCACCTTCCAGGAGGACGACGACCCAAAAGCCTACAGTAAAATATTTTGGATCATAGTGAGTTAAATGACAATCAAGCACTGCATGAAAACCTTAAAATTCAAGTTCACAGATGCATTAAATCCAATCGGAATGAGCTTTAGCTATCTATAGATCAGGCAAAAATCTGTCTATAGATGTGCAGCCCAGGTTGTAGACACACCCGAAAAAGTTTGCAGCCATAAATGAAAGAAAGAAGGTGGCTGAATACAAGGCCTGCCACACTTTTTCAATTATCCTTTGCAATCAATTAAACAACCATGTATCATTTTCTTTTTACGTCACAATTATCCTCTCCTTTTTTTGATCCAACACATAAAATCCATATAAAATAGATTTAAAGTCTGTTAAACTGTCTGTCCTTGTGAAATTCTTTCACTCAAACCAAAAAATGCTGCATACATTTAACTTCAGAGAAACAAGGGCACAAAGTCAACATGTTGCAGTTATATGAAAACTTTATTGTTTAGCAAAAGTAGGTCTCTTGTGCTGTTTGCTGTAACACTGCTCTGAACTGTTAGTAACTACAAACACTGCAGCACCATCTAGAGAACACGGACCCGGAACGTCGTCGGCCTTCAGGTATAATCTTTTCTCTCAGAGAATATTAGTTAAGCCTCAGTGACTAACTCACTTTAAAGTATTAAACTCCTAGGAGTTAGTTAAACAGTTCCTAACTCCGACACCTCTAAGGTCATCCGCTGCGACCCAAACGGGGAAAAATATCCGCTGGTCCGGTTCTTAAAGTACCGTTTAACGTAGAACTGATCTGAAAAGCTACTACAACACAAAGTGCTTCATCATATCATAGATATGGTAAAAATCATTTACATGTGAAGATCAACATAAAATTACAAAAATTGCATTGTGTTTCAGGGCGTGTGAACAGTGGAAATTAAAGTGGATAAGAAAACCTTAAAAGAGTTTCTGGTCCAAAAACGCGTTTAGAGGACTCCAAGTTTTTGAGATTGAACTCGGCGCCCAGTAGATCAGACACTCCTCCTTTCTGAAGCTAGATCCGTATGATGTTGCTGACCGCCGCAGTCAAAGAGGTGTGACGAAATAGTCGGCTGATGTCTGATAGTTGTGTGTCTGCATCTGTTCCTGCTGTTGCTGTTGCTGCTGCTGGATGATCTGGCGGACCTCCTCCTCCAGCTCCGGTGGGATGATCAGCTGGTCGTCCGGGTCCGGCTGGGCAGGAGCGTTGAAGTAGCCTCCCTGCTTCCTTATGGGGGCTTCTGCTGCCTCCTCAATAAGATCCTGGCTCCGGCCCTGGCAGGCTACGGAGCCGTTACCACGAGCCCTGCGGCCCAGAGTGACCGAGCGAGCCTCCTGGCTCAGGCCTGGGGAGAAGGGAGGGACGGGTGAGGGAGATGTGCAGGTGAGGCTGGGAGGCAAAAGTTTGTTACCGTTGGCGATGGGTTTGTTTGTGCTTGCTTTGTTAGTGTGAGCGCAGTCGTGCCGGAGCAGACAGTGAACGTCTGCCTCCACCTCCACTCGGCTGCCGTTGGAAAACACGCCAGCGATGGGCTCCTCATCCTCGCTGTCGAGCCCGTTATCTGACAGTGCACCGGAGAACTGCCTCTGGACGTCGCCTAACCTGACAGCGGGTCTCCGCACGCCAGCTCGGCCCTGAGCGTTTAGATGGGTGCTCATGGGTTCTGTCTGTAGCGGCGGCTCCTCGGAGGACGCCGTGGAGCCTACCTCACTGCTCATCTCAGAGGTGCTGAACTCGCTGCTCAGCTCACTCATGGTTCCAGAGGAGGCAGGCGGCAGCAAAATCCCGCCGTCGCTGCTGGGTGTGTAGGGATGCAGGGTGGGCTGCGCAGTGGGTCCTGGACTGGGTGGCGGAGGGGGAGGCTCACAGAAACAGCAGCAGTCTTCGGTTATGTTGAGCTGAACGACGACGGCGCTGAGGCTGTCGGAGCAGCCGTAGCTCTGAGCCAGAGTCACCAGCTTCTTAGCAGCAGCGAGGGCGTCTGGAACGTTTCGGACTGCCTCGACCGCCTCACTGGGAGACAGCAGGTCCCACAGACCTCGACTGCCCAGGAGGAAAAACTCATCTTGAGGGGTTAACGTCACCATGGAGATGTGTGGGCAGGGTGTCACAGAGGGACTGAGGAAGGAGTATCCCATCATCCTGGTGGAGTCGGTCACACCACCGACCTTGTTATCCTGCAGAGAGGGAAACAGAAAATAGGATATGTTTTAAAAATTGTTTTCATTTATTTTCCTGCCTTTATTCTTTGCATAGTTTGGATAATTATCTTTTATTTCCAGCTGGTGTTCTACTAGGCTTCGTTTCCAGGCCATAAGCAGAGCTCAAAGTGACTAATTTAAAATTATATTAATATTTACAACATTTCTGGAGGCACTTTCATGCTGTGGAAAACTCTAAATTTCTTTAGATGTTTCTAATAATGTGAGAGAAATTATTCAGTTTAACAAACCAAATGTTGACAGAATACAAATTTAATTATGTCCAACAGCTCCACAGACACCTGATTTACAACAATAAAATTTGAGTTTAAAAGTCAAAAAGCAGGACACCCTCAAACTGTAGAGATGGTTAACTACAACTCAATCTTTGTTTTGCACGTGAGCTTGTCGCTATGGTTACCTAAAATGCACATCTAGCTGCAGTCCGAATCCACTTCAGAAGTAAACTCAACTGAAGACTCATCAGAAATGACCTAATTCATACCTCCCACTCCACTCTATTGTTCGCTTGTCTGTCTTAATCGCTCACTGTACCAAAGGGAGTAAGTCTTGGAATTACAGGTCAGCGACCTCATTCGGGATGTGAAAACTGTGCTTCCAGAGATTTCCTAAAGCAAAACATGCTTGGATGAAGGTGGCTTCAGGTAAATTCTACCCATTTTAGATTTAGACAGCTTTGTCAACTACCTTAAATTTTAATAACGAGTTCAGGTACAAAGTACCTTCCCTAACATCAACTGAAATAAACAGCTTGTTCTTACCTCTGTGATGACAGCATTGTGCTGTCGGACCCTCTCGTACTCCGACTCCTCCTGGATGGTGTGGATGTTGGACAGCAGCCAAGCTTTCCCTCCTCGACACAGTACTGCCTGACACCGGCCCACGTTGGCGGCCTTCAAGGTAAAGCAATTCCTGGGCTCACCGGGTGCCACAGGGTCATGTCTGATGTGACATAAAACTGCCGAGCCACCCATCCTCTGACCCGCCGTGCCCAATTTCCTGCAGATGGCGACAAAGAAAAACAGTGTTAACAACAAGCTGATGTTTTCCTTCCTAATCAGGAATCTTGTGGAGGTGAGCATTTACCGCTGCATGGTGAGGAAAGTGTTGGTCATGTAGTCCTCCTGCCACGGCCCTCGGTGCAGCTCCTCAGCCAGAACATCTCCCATGGTGCACTGCAGCAGGTAAGGCACCTCGACGTTTCTGTCTCCATCAAAGACGCCGTACAGAGCTTCACGAGTCCCGCAGAAAGTGTCCTGGGCCAGAGCTGCCACACACAGCCTGAGAAGGAAAACAGCTTATTAGCTCTGAAACAGGAATAACACAGCAAAAGGTATTCTTTCTTTAGTCCCGATCTAAACATCGAAATGCTCTGCCATCACTTCCAGACAGCAGCTACAAGATTTCTAAGACTGACTTGTTTTTAACTCCAGAAGCCTCTGTAAAGCTGTGACTCCAGACCGCAGGGACTCCGTGACTCTCGCTCGCAGCAGAAGCTGAAGGAGACGGATCCACCCGGAAACAGCGGATGTTGCTGCGTGAAGGAAAACAAGAAAAAAAAATAATCTGACGTTTAGTTCTGTTTCTGAAGATTCCTGCTGAAGATGGCCTGCATGTGTTGTTCATACTTAAGGAGTTCTAGACTCTTGTGGTCAAGGTTGAGTCGAGGGTTTCCGGTGAGGTCGAGCTCTTGGAGTTTTGGGGGAAGAACTTCCGGCAGCTCCACCGCATTCAGCTCGTTGCAGCTCAGATCAACGCACTGAAAACAGTATGGAGAGAGTTCACTATGAACATGCATCGGGACAGTTGTTTAGTTTTCAAACACAATCAGTTGTTTGAATGTTTAAGCACTTTGACAACATCCTAACAACAGCTGTCTATTGCTTTAATTCCAGCCAAAAGAAGTGATGCCAGTTTATGGCTCATGTGAATGAATGGAACATAACTATGCATCTGAACAAATTTTTAGCCATCTGTGATGCACTTTGGATCAATGCCGGGATTCATCTGACAAACCTTTATGTCGGGCAGCTGAAGCACTTCTGGGAAGGTGTTGATGCAGTTGGAGTGGGCGGACATCGTGTGCAGCCGCCGGCAGCTGAGGATGGTGGTGGGCACAGCCCTCAGTCTGTTGCCACTCAGGTCCAGCTCCTCCAACTGTTCCAGCTGAGCCAGTTTACTGTAGAAAGCCAAAATACAGAATCTCAGACATGGAGAAGGTGCAATGACTGATCTGCAGCTTTTGATTGAAACACTAAAACTCTAAAGACATTATTTTGTTTGCAGCATTCTACCTGGCAGTAAAGGTCTGCAGCTGGTTGTAGGCAAGGTGAAGCACCCTGAGGCGGCCATGTCCCATCAGCAGAGGGATGCACTTGTCCGTTAGGCTGTTATTTGTCACATAAAGCTCCTCCAGACTGCTGCAGGCATCCTCTGACAAGCTGGCTGCAGGCAAGTCTTCCAGCTTATTGGCTGACACATTTAGGTAGCATAAGCTATGATGAAATCCGGAACACAGTAAGAATTTCGCTGTAAAGATTAAACAATGAAAAACGCCATAGAAATGTGAGGAAAGGAGACCCACCTCTGAGCTTTAATAAACAGGTTGTGCGGGAGTTCCGTCAGGTGATTGTGTTGGAGGTCCAGGACCTCCAGCTGGGAACTCTCCAGCCTCTCGGGAAGCCTGCACACATCATTCCAGCCTGCCAGCAGCTTCCTCAGACTCCCACTAGAGAGCAGCCTTCAACACAAACACAGCCGGATTAGTCTGCGGACCGTAAACCTTTCAGTGGAACTCCTGCTCTCCTGTTCAAGTTCTATGAGGAAACTGAATTGAATCATGTAGATTGTAGCCAAACAGGTGAAATCCTAGGGCTGTTTCCCCACTGAAAGCATGAAGTAAGAGTATTTCCTTCAGTTGTGTAGTGGTGTGGTAGCAGCTTAGAGAGGCTACTTAAGACATTAGACAAACAGAGACGCTGCACTGTAAAACAAATAAAAAGAGGGATGGTAATGTTTTAAAACAAAGTCACTGCAGTACTTCTAATTGGTTTGATCGGATGCAACAGAAACAATTTGTTATTTTAAGGCAGGTCCATATTAAAGAAAACCTGATTCCGATGCTGCAGCTTTATTTAACGGTATTTATGGCTGACGTATCTGAACAGATAAGTGGAGCTCATCTTTTTCCTTTATGCAACCTTTACGTGCTTCGTATGTGTGTGACATCCACTACTTGACACAACAGCAGGTTCATGTGTGTATCCACTTATATGCATTAATTTCATTTTAACTTGGCACTTTAAATCGGATTGGGAACCATTCATTTTCTAGGACGACACGATTGCACTGATTTCTGAGTTTGATGTTATTGTGGATTTTTCCTCATCGATACAGGATAAAATATATACGTGGAATAGTTCCAGCAATAAAACAATTCCAATATTAATCCAGAGGCTGAAAATCACAATAACAATGATAAAGATAGGTTTTAAAATTCAGTAAGACATGTAGCCTACCAGGTAGTATGTGGGGTCACCATTATTTAAGCATTTTTATATAATAGAGAAGAAATTGTGAATATAAATTTTAAGCTTGTACTTGAAAATATTTCCACTCTTAAACAATAGTTAACATGGGTTCGCCACATTAATACGTTATTAATTGAGAAAGTGTCCTTTTTACTCGTTATCCATAATGTCACACAATTCTTGAGGCAATTGTTTGTTTATTTTATAGTAATTTAAAAAAATAAATGTCAGTTAATAATGTTTTCAGTCTGTATGGAAACAGATGCCATTTTAGAAACTGCGGAGGTAAATGTTGCAATATTTTATTTGTCCACATTGCCCAGCTCTAACATAAATTCATTGAAATATTTTGTGGCGCTGAAGGTTGTCCCAACTTGATGAGGCCACAGCCTATTGACTTCTGTTTGGTGAGCGTGGTTATGTGTGGCAGTTTTAAAAAGAGATTTGATTTACAGATCTCAGTGGATTTAACAATCTACAAACAACATCTTGCTTAAATCTGAAAGAAGACCCAAACTGTCAACCTAAGATGAAGGGTATTTGGTTAAGATGTTCAGAAACAATCCAGCAACAATCAATGGTTTAAAACTGCTGCTCCAAAATCGCCATCTTCACTGACTGAAATGTGCAGCTGCCCACATGAACAAGCCAGATGTGTCGAGGAGAAACCTCCAAATTGTTAAACTACGGCTCAAATCAATAGCTAGATGGTTGAAACTTGGACACCAACAGGACAATGAGTCCAAATACACATCAAAACTGAATTAACAAACTGCTGGCCATATTTGTCTCGGTGTGAGGAAACCAACCAACCCGTTGAAATGAACTCGGCCAATTTAGCAAAGATGATTGGTTAAATATCCAGCCAGAATTATGCCAGATCCTTATTCACTGCTCCAAAGTGTGGTAAATGTGCAAGTTCTAACTAGGAGGCATTTGACGAAACATTAGGGAGAAATTACATTTGAGCCTGTATGTATATTTATGACCCCTATGTGGATTAGAGAAAAATCTAATTTCAGCAAATTAGTTTTTTCTTGACCACTAAAGGTTTTCTTGAAAACACTCCAGTTTTACAAATTATTAACTCATTTTAGATTAATTTAACTACATCAGGCATTTTCCATCTATGTCCTGTTTTATTCAGGAACCTGGCGGCTGTGTCGTGTATTTTCATGCTGCTCACCATACGGGCAGCTCTGTGACGCAGTTATGGTTAATATCCAACACCTCCAGTCTGCTGCTCTCGCACAACCAGTCTGGGACACATCCCAGCTTATTCCTTTAAGAAAACAAGCCCAGTCAGCATGCATCTTTTACACAATGTGAGCAGGAAAGCAAGGTGCAGACATTCTCCCTACCTGCAGAGATCCAGAACTGTCAGATTTTCTGGCACAGGCTGCACCTCCAGCTGCATTAACTCTGCGAACCCAAGCACAGCAGCGTGAGTGAAGGCGACGTGTCGGGCCTCATCTGTTTTAAATCTCACAATTATTAAAGTGTCAGTACCATTATGACTGGCATGCAAACTTTTGAGGGCGTGGCCGCTGACTCTGAGAACGGAGAGGCAGTTTCTGTTGCAGCGGAGCAGCTCCAGCTTCCCCAAACAGCTGACATCCAGCTTCTGTAGGCCAGCATCCCTCATGTCCAGCTGGATGATGTGGAGCAGCTGCTCTGAATCAGCCATGGTTACATTCTGAAGCCGGTTCATCCTGAATCACAACCATAGCAAAGAGAAATCATGTTTTTAATTTTTTGTCTTAGGAAATATTAAGCTAAAGAAAACCAAGAGGTCATGCGCTACAAGAGTTAAAGATTTCTGGTATCAAATAATGTAATTATTAAGAAATGATTAATAAAAGTCTTTCTGTAGTATTTTCTCCAAAAAAACAATAATTTAGACAGATCTTCTTACCTGACATCTATATATCGAGCAGGCAGCCACTGCAGCGCAGCCATATCCAGGACAGAGAGCCGATTCCCTGCCAGACAGAGTTTGTCCATCCCTCTGAGCTTCTCCAGGATGGGAGGGACACCGCTGAAACAGTTGAAGGATAAGCCGAGGTAGGTCAGTCCCTCCAGAGAGCACATCTCTGCAGGCAGCGAGCTTAGAATGTTTCCGTCCAGGAGGAGAGTCTGCAAGCTAGAAGGAGAGATTTCATCCCCCAGTTCAGTGGATCATTTTCTTATTGAACCCAAAACTGTGCTTCAAACCAAACTGTGCATGCGCTTAGAACAAATACAAATCATTTAACATGTCACTTCACCATGCTTCATGATGATAGAGGCAAACTTCAGCTGCAGTCAAAGCTTTAGCTGTTATATACACAAAAATGAGATAAGGTCTCCTTAAACATCGTCATACAGCTGATTTGTAGCAGAGGTGATAAATCAGGTTGTCAGAGCCAATTCTGCACATAAAACGATCTGAGAGCATGTTACCTTTTGAACAAATTCAAAAAATGTTTAAAGTAAAACATGGATTTTGTCCACCCCAGGGTCAGGCGACAGAGCAGTCTCTCCCTGCCTCACAGTAAAATGTTCCAGGTTATGGAACACAGCTATCTGTACAAATAAAGAGGATTGCAGCGTATTTCCTTTACAAGACAGATTACCCCTTTTGTTCCACCCCTCAAAATAAAGCAAATATAAAGTATTAGATATGTTTTCCTCAATAGACCCATTCAACAGAAAGTAACAGTTGTGTCCAACTTTATAACTGAAAGGAAAAAGTTCTGATCTACTGGTAAGTTACATTGTTTTATTCATAATTAATTTCTTGTAACTATACAGGACTCTTTCTGTGATCACTCATTTTTGACATAAGGAGCGGAGGCTTTATTGTGAGAGTCCAAAAAATGGCTCCCAATATTTCTTGATCTAGCTCCATCAAGGATACAACAGACTCCAGTAACATAAAAAAGGACTGAAAAGAGAAAATATGCCACAATATATTCAGGAAGCCGTTATCTTCTGAGGTTATCGTCCCTACTAAAGTAGAAATTTAAAGAAATAGCAGACAGGCCTCTGCAAAAAAAGGATTTCCTTTAAAACAGCTTCTTGAACCTTTTATGCTTACTCAGACTTACTGAAAATGGCTAACAGCATCTTTTCCACTCAGTAACAACTTCCACACCGAGGAGTGTTGTTTGCCTAACTTTGTCTAGCTTAAGTATGGTGCATTCACCAATAGGAAAAAAGTTGTGATTTTTTCTGTTCTGTTCTGACTGACTGATGATCGATCAGGGCCAGTTCAGCATTAAAACATTTCTGGTCTATTTGCCATTTCTTCCAGTGCATTGATAAAAACTTCTGGCATTTTCACACTTGTCCCGTTTGTTCAACTCATGCTACGTTTCTGTGCAGAAATGTGTGCAGATTGCCTGGTTAAGAGCTTTAAATAATTACATATTAACTTAAAAAGCGTGACTTCAGATTTAAAACTATTAGCATTAAGACAAACTCCACATCCAGCCCTGGTTCTTTCATGCGCCACAGTCCCGACCTTAGGGTGTTAAATATTAACTCTTCTGTGAATATCTACAATGCCTGACAACTGACAAAGGACTTTGGAGATCCTGCTGGTGAAATTCCTGCACGCAGCCACAGTCAGCATGACTCTGCATTATAGCTGAAATCTCTGCACTGTCAGGACACGTTTGGTTCTCAGCCAAATGTTCATCAAATACCCAGAGGGATTATTCTGGACTGATGCCTCAGCATCAACGTCCCTGTCAATAGTACGCAGGTTAGCGAGGAGACATTTTGCACACGTGCAAACAACGTTTTGATACTCACTGCAGCCGTGAGATCCTCACTTACTTGTGCATGGTAGCGACTTCCGCAGGGAGACAGGAGAGACGGTTTCCAGACAGGTTGAGCTTTGTGAGAGAGGTGATGTCGCACAGTGCCAGAGGAAACTCAGACAGTGCGTTATTTGACAGACTGAGGCTTCTTAGTTTACAGAACCTACAGAGAAAAAGAGAAAGAGACACCAAGTGAAATAAGGAAGGACTGGAGGGAAAAAAGGCAGACAAAGAGTAACACAGCTATTATCAGACGGTGACCTTCTTCCACATTAAGAAACACCAAAAAAGAAACAACAAACAAACTGAAAGACATTCTTCATTACATAAAACCTCTTTGACAAACAAAGTAAACTGGCAGAAAAACAGCTAAAGTTGACTATGTAATTTGGCTTAAACCTGATTGCCTCAAACAAAGACAAAAAACAGGCAAAAAGCCCAGAAGGAAGAAATAAAAATAAATTGGATATGAGGTAAGGTAAGTTTTTATATATTTATATATAAAAATTGTGCGATACATATATAAACACATATATTTACCGACAATTTTAAACAAATGTAGGTAAAAAGGATACCCTAAAATAATATATATAAATCGTTTTAAATGTTTTTTCCTTAAATATCCAGATCTATTTATGCATTTTGATAGATACTGCCTCCTTCTGGTCTGTTGATTCTTTATGTGCTGCTTCTTTTACTCCATGCAAGTTGAGCCTGTTTTACGGGCCTAAACCAATCCAGCTTAAAAGGTCAGACTCAGGGACAAAGACCTTCAGAGGGGATCCACAGGAAAAAAAAAAAAACCTGTGGAAAAACCTTCCCAGGAAGCTTGTGTTTATCCAGAAACAATGGTGGTATTTACATGTGAATTTCCATCAGGTAAATGTCAGCCTTCAGTGTTGCGCTCACTCGACATAAAGTCAAGAGAGGTGGAAATTAAACAGAGTGGGAAATATCTGGTGATAATATCCGTTTTTTCTACGGTCTGATGCTGGCTTTGGATGAGTGTGGTGTTAGTGGAGTCACTGTAGCTAGTTCCCATGATGTGAAAACATCTGAGCACACGAGGACTATGGATCTGTGAAAATGTCTTCGGCTGAGTTGTTTTTATTGAAAACAAGCAGTCAAACACCCCCTCAAATCGACAGCTGTGTACACAAGCTGTAAGATGAACCCCAAAGCTTGCCTAAGAACATCTTTGAACAAGTCCAAACAACACGCTGCTATCAGTGCTCACATGGCAGAACACAACGTCTGGAAATACTGTATTATTCAGAGCAGGCTGGGGGATGACTGATGTTTCTTATTGGAAATTTACACTGCCTGTCAAAAGTTTCATTTTCTGTTCCAACCAAAAGAAAACAATCAAACTGTGGTTTTGAGGAGGAGATTTTTCAAGTGTGCAGGATCTAAGAATTCCCCAAAGATATTTTTTTCTAAATCCACATGGAAAAACCAAACGTCTATGTTTTTGAAATAAAAATCTTTTGGGTTTTAGGGATAAAGATGAAACAAAGAAAATGATTCTTAAACCTCACAGGAGCATGACATCAATAACTAATTCAGGATGTTGACCTAAACACAAACAGATGCCCCTTGCCCCTAGGGGTCACATGATGTCAAATCTGTCATCTCCATTGCAGCTCTACTGAACTCATTCATTACCACAAGAACCACACACACGTCATCTGTCATTTCAGCAAAGCTGTTTCCACTTTCGGGCACGTGACACGCCCCTCCAAAAAAATAGGAGTGTTAACAGTCTGGTTGGAGCAGAACACAGTCTCACCTGGTGAGTGCAGGGACACCTTTTTGCAGGGACATGAAGTTGTGTTTGAGGTTGAGATGTGTTAGGTCCTGGCTGTAAAAGAGCTGAGAGGGCAGCTCCTCCAGGCTGCAGCACGACAGGTCCACAGAGTTCACCCTCTGGGAGGCAATCTGAGGAAAGGGGAATGAGCAACGTGACTTTAAGGGCACGTTTTGTATGAAAACAATGATATTCTAAAGGGTTTGCATTAAGGGCATTAGATCTAGATTTCATTTGACAAATGAAAGTTTATTCAAAAAGCTAATTTAAGATGGGAAGAAGCCATTTTCCTGCAGGAGATGGAAGCAGGAAAGACTCACCAAGTTAAGACAGAAACACAATAGCAATGCCATCTCATTTTCTCGTTTTGTTTTTTGTATTCAATATTGCAGTCCCTGATTAAACTTGACCACCGATACCTGTTGTCTGTATATTGTCTGTGATGTCTGCTACACACTGAAGAGACTTTCACAGCCTTTAAAAATTAAGGCCGGTTTTTGTGTGCAGGTCTTGCAAAACTGTATTATAGGCCAAGCAGTTTATGGTGCAGAGATTAGTGTAAGTTTTATTGTACACATGAGCAGATGATTGTCGCTTTAAGATGATTAAGAAGGCAGCTTGGCATAAAAACTGAGCATTTCAAATTGTGAAGCAGCCCGATATTGACTTGTACCTTTGAGGCCATCCTGTGCCAGCGCAGGTGCTCAGCGTAGGAGTCGTAGCTGACGTAATAGATCTGACTCTGAGGACCGGCAGAGTTGAAGGCCAAACAGTGGCTGTGCCTCTTCACCTCTTCCACCTGAAACAAAGGAGGTATATCAGTTCCCATCATCAACCATCAAGAAATGCCACCCTCCTGCTAAACCCAAGTGATGAACCCAGGTTGTTTATATACATAAGCAAGTAAAGTCCAAAGAAACACAATAAGAGACATTCAGAATATATAGAGGACTATTACTCAAGAACATTTTGAAAGATTACAAAAAAAAAAAATCTGTTTGAATCTCACTAAATACTCAAAGTAAAGCTCCAGACATAGCAGGAAAAAAAGTTTTCCAACCACAAAAGGGACCTCTGTCAATGAACTACAGCCACCATGCTGGAGTAGAGGGCTGAAATGATTAATAGCCAGCAGATAACCTCTTACCTTTCCTCCGATGAGGGGCAGGATGTGCATCTTGCCCGTATGGGCGTGTTTTACAGACGACACAATAAGGCAGGTACCACTCAGCGTGACCTGACGCTTTGACCAGCGGTTTACTGGCAGGGCCAGCTTCCCTTTTCGCACATTAAACACTCCGGACAGCTGCACACGTTCAGAACCACCCACGCTGCGAGGCTTACCTGTTAGGAAAGACAGACAGGAGGGTAACATGGCACAGCAGAGGATCATTAATGGTCAGACTTGTCTAGCAGTTGACAGCTTTATTTATTTTAGGCTCTTTAGGATGGTGTGAATTAACTCCCTGACTGTGGGTATCCGTTTCAAAAAAGGGAGAGTTGTTGTGTAAGAGAACTGAAGCTCGATAGGGTGCAGACCGCCACAGCGAGCAGTCATTCAGGCGACATTTTTGTTATGTTTTCAAACCTTCATGAACCCAAAACTGAAGTGCAGAAGAGTGAGAGTTCTTTCAGTCCATTTTACCCCATGTGTTTAGATTTCTCTTCACTCACAGCCACTATATACCTTCTACTTAAACCGTCAGATTGAATCCACCAGGGAACAAGAGAAAGTGAGATCCATGAAGGGCCTGAACCACAAAGAGGCCTGAAATCAGATTAGCTTGTTACGTAACGTCTTACAACACCAGAACCTCCATTTCCCTGGCTGCTCCATCCAGCGACCGAGACACCAGCCCTGCCTCAGCCTCAGCAGGGGAGGAGGGCAGCACTGACGGGACCCCGTTCAATGAGCTGCATTTCCTTCTCTTTAGTGAAAACCGATTGAGGCGCAGAGTATTTCGGGTTGCTGAGTCAGATGCAGAAAGCAGAGGCTTCAGTTAACACGAGTTTATGTGTTAAAGACGTTTTTTATTCCAACCGAGCAACAGTTGTATGGTTTTGTTTGGCTGAAAACTAGGAAGAGCTATATATGCAGATTGGGGTTGAAACAATGAATCAGATTAATCGCGATTATTTGATTATTGAAATGATCGTCAACTAATTTTGTAATCGAATAATCGATAACTGGAGTCTAAAGACTAAAACATGCCATTAACTGAAAGAACAACCCACTCAGCAGTAATGAAGCCAAAACTGTACACTAAAATATATACATTTTTCATTAAAGATAAAAAAAAAACTTCTGCTCTATCCAGACGTCCTCAAGTGGCATAGCTTTAGCTTCTCCTGGTTCAAATTCTGTAAAAAAATCTCCTATTAAGCACTTTTTTTCCTTCTTCTCTGTTTTTGCACTAAAAAACAAGAAGAGTGTAATTTGGGACTTAAGTACACTACAACGGTTTCTTTCATCTGGATGAGATTCTGCTTTTTTTAAATAATCTCTTGAAAACTCCAGAATGTAATATGCAAGTGACACTTTATTCACTTTTTTGTTTGTGACCATTTTTTTTTTTTTTTTACTGCAGATGCAGCCAGCCCTGTACTGGTCAACCAGAAAGGTATGGGCCTTTGACATGTTGTTGTTGGAACTATTTGTTTTAGCTGCAGATGCATGCTTTGCTACAAATGTTCAAGTGTACACTAAAGACATGCTGTGTTTTTGAATTTTAGACAATACAATGTTGATTTGTGTTTTTAAGACAGAAATCCAATTATCTGTTTACTTACATTTTCTCTTTTAAGTAGTTATACTAATTAAATAAGCTTAAGTAGTAAAATGCAAAATCTGCAGTGTGCCAATTCTTTTTATCCGATTACTCGATTAATCGTCAGAATAATCCATAGAATACTTGATTACTAAAACAGAAGTTAGCTGCAGCCCTAATAGAGACTTATTTTCATACAGTGCCAATCACAACTGACCTACATGTTTACTCAGGGACTCGGCTGCTGTCAACACAAACATATTTTCTGAATCGTTTGTTTTAGCCTCGCATTCTTGTTTAATGAAGCAACAAATGGATTCCAGGAAAGAAATCTTCTCTCTGTGTAGATAGCAATACAACATATTCTTTAACATAATGTCTTTAAAAAAATCCTTGTTTTATTTTACAAGAATTTAGCTTCATCTTAAGAATTTAGGACTTGTTGCTTAATTTTCTGTTCCTTTTTAAATCACCACAACATTTCTCACATCTGGTTTTGAACAATGTTGGGTGAACACAATTGATTTGAACCACTTTAGTCTGGTCTCTACATCCCTTTACTTAGAGCGACCTTAGAAAAAAAGTCTGTGCCAAAGTAGGAGTGTTTTTATACAACAGCAGATGATATAAACAAAACTACTTACAGAAAATGATCCAGAACTGATTGTGTATAATGATTTGGCCTTTAACGTGTCCAATCAGGGCACACCAACCATCAAGCAACATGCCAAGTCATAAACGATTGTAATAATAATCCAAAAATATATAATATTTGTCCCAATCTCCCAGGGTATGATTTATTTGTAGGATTTTTTAAAAAGAACATTTTGACCTTGAGCCCTTTTCACCTAAACGGTCTCCTTCCAATAAACTCTATTTAAGCTTTAGTTTTTCAGAAATCTCTTTAGGACAGCCATATTTATCATTTAAGAGCTTGACAAGCTGAAGATGAGTTAATAAGACAACTTTTTGTAAGCTGTCAGCATTGCTGCACACATGAACATGAAAACCATTGAGAACCATGCTCTAAACTGCTGATGCAATACAACATTTGAAATGTTTTGCCTTTAATTGAAGAAGCCTGATGGTTGAGTCCAGAAAACCTAAAAGATGAGCGAGATGCACTTCAGATGCATATTACAAAAGCATAATGGGTTTAAAAGTATCTGTTTTCTTTTTGACTGACAGAAGCATTCTAACTGCTGTCATCTTAAGAACAATACTGTGAAATATGTATTGTTGGCACCCACCCTTCCCTGGGCGGTGTACACATGGTGGGTTTTGTTGTTATTCATGCCCTTTCCTTCCTTCTATTTCTCTGTTTAGAGGACATCCTGTCTCTCATCAAGGGGCTGCTCGATTTTCAGCCGGACCTTTATTTGAACTCTGCAAAGCGTCCGACTTCATTCTCCACCTCTGCGACACCACCAGCAGCTCGAACTCCGAGCTCGGACCGAATAAGAAACTTGACGAGTTTTTAACCTTGTGAATTAAAGCAGCGACCTCTGGATAGATTGAGGAGGAGCCCTCCCCTCCGGTTGTCTCTGAGAGATCCGAAACCCTGAGGAGGTGAAATCCGAGTTCCCCTGAGGTCACTTTTCTCTTACTGTCAGCACACTGCGAGTTGGTATGACAGAAAGAGATGTTGCTGGTCAGATTTGGGCTTTGTCAAAATCCCTTAGGCAGACATAAGTCAAACTGCACTCACTGATGGTTCTCAATGGTTTTCATGACATCCCGACAAATCGCCTCATCAAAACACTCGAAAGCGATTGAGACATAAATCACTCAAGATGCTGGGATGAATGTCAGTGAATCTTTGTCACCTCTTATCATCTCATAATTGATTCTCATGTCAGTCACACAAATCAACCTCTCTCAGCTTGTTTCATGGTTCATCTGCAGTATCTGGAGGGCTTGCTGCCTCCAGCAGCAAAACTCTAAATCAGATTACAGCAGAGGTACAGAGTGGAGGAAATGTGGCTTCCCAGTCTGTCGGGGTACATTTTAGTGTACGTGGTGGTGGTCGCTGTTTAAATTACTGATGAAACTTCTACTGGTTTTAATAATTACCATGATACTAGTTCTGATATTTACTATTACCATGTTTAAATAAAATTGCCACCAAAATTGTATATGTGATGGCCTCACTGTTAAAAACGAGGTTTTATAACAGTCCATCAAAAGCAACGTTTCAGGCGTTTTACAGCAGCGCTAAATAGAAGGCAGTGAAATTAAGGCTGTTATAGTTCAGCACCAAAAAGTACTAAGGGGTTGCTGTACTTTGGACTTTTAACTTAGCATGGAAGGCTTTTTCAGGGTCCTAGGTGTTTTCCTAAGGTTTACAGCTCTGAAATGGATAGACAGCAATACAACACTTCAAGGATTAATATTGTTCATGACAATATCACAAACGTATAATCGCAATATCAGTGTGTGTACAGATTGCAGTTTTCTGGCCCATCTCTGAGCCTTAAAAAGCCTGACCTGCCGGTTCTGATTGTCTTCATAAATGACACTGTCAGGCAATATAAGGTCACAACACTCCTTCAAAGTTCCAATATTATGTTGTCAACAGTTGTGAAGTGAGCAGAGCAAAGAGGGACAGTGGGTGATTTCCAGACCTTTGTCAAGGTAGATAGGATCGGTGGATTAAATCGGTTTCACATTTAAGTATCGGCCGATCACAGATCCCGCTAAATTAAGAAAATTGGGGCCGATCGATCAGCCGGCCAATCAATCGGTGCACCCCTAATTCCAAGTGTCATGAACTTGTATTTTACATGGTAATTTATTATTTAGTCAGCGGGACAGTGTCTACCAGCAGCAGATGCTCGCACTTGACAGAATATGCACATATTGCAACTAATGTCGCCATCGCAATATTTATTTATATTATCGCCATCGCAAGATTTTCTAATATCTGTCTTACATATTTAACAGAACAATACTACAACCAAAAGGAAACCTGAATCAAGGCATAATGGTATTAATACAAAAATGTAAGACAGAAGGGTGAAGTATTCTCTAATGGCTTTTAGTTAAAACAAAAGAATAATGACAATGATTCTAGTAAAATAATATATTGAATGAATTTAAATGTATAATACTGTTATCTGAGACATTTATTTTTTATATTGATTTTGACAGTGTATGCAAATGGAGAGCGACATAATAGAAAAAAAATGCTGGCAAAAGTTTGGTTTAAAATAGGAATAGGTGGTTTCATATGCTCATGAAAATAATTTACAAATCAGTTTTTATCACCAAAGCATACTTAAAAAAGCAAATCGAGATTTGAATTCTACTTCAGTAACACGTCGTGAAAGTTGGTGTCAGCTAAATCTTTTGATCGTTATGAAATATTTTTTCCTAGATGTACACACAACAAACACTAAATAGAGGTTTTTCTGTAAACATGATTATTGTGCAAATAAGTATTTTCAACAGTAAAAACATGAATTTTTGCACAAATCTTCCTTGTGTTAGGCCTGTGTTTATTTCTTGCATTCATTATCAATATCTTGGCTTTAACGATTATTAGATAGACATACATTTTGAAAAAGCCATATAAAAGCCATATTATTTCATCTTTTCATAATAACGTTTGCATAGTTTAAAGAAATACTACAAAAACTTGATAATTTTGATAAGTTGGCACATAAAAAGGAAACTGCATTTGCATAGCCTGGCATTTCTACTGTACATACGTTGACAAAAACGAAGACAAAAGTGTGTTTAAAACACTTCAGATGCATATTACAGCATATTACAAACAGTGTCTGTAAAATATGGCAATTTTAGTTGAAATTTAAGCCGAGCCATCAGCTCCTAATTGCTTATCTCCCTGGTCTTTGTTGATGGTGTAGAAAACAAGGTCAAACAAACAATATCCAGCTGTGTTAATCCCAAAGGAGATCATGGATGTTTTTCCCATACCCTTACCCGGATTATCTGCAAAACAGGTTCATTAGCAATAACAAAAACAAGAGAGCGGCTTGAAGAGAAGCTAGCCCTGTACAGACTGAACATCAGACTTCATTGTGCTGAGGGAGCACACCTGTTACTTTCTGATGCGTCATCTTACTGGCAGCAAGCAGAGGGGCAGGGGCTGGGGCTGCTTTAAAGGGCACAACACTGGGTATTGTGCAGGGAGGACAATTGCACACACTGATTTAGCAGTCCCAATGACCAAACACAATAAAAGTACTCACAGTACACCGAGAATGGATAAACAATGCCTGAGTGGAGAAATCAAACACTGCTGAAGTGGCCTGCAACAGCTTGGGGTTCAACAGCACTTCTGATTTTATAAAAATCTAATAAATCCTACAGTAACTGCAAGATTTGAATCAATCTGTGACTAAGCAAAACATTTCTTACCAAAGTAGAAGCGTATAAGGCAGCCGATTTCTGGATTCATCCCCTCCTCCTGCACCCTCCACTCATCTTCAAACCCCAGATTGATGAGGTACTCGTTCAGGATCTGCAGAGGCTGTTCATCATCCGCCAGCCGCCGCACAACTCCCCCATGCAGCTGTATGAAGAGGGTCGGGGTTGGACTGGTATTGAGCGGCTCAGGCCATACTCCACTGCCCCCAGGGATCTCCTGGTCAGGCTGGATAATTGGTTGGCTGGTGAGAGGCCGAGTCAGAGAGCTGCTGGAGCATTTAGAGGGAGCTTTGATTAATTTGGGGGAATCTGTGGCATCACCGGGGGCAGTTGCAGTGTCCTCGTCTTGGTTAGGAGTTTCTGATGGGAGCTGGTCTGCTGCAGAGTTGTCCGTAGAGTGTGTTGGGGAAGATGTGAGCTCTAGCTCATCCGAGGAGCTCTCAAATGGGTCAGGTCCCTCCGTAGCACTGTCACAGTTCGGACTTAGCACTGAAGAGTCAATACCTAAACCCGGGCCTTCGCTGAGGGAGTCCCGGTGCTCTGTGCTCCTGGGTCCACCTGGGCTAAAGTCCTCACAGGTGCTGCTCTCCATATCTGAACCAGAGTAGGCTCCGAAACAGTCTGCAGCACTCTGGCTCAAATCAATGCCGATGTCATTCAAACATGCCTCAGATGAAGAATTACTGCCAGTTTTATCATCAAAAAATATATTAGAGGGCATTTTAGTTTCAGGGCAAATCTTTGTGTTTTCATTCTCTTCCACTTTAGGATTTTTCACATCCACAGTATCAGTATGTCCATTAGTATCTTTACAAAGACCACTGATGTCAGATACAGCAGCAGCTTTGCAGTTTATTCTCAGTACAGCCCCAGATTTACTCCCCTCCAGTTTAGTGGCTATCTCTTTCGCTGTGGTGTCCACGGTGCAGAGCACTGGGCGCGGGATGGAGGGCGTGAGCCAGTCGTGGACGTGGACACAGCCTCGCCGGAGCTCGGATCTCACCCATGACTTGTCAGCGGCCTGGAGCTGCTTTGACTGCTTCTGCCGGAGGAAGGTCTTTCTGTCCAGGCTGAGAGTGCTCAGGGGCGAGACTGAGGGAGCGGGGTTAGCTGCTTCAACGGAGGACGCCCCAGGCGGAGCCCCCAGAGACAGATTCCTCTTGTGTCTGTGCCGCCGCCTGTTCAGCAGCGAGTTCACCGAAGTGCTGCTGTTCACCGACGTCAAGCTGTACATGTTGGCGGCTTTCACCGCGGGAATGTTGCTGTTTTTTCCCGTAGCGCTGGCAACTTGGTTCTGATAGATCCCGTTTCTTATGGCAATCTGGAGAAGGGAGGTGGCTGCAAGTCCCTTCCCGAAGAGTTTCGTCTCGGCGCCCCCACCCTCATCCTCTGCGATGGAGGGTCTCTTTCCAGCGGGGAGCGAGGATAATCCGCTCGGCTTTACGAGGTCCCCGCTAGAGTCTGGTGTCCCCTGTAGTGCCGGTGACGCCGAAAGCGCTCCAGAGTAGTTTTCCTTTCCACTTTCCATCATGTTAGCTAACCACGGCAGGTAAACGTTAGTCTGGATTAGCTTCCAGCCGCTAGCTCGGTCTACTTACTGGCTCCGCGTTAGCTTAGCATGCTAAGGTACTGCGTAGTTGTTCCATAAAGTTATCCCGCTACATCATCCCATTTCATCAGGCGGCCGTTAGCTCTCCAACTGGAGCTAACGGAATGGCGCAGAGACGAAAAACTGGCCTCTAGCCGTTTGACAACAGAGCTAAACTCAGACGGGGCAACGGTTACTAGTACGAGTCGGAGAGAATGACGGTCAGCGGTTGAGCGTGGACAGGGCGGGGTCTCATTGGATATGAATTATGACACATTCATGTACTACCACAGGGCTCGGGATTTTTACATGCAAGCACATGACGGTGTACACTGTACCAGCGACCTTGCTGTGGGAAGTACCTCAGAGGATTTATTATAGCCCTATGAAAGTACCGTGTTCCCCAACGTGTTGTGTGTTTTCCAGGAATGCAGAGATCGCAACAACAAAATGTCATTATAAAATATGTACGCCCCTCTAAACTCTGTTTTTTGCAGGATATCTTAAAGATAAAATGATGTAAGGCATTAAAATTATTTTACATTTACTCATGTTGAAATAATAATCTCATTTAAAAAGCATTGGTATGACTGATAGTTGCAATTACCATATTACGTATATTTTTCTTTACCTAAGATCATAACACCACCTTTACGGTCCTTTCCGTATTACAACTGATATCTACGAGCTGAAATAAGACAGTAAAGGCACCATAGCTTGGCGTTTCAGTGGTACGTTAATACCATCTGACAGGGCTCAGGTAAATACCATGTTAGATGTTTATAAAGTTAAATTCTTAGACAAAAACGCTCACATAAACTTGTTAAACCACTTGCATGTTTATGTTGACAGGTTTAAACTTATCTTTCAGAAGCCACATTTAAATCGTATTATAGCGTCATCTGGTGGAATAAATGTTGCATTATCATGGCGGCTAGAAATGCTTAACAAAATGTAAAAATCGAATGGTATTTTACTGTTTTATTGGAAGATTGTTTTTGCAGTTTTTCTCTTACTTATTTTCATAGCTACAATCTCTGTTAATAATTATTTAACATTGAATACAATTTAGGCTGCACGGTGGCACAGTTGGTAGCACTGTTGCTTTGCAGCAGGAAGGTCCTGGGTTCGATTCCCGACCGGGGGTCTTTCTGCATGGAGTTTGCAGGTTCTCCCCGTGCATGCGTGGGTTCTCACCGGGTACTCCGGCTTCCTCCCACGGTCCAAAGACATGCCTGTTAGGTCAATTGGTCACTCTAAATTGCCCTTAGGTGTATGAATGAGTGTGTTCATGGTTGTTTGTGTGTTGCCCTGCGATGGACTGGCGACCGGTCCAGGGTGTACCCCGCCTCCCGCCCATAGACTGCTGGAGATAGGCACCAGCTCCCCCGTGACCCACTATGGAATAAGCAGTAGAAAATGACTGACTGAATACAATTTATTTTTATTATAGATTTCTTGTATTATTTTGATACAGTTATTTTTTAAACCATTGTTATTATTATTAATCTTATATAAATATAATAATAGAATGCATCTTTTATGCATCAATTTACTGTTTTTCAATAGATTTTTATAAATATTATGGATTAATACATGCTTGATAACCAAGCAACCATATAAAATAATAATATTATTAAGTATTATTATTATGGTATTATTATTATATGTTAAAGTGAAATTGTTTTTTTTTTTTGTGCTAGTTAATTTACCTGCCGTCTGTTGCTGTTCTGGTTCCTTTGTGTGAATTCCTTGTGTATAAATACATTTTGACACGTATTTAGACACTAAACACAATTCTTTGAGACTACCAGGTCAAATACAACAATTAAACTGCTCATTTAAATTTCTTCTTACAAATTGTACTGACACCATGTTTAGTTTGCCAGATCCTTTTCCTCTCTAAGGTAATCAAAATCCATTTGTGTGACATTTTAAGAAGATTTTAATGTCATCATCCAGCAGCAGAGACAACATGGAGATAAAACTGTTTAATCAGCTCCTGTTGGTGTTTTCAGAGAGTTGTTGCTGGATTGCTATGGGCGTCTATGTAGACGTGAGGGAACTGGTGTCACACTGCAGTCCAACAGAGGGCAAAGTGCAAGCAAGGCTGTCACGGTATACTTCATCAAGCTCTTTTTCCCCTTTCTTCCTCCTCCCACTGACTGTCAAATCTCCACCTCGTCTTTTTTGAATACCATTCGCTCAGACTTTCACTCATCTTGCAGTGTCGTTCTGTGAATATAACACCTTGTTTGTTGCAGCCAAGGTAAGCCCCTTTCTGTTGTTTCCTGACAGGCTACAGAAAAGTTTGAACTTGTGTTGACCTGCTCTTTGTTCCATGAAGTTTGTCTTTCCCTTGCATGTTAATGGACACTGAGGTTAAAGCATGTGATAGGTGGTAAATCTTACTGAAAAATGCTTCTACTGTAAATGCAGAGATTAATTCACTGACATATTAAGGGAGTGAGCCCACACAGAAGTGTTTGCTGTGGAATTCAGATGCTGTTTAATCTTCGGCTCAGTGTTTGAAGATTTTCTTGTCTATGAAGGAGGGAAATCCCTGCCGAAAGGAGCATATAATTCAGCTGAATGACACGACCCAACCTTGATGCTAATGTAATTTCTGAAATGATTGCTATTGGAATAATTTTCTAACCTTTTAAAAAGTGTTTAAGGAAAGAAAAAACAATTGACAAAAGGGCCTTTGACTGAAAGGACAGAATGGGAATTTGCAGTCAAGAGATGCTGCTGTTAATTTTAGTTCTGGTATTTTTTCATACATGCCAGTTTAGGTAACAATCAAACTGTTTTAAGCATGCTGCATAAGCTCACGAATCAAAAATAAAATAAATAAAGGTGGGTGATCCATTTGGGAATCCCATTCTATAAAAATGGGAAATAGAGACTCTAATTATATGTGGCTAATTTCGTACTCAAGAACTTTTCAGGGTAGCATAAGCGTGGTTGAGGCACACACGTCTTGTTTTGGTTTCTCAGGCGGAGCTCTGATAAATTTAGATGTGCAGCAGTAAAAAAAACAAAAGTTGGAAAAACAGCTTAGAAATACATCATTGGAGAGAAGTCACCCATTAAAATTGTTTGCCAGCCCTTTGGAATGGATTCTCTGGAAAACAGGGATAAAACAGGGAATGGGAACTAAGGGAACAGGCCAGTACTGAAAAACTCAAGGTTTCACACAAGGAATTAAAGTCAAAGCCAATGATTTTAGACATCAACCACTGAACATGGGTGGAAATCCCCGAAATCCTTTTAAACACATGTTGTTTTGAGCATTGTTTAAATTGAGTCATTGTTTAAATCCTTTTTAACCTTTTTGTGTTTCCTCCAAATTATTTAGTAGGATACTGCTCAGTACTTGGTCTTTGTATTGAATCTGCTTTTATCAGACTTTTCTTTTGGCTTTAAGTTGCTTTTTATTTTTTATTTTATTCTTTTTTATAGTCGCGAGCAAGTTTTTGCTGTAATTATTTCAAAGTTATGTTTTAATTTTTGAGTTTATTAGGAAGTGACCTTGCTTTTAGTGTCCTTTAAGCATTTTCTAGTCACTTTCAATTCTATTTTTAGTCGTTTCATGTCTCTGCAGATATTTTTGTTTAACTCGGTAAAAAGATGATTACTTTTAATATCTTTGTACTTTACTTTTTCACTCCATTTAAACTTTTTTTCTTATGACATTATGTCACTTGTCAGTTGTTTTGCAACTCTTTGAAAGAGGCTGCTCTTTGTGGAGATTTTTTTCAGGTCATTTAAGGTCAGATTCATCTTGTTTGTTCATCATGTTCTTTTTGTCTTGGGTCTCAGTATTTGATATATTGTTTATGCATCTTTGTAATTTATTTGTTTCTGTATAAGGTTATCATGAGTTTATCTATAGTATATCTTTTTTACATTTTCTTGATACTTTTTGATCAGTTGAAAGGTTTTGTGTCTTTGTTGTTGTTTTGGAGGTTTCCTTATGGAATCAACCACAATCTTATTGAATTTTGTTAACATTAAAAGACACTAAAAACTGGAGGATGCACATTTGATTTAAAATAAAAATGAACTTTCTTTTGCATGACATTTTGATCTTTTATGCTATACTTTAAAGATATTTTCTTAAAGTCATTTAGATTATCTATTTGAACTTGGTTCAATCTGTTGCATCAGGATTTTCATTCCTTTTTAGAAAATGTTTATCTGTCATATTTCATTGTGCCTTTTGTGGTGACTTTGTATATTTTTGATGTTGTTTCATTATAAACCCGTTTCTGAATATGAATTTCTGAAAGGAAAACTTTATGTGTACATGCAATCACACACATGATTAAGTTCACTTTATTTACACCAGAATTGTGAGACCAAAAATAGAGTAATCACAATATAACTAATAGGAGGGATTTCTGAAAATCTTCCCAGAATGGAATCAGTTTTATCGACATGAGATAAACATTTTCCACTGTGCAGTTTTAACTCTTAAAGAAAGCTGCTGCTGAGTTTCCCAGCAGGTTATTATTGTGTGTAGCTGGTAAAAAGGGTTGCATCACTGTTTACTCTGCTGTGGTCACATGGACCGTGTGAGCATGAGTTTAACCAGGACTCTTTGTGTTTTTCTTGCATACCAACAGTGTGTCATACTCCCAAACCACCATTTATTTCTAGCCCATCCAAATACTGACATATAGCCCAGATATCGCAGAGTTGATTGTTTACACAGGAATGTGGGAGGAAATCACATTCCTAAGAATAACAGTTTTTATTCTGAGAAAAGAATTTGAAAATAGTGAAATATATTAAGAAAGAAGAAACTGAGGCTAGATTGGGAAACCTGTTAAAAAGCATCAGAGTGCATCTGTTGATGGGACTTTTATTTCAGAATAAGTTAATAATACTATTGTACTCCATAAAATCGTAATAAATAAGCACAGGAACACTGAAATTCTACAGATAAGAATAAAGTAATTTTTTAATTCTTGATTTATGATGGCTTTCAGCAGGGGTCTGCAACTCCAGTACTGGAGAGCTACTGTCCTGCAACTTTTAGATGCGTCCCTGCTCCAACACAGCTGGATTAAATGACTGAATTATCTTCTCACCATGTCATGAAGTTATTCCGAGGCCTGGTAGCAAACAATTCATTTGATTCAGGTCTGTTGAAGCTGGGGTACATCTAAAAGAAAAAATAAATGTGTAAAAGTATATTAGGATTGTTAAAGTACTGTTTTATTTTCATTTCATTTGTTTTCTAGTCTTTATGCAAAAATAAAAGTAAGCTGATGCAGGACAACAAAAATGTATCACATCCAAAATATAAAGAAAATAAGAGATATCTTATATTATCTTACTATTTTCAGTATTCATGAAAAGCTAAACTAAAATTAGCTGCTAGAGATCAACCTTTATGCAAAAAAAGTCCTTTACCCCAAACAGAGGAAGGAAAAAAATGTTTTTTTAAATTCCTTCTTAATTTACATTGAAGGTCAAAACATCAGCTGGTAAAGCAAAGCAGGGAAGAAGAGCTGATTTCTTCACCATATCCCCGAGGACAGGGTTAGTCACCTCAAGGAGGAAACTTTAGTCAAACCTTTATTCACACATATATACAAGAACCTGAGATACTTAAAATCATTGACTTCAGGGACCAGTGCAGAGTGGACTGGGTGGCAAAGGCCTTCATAGTCCAATTTTCAGTTTCCACAACTGGCTTTAGAGATATGGAATACATTTATTGTAAATAAATAAAAAAATAAAAAACCTTTCTTTTGTTTGTTGATCTTATTTTGTTTCAGTTACAAAGGTAGGCTAACTTTATGCCAAGTAACACGTCAACACCTAGTATATGCATGCAGGAGTCTATCAACAATAAAATGGGAATATGTCTCATCATTTTAGTATTTTTTATTTTTGCTTTCTAAAACAACAATTTAAACTCTGAGCCATAAACTTTTGTTTACTAACTTGTTAGCATGGGCTGTGTGATTCCCCTTAATAAACTACGTCAGTGGTTCCTAACCTTTATGACTTGTGTACCCCCTGAGCCATTTTGTTATATGAGAACCCTCTCAGTCAAACGTGTTAGCAAAAATACAATGTACAACAACTGGTTATTAAATGAAAATCATTTTAACTTGAACATTTAATTCTTAGGCATTTTTTGCTTATCAGCTCAAATTAAACATAAAGATAACTGTTGCTGTGAAAGTGAATAAAATAAGTCATCTAAATAAATACAAAATGAGCATAAATAATGAACCTGCCTTTGTTGTAATAAAAACTAGGGCTCTTTTGAAAAAGTCCCCAATAAACAGACATTTAAACTTAAAAAAATCAGGAACAGAACACTTAACAAAAATAATATTCAGTCTCATTATATTAGTTTTACATTGTTATCATCATTTAACTGAGCTTTAATGAGACACCCGAGCTTGCTTGTCTTTTTTTTAAGCCTTGATAGATCTGGAGGTGGAAACAGCTGTTACTTTTATTCCTCTCCCTGCACATTGTGGTGCAGGTGAACAGCATTGACACCCCTGCTCTAGTCTTTCCCATTTGTAGTTGTTTTATTGTGTCCTTTTTGGTCTTTTGGTTAATAAAAGCTTGGTGTATTTTGCACCTGGGTCCTAGTAAAACATCACACATCCAAGAATTATCCCTACTAACTGATGATATTTACATATCATCTTAGAAATAAAATATTAAATGTTTCCTTGGCACGTACCCCCTGTAATGTGCTCACGTACCATTAGGGGTACGAGTACCCCCTGTTGGGAATCACTGAACTAGTTGATGGCGTCATTGTGTAAGTTTTTAACTTACATCAAAAACAATAAAGCTATTGCAGTTTAAGAGGAATTTAAATTATTTGTAATTGACAGCGTAACTGAGTGAAAGTACAGTTTTTTGTTGTTGTTGTTTTGTAATACAAGAAAATAAAGAATGAAAAATTGTAAATCAGCTTGCTTAACATCAGTGGTGTAAAAAGATGCTTAATGCTAGCTTTATAAAATTAGACTCAAAGATTGTAGTTTCTTAAGAAGTTGTGTTGTTGTTGTTGTTGAAAATAAAATGGGTTCCTAAAGCCAAAAGGTCACCTTTTTTTTGTCTTTGTTGTCAATTGTTTTAAACTTGTAACCTGATGAGGACTGAGTTCATTACTTGTGTTTGTGGCTCATCTTTTTTTTTTTCAAGTGATAATCTCATTGAGGAGTTTTCAGTAACTAAGGATTTGGTCAGCCATGACCCTACTTTGTTAAGCAATATGTCTAGAAAAGGACTTCATGAATGGTCAAATAAAAAAGTTGCTTTGTGATACAAATCCCAATTTGGCTCACGAAGTCAAAGAGCTTATGTGGCACAAGCTATGATAAATGCACTGTTAACAGATTAAAAAAAATCTCACTTCCCTGCATCGCTTCCTGTTTATTTTCAGTAGCCCATGTAACGAAACTTGTCATGGAAGAACTACGTCAAATTGATCTGACGTACATCACAGAACGCATCATCAGCATCATCTGCTCTTCTGCGTGTCCAGAGGACCTCTACCTGCAGAATCTGAAGAAGATTATTCCTATGCTAGAGTCTAAGCATGGACACAACTACATGGTGAGAAAGTATTTTTTCAACAACTATTTTCTCTTATAATAGGTTTTCTTTATCTAAATTCAAAGAAAATCTATGAAAGTCTTTTTGAAAGCCAAGAATTATTAACCAAGACAACATTAAAGGATTATTTGGACGCAAAATATGAATGAAGAGGAATGATTGCATACATTTTCACTGTTAGGTATTATTTAGTCAACTCAGAGGTAAGAACGATACAGTCAGTTACTTGCAGCAAGGGTAGCCCACTTTGCAGTAAAACTAAAAAGTTTTTGACACCCTATCTCTTTATTTATATGCACAGTTCAACAGACAGTTCAGACAGGGTGTGTGTGTGTGTGAGACAGAAAGGAGGCTGGTTCTCACAAAGATAACAATGATCTCACACACACAGGGAGGAAGGCATAGTGCAGGTGCCTTGCAACACAAAGTTTTTACATGAGTGATAACAAGTTTTTGCACCCATCCAACATTCACTTTAAGTTTTGTCTCATTTTTCTATTCTTTATGACGTCCAGCAAAATTACATTTACAGTGCAATAAATAGTTACCTGAATCATACAGTGCAGTGTGAAAGATTTACTGATTTTGCATTTTAGTCACACTGAAATGTTTAAGATCATAAAACAAAATTTAAAACAAAAAAAGGACACCAAAAAAGAGATTATTTCATTTATTAAGGAAGAACAGCTATCTAAATGAATCTTGCTCTATGTGCAAAATTATTTTCCCCATTGTTAAATCTTGAATTAACCGTAATTAATCACAGTTTTTGGATTAAATTTCACTGACAACACCCAGGCCTGATTGATCTGTTGAATCAAAAATCCTTTAATATAACCTATCTGACAGCATGAAGTTGGCTAAAGGATCTCTAATAGCAACACATTATGCCCTTCTTAAGATATTAAAGAAACGATGAAATAATTCACTGATATCTGTCATTTTGGAAAGGGTTACAAAGCTTTTCTAAGGATAAAGGACTCTAGCGAACAGTGCAAACCATTATTTACCAATAGAGAAAACATGAATCACTGGTGAGTGGACATCCTATCAAAATGACTCCAAGAAGCCATGATCAGTGGCTGATGCTGCAGGGGCAGCGCCCAGCGGCCCTTTTTGAACCTGTTCTATTAAGAATCATCAAAATTATCCACTTCATGCTCAAAAACCCTCCAACAGGTTTGATTTAAACAGTTCTGCAAAGAAGAATAAATTAAATAATATTTTTTTTATGTACTCAAGTCATCTTTGTCTAGTGTTTGATGGTCTAAAACATAAAAGTTTCAAATGAGCAAAAACAATAATTCTGCAAGGTGGCAAAGACTTTGAGGTTACATAATTTCATTCTCTGCAGATCAAACAAACATGAGTGGTAAAACAGCTACATGTCATTTCTAAATGTTTCATCTTGTCTGTTCTACTGCAGCTCATTACCCTCTCCCAGAAGCATGATGTTCTCACAAAAATGACCCACAAGGTAAATATGGCACCTAGAAGTATTTAGCCTCAAGATTTCAGTTCTGTGGGAAAGTAATGTCCCTGTTTGCTTTTTCTGTCAGGTTTTTAACACAGGTTGGCTGGATCTCTTAGCTCCCAGTTTGGATCAAATCTTTAACGTGTGCACAGCAATGGAGAACTGGCTGCAAGGGAATCCAAAGCATGTCCTGGTGTTACACTGCAGGGTAAACGTGGGGGCATTCACAATAACAGATGTTTTTGAGGTAATCTGTGTTATATATGGCATACTATTTATACCCAAATCTGTAATCATCCTCAACAGGGGGATAGGGGACGACTTGGAGTTCTCGTGGCATCGTACATCCACTTCACCAACATGTCTGCCAGGTAACAAGTTTAGGAACAGATTGTTCACAATATGATAAAAAGAAATTAGCTTCTCTTGAGATTTATCTCTGGTGGTAAGATGTAAGCAAGTTTCATTTTGTGAAAGTCCATGAGAACTGGGTCATAAAACAAAGCTATAACTTTTGGTGTTATCTGAGGACCCGGCATACCATGAAACAGGCAGGGATATTTGTCCAAAACATTAAAAAAAAATCCACGGTGTTAAAGAGTAGAGTCTTTTGTTTAGAATAATTTTCTAAACTATTCAACTCTTCAAGCTCTCGATGGCAGTAAGTACAATGCAATGATCTGATCCTTTACATATAGAAATCAGTCTGTGCTGTGCTTCCTGGTGAAATGGGGCTTCTAGCTGGGCAGTAGCGCACACAGCTCAAAATTGCACAAATGGGCTGTTTGAGAGGAGGCTGAAGAAAGTAGTGAGTTTTTCAGGGTGAAGGTGAAATGTAAAATGAAATTGTCAGGCTCTCAAAAAGAGGCCTGGTATTTTTAGTGATAATGAAGAGGAGAAAACATCAAAGCAGAAACTCATGGTGTTTCTGATACAATGGAATTGCAGCATGACTCATAAAAACATCTTCAAGCTTCTGGACCTTGATGTAGTAAGTTCACAATTATTGCAAAACAAGCTGATTATGGATTGAGTTTGCAGGCCTGCTTCTGACTGCATTCCCTGCACTGCACCAGGTTAAAATGTTTGTGCAGATATGGCTCTCCTTGTATTTGTGGCGGTATCTTTTTTATATTATAGGGGACAAAGTTAGATTTCCCACATAACGAAAAAATTAAAGTGGGAAAAAGTCATGGTTTTGTGAAGCATCCAAGCTAAACTTTTTCATAAGTTTTAAAGCTCTAAAGTACTTCAAAATAAAGACCTTAAACTTTCAAGTATCTCAGTAGTGCAGTAGTGCATTGCTTGTCTTCACATTTAATTTCGATTTTCCAAATTTGCTGCGATCCAGACTGTGATCTAATAGAGTATTTGACCCCTGGCTTCCTCTATCTTGTCCTTCCTTCTGATAAAACGTTTTTGTCCAATCAGATCAAAGCATTTTAACACTGCATCATCACTGAAATAAGTTAAAACAATGTAGTGATTGCAGAATCTTAGCCTCATTTTAGTGAACTAGATACAAATGTTCTGCAACATGTTGATATAGATGTTTTGATTTAAGCCGTATTCTGAAAAAAATCCTGAAACCAGAGATGCTTTTTGAGGGTCTTATGGTCATTATTTTGAAGTACTGTGGAGCTTCAAGATTATGGAAAAGTTTCGCTTGGATGCTTAACAAAATGATCGAATCTGTCCCACTTTAAATCTTTCGTTATGTGGGAAATCACAGTTTATGCACCAAGCTTTTGTTTAAAAGAGTTTCCTATTGAAGTGATCCAAAAAGACATTTTCAGCTTGAGGCACTAAAAGTTGTTTCTTTTAATCAAACCTTGAAGATTTTCTCTAGGTGGCTATTTCTTCTTTGTAAAGAGAACAGTGAGTGTAGATGAATGAACCAGCATTGAAGATCAAAGACCAATTGACACAACAACACAGATTGTGCTTTTGACAAGCCAACAGACAGCATGGATGATTCTAAACTTGGTGCTGTTTGGCTTTTAGCCAAAGATCCTGTTGTTGTACATGTAGATTACACATGATAATGGAAAAATTATAGCTCTTATTAAGTGCATCTTCTATTCTAATGAGGGAGTTAAAATGGCACATTTGTTTAGGTTCATTTGATCTTAAAATCTCAGCAAAGTTCAGCTGGATTTAAATTAAGTTCATGCTCTGAATTGAACTGTGGACGTGTGTTTAGGCATGCTAATCATGGCTGAACAGTTGGGAAATATCTGATTGTGACCATTGTCCCTGTGTGAATGATCTAAGAGCTTGTGATTGCAGGCTTGCTGAGGCTTGTGAAAGATGTTTGGTTTCTGTTGGGATTAGAGCCTGAAATGATAAAGACGTTATAAAAAAAGAGACACAATCCATTTTAAATAAAAACTTATCCCACAAGGCCTGTTTTTAAAGTTAATCTACAGGTTATACGTGATCACGAACAGTAAAGACATTCAGTTTCTTTATGTGCAAATCAAATCGGGTAGATTGGAACAGGCCTTGAGGCACAAACCTGTGCAGGCTACTTGAATGTTTTAAACTCTGCAACTCAGCTAATAAGTGCATCTTTATCTGAATATGTGCATTTCTCTCAGTGCAGACCTCTCTCTGGACCACTTTGCCATGAGGAAGTTCTACAACGACAAGCTTTCTGCTCTTATGATCCCCTCACAGAAACGGTAAGAGCTTCAAACCAATGACATCAAAGGACAACCATGACTCAAATTTCACCTTAATCTGTAATTATCTGATTATCTGACTCAGGTGACGGCATTAACACATTAAATAAAATACAAAACTTTAAATTCAATCTAGATTATCATTAAGTAGTATTTTTATTGATGCACTTACCAGATAGATGCTTCCTTTGTTTCCTCAGCTATGTTTGGATGGTGGGCAGCATGTTAAAAGGAGAACTGAGGATGAACCACTCTCAGTCTTTTCTGCTCTGTGTTGTTCTTTATGGTCTCCCCAAAATAAGACCAGATGAGGGTAAGAAGTGATAAAACACAGATAACAATGGCTGCTACACATTTGTAAAGGTGCACTGTGGAGATGGCACATCTGGAGCACCATATCTAGCATATCTGGGACCGTACACAAGGGAGTGGGTGGTGGCATGAGGAGTTGAGAGAGAGTTTTACAGGCAGCTGAAACAACAGGTGAAGATCATCGGACACAGAGGACGCCTTATAGACAAAAAAAACATTACCAGCACTTTACTGAGTTTGATAAGAGTCCTGTTTTAGGTCTTCATGGTTTCCTAGCCATTGTGCCATTTCTTGCTCTTATCGTTTTGTACCTTCAGGAACAAAAAGAAGTCATTTGCCACAAGCGGTTTCATGTCAACTATACACTCATTTGTATAGTGTACTGTACAGTCTCCCTATGCAGATTTGTACAATTATATTTCATAGCTTCCTTAGATGACTAATGATGTAAAGTATTTTTCTATGATCTACTTATAGTCCTTCCTAAGGTAATTAGATTGTTGTGAGATATAGACCTCATCAAAATGCATATTCTAACTTAATGAGATGTACCTGCATTTGTGTTGTGGCTCTTGCAGCTTTGATTCCTGTTGCAGTCCACACCTTTTAAACCTCCTCCAAACTCTTAAATGGCCATTGGCTTACAATCCTCTCAATGCTGCAGTTATTCCTGTTGTTCTTGTTAACTTCTTTCCACCACACGTTTTCCTTCCACTCAACTTCCTTTTGGAACCCACCCTCATTGTAGAGGACGTGAATGACTGTTTAATAAACAACTGTTAATTACAGCAACAAATTATTTTTTTCTGTTGCTTTGGTGTAATATTCAAATTTTCTGAAAAACAGAATTTTGGGTTTTGACCCATAATTAAAATGAACAGAAATGAATACTTAGAATATATGACCCTGTATGTAAGGAATCCACTTAATATGGGCTACCTGTCTTGAATTAGGTTGCTGAAATAAATTCACTTTAAAATTAGACTTTGATTTATTGATATGGGTATTGCCTTGTATTTCCATTAGTGAAATGGCACAAACAAGTCCCCATATTACAGTCAGTGAAATTAAGACATAATATAATCTCTTTAGGAAACAGTATACAGTTAAATTAAATTGTATGACAAATTTGAGCATTTCCCTTGTCATTTATATTCATAGTTTAGCAATGGTCCTCAACTACCAAGAGAAAGCACACTGGTACAAAGGTATTTGCTTACGGGTACAAACTAGAAATAGGATGTGAAGAAATGGCAATGCCTGGGTATGAAATGGAGTGCCTTGTAGACAGTATCCAGCTCCTTAGAAATCAAAATTGTTTGTTTGCATGTGAACCAGATTACATCTAAAATTCTTCAGCGTGCCTTCTTTGGTGCTTGATTCTTTTGCCAGTGAGTGTTCAATATTTAGTTGTAGATAATTTTTCAAACCCTGCCATCATTGTCAGGGATGAATAGAAGTTTGCCAAACAAAAAGGTGATAAGAAACACATAACTCAATACAAACTGGGAAGAGATATTTTTTTATTTTGTGGATCATTTACAAATTTATTGAAGCCTTTCATTCTAGGAGATTTCTTCTGTGATAAAATAATGCTTTCTACATTATGTTCTTCCTTAAAAACTCATAGGTTGCTGCCTGTTCCTTAAAGTCTACCAAAGTCTGCAAGCTGTTTGCACATCACCAGTCTAGTAAGGCTGATCATTTATGCACAGTAAGCACGGTTAGATAGAAGACAGCCACTAATATGTGTTTGCCTCCATCTCAGCCACGTTAATGCTGCTCAAACCGATCGGCTCTACATTGTGCTTCAACCGGCTCAGCTCCTCAAAGGGGACATCATGGTAAGAAACCCATACTCCTTCTCTGTGTATTTGTTCTCTATCAAAGCCTTTTCTTAAGTTTTCACCTTCCAATTTGCAAAATAACAGGGATAGACTCTTACCACCGTGACTACCATCTTTTAAGTCAATTTAATACACACTCAGGCTCTTTAACGGATCAAAACTATTGTTGGCATGAATTCTAAATATTTTATTTGTTTTGTGGAGATCATCTTAAGCCCTTCTCACCTGGCTTTTCATGACTAACAGTGGGGTTCTTGTCTCAAATTTGGGAATCATTGGCATATCACCATTAAATCTGACATTTTATGTCCTTAAAAAGTTTCCATCTGTGGTTTTAAATGCATGTTTTTGATGTTTACTGAAAACCTGTCACATAATATTTGTACTAATGCCACATTGGCTCAATGATTGTTTTTTTAAAGCATAAAAGTTTGTTTAATGTGGAAAAAGTTTAAGCATTTTACTAAGACCTGATTCTCTAATTGTTTTCACCATCAGTTTGGTGCCTGTTGCAATGTTTGCCAAAGAAGAAATGTGCAGGGAATTTTCACAACACCTATTAAAAAGAACTGTGGGTTAGTTTTGCATACAACCAATGTCTGTATCTCATTTTGTAACTTTTCTGGAATGATGCATCTTTCCAAAAAGTTAAACTTTTATAATCCTAAAAGCCATTAGATGTGTGCAAGGGCTGAAGCCCAGTCATTGCATGGGAAGTGCATCTTAGACATGTCCCCAGTGCTTTTACCACCGTAAATCCAAAAGAGATGGGATGTTGTAGAAAATGGAAAAGGAAAACAAAAAAGTTTATGAAGATTTTCCACTGTTGATGGCCTTAAGAGGTCTTTGCAAGGAGAATAGCACCTGTAACACTTTACCCGCTATTATATTCAATGATAGACAGGCCGTTTTCAATTATAGAAAGGTAAAATTTCAAAATGGGCAAACATGTATTGTCTGAACATCTTTTTAAAATATTTTGCAACCTGAAATGCCACAGAAGAAAATTATGTTATTTAAAATCTAATAAATAATGTTTTTTACATTATGTACTGTGTCTATGCCAGACTATTTTTATCATATAAAAAGGCTCTTTTGCAATTTTTGTAGCTTCTGTCAAGCCTGATTTGCTATTTGTCAAAGAAAATTTTTATATGACCGGTTTTACTAATCAAGTGCTTTGGTAATGGTTTGTGACTTATATTGATAAAATACATAATTAATACCAACCCCCTGTCCAATATGTTTTATTTGATAAATGTGAAGAACAGCTTTATTATTTTCAGCACAAAAATACAGATATTTTTCTCAGTATAACATTTAGCAAAAGTATCTAAGTGAAACAAAAATCAGTTTAAAGTTGACTTGTATAAAATATGCACAAACATGTCTGAAAAAAGAAACATATTTTTATGCATATTGTACTTTTAGTCTTGAAGATGTATGAAGTTCACAGGTTCTAGCCTCAGATATTCAGTGAGCTTCACACATTTTATGTGAAAAGTATTTTACAAATCTTCAGAAGTGTTTGTTTCTTTTCTTCTGGAATGCCAAGCGTTAACTGAATTAGATAGACTAGCGATCAGGACGCTTGTCACCCTATTTTTCTCATTTTTAGGTGGTTTGTTATGATAAAAACAAGCAGTCTGCGAGTCGCCAAGTCGCTTTCCGCCTCCAGTTCCACACAGGCCTGGTGGTTGGACACTCCCTCTCTTTCTGCAAGGCGGACCTTGACTGTGCTGCTGAAGGTATTTATAACCTGCTTTGTTCCAGCTCCACTTGGGCTCTGTCGGGTTTTAATCTATAACTGATAAATCTGTTGGCTCTTAGCACACCTGACCTAACTCTGGATCTGAATCAGCCAAGAAGGAAATATGGAAACATGTCCAGCTGTCTCATTTTCCTCTCAATATTTCAGATTCCTGTTTCCCAGATGATGGAAAAGTGGAGCTGCTGTTTTCAGAGAGCCCTGAAAGGATTGCAGGTAGCATTGCTCCACAGATGATTTAAAACTTTTTAGGAACATAAATAAGGTTGAAATGTGCATCCTCAGAAGTCAGCTCAAGTTTAAAAATTTTTTTGGGAATTAAAAAAAAAAACTTTCTCAGTTGTACTATACATTTTATTGTTCATCTCCTGAGAGACAAAATATTAGTTTTTGCAATTTTCTTCTACATATTTTAACTTGGCATGAAGTCATTAAAGATACAGTACCTGAAAGGATTGAGGAACTTTTTAAGTTATTCTACTTAGCAAACAGTTATTCCCCTCTGAATGTGATGCCATACTGAATGCATCATATTCATGATAGCTGTTTGGAAAAATGTCTAAAATAATGACAGAATCCATTAATCCAGACTTAAAAAGTGACACAATAGTTGTTCAAAAAGAAAGGATTTAATGAAAATTGGAAAGCACATGTAAATTTTGTTACTCTTTTGGGGTTGACAATGTCATGATTGATCAGAAGTTTGTCAAAAAAGTTTGATTGAGTGTAATTTGCTTTCTAAAAAACTTTAACACCCGATTCATTGTCAGAATGTGTAATAACTACATTCTTCTCCTGTGCAAAGCATGCATGTAAAATATTCAATGTCCAAATAAATCAACTTTAAATATTCAGTAAAACTTTTAATACAGCATAGATCAGTCCTTTTGGTACATTTTGGGTGCCTAAATCAAAAGCTTTGGATTTAATAAGGATGCTAGCTTTATTTGACAAATTACCAAAGCCTGTAGTGGTTTTCAAAGGCTTTTACTGTAGTCATAGAGATTCTAATTAACCCAGATTAACGGACCACGCAGGGTTAAAAACTGGGGGTCAAGAGGCCAGGATGAAGACACAAAAGAAACACAGAAACTCTAAGGCAGCAGTACTTTCTTTCGGAATAAAAAACGAAGAAAGTATGCAGAGAAATGACAATCGCTAGGTTAGCAATGCTTTTATCGGGGGACAAATAACGAGTACAGTTAATGGTATTAATTGTTTAAACAAAGGCTCTGTCCAGGAATAGACACAGTTAAACAGAAGCACTGGACAGAAGTACTTTCTATGGGAAAGAAAAACAGTACACATAGTTAATGACAAAACAATCTTTGTTAGTGGCTGTAACCAGGGACACATGTGGACAAACACAGGGTGGGGCTAGGGGTGCAAGTGAGATCGAAAAGAGTACTATTGGTAACAATGTTTATGTTGATGACTTTCTCCAGAAAAACAGACAAGGTAGGGTCGCAATAGATGTACTTTCCATCTGAAAAAAAAAAAAAAAAAAGAAAAGAAATATATATATATATAAATATATATATATATATATATATATATATATATATATATATATATATATATACATATATTTATTTTTTTCAGATGGAAAGTACATCTATTGCGACCCTAGACTTTGTCCAGGAAAAGACAATTAAACACAGACAAACTAGGACAGGAGTACTTTATATGGTAATAAAACCAAAGAGAGTTCACCTAGTTGTTGGCAATAACACTTTCGTCAAGGGTGTCAACCAAGAAAGAGGCTTTTATGGAAAGGAAAAACAAGGTTAATATGGCATTAATGGCTCTGTCTCAGGCTGCATTAAGGAAAAGACACAGCTAAACACAGAGGCTGTTAGCCAGTTGTATGTTTTATGCAAGAAAAAATTGAGAGAACAAGATAATGCCAGCAATAATTGCGAACCATGGACAGTAGCAGAAGAAAACAGTGAAGTGATCAAATGTTGTCATTATGTCCTCCATCACCCTATGGTTATAGCAACTTAACTGTGGTAGCTCAGCTACTCAGAGTTCTATTAAGGCTATTACTGAGGTCTGAGGTTAGACATGATGGAGACTTATTAAAAAATGACCATATGTGATTTTATTGGTTAAAATTAAGCATTAGTCCAATCTTTTTGGCCCCACATTTCTGTACAGTAACTGTAAAAAGGAAGGATATTTCATGTTGAAGAGAAATGTGAATCTCACACCTTCATGCTCACAATGGCTCACGAAGGAAAATGTTTGGTAGCCAGTAGGGGGCAGTGTTAGACACCATATCAACAAACGTGGCCCTCAGCAACAGCAATCAGGTTCCTCATTTCAAGAGGAAGTACACACAGACAAACAGATCAGAGAGGAATTTACATCTGCAGATACTGAAGGCAGGAGGAGAAACACAAACAAACAAGACAGGAATAAATCAAGGTGTGACGGCTCACAATTTGATTTTAAGCAACAGGAGTTGGATAAGTGGTTAAATTGTATTTCCTCTGTCATGTTAAGTGACTGGTGTTTTTTTGTATGTCCAGGTAGAGAACAGTGGTTAAATGGGCATTCTGTGACTGTGGACTATGACACCTTGGACCCTTTGGTCAGGCGAGATTCTTTTCAGGACTGGACTCATCCTCAAACAGGTAAAGTGCCTTTTATTCTTATTTATTCTACCTGCTCTGTCATTTTCTCTGGATTTGTGTTGAATCTGCTGATAGTGTGTCCTGTGAACCGAAAAAAATCCTGTTCAACATATATGCAATTGAATACACTACACAGACAAGATATTTAATATTTTAACTGATAATAACTGAAATATTTACTCATTTTGAATGTAATGCTTGCAACATGTTCCAAAAAGCTGGGACAGTGGCATATATACCAATTTGTTATATCACCTTATCTTTTACCAACACTCAATAACCGTTTGGGAACTGAGGACACTAATTGTTGAAACTTTGTATGTGGAATTCTTTCCCATTCTTGCTTGATGTACAACTTCAGTTGCACAACAGTCTGAGGTCTCCATTGTCGTATTTTGCGCTTAATATTGCGCCACACATTGTCAAAAGGAGTCAAGTCTGGACTGCTGGCAGGCCAGTCTAGTACCTGCACTCATTTACCAAGAAGCCACGCTGTTGTAACTGGGGCAGAATGTGGCTTGGCATTGTCTTGCTGAAATAAGCAGAGACATCCCTAAAAAAGACGTTTCTTTAATGGCAGCAGATGTTGCTCCAAAACCTCTATGTTCCTTTTGGCAATTGTGTCTTCACAGATGTGCAGGCTTCCCATGCCAAGGACACTATAACATCCCTTATACCATCACAGAAGCTGGCTTTTGAACTTCGCTCTGATAACAATCCAGATAGTCCTTTTCCTCTTTGGCTTGGTGGACACAACGTCCGTGATTTCCAAAAACAATTTAAAATGTGAACTCTTCAGACCACAGCACTTTTTTCCACTTTGTGTCAGTCCATTTCAGATGAGCTCGGGCCCAGAGAAGCCGGCGGAGTTTCTGGTTGTTGTTGATATATGGCTTTCACTTTGCATGAGTTTTAACTTGCACTTGTAGATGTAGCGACAAACTATGTTAAGGTCAAGGGCGTTTAATGTTGGTTTTCAGGCCATGCTGAAAACCAACAATATGTGCAGAGATTTCTCCAAATTTTCTAAATCCTTTGATGATATTATGGACAGTAGATGATGAAATCCCTAAACTCCTTGCAATTGTATGTTGAGAAACATTGTTCTTAAACTGTTGGACTATTTGCTCACGCAGTTGTTCACTGAATGGCGAACCACGCTGCATCCTTCCCTGTGAACGACTGAACCTTTCAGTGATGTTCCTTCTATACCCAATCATGACACTGTTTCCAATTAATCTTTTCACCTGTGGATCATTCCAAGCAGATGTTTTTTGAGCATTCCACAACTTTCCTAATCTTTTGTTGCCCCTTTCCCTGCTTCTTGGAAGGTGTTACAAGCATCAAATTCAAAATAAGTGAATATTTGCAAAATATCTTGTCTTTACAGTGTATTCACCTGCATGTAGGTGGAACAGGATTTGCAAATCATTATATTGTGTTTTTATGTATGTTTTACACAACGTCCCAACTTCATTGGAATTGGGGTTGTACTTACACATCAGAACAATAGAGAAACATTTTAACACAAAAAACTACTTATTTATATGAACATATATGTTAATATGATTATAACTACTCATGTATATATTTGTAATGTTTTTTTGTCATTTTTTAAATCTTATTTGTCTTTCTTAAATGCTCTTAATGTTTTATTTACTAGCTTATATAGATATACTAGAATTTTATTATTAACAATTTTCTAGTATTTTATCTTGATCTTTTTCTCTGAACAAAGTTTTTTTCTTCTTGTTTATTTTTATAGTTCTAATTTAATATATTAAAAAAAAACATTTTTCACCTAGTTTTTTTATTTTTATTTAGAACTAAAATTGTCTTTACCCGCTTATAGACACGGTGAGAGGCATGGTAGATGGGCCATCACAGAGCAAAGAATTATTCACACACTCAATTTAGAGAGGCCAATTAATCTAACATGGATGTTTTTGGAGGAAGTATCTGGAGAGATACAATATGTGAATGGGGGGAACATGCAAATACAATTTATTTATATTATAATGTTATCACATTTTACATGGTTTATCTTAAAGTTGATTAATATTCTCAAATATTTTGTGCTTAACATTTTTAATGTTTTTTAAATTCTCTAAATGTTTAATTAATTAATTTAGCCTTTTTTCTTCTCTTCTCTTCTCTTCACTTTTGATTTTGTTTTTACTTGACCGATTATATTTATTTTCTGTTTCTGGAAAATTAGGATTTAGAGTTGTTTTAGGCATGACTTCTGCTTTGTTCGTATCACTTGGATGTAATTTGATGATTGTGCTTATTTCTATCTTACCTCCTATAGAAATACAGACTTTATATCTTATTCTTTAGATGCAAATAAACTAATGAAGCATACCAGTGCTGCAGAAGTCAGTCTGGTAAATGGTTTTAATTTTTATCAAAACTTTTTCAATAAGATAGAATGGAGAGTTATCAGCCAGTCTCCTAACTATGATAGTCATTTTCTCAAGGAATCCAAGCCAGAGCGTAAGATGAGGGATTATAAAAGTTTCACAAGTATTTTAGTTAGGTAATTTGACTTCTTTGTTGTGGTTTCTTTTCTGCTCATCAGCAAAACATCTCATAATTGCAGAAGCTTAGTGACAAAGACCTTCCTTTTGAATGCAATCAAGATAGCAAACTGTTTGGACGCTTTGGATTTTTTCCCAAGAAGTTTCCTGATCAACACAAAATCATAAAATCCCACAGCAGACAGCTGAAACAATATCTTCAAGCTGTGGCTGAGGTTTCAGCTCCAGCTGTTTTATGCCATGGCTAAATCTGCTCCTGCCAGCCGTGTAATTTAGACTGAAAGACATATGGAAAAGTGGCATGTAAACACAGAAAACACACACACACACACACACACACACACACACACACACACACACACACACACACACACACACACACACACACACACACACACACACACACACACACACACACACACACACACACACAGACACACACACACACACACACACACACACACACAGGACTACCAACAGGAATCTGGTACTCTGCAGCTCCTGAGGCTGTTGTTTGGGGCTCAGGTGGCTTCTTTAACACCTAACACTTCTCTCTCCTCTGCTACTTCTATCACTCCATCCCCTCATCTTCTTTCCCGAACTCCCTTTTCCTATGTGCATTGCTCTCAGGTTCAAGTTGCAGGTTGCAATTTGTCCAGTAAATTCCCATCCCCCTTCCCCCCCTGAATCCGCCTCCATGTTTACATTCTCCTCTCCAAATTTGGGCAGTTCAAGGTCCTTGTGGAGTTTTATTTCCTGTGCAGCACACACTCTTCCACCTACGTGCCTATGTGTTAGACTAGTGAATGATCCACCCTCGGGTTTCCTTCCTGTCCTGAAATGAAAATGTATGAGTGAACCCTCCGTCCGCACAGCTACCTGTGTCGGCCGGGACAGGATGCAGGGGGGCAGGGACAGAAAACATAGAGAACCCCCTCCCAAAGAAATGTTGAAGGCGGGGATTTGAAGTGCAGCAACATGAGAGAGGGGAAGGAGAGAGGGACACACACCAGAGTGCTGTTAGCACCTTAGGAGAGAGAATATATTACGCTTGTCTTCTTGCTGCTGAGAGGACAACAACCGGAGCTGCTCTGAAACTTTTCCTGTCTGCTTTCACTCTCATCCTTGTCTTTCCCTTCTGTCTGTCATTTGTTCCTCTTCCTCTTCGTCCAACTCCGGAGGGAGGCTTCAGCAAAGTATTTCCATCCTGTTTCCAGTCAGCAGAGCAGACAGTGAAAGTTTCCTGCTGGCTGCAGGTAAAGTAAGCTCTTACTTTTATTTCTGTCAAGACAGATTGAAGCTTTGCTCCTTTGGGTCTCTGTTTATCAGTTTGTGAACATCATCGTAAGAAAAACCTCTTAGAGATGCTGGGAAGTTTTTACTGTGCATCTGTGGCAGTTCAGTTTTATTGCTTCTCTGCACTCAAGAGGCTGTGCTTATACAGCTGTGGTATGCACTGCAGTAGTTACTGTACAATGTTTTCTTACTTTATCAAACAATCTTAACTGGAACAGATCTTCATTTTTAGGTTGCTTATTTCTGCCTAAATCTTTATGTTTCAGGAGCTCAGCCACAAATTAGAACACACAAAACATTCAGTTTGCATTCAAATATTCAATACAGAAATACAATTTGTTATATAAAAAGGTAGAAATTGAAAGAGTACATGAATATATACTATAGGTGACCGTTGTTGATTGCCAGTTTTGTTGTACATTATGTTAGGACAGAAATGTCAGAATCTATGTACTATTTCTTAAAATCGTAATCATAAACAAAATGTCATTATGCACATTCCATCAAATGCATATAGTTCCATATATATCTGGTTAATCTTAATAAACGAGAATACCACTACACAGAGTGATATAATACAAACCTTTATTTGTTTTTAATTTGGATGATCATTACAGCTAATAAAAACTCAGATCCCGATTTTTACATCAGACCAATAAAAAAGGATTTTTGATACAGAAATAGCCTTCACAATCATGGGAAAGACTGCTGACTTGACAACTGCAGAAGACAGCTATTATTACCCTTACCGAGGAGGGTAAACCACACACGGTCATTGCTAAAGAAGCTGGCTGTAGTGCTGTATTAAAGCACATTAATGGAAAGTTGAGTGGAAGGAAAAAGTTTGGTAGAGAAAGGTTCACAAGCAACACAGAAAGCTCAACCTTTCAAGGATTGTGAAGCAAAACCTATTTTACAATAAATGGACTGCAGCTGGACTCAGTGCTTCAAGAGTCTCCAGACACAAACAAATTGAGGACAGGAGCTGCAACTGTTGCATTGCGTGATTTAAATCATTCCTGAACCAGAAACAATGTCAGCAGAGTCTTACTTGTTTAAAAGGAGAAAAAAGACTGGATTTTTGCTCATTGGTGCAAAGTCCTCTTTAAAGGTGAAAGTAAATTTTGCATTACATCAGGAAATCACTGTCTACAGGAAGAGTCTGCCAATTGTTAAGTATTATGAAGATACTGGTTTGATTTTCCAGCAGGACTTGGCACCTTTTCACACAGTTAATTGTATTAATACCTGCTTTAGTGACCATGAAATTACTGAACTTGAATTGCCAGCAAACCTGCCTGACCTGAAACCCATCTATAGGGTATTGTCAAGAGGAAGATGAAAAACATCAGATCCAACAATGCAGATGAGCTGAAGGCCACCATTAAAGCTACCGGGGCTTCCATAACACTTCAGCAGAGCCTCAGGCTGATTGCCTCCATGCCACGCTGCATCCATAATGTATACAAAAGCAGCCCTGATCAAGTATTGAGTGCATATATTGTACAGTACATAAACATATTTTTTAATAGCCTGACATTTCTGTATCAAACATCCTTTATCATTTGTCTCCTCACCTAATTTTCTTACTTATTTAGAAACTTAGAGTTTTATAAGCTGTAAGTCATAATTATCAGTTTTAACAGAAATAAATGTAATACATCACTTTTTGTGTAATGAATATATATAATATACGAGTTATTGAATAAATTACAAAATCAATGATATTCTACACTCGCCGGCCGCTTTATTAGGTACACCTTGCTAGTACTGGGTTGGACCCCCTTTTGCCTTCAGAACTGCCTTAATCCTTCAGGGGATAGATTCAACAAGGTACTGGAAACATTCATCAGAGAGTTCGGTCCATATTGACATGATAGCATCACACAGATGCTGCAGATTTGTCGGCTGCACATCCATGATGCGAATCTCCTGTTCCACCACATCCCAAAGGTGCTCTATTGGATTGAGATCTGGTGACTGTGGAGATCATTTGAGTACAGTCAACTCATTGTCATTTTCAAGAAACCAGTCTGAGATGATTTGTGCTTTATGACATGGCGCGTTATCCTGCTGGGAGCAACCATCAGAAGATGGGTACAGTGTGGTCATAAAGGGATGGACATGGTCAGCAACAATACTCAGGTAGGCTGTGGCGTTGACACGATGCTCAATTGGTACTAAGAGGCCCAAAGTGTGGCAAGAAAATATCCCCCACACCTTTACACCACCACCAACCTGAACCGTTGATACAAGGCAGGATGGATCCATGCTTTCATGTTGTTGATGCCAAATTCTGACCCTACCATCCGAATGTCGCAGCGGAAATCGAGACTCATCAGACCAGGCAACGTTTCTTCTTTTGTCCAATTATGGTGAGCCTGTGCGAATTGTAGCCTCAGTTTGTTGTTCTTAGCTGACAGGAGTGGCCCCCGGTGTGGTCTTCTGCTGCTGTAGCCCATCCGCCTCAAGGTTCAACGTGTTGTGCGTTCAGAGATGCTCTTCTGCATGCCTTAGTTGTAACGAGTGGTTATTTGAGTTACTCTTGCTTTTCTATCAGCTCGAACCAGTCTGGCCATTCTCCTCTGACCTCTGGCATCAACAAAGCATTGGTGCCCACAGAACTGCCACTCACTGGAATTTGCCGTTCACTGAATTTGCGTTAACGAGCAGTTGGACCGGTGTACCCAATAAAGTGGCCAGTGAGTGTAATTTATTGAGATACACCTTCACTGTCTATTTGGGGAAATACATGTAAAACAATTACAAATCAAATGTTTATTACACAAAACAAGGCAATAGGAATTCTTAATTAAGTACAATGTGATCCTCTCACAATCAAGGTATTTTATTTTATTACAAATGGCTGTACCTTTTTTATGGATTAGTGGACTTTCAAGTTCCTAGAATAATGTGTTAAGGTAAAAAAAACAAAAGCTTCCAAATGTCGTGCAAAAGTTGTTCCAAAATAAAATAGAGTATTCAAAAAGGAAGGTGTATGTCTATAAAAGCATAAATTATAAGTAATTTAAAGAGCAGATGTGTTTCAATTGCAAAGATTAATTTAATTTGTGGAATTCGTTAGATGAAGAACCGAAAACATGTAAAACCTGAACTATACTGAATTTGTGAATTACTTTGTTAAATGAAGACCGTGCAAATTCCAAACTGACAAAGCTACTTTTAATTTTCTTTTAGTCCAGATTTAGTGATTAAAGTCTGTAAAAAAGATAACATATACAGGTTAGGTGAAATGATCCCTTCTTCAACCTACTTAGGGTCGTTTCTTTCCTCTTTTTTTATTTATTGTGAAATGGCCCAAATATCTTCAATTAAATGAAAACAATAATGAGTTCAAAAACTTTTAGATAAAGATCTTTGTCTCATTTAGTGTTTGGTCCTACACACTGAGAGATCTCCAGATCAGATCTCTTGTTGTGCAAACTATATATGACTCAACATAAACTCGCCTCTGTCTGACCCCAGGTAGACGATTGTGACGGATACGTCCTTTTTCTCGTGACTTGCAGACTCACATATAGTCCTGTTACAAAAAGGGCCTTGTGTTATCTACACGGAGTGTGTCTGAAGTGATGAATCATTGGCCGTGGTGATGCAGGTGTGGAGTCTCCGCTGTACACAATCAGAAAGTCAAGTTTTAGTAAGAAATTGAACTTTTCCAGTGGAATTTAAGTGATTCAGAGACACATTTAAAAGAAAGAAACCAAAAATCAAAAAACATAGTAATGACTAATTTCTGGTGTGTTGTTTTTTTCTTCTGTTATTTTAACTTATTTAAGCTACATTAAATCACAGAGCTGCATATTGTCATCAGAAACACTTTAAAACAAAGCCTGAAAAAAATAAATAACTCAATAATAAATAACTCAAGAACTCAATAATTATTGTTTTAGAAAGAAAAACAGTGACATATTTTGCTTATCAAGTCTACAGTAAGACCAGCTTAATTTTGGTAGGTGTCTTTTTTGCAAGGAGAAAACAAATAAACATATTACTTGACAAAATTATTGTTTAGTATATTATAACTAATCTATAAGTATTAAACTGTTCGGAAACCAGACCGCAATAAAACCAGTTTTGGATTTCAGTGATAGTTTAAATCTTCTATGTATTATTAAAAAATGCTATTCCTGCTGTCCTGATACACATTTTAAATTTGAAGGGGAAAGTGCCGTGTGTGTAAAATAAAAATGTTATTATGCTTATAACATGTGTGAGGAATACAGTGGTAATCTGCTACATTTTAAGAATTCAGGAATAATTTATGTTTTTTTTTTTTTGCAAAACTGATTAATCTTAGTTAAAAAAAATCAAAATGTGTCAAAAAGTTTGTTTTTTGGAGTAGGACCCAAGTGCAGACAGGAATGTGGGAGCAGCGTGTTCAGTTGAAGAATTTACTAATAAAAATGACAAAAACTTACAGAACAGCAAGATTAGAACATGGCATGGAGCATGGATGAAAAACATGCAGAACAAAAGAGAAGTAAAAGGGCAGGGAATGGAACAAGAGAAAAAGGCAGATAAATGGAAGATCCAGCAGAGAACAATGACCAAGAGAGAGCTTATGTGCTGAGGGAGAAGTTGAGAATGACATGGGGTGCTGGTGTGTTAATCAGTAGATAATGTGGAGCAGTTTAGGCAGAAGGTAAGCAGGGAAGCTGAGAACATGAATTTAGCTGAACAGAGATACAGAAAAACTACAAAACATGGGGGAAAGACAAATAGTAATCTAAGAGAAATGAATCCAATAGGAAACAAGAAAAAAACTTAGTGACTAAACACAAAACCATAAACTAATATGACAAGACCTGAAACAGCAACTAGCAAGATGAACTCAGAGAAATGCAGTGAATAAGAGCATGACAACAGGAAAATATTCAAAATATAAACAAAAAAGGAAACCAAATCCCAAACTCTAAGTGATTAATAATATCTATAGTACATGGGAAGAAACTTAAAATATACTTTCTGGAATTATTTAATGTGATGTATTTATACACTTAGAGAATTTTACTTAAAGTTCACAACACTACACAACTGCTAAAAAGTATAAATGGGTGCTACAAAAATTTATTACATTGTTGCAATTAGTGGCACATTTTTTCTTATAAGAAATTGAGAAAAAATTAAAAACTAGACAAAACACTAGCTTAAGACACAAAATAAATAAAATTGCCTTTGATTTGAAATTTAGAAACAAGTACCTGCACAGGTGTTTTTCAGTTTCAGCTGCAGACCTAATTGAGCTGTTACTAGCTGACTGAAAGGAAACATGGACGAAGAGCTGTCAGCTGAAACCATGTAAGAAGTTATAAAACTTATCAAGAAGGCAAATCAACACATTGCAAAAAACATTGTTTGTTCCTTGTCGGCTCAAAGCAAATCCAAACAAAATGTTCAGGTCGTGAAAGGGAAACATCCAAACAGAACTGCATCAGGACAGAAAACGCAAAGCAGTTCGCCTGAATAAAGCAAAGACATGAAAAAGAAGCCAAACAAGAACAACGATTAACACATAAACAGGAAAAAGCAAGGTTTCCTTGGGCTTAGGAGAAGTAATAATGGATTACTGACGATTTGATGAAACTGGCATTCAGTGATGAATCCTCAGTCTGATGCTGGAGCGTTTGATGATATGGGGCTGCATGTTAGGTAAATGAGGTAGATAAATGGCCCTCATTATCTCGGCACAACATGTTTTCATTGCTTCAATTGAAAGCAAGTTTGCTGATGATGAAGTCATGATGATGAAGCAAAGTTCTCAGAGAATTAAAGTTGATAGAAAAATGAGAGGAGCTGCGGCAAAGTATCGAATATGTTGTTTTTTATCTTGTGATTACAGAAATCATTCATCTGTCTGATCTGGAAGAAATATTAAGCTAATTACAACAATGCTATATTTTGGAGGTATTTGCAAAGCCAAAATGTTAAAATTCTAGTTTTCTGTCATCTAATTTAACATTTACAAAAAAACAAAAAACAAAACAACTACACTTTTTTCAAAAGCAGTGGTTCCCTATTTTTTACCAGGTGTTATAAACTGACCAGAGTGATTTCTGTCTCCTTCCAGCTCCTCCTCATGTGTCTGAATCTGGTAATGGAAGTTTGTACTCCAGAGTGATGAAGAAGAGTACAGAGGAGGGAGCCTCATACCCTCTGACCTGCATCAGCCCGAGCTGCAGTGACAGAGCGCCATCAGCCAGCAGTGACTCGGGCCTCTCTGTTGCCTCACATGGGCAGACCGGAGCTGGGCCCAGACGAGGAGCCACTCAGGACAGCTGGAGCCAGGCTGAGAAGCTCATCTTTGGGGCAGACTCAGAGCCAACCCAGGCTCTTCTGGAGGTCATGACTGAACTGGGTTTTTCTTGTGCTGGAGAAGAAAAGGTGAATGGAGATGAGTCTGGACTGGGAACAAGCATAAATGGAGTGGTTTTGTCAAGCGAGAGGGAGACGGATATTCTGGATGATGAGGATGAAGGTTCTACTGTAAAGGCTCCAAACCTGAGTAGTGCTTTCTCTTTACCATCTAAAAATCTGCCTGAAACTCGGAGACAAGCCCAAATGGAGTACTCAACTCACTCCTGGGTTAGACAGCAGCAAATGGTGGATACCATGCCTGAGCGCGGAACCAGCAGGCCAAATAAAGAGAGACTAGCACATCTGGAGGCTCCTGAAACTCCAACAAGGGGATTAAGCAGCAGGGAAGCAGTGAAGAGAGGCCTCATAGAAGAGGACAACAGAGAGCCTACCAATAATACTTCATCCTGTCAGGAAGAAGAGCTGGCGTCCTTAGCTACAGACGTTGACGAGTCCATTGAGCAGCTGAACCAGCTGATTCTGGACTTAGACCCCACTTTTGTCCCAGTTCCCACTCAATGTTCTCCTCTGTCCCGGTCAGCCTCTCTACACACCAATGGGCTCAGCCATAAAGGACAAACAAATCAGTCAGGTAAGGTTAAACAAAATACTTGATCTAAGATGTGTCAGAGCTGTTAGAAAATGTCAGTTAACCCAGAATCCATGAGCTATCACAGCAGGGTCGTTTTATAGTTTTACAGAAAGATTTTCTGCCAAACAAAGTTAAGGACATATATAATGAGGTTTCTTGTTCAATTGTGTCCAGTTATGTTTGGTTCCATGTCAGTGTAAAATGTAAAACAAAAGCTATAGTTTATTTTCAATACATATCCTTCTTTTAAAATTTTTTTCTTATTTTTTCAGAGATGCCTGTCTCATTTAGACAAACTTCATGGTTGGGTGAAAGTATTTTAAAATCAAAATCTGCCAGGAAAATGAATAATTTTGAGCTTACAGTATGCCATCTAAAAGTTGTGGCATTAATGCTGCGAAATTCATTGACATGTCCAAAACATCCGCTGCTGCGTAGCTTAAGTGGCAATCACACATTCCCTAGTGCCAATTCTTGATGGTTTCTCTGGATTTTATGTGAGCTTACAATTCTTTGCTTATTACATACTCAAAAACACAGAAACCATTAGATAAAATTTGTAAAAAAAAAAAAAAAAAGCTAAATTGCAATAATTGTACTTATTCTAAAAATAAGGCTGCATTTACTCTTATTTGGAATAAATGTCACAGCGAACAAAATCATAATTTATTGCTGTTAAACTGGCCTGGCCTCAGAAGTTATCTTAGATGTTAGATATCTATGATGTTAACTACAGTGTTTTTAGCTGAATTGGCCATTTATACTTGAAAACAATTGTTGCACACCTCACTTAGTAAAAAATGCACCCATGCATGAATGAAGCTTATAGACTGGATTTGATATTTTAGTTCTGCTGATTTACACTCTGAGTTTTTTCAGGTTTGAAACACCACCGAATGGTAGAAACCTCCATCTTGGACAGAAATACTGCACGTATTTTTGTTGTAGAACGTGGATTTGTAAATGTGGGTGCTTTCTGAAAAAGATTTGAAGATTTTGGTCGAGCAGCTAGTGAATAATTCTACTGTGTATGCAGTGTAAAATCAAGACCTCTGTGTTTGACACAATGATGTATTTAGTTTACTGTCCGCCTTTTTATAGGTGGAAATACACAGATCCTGAAGTTACATAATGCAACCACACATAAAGTGAAGTGATTAAAGTGACTAGAAAGGACACAGTGATGATGAATACAGATCCCAGATTGAGGCTGAATCTCATTTCATCTTTGACCCTTGACTCTTTGCCATTACCTTATGTTTTGTGTGCTAAAACCAAGAGATTGGGGTGGGGGTCCTGTGATATGAAGGGGAACCAGTGGAAATACCACCTGCAAACAAAGGGGCTGAGCTTGCGAATATGCTCACAAATATATTTTACTGTTAAAGTGATTTTACTGCCACAAAAAAGTTCTACTTTGAGGTGTTTAAATTTATTAATTATTATAAAAGTTTTCATACTTAACTTTTCACATTCAGTCACACTACAACCACAAACTTCATTACATTTTACTGGGGTTCATGTGGTTGGCCAACACTAAGTGTATTATCAGGAATAAAAGGAAAAAAAAGCATGACTCCTTTCTTTAAAGGTCACCTAATGTGAAAGAATCCACCTGAGGGTAACCTCATTTCAGGTTACATAAAAAAGGCTACGTTTGACAGAAAACTAACATCCTTATGGATGCTGTTGGAAAGACTTGAAAGTTTATGTACACAGACACTCTCCATCCAGTTTGACTGACTTTAAGTTATTTTTCAAACAATAATGGCCAGAAATGTCAGTTTGTATGTGTAAAGTTGAAGGAGGCATTTCACAAAAGATTTAAAGCTGTAATCTTAGCGAAAGGTGGTTTTATGACATATTGACTCATATATAAAATGTGAGGTCATTGCTGTTTGCATACAAGGAATAAACAACATCTCATGAAAAATCGACTTCTTAAAGGATTATTCCATTTTAGAGGAGAATGGTTTACCTATATTTTGAACTGATGATATGGATCTGGGCATAGGAGTAGGAATTTGACTGACACTTTGAAATGAGATTTGGACATTGACTGCTGAAGTCTGTCACAGCTTCTGTTACTGGCTTATATGGATATATTCATGAAATATTGACTTGACAGACTTGGGTATACTTTGTCACTGGTACTCACTCATGCTGTATGATGATTTTATTACATCATAACTACTGGGACGGTGCCTGGAGGAACAGCCAGGCTCGTTCTCTGACCTCTGTCACTCATTTATTTTCTGTCAGGGGTGTCATACAAGGGATGTCTCCACTGAAGCCCTCTGCATGAAAAATAGCTGTTCAATCCAAACAGAGCTCAGGGCAGTTTGAATTAGGTTTATCTAGAAAATCTTAAAACTTTCAAAACTTGACAGGAATGTCCTATGGAACAACTCAGTCCTCTCTTCCTAGTGCCTTTTTTCAACATTAAAGCTCTCATCTTTTACTTATTAGTTTTGACAGCAACCAAATTGTATGTGCCGGAAATGGAGCCTGTTTGTAAACAAGCAGATTGACGTGTCAGAGCGTGGTGGCTGATATTTCCTCCAGGACAAATATTAAGCTGTAACTAACACTTGACTTAGTTCATGATTACTGCGAGTGTTTTTCAGGGGATGGTTTGAAGGAGGAACTTGTAAGTGTTCTGGAATGCTTTGAAGTTTTGACATCATGCCTTCACCCCCTCATCCTCTTGAAAAGAGTACATTCCTGTAACAAATATGGTGGACTTTAGGTGATATTTGAGACTTCCATGGAAGCTCCTTTGGCAGACTCACCACAAAGACAGTAGCTGGATTAGTTTCAGTGATTCATTCCAGCTTTGCTTTCATGAGACTTTTGAATGATAAAAACTGAACTCTTGCAACTTTAGCCTCTATGCCAGTGATTCTTGAACTTCCCAGCTTTCGGTACACAAAATACCAGTAACAGAGACTTCAAACCCAAGTATAACAGGTTGAAGTGTCTGAATATCAACGGTAAATCAGTGAAACAAGGGCATAGTAACAAATCTTATATTGAGAAATATGATCTGGGCAATGTCTTTTTATTTTTATTTTATTAAATTTCCTCTAAACTCTCTCTCTCACCGTGGGTTCCTAACACCAACTTTAGAACAATTTGAAACGTTTTATATAAGTTGTTTTTAAGCAATAAAATTAGGTATAGAAGAAACAAGGACTGGCCTAATGGTTGTGCTTTCTGGAATTAAACACCAGTTGAAAAAGATGAGTTTTAAAAAAAGATTTAAAATCACAAATACTGTTTACACTTGAACTGAACCCTTTCTTCTATCTTTCTAAAAGCAGCCTATTCCCAATATTTTATGTCACAAAAATATTTCAGTTAGCAAGCATGTATATTTTGAACAGACGTCCGCGTAATCATGAGCTCATAGAACAATATTGCATCCATATCTAAAAAAAAAGGAGTGATTGTTCCAGCAGATGTTTTTTCCGACGAGACGCGGTGATGTTCCACCATCTGTTTACGGTGCAGACTTTCTTAGTCACAAGAGATTTGCCTCTGCTGATAAAACACATGGATAGAAGCTTTTGTCAAAGACAGACACAGCAAACACCAATCACTGTCATCACCCTTTATTGCCAAGTCTGCATCTGTTTACAACAAAGTGTCAATTTAGTTTAACGCCATGCCTTTTTTAAAACATGACTAGACTATTTTGTGTGTGAATGTGTGTAACAGCGAATCACATGACTGAATATGAGTGTCAAACGGATTGCGTGTCAGATTATAATTTGTTTTACTGTCTGCCCGCCCGCCTCCTCTTTATCACTGTTTTCCTGATTAGGATGGAAACAGCAGAAACATGTCAGCAATGCGACAGACGTTGACCCTAAGAGTCCAGAATGGAGAAGAGATGGACCTCAGTGTTTTACCCCAATCAACAGCCCCTCCTTCGTCAACTCCCAGGTAAACTCACCTCAACTCACAGACTGTCACGTAGAAAGAGTACTTTCACTAGCAAATTCTTTTTGCAGCCATTACACACATACATATGGTGCAAATATATATAAATTATTTTATGAATAATTTAGACTTTATTTGAAAAGTTTCTAAATCAGTCTAGCTACAAAGAAACATCAGCTTAAAACATTCTAGTTACTGTAAGACTGTTGATAAAAAGGTACCTATAGCCTCAAAAATTGGAAGAAAAAAAATTATTAATAGTTAAAGAGGTTATGACCGAACCTACAGTTATGACCAAAGGTTTTGTTAGTGACACAAGGGTAATGTTGTTTTTTGGCTTCAACAATTTTTACATGTTTCTATAGTATGCCAAAAAAAATACTAAGATAATTCCATAAAAAAAAAAAAGAAACACAAGACCTCTGGACCAAATCTGACTGATGATGACCCATTCTGGTCCTGATTAGAGATTTGAGTCAATCCCAGTTTGTTGGTTTCTTTTTCTCCACCTGCTTTTGACATTTTAAAAAATGTGGACTTTTCTGACCACAGGTTCATGTTTTGATCTTTAAGCTACTTCATAATCACTTTAACCTTTTGACACATCATTCTAGAAAATAAATCATCACAAATTTTACCTGGGGTTCTTGGACGAAGTTGCTGCTGGATGACGTTTTGGTTCAGCTCTCCAGTCATTTCAGTGCTTTTGGGCAGCATTGTGAGTTTGCTTATTTGCTTGTAGGAAAAGCAACCTCATACATGGATTGTATCAAGATTCTTCACTGTTGGCATCATACAAAACTCATGGTAGCTCTTACCTTTTGTTCTTAAGATGTCCCAAACAATCAAAAGGATCAGTATTTGCAATGCATCAGTCTTCTGCTGTCCATTCTTGTATTTCTTACAGGATTTCAGTGTCCTTGATTTTCCTCTTTGACTAAAGTGGCTTGCTTGCTTTTCTTCTTGATCAAATGTCTTTACCTCACTGTGCATACATTTGCTCTCACAACAACCTGATGTCAGTGATTAGCAAGCTCTGCACTGGTGGCAATCTCATTCTGTTGCAACCTTTTTCAGGAGGACACCGTCTTAGAGCTTGTTGGATTCTCTGGGATGTCCTGAACTTTCCCACCTCAATGAACCAGAAAAAAAATAAGTTCTTTCAGCAGCAAAAGTCTTAGCAACAGTTTCCTGTATGTGAACCCAAATTGAAACAAAGGTATGAAGACTGCATGCTTTTCTTTATAGGTATCTGTGGTTAGCACAAAGAGTAAATGATAAATTTGGGTAAAAATAAAGTCAAAATTAGTTTTTGTTCTAAAACTTTGTAAACTATTAACAAGGTTGAGTTAATGTGGATCTAATTTACCGCACAGCAGCCTAGAGATGATCTTAACGGTCACCATAGAAACCTTAAAAAAACAAACAAATATTTATGCACTCCAAATCCTTAAGCCATCAATTTTTCTGCTTTTTCATTTTGGAAAGTCTGGACTTTTCTTTTCTTTAACCCAGCATTTTTCCTGTGTTGCATGAATGGCCTGAGTGTTTTCACCAAAACACAGACTGCAGCCACACACAGATCACAAGACTGATGTCTGCTGTTGTGTGTTTATGTGTGTGAGGGAGAGGTTATCACCTCCTAACACTTCATGAAAAATATCTCAGCTGTTCTCTGTGTTTTCTCCTCAACTCATTCTCTGTATTGTTCTTTTTAAAGCATGGTCATCTCTACAAAACTACCAGCATGGATTACTGCAGACAAATGGACAACTCTGACTTCATCCCGACAACTCCAGCTTTCCCAGTGTCTTCTCCAACGCCCTATGGTGAGAGATGATGTAAAAAAATGAGCCCCTGTGGCAGTGGGTGTGTCTGCGTTTGGAAATCTTATCAGATTTTTCCATTTCTTTCCAGTGAAACATTTTTCTGAGTTTTCCCAGCTCGGAGATGGCAGACAGTGGGACCAACACAGCTGGACACAAGGTAGACTTTCTCAAAAGCGAATGTGTGGCCAGATATAGTGCTTTGCAAAACGTATCCATACCCGTTGAACTTTAACATTCATTTCTATGTTACTATAACACATTTAATGTATGTGTAGACCATTACAAAGTTGTACATATTTGTAAAGAGAAAGAAACCTTCAGCCCCCCTGACTCAACCCTTTGTGGAACCAGAGTGGCTGTGTCTCAGTGCTATTGTTTGTTATGGGTTTGATTCCATCTTCCTTCTGCCACATGTCGATGTGCCCTTGGGCAGGGGTCTTAACCCGAAGTTGCCTACCAATCTGCATCTCTTTATAGAAGTGTGTGGCTGGATGAATGTGGCTGTAGTGTAAAATGCTTTGAGTGGTAAACATGACTAAAGAGGCAAATTCCATCCGTCCGTCCGTCCGTCCAGGGCTCTGTAGGATAAGCAGAAGCTGGACTTCTGCTAATAATAGCTAACAGAGGAAAGGACCCTTGCTGACAGGATGTCCACTCATGTCCTGTTCGGGGAGGGTACAGGAGGAGAGGGGAGGGTCTGTTGTTGTTTGAACATCCTGCCTGAGTAGATATGCACCTCACAGCTGCTGCAGGAATTTATTGTAGTGTCAAAAAACATGATTGTCTTTCAGAGGTGTAAGCTCATATCTGATTTAAGCCATCGTTGTTTTTCTGGACTAACTATCTGTACATACTTATGTTAGGTGGGATGTTATGCAATATATTTATGGTCATACTATTCACAGTGCCATTTTTCTGTGTTTTGGACAGTTTGCTCATTTAAAAGGCAGTTCTGCCTGTTTATTCCAAACATATTTGACAGAGCAGCAGAGCGACAGGATGGAGGGAGAGATGATGAAAGAGTGCACAGAAAAGCACCTGATTTTCTCTCCCTGCTAAACAAAGGGCACAGCATGTCTTTTGGTTGCTGACATTTGTGGCTCAGACAACAGTTTCCTGTTTCCCACATTAAATGCACAGCAGTCTGGAAAGCAATTTGCTGGGTCTAGACAGGAGCAGAGAGATTATCCATTTAAATAATTGTTGTTTTATTTATAGTCATTATAAATTGTCCCAAGGCTACATGTCTATGAACAAAAGATAAAAAGCACTTTTCTTCTAGCTGATCTTACAGTTTTTCTTCTTTGAGTTTTGCACAATTTAAGCATTACACTGAAAAACTAATTTGTTAAAATAGGTTAAAGCTACATGTCTGTTATATAATCCAAAGATATTTTTAGTTTTGCAATAATTGCTATAAATACAACTAATGATGATATTAAAAGCAATAGTTTCTTTTTTGCTGACACATTGAGATGAGCAGATAAGGGTAATGTTTGCATTTCTGGCAGTAGTTAGAAGGCAGTTTGGTCTGTCAGGCAAAGCCTAAATGCCTACATTTCACATTATCTAAACTGTATAAACATTTTCATTTTTATTAAATAAATTACAGTAAGGACAATGCAAATTCACAAAATAAAATCATTTAATAAGAATCCTCAGTAAGGAAAACAAGTAAAAAAAAAACAAAAAATAAAAAGGTTAATAACACTTAATAACACTTTTGTGTTATTACCACAATTTTGGTGTGTGAGCAAATAAACACCAAGAATAATTGTTGTTATTCTTCTATTTTAATTGGGTTGTTTGCAATATAACATAAATAAAACACAAATAAAATCTTGGCGTTTACATTGCTGGAAGAAAGTAGCTGTTTTTAAAGTTATACCAATATCAGAAGTCATTAGAGACCTTTTTAGTTGGATTTCAGTTACCTCCTTGAGTACAAAATAGATTTTGAGCTTTATGGTAATTATTAAAAAAAAACAGATAGTGGTGCAATTGAAGGAAATAGTTGAGGACAGTTTGATTAGCAGATTTCTTTGTATTTTTTGTTTGTAATATTTTGTTTTGCAGTTTTGGCTGTAGTTAGAAGGAAGTTAGTAATAAAAGTTATTCAGACCAAGGAAATAAAATCCCTACAATATGAATTCTAGCCATGTAGCCAGAAGTGAACCCAACAACTAACTAAACTGCTGTCATGATTTGCAAAGGCAAATAAAACAAGTTTGGCAAAACCTATTTCTCGTACTCGTGCTCGTGCTCGTGCTTGTACTTGTCGTCTTCTACGTATCCGGGCCCGGGTCGTTGGGGCAGCAGACTCAGCAGAGACACACAGACGTTCCTCTCCCCAGACACCTCCTCCAGCTCCTCCAGGGGGAGCCCAAGGCGTTCCCAAGACAGCCGAGAGACATAGTCCCTCCAGCGTGTCCTGGGCCATCCCCTGGGCCTCCTCCCGGTGTGATGTGGCTGGAACACCTCCCGAGGAAGGCGTCAAGGAGGCATCTGGTATAGATGCCCGAGCCACCTCAACTGGCTCCTCTCGATGTGGAGGAGCAACGGCTCTACTCCGAGCCCCTCCCGGATGGCCGAGCTCCTCACCCTATCTCTATTGGAGTGCCCGGCCACCCTACGGAGGAAGGTCATTTCAGCTGCTTGTATCTGGGATCTCGTTCTTTCGGTTATGACCCAAAGCTCATGGCCATAGGTGAGGGTAGGAACGTAGACCGACCAGTAAATCGAGAGCTTTGCTTTTCGGCTCAGCTCTCTCTTCACCACAACGGACCGGCACCGCGCCCCCATTACTGCGGCAGCCGCACTGATCCGTCTGTCGATCTCCCGCTCCATTCTTCCCTCACTCGTGAACAAGACCCCGAGATACTTGAACTCCTCCACTTGAGGCAGGAACTCCCCTCCAACCTGAAGAGGACAAGCCACCCTTTTCCGGTCGAGAACCATGGCCTCTGACTTGGAGGAGCTGATCTTCATCCCAGCCACTTCACGCTCGGCTGCAAACCGCCCCGGTGCATGCTGTAGATCTTGGCTAGAGGGGGCCAGCAGGACCACGTCATCTACAAAAAGAAGAGACGAAATCCACTGGTACCCAAACCAGACAACCTCCGGCCCTTGGTTGCGCCTAGAAATCCTGTCCATAAAAGTTATGAACAGGACCGGTGACAAAGGGCAGCCCTGCCGGAGTCCAACATGCAGGTCCGACTTAGTGCCGGCAATGCGGACCAAACTCCTGCTCCGCTTGTACAGGGACCGGATGGCTTCTAATAAAGGGCCCCCAATTCCATACTCCTGGAGCACCCCCCACAGGGCATCACGAGGGACACAGTTGAATGCTTTCTCCAGGTCCACAAAACACATGTGGACCGGTTGGGCAAACTCCTATGAACCCTCAAGTACCTTGTAGAGGGTATAGAGCTGGTCCAGTGTTCCACGGCCAGGACGAAAACAACACTGCTCCTCCTGAAGCTGAGGTTTGACTATCGGCCGGACTCTCCTCTCCAATACCCTGGCATAGGCCTTACCAGGGAGGCTGAGGAGTGTGATCCCCCTGTAGTTGGAACACATCCTCCAGTCACCCTTCTTATGAAGGGGGACCACCACCCCAGTCTGCCAGTCCAGAGACACTGTCCCCAACCGACACGCAATGTTGAAGAGGCGCGTCAACCATGACAGAAATACACCCGCTACCAAAATAAAAGGCCTGTCCCCAACCGCCACGCAGTGTTGAAGAGGCGTGTCAACCATGACAGCCCCACAACATCCAGAGATTTGAGGTACTCAGGGCGGATCTCATCCACCCCAAAGTCCTGCCACCGCAGAGCTTTTTAACCACCTCAGTGACTTCAGCCTGGGTGATAAAAGAGTCCAACCCCGAGTCCCCAGCCTCTGTTTCCACCAGGGAATGCGTGATGGCGGGATTGAGGAGATCCTCGAAGTACTCCTTCCACCCCCCAATAATGTCCTCAGTCGAGGTCAGCAGCCTCCCACCCCCACTGTAAACAGTGTTGGTAAAGCACTGCTTCCCCGTCCTGAGGCGCCGGACGGTTTGTCAGAATCGCTTCGAGGCCAACCGGTAGTCCTTCTCCATGGCCTCCTCAGACTCCTCTCAGACCCGAGTTTTTCAAGCATCTTCCCCCCCAGCGAGCTTACATTCTATGTCCCCAGAGCCAGTCTAAGCATCCGGGGATCTGGCCGCTGAGGTCTCCACCTTCGTCCGCCGCCCAATCGTCTTTACACCGGTCCCTCACAGTTCCCCTGAAGGTGGTCGGCCCACTGGGGGATGGCCTCGCGTCTCTTGTTCAGGCTTGGCCCGGCCAGGTCCCGCGAGGAGCAACCCGGCCACCAGGCGCTCTCCGGCGAGTCCCGACCCCAGGCCTGGTTCCAGGGTGGGACACCAGCTCCGCCGTACCGGGCGACGTCACGATCCTCATGAAGGACTCTTGAACCGCTCTTCGTCTGACCCATCACCTAGAGCCTGTTTGCCTATTTCTTTATGTATTTATAGATGCAAATAAAGAATAGATGTGATAATCTTTAAATTTTTCATTGGCTGCACATTCATGCTGGGAATCTTTGCTTCCACCACATTCTAAGATGCTTTATTGGATTGAGATTTGATGACTGGATGCCACTGGAGTACAGTGGCCTCATGTAAAAAACCAGTATGAGATAATTGAAATTTTGTGACATGGTGCATTTACCTGCTGAAAGTAGCCATCAGGAGATGAGAACACTGTGGTTATTAGGGGGTGGACATGGTCAATATTCAAGTAGGCTGTGGTATTTAAATAATGCTAATCTGGTATTGTTGTGATTATTAATCTGAGAATATTATTTAATATTAATATTTTAATATTTTATCAAATAATATTTCGGTCTGTTAAGGGTTGTCCTGTGAATACCAGCCCAGTAAGGCGATGGTATTAGGAAGAAAGTTAATGCACTTTATTTTGAAAGTTCCAGAAAGGTCCGTACCGGAGTTTAATGTTGAAATCCATGGCTGTGGGTCCCAACAGTATTAAGGGAGCCAAACATATATCAAGAAAATATTTCCCAAACCATTAAACCACCACCAGACCCCTGAATTGCTGATAGAAGCCATGATGGATTAATGTTTTCCTGCTAAAAGGATTTGGTAATATATTTTTTTAATTTGTTTTTGTCAGATAATTGTTTCTGAGCTACTGCAAATTCTACCCTTAGTTTCCTTGTTTTTTGCTAATAGGAGAGGTACCCAGTATGGTCATCCTCTGTTGCTGTAGCCCATCTGCTTAAAGGTTTGACGAGGTGTTGTGCATTCAGAGGTGTTCTATGCCCTGGTTCTAATAAAAAAGATATTTGCAGTGCTGTTATCTTTCAGTCATCTCACACCGGTCTGACATTTCACCTCTGACTTCTGACTCCAGTAATGCATTTTTCTACCACTCACTAGATATTTTCTCTATTTCAAACCATTTTATGCAAACCAGTAATATTTTGTTTGTGAAGTCACAGTAGATCAGCAGTTTCTAAAATACATAAATCAGCTTTACTGGCACCAACAACACTGCTATCTTTAACCACTTAAATCTTCTTTCTTCCCCATGTTGATGCTTGGTTTGACTTTCAACAACTAGTCTTTACCACGGCTAGAAGCATAAATGTATTGAGAAGCTTCCACATGATTGGCATTGGATGATTTGCTGTCAGTGTTAACAAGCAATTGGAAGGGTGTACTTAATAAAGTGCTTAGTGCATGTATATCAAAAGTCAATGGAGGTCTCTATAGGCTGTTTCTTGTTGCTTTTAAGTTTGTAAATGTTGTAGCATGAACGGCAACAAGCAGTTCACATGCTGTTTGCTGACTGCTTCAGAAGCTGGACCAGGATACAGAACAGTTTCACCAATGACAATGTTACAGTTAGTTGTTACGAAGAAGGTATAACTGACACTTTGAAGACTTCACAGTACCCTCAATATTTGATACTATTCTGAATTAAAGAAAAACATTAACCCTGCTGCCCTTATGTGCTTTGCTGTAAACAAGACAGCAAAATGCAGCTCTGAAACATTACATAACTCAGTTTCCATTGTGTATTTATGGTCACATCATAATAAACAGTGATATGCAGAAGCTCTCATCCAGAGGAAGCAGTGTGCAGTGGAAGGAATGTAGATGAGGCTACTCGCTGAGGTTTATCAGAGGCATATGGTCAGAAGAAAGTCTGAGTCTCAGCTCGGACTTCTTTAGATGGTTGGAATTGCTGAATGAGAGGCAGCTGAAGGGCTCTAAATGTTTCAAGAGCCAAATGTGCAGAGAGGTTTTATGTTGCAGTAATTGTGCTATGAGATCTATATGTCACCCAAAAGCTGCTTTTTCTTTAGAGAATAAAATGGCATAACAAACAAGATGGTATACACAATAAATTGCTCTTTAAATCTCCAGAACTTTAGCCTTTTAAAAATCTGAACATTAACCCAAAACAAACCCTGCTGCCAAGTTATTTTTAAAATGGGTCTGATGGAAGGGAAACGATTTGTTATTGGGATTTAATAATAATAATACATTTTATTTACAAGCACCCTTCATAATGCTTAAGGTCAAAGTAAAATCAAGAAGTTCAGGTGATGATGCGATGCGAGCTGCTGAGTTCTGGACCATTTGGAGCGTATGTATAGGATTTTTGAGGGAGACCAAAAAGAAGAGAATTGCAATATTGAAGACAGGAGATGATAAGGTTCTGTACCAGAATTCAGGCGGAATGATGGGAAAGGAAGGAGGGAGATGATTAATGTTGGGTAGATAAAAATATGCAGACCCTGTGATGTTATCAATGTGAGATGTGAAAGATAGGCAACTATCAAGGATGACACCCAGACTCGTAACCTTAGGTTAGGGGGAGACTGTGGATCTGCCAATGGAGAGAGAAAAAATGTCTGCTATGGATAATGTCTCTTTTGTTCCTATAAGAAGGAGCTCAGTTAAGATTGAGCTCTCTCTTCATAAGGATTTTGAGATGAAAACATTTATTCATGTGCAAAGCAAAACTAAGACAGAAATATATCTGTCTTTTTCTACCGTCTACTGCATATAAACTAACTCCCAACACAACAGTAAAAATACTTTAAAACCATGCAGTTGCTGTGAGTTGATTTTTTTTTTTAAACTTAGAGACAGAAATATTCAAGAAAGGACATGTTTCAGTTTAGACTCACTGTGTCCTGAATGTGAAAGTTTCCTAAAATGCAAAACATTTTTAATTTGAATTTTTCTTTTGTTATTGGTCCATTCACAATAGCTTCTTTTGGCTGAATGGGTGAAGTCTAAGCAAAGCTATCCTTGGAGTTTTAAGATCTTTAAGCTTTGCCTTGTGTCTGTACACATATGGGGTTATTTAATCCCTCCAGCATGTGCTGGGTCTGTACTGGGGTTCCCTCTGAGTGGGACTTGCCTGGAAAACCTCAAAATCAAGGTCCCCTTAACAGATAACTGAACCACCTCATGTGAAGCTGCAGCAGCTCTACTCTGAACTCCCATCAGATGACGGGGTCTTCTTCTGCTATATTTAAGAGTTTTAATTTGGCCACTTGCATCTGGGATCTTGTTTTTTCAGGCATCATCCACATTTCATGAGCAGAGAAGAGGGTTGTAAAATTGGCACATTGGAGAGCTTCTCTTTTTGGCCCAACTCTTTTTTTCACCATGACAGACCAGAGCAGTGCCCCCCAACTGCTGACCAAACACTGATCCTCCCCTTGAAGCAAAGACTGCACAACATCAAGTTCAGTTAGAATGTAAGCAGGGTGCGCGGCAAAGGCAAAGGATTGAAAATGCCACTTCCTTGAATTATAATCTGGCACCAGGGACAGTTCCACAATAATGACCCCTTTACGACTCCCTTCGTTATTGTCATTCCTGCCATCAACAGCATGTGGCAACTTAGAACAAAACTTGTTCCCTTACAGTTAATCATTTGGCTGCACAAAACTTCAAATTGCATTAAGATATATTTTCAGTATTTGTACAGGAATAAGTGACTCAATGCCCCTTATAAACTGGAGTTAATTGTCATAGGGTGACTAGAACATTAAAGGTAACCTCAGGAAACAGGTATGCTTCTCTATCTTCTAGTGACTCCAAATAATTTCAGGTATACCAAAGAAATATAAACAAACTTGTATCTATTTTTTAAACTTAAAGGACAGATGCAAAATGCTGACATCCATTTCAGCTCATTTCCTGTGACACCAAGGTTAAAATGAGACACATGCTTTGACTGAAACTAAAGTAAACACAACATTACTCAATTCATCAGCAGCTCCTCGCCTTAATTTATGATAAGCAAAGGAGAGACGCATGGCAGGAGTCACTGTCAAAGCGTCTGCATGCCTTTGTCCCCTGTGTTTGTGGCGAGCAGATGGTGGGAGTGGACGCACATGCCTGGACAGAGAGGCCTTTTTGAAGCTCTTCAAACCCCACCACCTCCTATCGCTTTCGCTGCTCCATAAAAGGCCACATGTCACCTCTGACCCCACTGGAATCCAGTCTGATTGGGGGAAAGCTCTCACAGTGACCCGCATGAACAATGCTCAGTGGTCAGTAAAACAGAGGGAGGGTTGGAGGAAAGGAGGAGGAGGAAGAAATTTCATACACCTCCTCCATATCTCCCTCTTTCTGTCCCTCCCTCCATACAAACCCAGAAGTCGAGTGGCGTCACAACAAGCCAAAAACAAACGGGGGGCTTATTTTTTCATCTGTGGGATGAAAGGAGTTGGAGATGGAAGTGAAAACTGCCCAGCCTTTGGAAAATTAAGATCTCTACTGCGAGTGGAGCTCAGACTGTCTTTTTAAAGGCAGAGGTGAAGAAGGAGGAAGAGGTTTTTTGGTAGAAAGGGACACTTTCATTCACGCCAGGAGGCGGCAGAAAGAGAAACAGGAAGGTGAGAGACCCTGGAAGTTTTGAAATAACCGGCCAATAACGGGATAACTTGTGGAGCTGTCACCATCATGACTGCGTCTCTTGGTATGTACACGCCCACATGAGTGGCAAAAAGCTTAGAGGTTTAGTGTGTTCCATGTTAAGGCAGTGGTTTCTCTTTGAAATTTTCAATTTTAGTCATTTTTTTGCTTATTGTATTTATTTGTCTGTGCTGTACTGTTTGTCCTTCTCAAACTGCATTGAGAAGAAGAGCATAAATAATGAGGTACAAGGGCCTCTGGTATTTTCAAACAGTTGTAACATTTCATCTTTTACAAGCATGCACCCTCTTCATAAAAACCTTTCTTTTACGTCTGTTTTTGTGCATATTAAAGTTCCTTTCCTCAGTCTGGATCGTCCTGGACAGCAGTTTTGCAGCCTGTCTGACATCTCAGGTTAGCTTGGAGAATGAGGTGGTTTGTTCCACTGCTGCGTTCATGATCTCATCCTGTTGGGGGCTCATTTTGGCCTACATCGTGTGCTGATGCATTGGCGGTTAACAAAGAGGGGCCATTTCCCCCCTTTTTATTTCTGCTCTACTGACCTTAATTACTTAGAAAATGCCTGTCTTTTTTTCTTTGGGGGGCACACTGTGGTGAAGGCTACCGACAGAGATGTCAAAGTCACTAAAAGACGCAACATTTGTTTTTTATGTTTTCATAGTTTAGCTGTTTTTACAGAAGAAGAAAAAACACATCTTGTTTTAATTTTGGGGCTTTAATGTTTTATGTTGCATTTAAATAGTCTTAAGCTATTGATAGTGAGGAATACAGGTCAAAGAAATGGCTTTTTCCGATGAATCAGTGCAGCCAATGGCCAATATTCCATGTCAGTCATTTTTTATTTGGCCAGTGTTTTTTCCATTTATAACATTTTGTGACTCGGGATCAGACTTTTCATTTCTGTAGACATGAGCATCTATGGTCTTACTGGCTCAAATGAACCAGCTGAAGCAGCAACTTTTTCTCCTTTTGTGACTCCATACATCTGGTGGTGGAGAGATTTCAGGTCACTTGCATGAGTTTACAGATCTCTTATGATTATTCTGATGGCTATTTTTTTGTATCTAATCCATGTACAGGGTACTTCAAGAGTCTGTAAATTTGGACAATTATTGAACTGGATTTAAATACTTTCTAGGATTGTAATAGTATAGGAAGCGAAACTAGAGATTAGAAAGTCTTTGCATTTCCAGATTTTATTCTGCCTGCATTGTCCATATATTGTGTCTTTGCTTAATTTTTTTCTTCATTCCTTCCCGTCTTGTGTTATTCATTTCTTACTTTTTTTTTCACCGTGTCTTGTCCGGCAAAGTAGCACTCAGAATTGTTGTTTGAGTGCCAAGAAAAAGCCCAACAGATTTATTTTCACAAGTGGAGCATTACAGCTAATGCTTTAAAGTTCTGCTTGATATTCATAAAAAGAAACTTTATTAGAAACTGCTTTGAGGTTATTTCAATTGTTACGGACAGAAATAAAAAGGAAAAAAAGAAGCACGAAAGAGAGAAGGGGGGTAAATGGAAAAGAGGAGAGAAGGAGAATAGAATGAAGGAAAGAAAGAAGGATGAAGAGAATACAAGATAACACCCTGCTTGCTTCTACACCTGCAGAAACGTTCCTATTACCAGCTTTTTTTACTGAAAAGTGCACGGTACTTATGAATGTGAGATGTATTTAGTGGTAAATACGGCTCAATATAGAACATTTGTGTATCTGTTAACACCTGAATAAAAACACCTGTGGGTCTGAGTGTGAGCGCGCTTGTATATACAAGGTTTCTCCATAAAAATATGCAATAGTGAGTCTGAGGAGTCACAGACCTGCCCCCCCGGACCTGGGACAGATACGGAGGAGATCTGAGCCACAGACATCCAAAGGCCCCCCAGAGCACAGGAACCCCAGGAGAACTACCGCCGGGACTACCGTATCCCCCCCAGAGAGGAGCAAGGGAGAATCCCAAGGGAACCACCCAGCAGCCACAGTGCAGAAGCCCCAGGGAGCTGCAGCGACGTACGCCTGAGCAGATCCAGCCATGGACCCAGAGACCCGAGACCCGGGACCCCGAGACATATTACTTTCCAAGCAGAGGCCCGACCAATCCCAGGGGTCCAGGCCAAGCAGCCACCGAGAGTGAGGTAGCACACACCAAAGCACCCAGCCCCGGACACCGAGAACCATAAGTACACCGGTGGGCAGAGATACCAACCACCGTCAGGTAGTGTGGCGGGGAGGGAATAGGCCCCACATTTGATTAGGGGCCTAAACTGATCCGGGAGAGGGAGCAGCCCAAGACCCAACCTGACACAAAAAACAGGCACACACAATCACAATCAAACATTCCCACCCTCATGCGTACACATAAAAACACTCACACCCACGCACCTAACGTAAAGCCAACCAACAATGGATGTCATGTACTCATTCACACTCCCCATACATACTCTATACTCCCAGGTCCAGGTGCCAATACCTCATAGGGACAACCAGCCCCCGGACCCAGGAGGTGATCCACTTCCCTTCGGGGGTGGAGACAGGCAGACCTCCCCAGCACCTGAACCTGGTCCTTGCTAGCCTGGGCTCGTGCCTGAACCTGAGCGACCCCGACCTGGACCCCAACCCCGCTCCCTGAACCCAGTTCCCCAACCACCCTCATCTTCATCATCCAATCAGAGCCACCACAGAATAAAATAGTCCCAACCCCCAATGAATTCCGATCTCAACCCCATGAGCCCCCCACCCCCAAAATCACCCCGACATTAATCTCCCCACTGGGCCACCCCCAAACAGGACACAGATATCGAACACATGCTGCTTTCACTTTGCGAGACTCCTCACAGCATGCCTCTCAACACATCCCTCTAAGGCTATGGAGCACGGTAAGCTGGGTGAAGACCCTGAGGCAGACTGGGGAGTCTGAGCTGGAAGAAGCAGGGGGTCCTTCAAAAGTTGTATGAATATACAGATAACTGTAACACAGAACATGAAGCATTTTGGTTGTTGGAATGTGTCTGAACAGTGCTGGAGAGGTTATTTTGTTTTCTTTTAGAGGTGCTGCAACTGATCCAAATTCCAGTAGTAACCTAAAAATCAGCTTAAATGATGATTTTAAGATTGTGTTGTTCTCAGAATTATGACAGTTGCTTTTTCTGAGCCACGTTTGCTGGTTTTCTAGATGAAGCTGCATGAGCAGCTTTCTCCTGCTTACACCGCTCTGCCAGGTTAATATTTTTCCTCTGGAGCTGAGTAAAACAGGCTGTTATTGAGTGACTGGAATTCCTGAATAAATCAGGAATGTGTGGGAGCATTGTAAATTTTCAACACTTTGGTCTGTTGTTGAACAACAAAAGATAAACTGCAAGGATATGTTTTTCAGGTCGGATCTTACAGAGTCTTTGACAGTGATTATTAATTTATCAGTGTAATCGACTCTTTAAACACAGTTTCCTTCCTTTAGTCTTCATATTTGCCTTCCTTTGTTTTCACTGTTGTTTTCTTTGCTCCCTTTTCTTGGTCAATAAACATGCCATTCCGAACATCAGTAAACTGCAGGGAATTTTTATTTAATGGCTTGAGATGTCCTCTCAGCAGAAAAATGCAGAAGTCTTCTGCTACTAAATCAGAGGAGCATGAAGGACCTGGCAAAGAGGGAGCTTGAGGGGTATCTTCAGACATCTGGTTGAGGTTTCATGAACAACATTATATCTAACAGACCACTTTTTGACTTTTGTTCTGCAAATTTAAAACAAAAATTAACACTTGATTTAACACAAATGAAGACTAAAACAAGTAATTTAGGTTGATCTTTTCTAATTATTGTATTTGTAAACAAATAAGCAACTCTAGCTAGCATCACTTTTCATACATTTCCGGGGGTTACATACACATACAGTATGCTTACTGTTTTTGGTATTTTTGTAATTGTCTGTGTGCAGTGTTGCATAATAGCACTTTTTTAGTTGCTCTGTGGGGGTCTAAATCCTGTGTCCCCAGATTTTCACTTCGTGCACTCATTAATGATGACACCAGTCTCATTTCATTTTCATACCTGCCTTTTCCTGTTATAGTTAGATGAAAAGTTGCCTTAAGTTCTTAGCAACTGTGCAATAAATAATTGCAGTAACTAATTTAAGATTCATGTTGCTAAAAAGTGAAGAGATTACCTTAGTTGATATGCATCTGATTAGGATGATTGCTGAATACCTCCCTGCGATGGTGTCCCCCTTAGGAAGATGAAAAGTGTTGTGAGAGAGGGATGACTAAGGTTCCTCTATTTGACTTGATTCCTCTGTGACCGGATGGATGGATGGATGGATGGATGGATGGATGGATGGATGGATGGATTAAAGTTTAGGACAAAGTGGTGGTTCATCATTAATCCTTTGGAAAGGTCAAACTTTTTGTGGCTTCTTTGTGAAATCCACAATGATGATGTTTGTCTATGTTTTGAAATGTCACTGTTTTGTTGCCTCTGTTTTGTACATTTGTGTGTTGCTGGCATGAAATAGAAGGACACAGGGTTTAAGTTGTTGCTCTTTTCACTCACCATACATGCCTAACCTTCAATGAAACAAGTCATTTTTTATTTATTGTGCCTGTATGTTTGTTCAGCAGCTGTTACAGTTTTTTTTTTTGTAGAACTTACACAAAGAGCTTCAAATTAATAAGAGAGGAGCAAGTGATGTATAATATTTTTGTTTTGTTTAGTTTCAGTAAGTTTAATTTTATATCTTTATGGGAAAGTACCTGCTTGTAGGATTATGTTTTTAATTATATGCATGCAAAAATAGAAACTTATAATTTTTTTCGGGTGGGCTGCTCACTCACACCCTCAGTTGTTTACAAACAGGAAACTGCTGCCAAGTCATCTAAACAGGCACCATGGTAAACGTTTAATTAGAAAATGAATCAATACGGTTGATATTACTTGAACAAAGTACATTAAGTTTACTGGCAATTTTAGCTATAAGAACTTTGTTATTGAAGTTAACTCTGGATGAATGTAGCATGTGTGTGTTTGGGAAGCAGTATGTGACATCCTCCTCCTTTTTTATTTCCATCCTCTTCCCTATACATTCATGTTTTTTTTAATGTGACAGATCTGAACAGCTGTAATATGACCATATAGGTAACGTTTGAGCCTCAGAGTGAGCTCATGCTTACATTCCTTTGGTCTGCCAGCTGTTTGTACAGCCTAATTGATCATGTGTTATTGGGTTAATGTGTGTCGTAATTATATCCTGTTCTTTTTATTCAACAACACGTGTGATCAGATGAGAAGATCCTCAGATAACCTTTCTCTTTTGATAAATAGTAACTATCTTCATGGCAAGCATGAAGATATGCCCTTTTGTAGTCCGAGCCATGCAACCGTCACTCTGTGATGCAGAAAGTATGTGCATGTGTTGTGGGTTGGGGCTGTTGGTGCTGTTGGTTGGCAGACGTGCCTACATGGGTCAGTGCCAAAAGGTTTTCACAGTTTGACCGTAAACTGAAGGGGCTTTGTGGTCACTCAAAGTGCAGAGAAATCCGTGCAGTCTCAATAGTGGGGTTCTTGTTGTGGAGGTGAAATAGTCTTAATTCTGAATATTGTAATGAATTTACTATAAAGTACAAAACACCTAAAACTGATGAATCAGTGGTAATCTCTGAAAGAGAAAATAAAATGGATGCACATTTTTAGGTGACTAATTTCAAAATGTACACATACAGTGCCTCGCAAAAATATTCAGAGATTGAACTTTTTCATGTGTTACAACAGAAACTTATTGTATTTTATTGAAATCTTATGTGGTAGACCGACACAAAGTAGTGGAAAACTGTCAAGTGAAAACAAAACAATGCAAGGCATTGTTTAAGTTTTGTGGCACTATTGGCCTTTATTTTGTAAGTTGAACAAAAGGAAATCAGGTAGAGAGACAGAGAGGGGAAGACATACAGCAAAGGGCCGGGACTCAAACCTGTGTCAGCTGTGTCGACGACTGTAGGCTCCGTATATGGGTCGTGCACTTTATCCCTGCCCACCGCGCAAAGTTTTTTAACAAAAAAATCTAAAAAGTGTGGAATGCATATGTTTTCACCCCCCTGAACTGCTGCAAGTCTTTTGGGGCATGTCTCGTTTAAAAATATCTCAAGCTCGATCAGATTGGATGGAGGGTGTCTGTGAACATAAATTTTTAATTCTTTCTACAGATTTCCAAATAGATTTAGGTCTGGACTTTGACTTGGCCATTCTAAAATATGAATATGTGTCAAGAAGGCTCTTGAAGTAGAACCTAAATGCAGAAGCAGCACGTTGAGTTGAAAAGTTTAATGAATGAAAAGTTAAAAACAAACTTGCGAAATGCAAACAGGCCTTTTAAAGGCTTTCTTTCATCAACAGCTTTCCTCTTGCCCCTCTTCCATTTTTGGAGTTCAAGACTAGTTGTTGTCAAATTGACAGATTATCCCATCTGAGCTATGGATCCCTGTGGTTCCTCCAGAGTTACCTTAGGCCTCTGGTTGCTTCTCTGATTATTGCTCCCCTTTACCCGTTTTCTTGGCACACTGTTTTAATTTTCGTTTGATGCATAAAACAGTGCTCTGTGAGATGCTCAACTACTGAGATATTATTTTATAGCCTAACTGCTCCTTAAACATCTCTGCACCTTTATCTGGCAATCCTGCCAATTGGTAGCACTAGATTTTATTTAAGAGTAATACAAATGCTAGCCACATTTTATTTGTAAAAAGAAAATCTTTGCACTTCACAATTATGCACTACTCTGTTTACCTTGCAAAATTCCTCAAAATATACACCAGAGTCTGCGATTGCAACGTGATAGAATACGGAAATGTTTAAGGGTTGCAATAATTTTTGTAAAGCACTAACTGACTCTAAAAGAAATGTTTGTCTGCTAACTGTACTGTGTCGGAGAAATTTACATCTTCTCCCTTTATCATGAGGTTTTAGCTGTGGATCAATTGAAGTGTCTGATCATAATGTAGCTGAACATTTCACCTCTCAAATCAGAAGCATGGATTCCTTTTAGTTGGTCAAGAACCAAATACTTCTAAAACACAACCAACAAAAAAATTACTATTTGAATAAACTAGAAAAGTGTTTTTCTGCCAAACAACTTTAATCAAGACTTTGTTATAATTCTTCAGCTGGACCGAAGAGTTTGGTCTTTTGTCGTAAATAAGGAAAACAGGGAACAAGGAGTTGTTGTATAACCGCATTGTATGAACACAGCGGAGTTTGGGCCGACATTTATTTCTTTTGCTGATTTTTTGGTCTCATTTTAGTTTCATGAATTTTGGTTAATGAAGTAACCCTATGTTCTCCCACAGTGCTACCAGCTAAGTCAGTTGGAATTCTCTAATATAAATAAAATAGTTAAATATTTTGCTATCATTTATTAGAAAAGAAAGTTTACAACCTAAACCATAAGCGAGACCCAAACTTAAGACATTCCAGTTGAATCTATTTCCTGTTTTTTTTTTTTTTTATATACACTGCTTTTTAAACCTTTCTGCATAACAACAGATGTGGTCATTCTGAAATAAGTTTGTCACAGATTTATGGAAAGATGTTCTGCCTTTCTTCACACTATATTCTTTTCAGGTGGTGTTGGTTGGTTTAGTTCCACATCCTTCCACGTCTCTTTAGAGCGACAGTCATTTTTGTCATCTGGTAAAATCGTGCAGCCATAGGCAGGACTCAATGGCCATGTGTCACGATTACCACAAATTCTGTCCAAAAAGTGGTGCTTAAAATGGAAACTGTGACAGGGGCATTTTCTTGGGATGAACTCTGCTGCATGATGCTGTATTATGCATTAGTACAGTACAGCAACTCTACCAGTCGACAAGATCACTAACATCCACTTTGGATTCAAAAATTCATAGTCTTACACATAACACAATTAAATCATATTTTGCTTTATTCAACAGATGTTTCAAGTAAGCTGCTGTAATTCTTTTGTTTTAAAGATGGGATTTCTTCCTATTCTGTTAGATTCTAATTATTCTCCTTCCTTATCTATCTTATCTTTCCTCATGATTTCCTGTACTGAATGTTTTCCGTAATCTTATAAAAGCTAAACTTTGCCCCTTAGAGGAAGTTCGGTAGTAATTATATTACTTTTACAAACATTGTGTAACACACCAACAAAAAATTGCTAAAATATTAAAATGTACAGAATGTAATAATGGCAGTTTTATGAAACAGCTGAGAAGACTGTTCTGAACAGTTTTATAAACTTCTTTGAGGCAGAGGGTTAATCTAGCTCCAACAAAGCGCTAATGCAAGCATGCAGGCTAAGGCCTATACCAACTGTCACTGGGAGAGGGATGGGTTACACACCTGGACATATTGCCAGCCTATGGCAGGACCAACACACACACACACACACACACACACACACACACACACATATATATATATATATATATATATATATAATTAATACATCAGTGCAAAGAAAAACAATAAACAAAAAATCTAAAAATGGGTATAGGGTCTAAACTACAACAGAGCTAAAAGAATACATGGTCTATGTTGCAAGACTGCACCCAGTACAGATTCTTCACATGTCGACTTGAGGCAGTGAGGCAGCAGGTTTGGCTGTTCTGTTGTCAGGCAGGATAAGCAGCAGATGTGACAGAAAGCAGCTAGGAAAATGATCCCTGGGAACACAGAAAAAGATGAGGCTCAGCTGCTTTCCAGAAGTCATCCCAAGAGAGAAGAAAGTGACAGAGACTGTGGGAATGTTTAAGTCCTGATGCCCTCCCCCCTTTAGTTTTGTTTGTTTCCTATGAGCATTAACAGCAACAACAACTTTCCAAGCTGTTTCTAAGATTTAAATCATATGATGTCCCCAGGTCAAGGTTATAATAGTTTTGGACTTTTCATTATAGTTTAGTTTCATTTCATTAATTCACTTTGTGGATTTGCTAGTTTTTATTAGTTATTATTTTAATAATGCTTAGTTTTAGTTTAGTTTTCATTAGTTCTAGTGCTAGTTGTAGTTTTTGCATATCTGGGTTAATTTACAGGTGCAGGATTCAAAAAGGTCAGAGTATTGTATTTATGTAATTATGTATATTATGAATTGGGCATTAAAGACTCAACACAACATACAATTTTCAACAGTCCACAAGATAACAGCCTTAAGTGCAACATGTGTATAATTCTGACCCTGCTGAAAATAGTCCATGTAATGGACATAACATGAACATAATAATATTAACTAATGTAATACTACGCATTATAATGTAAACTTAATCTCATTCACATAGTCATCCCAGTCTCAATAAACATATTTACCAATGCATTCTTCCGCTTGCAGTGTACATGTGTATAAACTGGCCATCAAATTGGTCGACGGTGAAAGCACTCCATTATGGTTGTTTTCTTCCCGGAGCTACCTGGCCTTGATGTGGCTCCTTTCTCAGGGCAGCTACTCAGAGAGCCTAGCTTGTCAAGATACTCACAATTAGCCCTCTTGTGAACACTTTTCAAATGGCCTCTGACATTTGTGTTTTTTTTTTTCCCTTGATAAGTATTCCACACATTTTATAACCCGTTTCTACTACAAGACAATTGCTTTTTCCTTTCTTGCAGTTGTACTCGAAGAATTCCCAAAAAGGACTCTGGCGCTTTCTCCCAACTTTTGCTTGTCATCGTTTTGCAGGTTAGCGTGGTGAGTGACACCGCCAGGGAGTATGGCATGCTGTACAGTGCCAACAGCTGACGTAAACTGCTCATGTGGAAAAAAATCAGTTCCAAAGGCTTATAAATAAATTGATAAACACAAAAACTGGTTTGCTGAACTGTTTAATTGAAAAAGAAAAATTATTTTGGTTTGACATTCTTAGGAAAGTTAACCTACCAGTTTATTGTGATACTACAGTTTTAACAGTTTTTTCCAGATGGTAGAAGAAATTGTATAATTGTACTAAAACTGGTAATAAGAGACCCGGTCACACTGAGCCTGGGACCGCAGGAGGTTTCTTTCTCTAGAAGGGAACCTTTTGCATCTGCAAGTGTGTAAATAGAGCAGGCCTTACCTAATTTCAATCACAGTTAATCAAACATGTTTTAGTACAGTGAATTGATTACCGACAAACATTTGTTGCCAAAGGCAAATATAAAAGTAGCGGTCGATTAAATGGGAGCAGTGAGCCAATTGCTCCCATGTTTGTTTGCTTCTACCTCCTTTTTTTTTCAGCTTTCTTTGGTAGTTGGCGAACAACTAATTGGTGCATCCCAAGTCTTTCAGTTGTCTTTCAAAAATCTCCTGGACCCAATCTGTTCTCCAGATCTTTTAAACTTTAGATGTCTTCCTCCAAATTGGGATTATATGGTCAACTAAATATGAGTGTTCTTTGTTATAATCAGATTAAGATTGATGATATTAGATAGGATTGGTTGGAATTCAGTTAGACCTGTTTGCCTTGTAAGGTGCCTTAAGATGTAATATTTTTGAAATGGCGGTATATAAGTAAAGCAAACTGAATTGAAGAAATGTGGGGATAACCCATTCATAATGACTAAATGTAGAATAATACTTTCAAAAGATTAAGTTATAATAAACTTACTATAATATGAGTTATATTATATCATCCTATATGACAAGACACAAGTTATTGAAATAGAAGTCAAACATTTTAGGATTGGACGTGTTTTATGTAACATCCAGAACTAAAGCTGCAAAGTTATAAACCACTTTTAAGAGGTCAATTCCAATGTGTTTTTAAATTAAGCAAAGTGGTACTTTAGTAATAACAAAAGTATCTGTAAATTGGTGTTTGAATGTGTGTGTTTGTGTGCGATTAGGTGAATGTAATCCAGGAGCTTTGAGAGGTTGGTATGACTACAAAGGCGTTACATAAATTCAGTTCAGTCATGACAGAATCTGTTGATGTAAGCAAAACTTGATGGAATATTTTATTCCTTTATGTACATAAAGGTACATAAAGGTCACACACATGTTGTACTGTTCTGCTAATGACCTAATTGTTTGATTTAGTGTTGAATGTTGCAAGGCAACGACCATCGAAGACTGGAGTTTGACAACTTTGATCTAAAGAATGCTCTGTTTGAATCTACTTTACACCATTAGTTTTCATGTGTGTTGGCAATGTTTAAATAGACTAAACACACTAGAGCTTTATTTGTTTTGCATTTTTTGCATTCAACGCCTGTGATTATGATATCTACTTGAAATGATGTCCCTTGTTCAGTTCACACAGCTGGCAGCTAACTCCAAACTCCTGCACCTTTAAGCGCTCCAACTGTCCTGCTGGAGCAGAAGACGGGAGGGAGGAGGGAGTGAAGTGAAGAGGCTCGGCAGGCTAAACAACGAGCTCTTTATAATGAGTGACTCTTATCACCGTGACTCATGGTGCTTTACGGTTCTGTTCTTTAGCTTGAGGAGGCTCGTCTGTGTGTTTGGTGAATGACACAATCAGGACGTTATGTTTGCATATTCCTCACAGCTGCGCACCAGTTCAGTTTCTGCTTCATACAATTGTACATCTTGGATGCAGGATCTGCTAAATTTATCCATAGATCTAAAAAAGAAGCTGGTTTTAGTTTATTATAACAACACATTTGCTGCTTAAATCACTCATGCAACATTTATTTTGTGCTAGAACTTTGTTCTGTAAAACACAACAAGTTTGTTTCTATTCTCTCCAACTATAATCCAAACACAGTCAGGATCCTTACACATGCAAACAAGCTTTCTCTTTTCTGTCTGTGTTCTGGTCAGAATCCAGAGGTTTCCTGGATGGCATGAACCACTCTGGTGGCTCCACAGATGGAGAGCTTTTCCGACCTCATGTGCCCGTCACTCCGGCTTCCTGTCAAAGGATCTTTGGCTCCATGAACTCGGTGTCAACTGGCAGCCCCCTCCAACACACAGACAGGTAAAGGTGTCTAAAACAAAATAGCTCAGGATGTTCCTTGTCATAAAGTGAATATTTATTTGGTGATTTATCCAGTAAGGAAATGTAGATACATAAAGGTTGAAGATGTTGGTTTGATTAAAAAAAGTAAGAATGTGTCGATATACACTGGGCTCCCCATTATGTATGTTAGAGCTTTGCAAGCTTTCATGATACAGAGTTCATGTGCACCAGCATTGATACATTGACAAGAATTTAAAACAAGAATAGTCACGTCTTCGTCACACCAAGCCTTTGACCCCACAATGACAGCAGCCTCTTGCAAGAGTAGTGGTCTTTCTATGTAGATGCATCCTAACACATTCTCTGAGTCCTGCCACGTCAGAACCTAAGTTTTTGGTATTGTCTTGGATATATATATATTTTTATGTATATACAGGGGTTGGACAATGAAACTGAAACACTTGTCATTTTAGTGTGGGAGGTTTCATGGTTAAATTGGACCAGCCTGGTAGCCAGTCTTCATTGATTGCACATTGCACCAGTAAGAGCAGAGTGTGAAGGTTCAATTAGCAGGGTAAGAGCACAGTTTTGCTCAAACTATTGAAATGCACACAACATTATGGGTGACATACCAGACTTCAAAAGAGGACAAATTGTTGGTGCACGTCTTGCTGGCGCATCTGTGACCAAGACAGCAAGTCTTTGTGATGTATCAATAGCCACGGTATCCAGGGTAATGTCAGCATACCACCAAGAAGGACGAACCACATCCAACAGGATTAACTGTGGACGCAAGAGGAAGCTGTCTGAAAGGGATGTTCGGGTGCTAACCTGGATTGTATCCAAAAAACATAAAACCACGGCTGCCCAAATCACGGCAGAATTAAATGTGCACCTCAACTCTCCTGTTTCCACCAGAACTGTCCGTCTGGAGCTCCACAGGGTCAATATACACGGCCAGGCTGCTATAGCCAAACCTTTGGTCACTCATGCCAATGCCAAACGTCGGTTTCAATGGTGCAAGGAGCGCAAATATTGGGCTGTGGACAATGTGAAACATGTATTGTTCTCTGATGAGTCCACCTTTACTGTTTTCCCCACATCCGAGAGAGTTACTGTGTGGAGAAGCCCCAAAGAAGCGTACCACCAGACTGTTGCATGCCCAGAGTGAAACATGGGGGTGGATCAGTGATGGTTTGGGCTGTCATATCATGGCATTCCCTTGGCCCAATAGTTGTGCTAGATGGGCGCGTCACTGCCAAGGACTACCGAACCATTCTTGAGGACCATGAGCATCCAATGGTTCAAACATTGTATCCTGAAGGCGGTGCCGTGTATCAGGATGACAATGCACCAATATACACAGCAAGACTGGTGAAAGATTGGTTTGATGAACATGAAAGTGAAGTTGAACATCTCCCATGGCCTGCACAGTCACCAGATCTAAATATTATTGAGCCACTTTGGGGTGTTTTGGAGGAGCGAGTCAGGAAACGTTTTCCTCCACCAGTATCACGTAGTGACCTGGCCACTATCCTGCAAGAAGAATGGCTTAAAATCCCTCTGACCGCTGTGCAGGACTTGTATATGTCATTCCCAAGACGAATTGATGCTGTATTGGCCACAAAAGGAGGCCCTACACCATACTAATAAATTATTGTGGTCTAAAACCAGGTGTTTCAGTTTCATTGTCCAACCCCTGTATATTGGATATATACATTTTAAATGTATAAATGTTATGCAAAAACCATATTATGGCCTGCAGAATCATCGGGAATACCGCTGACTTGACAGATGTCCAGAAGACAATGATTAACATCCTCCAAGGGCTCCCGCATAGTCTGGTCAACTTGACTCTGCAGACGTCCGCTCGTACTCTAGGTGGACTCAATGTGGACTGAAAGTGGACATACTTAATTTTTATGATTGCGTATGTAGTGTCAAACAACAACACTGGACTATGAAATCTCAAAGAGACACAGACAATGTGCACAGAGTCTGTGCTGCTTACAGCACACCCGACTATGTGGGAGGTCACAAAAGGTTACTGTTAAAGAAGCTGGCTGTTCACAGAGTGTATTCAACCAGCTTATTCAGAGAAAGTTGAGTAGACGAAAAAAAGTGGATAGGTAGGAAAAGTTGCATGAACAACAGGGATAACCACAGCCTTGAGAGGACTGTCAAAAAATCAAATTAAGAGTGAGAGCTTCACAAGGAGTGATTTTAGGGCTGGAGTCAGTGGATCAAGAACCACTACGCACAGACGTGCATAGTGGTTCTACAAATGTCCTGGAAGGGGTGCCACAAATATGGGCTACAAATGTTGCATTCCTCTTGTCAAACCAGAGACAACATCAGAAGCATCTTCCATGGGGTAAGGAGAAAAAGAACTGGACTGTTGGCCCAAAGTCCTCTTTTCAGATGAGGTCAGCATTTTATTTGTAAATCAAAGTCCAAGATTCTGGAGGAAGAATGGAGAGGAACAGAAGCCATGTTGTTTGAAGTCGAGTGTGAAGTTCCCAGAGTCAGTGATGATTTGGGAAGCCAGGTCATCTGTTGGTGTTGCTCCACTGTGTTTTCTGAAGTCCACAGTCAATGCAGCCATCTATCAGAAAACTTTAAAACCCCTCATTCTTCCTTCGGTACCAATAGCTCGTTAATGACCATCCATGGTGTTCTTGTTCGTGATAGGCCAGCAAACTCGCCTGACCCAAACGCCATAAAAAATCTATGGAGTATTGTCAAGTGGAAGATGAGAGACACCACACCCAACAATCCAGACAACCCGAAGGCTGCTATCAAAGTAACCTGGGCTTCTGTTGAACCTCAGCAGAACCACAGGCTGATCCCCTCTATGCCATGCTGCATTGATGCAAAAACACATTCAAATCTGGCCCAGCCAAGTACTGAGTGCAAAGAAATGAACATACTTTTTAGAAGCCAGACATTTCTGTTTAAAATATCCTTTCTTATTCAACTAATTCACATTTCTGAACCGCTGCATCTGGAGTTTTCATTATCTGTGTCTTTAGTTTCACTTTGAGATATATGTGTAGTTCTAGCATGCACAGATGCAATCCATAGCATGATATGAGTGCATTTCAAATATTATAGCTCGCCTAATAATGCATCCAAGCAGTCCTTTACAATTGGAATATAGCACATATTGATGCTGTGATGAACTTTGTGCCTTCATATCTTTTTTTATTTCCACAAATTCCAAAGTAGGAGTGAACTAGAAACCAAAGCTGGATTCTTACACCTACTTTAACATTTATTGTCTTTTTATTGTCTTTTTATCTCAGCGAAATGTAAAAAGTTTAATTATCCTCCACATTCAGAATGAAACCATGACTGATGGTTATAAACAGGCTTCGTCATTCCAGAACCAGCAGGAGTGCAGGTTGTTGACAAAGAACTCGTTGGCCCCATTGATTCATGCAGCTGATAATGATCTGCAGCTGCAACAGAAATTCTGAATCATCAGGCTGTTTTCAGATCTGTCTGTAAACCTCTGGCCTCTGCAGACTCACCTGACAGGAAGTACCTGTTTCCATGTTTAGGTCATTCAACTCAAATGGGTTTGACACAATTCTTTTATGCTATGCACTGTCATAAAAGAAGGTTTGTCTAACTTACAATATACAATCTAATTATAAAACAAAGTCCGTTAAAAAAAAAAAAAAAAGTTTATCCATTTTCAAAATCGTAACTTATAAAACAAAAAATATCTATCTTTTTTTCCTGCTAACTGTAATAATGTGTATAATGTTACAAAACTGCTGCATGCGCAGATGTGTTTTTAAATCTGTATTATTATTATCCTAGGCATCTACTAAAGAGTATTTATCAGAAAACTGCAATATACAACCCAGCTCAGTTTGTTTTCTTTTCCAGCCACCTAAATAGGGAATCTGTGTTCAAGATTTTTTCTATTATGGATAATTTCCCAAATAATTACATGCAAAAATATTTCAGTTCAAGTTATATCTTCATCTTTACTTGTAGCTCCACTCCTCCTCTTGTGTGGCCCGACCGGACTCCAAACTCCTTGAACTCATCGTATCCTCCTCAACCTTCATCCCCTCTACTGCTCATCTCCCCGAATGCCCACAGCTCTCCGCGGGGGGTTCAGAGGGGCCAGAGAGGGAGCTTAGGGGTCCGCAGTGAAACTGACAGCGCCGACTTGTCTTCGTTGTTGTTTTTGGGAAACGGCGGCCTGGAGCTCAGCCTGCTGGAAGCTGTGGAGGACCTCAGTAATATGAATCTTGGGGGAGATGCTGGGATTGCTCCTCTATTGCCAGAGAAGAGAAGAAAAGGTGAGGTGGGAGAGCTAGGCTCACGGTCCCCCTCTCTGAGCGGGTTTTCCAGCCCGCACAGCGGCAACAGCCTCAGTATTCCTCTGTCATCCTCCCTGACCTCAGATCCGTTTAGAGGGCTCAGTGGGGCCTCGTCACCAGGAGCAGGTACTATTACTCTTACAGGGTCTCACTATGGCATAACACTTATTTGTTTTCTTCTATTGCATGTTTATTTAACCGAAATTATTAAAGGTATTTTAAAACTTTACTTAAGTTCCTATACATATTGTCTTCAGAAATATGAACCTGCGCACTTGTAGGTCAAACATTTAGCATCATAAATTCTGCAATAAAGTCTGTAAGGTGAACTAATCAAAATAAGTTAGAGGAAGAAAGAATCATGCCACTGTTTTTGGTGCCTAACATATCATTTTACCCTTTAAAGTCACCTACCTTTATCAGCTAGTTTTGCTTATCTGTTCACAATTAATCCCTTAAATCTTACCAATACAAATCCCCAAGCTAGATGTCTCTATTTAAGAAAAGTATTGACTATTGATTATTTAGTACATAAAAATATTTTGGCAAGCAGGGGTGGATGGCTTGGTCTTGGTTTGGGCTCTTCTAGTAGTCAGAAATAAAAAAAGACTAATCAAAGCGAAGATTTCTGCAAAGAAATTGTAAAATTGTAGAAAAATGGAACACAATAACATTTACAACAAAAGAAACATCCATAAAGAATATTTATTTGGTCTGATCCACAGAAAGAAACAAAAGATCCATAAACCTGTCGTGAATGGGCCGCATTTGACAATGTTTTCCATCATGTTTTTACAGCACAGGTTAAACTGATTTTAACTCTAGAGATCAAAAGACTGGAAACCCACAGCTTTACGTGTTTTTCTAAAGTAGAATGTGCTGAATAAAAAAAGTTTTTGGTGCAGTTTCTCATATAAAAGACACTAAAATTTCATAAAGTCAAATGAAAAAAAAAACAAAAAACAGAAAAAAGGAGCAAAAAGGTGAACCAGAAAGAGCGAACTTTCAACAATTATATTTCATGCAGACTTCTAAAGGGATTAAATGTTACCAAACACATCTAGTTTAAAATGTGTTTAATCATTCCTGCTAAAAGTAAAACAATCTAAATTCACCGCCTATCTAGACTTTAGGAATCCGCCTGACATTTCCCCCCCATTTTACCCATCGTCAACATCGTGAAACCTAACGCCGAGCTCTGATCTATGCTCCTCAGACTATGGCAGTAAGCAGGACACTGTGAAGTTTGTTCAGGACACGTCTAAGTTCTGGTACAAGCCCGACATTTCCAGAGACCAAGGTAAATATTGGCCTTGGAACAGAAAGTCAACTGGCCTCTAGTGAGCATATAATTCACCTCTGTGCAAAGGCTTTTTTCTTCCTCTTTCAAGGTGAATGTGATTCTAACTTTAGCCTTTCACTGCTTCCTCCCTGTATTTACGTGCTGGTTAGCCATCGCGCTGCTGAAGGACAAAGAGCCCGGCTCGTTCATCGTCAGAGACAGCCACTCGTTTCGTGGGGCGTACGGACTGGCCATGAAGGTGGCCACGCCTCCTCCATCAGTGGTACATCACAGTAAAAAAGGTGCATGCAAAATGGCAACGCCATAAATAAAATCCCTCTTCATCTTTAGCTCTCTAGACAACACCAGCTGCATTTGGAATAAAATTGGACCATATTTGAAACTGTTCATAATTTCATCCATCTTGAAAGTTACATCATGGTTTCATCAGAATAACACATTCTCCTACAAAGTTTTGGATGTTTAAAAAAAAAAAATGTCTGTCCTGCAACCCTACTACATAGTCCAGACATATGGAGAATACAGGCGATTTTTGTCACATGTAGAACAAAACCAGTACTTGCTGGAAATCTCTATAGCTTCTTCACTGTTGTTGCTCCTCTCTTGGCAGCCTTTTTGACCAGTTTCTATCTTTTATTTTTATCAAGTTTAAAGAAATTTCCAGTTTTTGTAATATCACTGTTGTCACATATTTACACTGATATCCTTTCCATCTTCTCAACAAAATATAGCTTCAAATAAAAGATGCAAATAAGCAAAATCCAGACTTGTGTAATGAGAATCTTTGTTATTTTATGTATTATGTTATTTATGTTATTTTAAGTATTAAAATTGATTTAACCATGTCACGTGTGAATGTGGTTTTCTTTTTCTCCTAAAATGCTTTGTTTTTATTTTAACTCATTTAGTGGGAGACCTGTCCAGCGAGCTGGTGAGGCACTTTCTGATCGAGTGTACACCAAAAGGAGTTCGTCTTAAAGGCTGCCCCAATGAGCCTTACTTTGGTGACAATCATTTTTCAAACTTTTCTTTCACTATTTTGATATATCCAGTTGATTAAAAAAGGACAGCCACAGTTTTTAACCCAGGATTTGTAAGTGTTTCCTCTACCCCCCTCTGCTGGTGGTAGAAATGAGTTGCAGCTGTACTTACTAGTATTTATGATGCATCAAATGTCTCTCTCCTTGGACAGGAAGCCTCACAGCTCTGGTGTGTCAGCACTCCATCACCCCACTGGCTCTGCCGTGTAAACTCATCCTGCCTGACAGAGGTAAACAGTTTGAGTCAGAGTTTGTCCTGAAGGAAGCACTGAGAGTTTATCTTCGCTATGTGAGGAGCGGTTTAATAAACTGAAACTGTCTGAGTCTGCTTCTTAGTTTGTGTTGTTTTTGTAGATTATTTCATTATTTCATTTCTCTTTTTAGAAATATAAATATATATTGGTAACAATAACTTCTGTGCTCTACTTTTATTTTTAACGCACTTTTAAAAACATATCGATTTTTTTTTGGTTTGGCATAAAATAGAGTAGGTATTTTGCAAATGGAAAAAATCTTTGTAATTCTATCTCACCTAAAAAAAATTAGGTTTAGTCTGAATTAATGTCAGAGAGTGAGGAAAAAAGAAAATGTGTGTTTATAAACCTTATGAGCCACATTTTTGTTGGCTCTTCTTCTTTTGTGTCACTACATGCACATATCAGACCTTGTAGAAGTAACTAAATTCCTTAAAAGTATTAGAAAGCTTTTGATAATAGTCTTACTTGGATTAGAATTGACCAAATTCATTTATTCATTCATTTTCTATACTGCTAATTCCATAGCGGGTCGGGGTGGGGGGCTGGTGCCTATCTCCAGCAGTCTATGGGCGAGAGGCGGGGTATGCCAGTCCAAATTATAAATGCAAAATATTTTTCCATGTTGAATGTTTATTTTATCTTTGTGGGACCTTTATGCTTTAATGTGACTCATGTGTGGCATCGTTGCTGTTTGTGTCCAATAGATTCATTAGAGGAGCTGAATGATGCTTCAGCACAGACAGCAACAAACTCAGCAGCCGAACTTCTGAAACAGGGTGCAGGTAAAACATTTACTGATAATGAAATTATATTTTAATATAAAAGTCATCTGTGCCTGTTTTTTCTGAAATGCTCCTTTAATGTGTGTTTGGATGGTAGCATGTAATGTGTGGTTCCTGGGTTCTGTGGAGCTAGAGTCTCTGACGGGTCAGCAGGCGGTCCAGAAGGCGACCACGCTGACGCTCTCCATGGACCCTCCCCCTCCCTCCACTGTGGTCCACTTTAAAGTGTCAGCTCAGGGAATCACGCTCACGGACAACCAGAGGAAGTGAGTAACTGATCATCCACAGGCAACATTTTGAAGATAAACGGCAAAACTTAAGAATAAATACAAAAACAATTAAAATTTGTCTCTGCTTGTCTACTGCTACTAATATGCAAGATAAATTGCTGAATTTTTTCACGTTTTAGCCCAAACCTATTTCTGTTTTGTTATTGTCATAAACATGAACACCTCTACTGGTCAATGGATGATGATAGTCTGAACTAGTTCGATCACTGCTTCTGTTTTAACTCAAATATTTGCCACAGCATCAGGCTATAGGTTGTCTGGGTGGAAGGATAGTTGAGAGTTAGATTGAGAATCGTTGCTGTGGACACAGTCAAAACCAAAGTCTCTAACTTGCAATTGTACACTCTGCCTGCGCACTTGTTACTGTGTAGTTGTTAAGATGCAGGTCAGCTTTAAGCTGTGCCCGTCTAACAACTCTGTGGCCCAGTCTCCAAAAAGTAGACTTTACCTGGTGCAATAGTGGCCATCACGAACATGCATGCCAAGCTTTGGAATCGTTTGATTAGAAATGACACCAAAAGAGTAAACCTGAGATTTAAAAAGTAATTAAATTATTATGGATTCAGATAATATAAAATGAAAAAGATAAAAGATAAAGAAATGATGAACAATAAACTGATTAATCAAATAACAAAAAGGTCCTAATGTATGTGATTTATTAATACTTTTTTAAAAAAAGATAATGAAGAATAAAATATGTTTAGTGAACTAAAGAACAAAATCTAGAAAAATCTATAAAATGTGTTAGCATGGTAAAACGTTTTAGCTATTTGTTTTTTTTTTTATAGTTCTTGATTTTGCAGCTTTGGACGTTCATAAAAGATAAACATGAACTCAGATAGATTAAGAATCTGATGTGTTGCTGTGTTTGATTCTGCAGGCTGTTCTTCAGGAGACACTATGCTGTGAACACTGTTATATACTGTTCTCTGGATCCACTGGGAAGGAAGTGAGTAAAACAACCAATAATGGAACCTGTATACGACAGTCTAGCTACCTAAATAAATGAAGATATGTAGTGAACTTTGTCTTAGTTGACAAGTTAAATAAACTATGTTTGCTTCGCTGTCCTCCACTTTCATTAAATGCAATATTTTGTGGTAACTTCATTGTTCTTGTTTGTAAAACATTTACAAATATGCAATTATATAAATTATGTTAAGCTACTTGTTCATTGCAAAAGAATGGCAATTGGTCTCTCTGACCTTTAACTACTTAATGCACTCTAACACAAGAAAATAATGAACATCTCAGAGCGAACTGAGCTGACATTCTTGCACATAAAATGCTGTCATTACTTTTTACCTGACTTGCTTCAAATAACTTCAAATAATACTTCAAATAAAGTGATAATTTATTTGTTCCAATAGCACATAACATTTAATGATTTATTAAATCAACTGTAATTCATCTGTATGATCCTTATGTCAACATGTCTTTTGTCCTAATAGGTGGACAAGAGACAGCGTCTCCACAGCAAAGTAAGTTTATTCCTGAAAAGTCTTTGTGATGTGCATACGTCATGCTGTTTGTTTTTTTCCCCAGTTGCCTTCTGTGGTTCTCAATTTTATCTTATTGTCATATTAGCAAGTCCTGTATAATGTAACTTCAATAATACAGGACCACTGCATAGCCTTTAAAACTAGGATAATTCAAATGAAAGCAAAGGTAAAGGTTGAGTAGCTTAGGTTGCTTGTGGGACATGGTTTTTGACTGTGTTATTGTTTATAATTAAAGCCACATTTTTGTTGGCTCTTCTTCTTTTGTGTCCATTTTGTTTTTCACCCAGAAGCTTAGAAAAAAGGTTTGAGGTAATTTGACACATTTATGTTTCAGAGAAATTTGTTTTGAAACTACTTTGCGACCATCTTCCAGTTGTAAATTTCATTTTAGACAACTTTAGTTGTTGTCAAATCTCCTACAAATAAATCTGATCTTGAATTTTACTAGTATAAAAATAACCTGACAGTATGGATCCTGTTAACTAGTATGAAGTATCATCAAGGATAAGATAATGTATTTAAGGCAACATGCATATTACCTAACAGAGGTTGTTTTTTTAATTATTGAAATTGCTGCAACACCTCTGGTTAAAGGTTCTTGAAACTACAGCATGAAAGCAGTGGGGACAGCAAAAATAGGATTTTAAAACCTTTTAAATAACATTTCTACTCTGATTTGTTTCTAGTTTTAATCTGGCTGATCTTTGAGGTTTGGGATCTCATCGACAGCCTCTGTTGTTTTAGCCCAGATTGTTTCAGAGCAGTTAGCAGGTAGTTTTTCTACATCATTATGCTGGAGAACAGAGCAAATTGATTTTTTTTACTGTTTTTAATTTTCAACACGTTGTAGTCTCATTTGGATTATATAAAGTTTACAAAAAGATGATCCCTGTTATCAAGGGACCTTATTTGTAAGTGATTTTAGTTAAAGCTAATCATTTGTTTTACTCCTGTGTGCCTGTCTTCCAGGATTTTTGGATTTGTTGCCAAGAAATCCCAGAGTGAAACTGAGAATGTATGCCATCTGTTTGCTGAGCATGACCCTGAGCAGCCAGCAAGTGCCATTGTCAACTTTGTCTCAAAGGTCATGATCGGTTCTCACAAAAAGTGATGGGAAGAGAAGATGAGCTGCAGCATAAAGATAATCTGGATCAAGAATCAGATCCCTGCTGTGGAATCATTTCATAATTATGAGTAAAATATGAACAAGATAAAAAGCCAAAAAACTTTTAGCCCTCACACTCCTCGCTGGATCCTGTTGGTTCTTCCTGAAAACTTATTTGTGCCTGCACTGCAGGATGCCTCCAGAGGAGGGAGCCATAACTCTGATATCATGGTTCCTACACTGTTGGATGGACACTTTGCAAAGTAAGGTATACCAGTGCCTTCCAGGTTTGAATTAACACTGAATATGAAAGTGTATGTAACATTTCCCAGACTCTTTAACAATTTTTTTAAATTTAAAAGATACAAATTTTTCCTAACTAACAGTAAAAAATATTAGTTTTTAAATTGATGTCATAATAAAGGTGGACATAGTCACCTAGTTGTCACTTTCTGTCTCATCATACTGATCAGACCGTCAGTTTTACATTTGATCCCATGGTATAATATTTTTTAAATACCGACTGACAATACCACAAAAATGCATTCTCATGCATTATCTTTTGTTTCCCATAAAGATAGCTACACATATTTTTATTTAATTTTTATTAAGTTCAAAGCAAATTTACAGAAGCATAGACCTATATAGAGCTATATTGTTATAAGGTAAAAACTTTATTGTACTAACAATATACTTTTTAAATTAATTAATCTGGGCTAATTTTGGGTCAATTCTGTCTTTCCTCAATCCTGTAAGGGTCCAGATAATTCAGTAATCATCTCACACTACACTGTGTGACCACATAACCCACCTGATTGCAGACCAGATGGTGTAATTTGTATCCATGGAGCTTACCATACCCCTGCTGATCAATCAAAAAATGCTGCCACCTCAATCAGATCAGAATAATTCATCCTCCTATACACCCCAATGTGTTTTAAGTTTCCTCCCTGCGTATGCATGATTTTTATAATACTGTCCAAGTTGATCAATAACAGCAAAATATCTCTGTGGCTTAATCCAAGTATTAAATACAATCACTTCATGTTGACTAGACATTATCTCAACCAGCTATCTGCACCACATCAGCTTCATGTTTTAGGGTAAACATAATATTTTCAAACAACAAAAGGTATTATGTTATAAAAGAAAAACTTCAGTATATTGTTAAAACATAAAAGATAAATTATTAGAAAAATATCAGTATCACATTATAATATGATATAGATATTATTTTTCCTTTGCTTTCAGCTCTACGCTTCTGTACAAAAAATATTTCTACAATAAAATATCTAAATATCTAAAAGGAAACATTTGTTTATTGAGCTTTTGTAAAATTAAAAACGTTTTGCACATGGTTTCTTTGCCAAAAAATGTACTTTAACTCACTGACTTTAATTTTAGATAGTGGTAAAAAACGTCCATTAAAACACACTAGTTTGTATGTAAGTTTAGGGAGTTTTTGAAACATAAATGGATCTAACTCTTTTGACAGTGCAGATCTGTCTTTAGTTTTCAGGTGACCACAGGATTATTCATTTTTATCCAACCAAACAACAACTGACATAAGAAAAGCAACAATGCGGTTGCACTGTACTTAAGATGTATTGTGTATTATAATATTTATCCCTAACTACAGATGTTTAAAAATCTTTTTGCAAATATATTATTTTGTGTATTACCACATATTGTACATTAAGGTTTCATATAACTGTCGCTTCTTTTTTGTTTTACTAACTCTGTTGTTTATACTGTATGTTCATATTCTTTAAATACAGATTTGTTTATTGCCGTTTTCTGGTCTGATTCTCAGTTATTTTCTTTATTTTATAATTGTATTGAGCTACAGCACCTTCTTTTATGAAGCCTTGTTTACAGGTGTGTTTATTCTCATCACTATGCAATGCATAAACTTAACACAAACCGTAAAAAAAGATAATTTGTTCTAACAATGCTTCGTGGCAATAAGTCTTTTAGTGATGGGAAGTCTGTTCTTACATTTGTAAATTAAATGTATGTGTGAGAGCATTGTTTATAGCAGCAGAGTAGAGTATGTCCACCATGCCAAACAAAAACTTCACAAATCTTACCTGCCAATGCCAATCCACTTTTGTTGGAGGCAGTATCATGGTGTGGGATGGCATCTCCCTTACTGGAAACACAAAAATAGTTATCATTAGAGATGCAGAGAAATATTGAAATGACATTCTGCAACTAGTGGCAATCTTAGATTTCCAATCTTAGGTACCGAACTCTACCCTTCAGGATGTCATTGCTCATCCCAACAGGGGTTTATCAGAAACTATCTTCAGAATCTGGGGGTGGAGTGAATGAAATGGCCAACCTGCCACCCCAACCACAACCCCATTAAACACTTGTGGGATTACCTTGGGTGTGCTGTTCATGTCAAGGTGACCAATTCAACCAAACTGGCAGATGTGTGACAAATGCTGGTTGAGGAATGGAATACCATCCCACATAAATGCGCGACCAAGTTGATGACCAGCATGGGGAGGAGTTGCCAGGCTTTTATGGTTATGTATGGTTGCCCCATACACCAAGGTCGTCTAATCAATCATCCAACCCAATAAACAACACCAAATAAGAGTAAATAGCAGATTAAGCTGTTGGCATTAGCAGGGAGTATTTGGCAGGTTTATCATAGAGGTTTAAGGTTGTGATACATTTAAAAGAAAATTGTTCTCTTTCATCTTTTTCTCCAGTCTTTAGCTTTTAAGGGGCTAAATGAACATATTATTTAAATCACACTAGTATAGTACATTTTTTAAATTTAAACATTAAAAATAGCACAAAAATCAAGTTATATCCTGACATTTAAGTTAAAAAACGTTTGGAGTGGAAAATGTGCAGGAACCATAAAATATGGATATAGACCAATTTTTTGATAAAATTATTTTAAATTACTGTTTGGTAGTTGTGGGTGAGTTGCAGTGCTGTAGTTTACAATTCTACCAATAGATGGCAGTAAAAAGCCACTATTTGTTAACACATGTATTTAACTTGCTTCCTTTTTTGTAGTTTTGTAGTTTTTTCCAGCTACAATGGATTCATAGCAGAGAATCAGAGCAAACCTGCCCCTACATAGAGAATCCCGACTTTCCAACACAAAACCAGACAAAGTGTTTCCATGTTCGTGTGTGTGAGTGATAAAGAGAATCTCCTGGAGTACATGACAGAAGACGGGGGTTGGGAGGGGAGGGAGTTAAATGTCTGATGCATCCTGCAGGTGCCTTGCAGACTGATTGATGGACCGTCAGTTTCTGCATCATCAGATATTGACTCTGAATGAGGCTCTTTTCAGGATCATAGTCTCTGCAGAGAGGACCGGGGATCTGGAAGTAGCACAGAGATGTGGGGATCCAGTCCTGCTTGGCCTTCAGGGGACAGCATGGACAAGGGGGGTGTGCAGTGATGTAGCATGTGTGTGTGTTTGTGTGTGTGTGTGTGTGTGCATGAGGGGTGGGGGTGGATTTCGCTGGTGAATGACCTCACCATTACGGGAAACTTTCCCACAGCCTGCACACAAAGAAGGCCGTCAAAAGGTAAAAAGAATGAGAAAGAATAGAAATTTAACACAGTGTGTAAAAGAAGGAGGCAAAGTGTGGAAGAGCAGCTAGAGGATGGGAAAAGAGGTTGTTTCGGAGGGGGAGTTGTGTTGCCTGTTCAAGGTTCAGAGATTCTCTGGGTTGATAGAGGTGCTGCATTCCCCCTCACTCAGCCTCAGTCTGTCCTGAATCTGCTGAGTCACCCATCGCCATTTTCTGCCCCTCCATTTGGACTTCCTGTTGCACTTCCTGTCAGACAGCGCACCAGCACCTGGTGGCAAGGTGGTTTTCACAGCCGCCGGCCAGAGCCACTGGACAACATCACGTTCCTGGCATTTCTCGTTTCAAATGGTGTTTGGAAATCCAAAGGCCGGCTTCCGTTTGGGAATGCCTCCCTCACAGAGTCCCTCTCAGCCTCTGATCAGTGGCGTCCTCTCACTTTATTTGAGTTAGCTATTTAAAGCCTGTGCTAAGTATGCTGCTGACTGTACAGGAGGGGGGGAGCAAACACACACACACTCTGTCTCACACGCTAAAACCACAACGACCCACAAATAATCGCACTCCTATTTTTAAATTGTTGGGCTGAGGGCGACAGTGCCTGCAGGGCTACCTGAAAAAAATACAGATTTTCCTCCAGTTTTCATGTTAAGCCTAACATAAAAAGCTGATTAGAGCGAAACCAAAGCAACATCACTAAATATTTACTCTTGGACAAAATGAATAAATAAGTCAAAAAAACAAACTTCAAAGGGACAACTTCATTTACCAGCTTGAAGAGCAGCAGCAATGGTTTAGTAAGCTTTTGACACTTAAAATTGTTGCTGGTTCTTACACATAATAATTTCTGAATGCATTTGACAAAGAGCCAATGTTTAAAGTTTATTGAAAAGTGCATTTCTGGTGTGGCGCTGGGGGCGGAGGGGGTTAAGAACGCAACCCATATACAGAGGCTTCAGTCCTCTACATGGCCATCCTGGGTTTGAGCCCCAGTAACATTTGCTCCATGTCTCTGCCCCCATTTACTTTCAGGAAATACTGAAAACTAAAGGCCACTAGTGTTGCAAAAAAAAAAAAAAGGAAAGAGGCATTTCTAATGCAATGCACAAACTTTTCTCAGGAGCAAAAGTAGTTTTCTGGGACTGTTTGAGCAGTTTCAAAAATGGGTTCCTGAACATTTTATTCCTGGAACCTAATTTTCCAGAACCTTTTTATGTACCATCCTGTTCTTTGAGTGCATTTCCATTCTGGGGTCTAAAATCGAGCCATTTATGTAAATTAATTCCCCTGACGCTAAGCAGTTCCCACTTCTGCAGATTTGCTGCTGCATTCTGGGATCACTGATCTAAACCCACCACAACACAGGAGTCCAGAACAGATGGAATCTGACAAAAACAAGCCTTAATATCAGATTGCTTCAAAGGGCTTAAGGTTTAGAAGTCACAGAAACCACTCCAAAATGTGTGAAATGTATTGTAGAATGGATTTGAAATGAACTGTGCTAATCTCAGCTACCGATTGTGAGTGAAAGGAAAACAGAGAGCTTGAATCGGGATTACAAGCTGCTACCTGAAGACATCAATCATGACAATTTTATAGCGGTTAAGCTCTGAAACAAAATTAAAATTAAAATAACATCGCACTCTCACTCCAGCAGGTTTTCTGCTCCATTCAAACTTAAAATCATTGAATGATCAACCACCCTGGGCAACTGTGATTCCTTTAATCTGTATTTCAGAACATAAATGATTTAAAGTATTTTAAGTTTAATGTTTAAACTCTGTTAAAAATTATTTGATGAAAGCTCTGCTCTTTTTGTGTCTCTAACTGTATCGAGCTGTGAAAGCGGAAATCCACTTTCTTTGATTAAAATGTTTCAACTGATGTTGGCAGATTTTGTAATGTCATTGATTGCAAACACTGTAAAACACTGTGAAATTCAGCATGGGTGGCCGGGTTAAAAATGTTTTGTTTGCAAACAAAAGAAATTGGTTGAGAGTTTAAAGTTAACAGAAAATAGGAACAGCAGAGGAGTATAAACTGGACGATGACTGAAACAAAATGCTGGGAATATTCTGCAGCTACATACAACAAAGCTCCACCTTCGGTTTAGGTGTCCATCCAAAACGTCCTACCTTGCTACCAGGTAGTTTTTCTGCGGATACATTTCCAGTGCTTGGATTTGATCCTGGTTCCTGTAGTGGAAAATAAATGAGCCAGAAAATCACCCTGGTTTGTAAAAAGGTTTCTGCTATGGAAACACATTTTTTTGTTCTCACCTCATAATTTTTCAAACATAGTTAGTCTTGTTTCCACCAGTAACAACAAATCATGACAGTTTTATAAACTTCTTTGAGGCAGAGGGTTAATCTAGCTCCAACAAAGCGCTAATGCAAGCATGCAGGCTAAGGCCTATACCAACTGTCACTGGGAGAGGGATGGGTTACACACCTGGACATATTGCCAGCCTATGGCAAGACCAACACAGACAACCACACACACACACACACACACACACACACACACACACACACACACACACATCCGTGTTTTACTATCTTTATGAGGACTTTTCGGTTACTTCCATTGACTTCCATTCATTTTCCTTGATTTTTAGTGCCTAACCCTGACCCTAACACTAACCCTAACCCTAACCAGTTAATACCTAACCCTAACCCTAACAATAACTCAATTCATACCCTAGTCCTAAACCTAACCCCTGTCCCAAGAATGGAATTTGAAAAGTGAGGGCCAGGAAAATGTCCTCACTTTGTCAAAATGTCCTCACTTTGTCAAAATGTCCTCACTTTGCGATAAAAATACAAAAAATGGTTCTCACTCAGCAACAAGTACAAGAACACACACACACACACACACACGTTAGTGCACACACCTCTGCTTGTCAGTCAAGATTTGAGGCCTACGTGAGCTCAGACACATGCCCAAGAAAAATGCTCCTTTATTGCCTCTGGTCTGCATAGCTTCAGCTACAGCTGACTGACAACACACTGTTTCACTCATGCACAAAGGCTCTGAGTACTTGGGTATCAACGTCAGTCTTAATGAACCTGTCTCCAGGGGGTGGGGCCAGGGTAATGTCCCACACAAAGAACCCCCCGCTGGGCCACAGAGCCAACCAGAGGCCAACAGATTAACTTGCATTACATCAGCATCCCCACAATACACCTAATGAGGGGGGATTATGTCCGTATATGTGTGTGTGTGCGTGCGTGCGTGTGTGTTTGTGTTGGGTCTCAAGGCATTGCATCAATAATGAAAAGACCTGATTACTTTTGCTGAATCAGTTTTCTCCCAGCTGACAAAAAAACCTACACTTTATAAATATTTCAATTCTTCAGATTAATACTTTAAACTGAAAACAGTGTGCTGTTATTAGAAACAATGTGAATATATCTATCTCATGAAGCTGCTCAACATTTTAGTAGTTTTAATTACTTTTGAGTTTTTAGCTTACAAACTGACTTTTTGGGTTAGGCATTGTCACAAGCTAAATTGATGTGCTTCACCTACCTAACTGGAAAAGGAAAAAGCTTTTAGGATCCACAAAAAAGACATCTGTCAGAAACACAAGCCATGACTAAATAACACCTCACAGTAACAACTTAATGTCCACAACAGCATGAAACTAACTATAAAAAAATGGTTTTGCTTCAACTCAGTTTTGAGAATTATTTAAGTAAGTCTATGAGTTACTAAAATTGCATTGTTCAAAGAGCTTTTCATTATCCCAACACAGATTCACACAGAACAGACAACCATGCACATATAGTCAGATATGAGGTTAATTCAAAGAGGCCAGTACATCTAACCTGTATGCTTTTGAATGGCCAAATATAACTAGAAAGCAGAAAAAAACACATGCATGCACACAAAGAGCATGTAAACTAAATGTAGAAAGACCCCTATCAGGAATCAAACCCAGGACCTTCTCTGCTGTTATATATGAGGCAATACCTGTCCACGCTGAAGAAGTTTATTATAACTGCTTGAATACAGAATCAAATTATTTTGGCCAAGTTTCATATCTTATAAGTCATACTGCATTTGAGCACAACTCCAGCTGCTTCATGTGCTGTAAATTAACATGCCTCCCTCGCCTGCCACCCAACTTGCACTGCACCTGATCTCAGTGTTCTTCCACGCAGTGGTGGGTTCCTGCAGAGGGGTGTTCCTGTAGCTTATTTGGGCTGAGCAAAACCAAGTGCCAGGGGCCAAGGCTCAAATATGTTGCCATGAAAATAGTACAACAACAATACCATCACAACATTGGACAGAATCCTCATGCTCTGTCATGCTTTCAGAGGAGTCCACTGAAACACTTCTTCAGAACCCTGCAAAGTACATCCATAGTCTGGCAATGGATGTGGCTATGGTGCCTTCACACCATTTTAGTCCGCTGTAAGCGGAGCAAAGTTTGTTTTTTTGAATAGTCTATTTCAGTTGGTGAAGTAGTGAAATTTATCTGCCTGAAAACGTGGGTTTCTATTTACTTGGAAGTGAACCTGGTTGAGGTTCATTTATAGTGGGAATGCAACCAAAGTGTCTAAAAAACCAAAGGGAATAAGTTACGTATAATTTAAAATGCATCGATGTAATCACATGATGCTAATAAGCCTTTTTAGTGTAAGAAGACCAGGAAAGTTGCAAAATGAATATTCATACAAATTTCAATAAAACTGGAGATGCGTCAGATAATTGTATCTATTATTTCAGTACATGATCATATACTGCAGCATATCATGAATTTATTTGATCTCTCAGCCTTACAACTTAAATCACTCAGTGGAGCTAAAACTGCGATTGAAAAGTTGAGTTATTGTACAGGTTAACCAATCAGATGTTGGAGTTTATTTAGTGACGCAGAGAAGCAGCTTGTTGTAGCACTGGAACTCACTTAAGGTACACAGCATTTACTGCAGTTCTTATTTTGACAGCGGATGTTGCTGCGGAAAAAATTGCCCTGTGTTCAAGGACACTTCATAGAAGAAAGATTGATAGAGAAATTGCATTCCTAAGTGTACATGTTTGCCGTTTATAGATTGTATGCCACAGTCCAAGATATAGTCCCTCTGTATTTATATTAAATCATGCAAACGCTTCTGAAAGCGAAGCCCTTTCAGATTCTACCTTCATGCTGTGTAAGTGCCACTCATGTGCATGGAGACTATTACGAAAATGAGGATGACCAACAGTGCTAGTGCAAACGTCACTGTCGAGAGACAGGAAACGGCAGCTACAACCCAGGTGTTAGAAGAGATCAGTGTTTCAGCTTGAGTCCAGGCTAAGCAACATCTTAAGGCAAAGAAATCTCTGACAGTTCTAAAATTAGATTTTTTTATTTCCTCCATGGCTCAAAAGTAGAGTCTGGGCTGCAGAAAACTTTCCCCCAAAGTTCAGAAAACAGTTTGTTGTCTCAATTTTCTTTGTGTAAAACACTGTGTACGGGATCTCATTGTTAACATTTTCTGCTTCTGTCCACTGCGTTTTATTGGAGCTGACATACCTCAGGTTCAGGTTTCAACAGTTTTTTCCATCTTTAGTTTCAGGCACTGTCTCTTCTTTTATTTCCTGTCCATGTAGGAACTTAACAAAATAGGGAACAAAGTGGTAAGTGTATGCCAGTCTCTGCAGAAAAAGACCCGAGCTGCCAGTGCTAGTAGGCTTCTTTCCTTCGCTCTATCAGTATTGTCATTTGGCACTTTTTATCTCGTGTTTTTTTGCCAGCCATGACCCAGATTTTTTTTCTTTCACTACAGAAAAAAACAGAAGCAAAATATAAAAAAGAGGCATGGATTGAAAGTTCAATCACCAATTAGCAACCAATGCACTAATTCATTGGAGTAAGACGTAGTGAGAGGAGGAATAAACAAGCAGTTCTGAGTGGAGCGATCGACCATGAGAGTGGCAGATGAAAAGAGAATGGCAGACAAAAATAAAAATAAGGTCGGTATGCACAACGGGCTCCAGTGTGGAGACACTCTGATGTCTGTCCCACATCTTTTCCCCACAGTAACTTAACCCCAGGGTCATTTGGGGTAACCGTGACAACAAAGGGACAGGGGGCGTCCATTGCCACTGTCTGCTCATTACACAACCCAGGAGCACTCATGTGGCTGTAATCCACGAACAATCCATGGCTGTAATCCATGTAATCTTTGGCTCCTTCTCAAGAGATTTGGTTATATTTTATACATTTTATTACTTCTGTTTAAGAAATTGGAAAATTAAAATGTTTACCCTCTGACCAACCATTTTTGCTCAGCACAAACTCACCACCAGTGGTGAAAACATATACCGGCCATGAAACGGCCATGCATGTAATGGCATTGATTACTTCTTACGCTAACCATTGTCAATGGTGTCTACAGGGTGTTAGTCTTCCACCACAGGTAACATTTTGCAGGTAGGGCAAAAGGTTTTATTTTGATCTGATTGAATCAGAGCACATTTTCCCACGTTTGCTGTGTCCCCTATATTGTGTAAAATGCAAGCATGAATTCTTATGGTTTTCTTTGACAATAGCTTTATTCTCCCTGCTCTTCCATAAAGGCAAGTTTTGTGGAGGGTTTAAATAATATTTGTCATGTTGACAGACTGTTTGTTCTGAGCTGTTCATCTACGCAGGGCCTTGCCAGTCAGTTTAAAGCTACCATGTCTCGATAGGTTTGAAGTTGTGCCGTATTCTGTTTATTTTTGAGTGATTGATTAAACAGAGCTCTGTGGGATGTTCATGTTTTTTTTCATAAACTAACCTTGCTTTAAACATGACCTGTCTACTGTGTTCCTGTTTCTTGATGATGCAGTTCATTCACTAACAAACCTCTGAGGCCTCCACAGAACAGCTGTATTTATACTGAGATTCAATTACATGGTTGGACTTGATTTACTAATTAGGTGAGTTTGAAACACAGTAGGCAGCATTGGATTTTATTTAGGGGTATCAGAGCCAAAAAAAATCCAAACTGTTTCTTTGACTGAGAGAAACTGAGAAAATCATTATTGGTTGAAAAATAAAAATACTCAAAGTGTTTAAATGTCTTCCCCAGAAAATGAAGAAAAAAAACACTCTGTCTGGCTCAATGCTTTTGAACACATCAGGTGAGGCACATCTTGCAATGTCAGGGCTCCAGCTGATCTTTAGGTTTCTTCTGGTGTAACCCTCGAGGGAAACACAATCTTGAGTTTCGCTTTAATTCCTTTAAGCCATCCAGTGTTACAGGAAGTTGGTCACTAAAACACTCAGATAATCAAGTGAGGGGCTTCCTCGTCAGTCCTTTCGACCTTTAGAGCTAGAGTTCAGACTGGAGCTTTTATCACAAATGTAGTACTATTGAAATTTCTTGATAATTCCAAGTTTTGGATGCATTCTTTTGTAAAAATAGCTTTTCTGGATTTGTTTCTTGATGTAATATCCCAGCCAGGTGAGACAGGCCCACAGCATGACTAAGATAAAAAACAATAAACTATAGGGGTGAGCGTGTCCTTTATCTCTTGTCCCCTGCTCTGGAGCAACAAGATGACAGAAGTTTCTCATGATAATTTGTGTGACAAAATCCTACACAAGGCTCCTGGATTAGAGGTGATTTCTGTCTGATCTATACTGAGAGGCTAACTATTGCACTTTCAGATAGAAATGATGAAATTTAAAGAAACGGTCATCCTGCTTGTCTCATTACAACACAGTTATGGCGATCCCTAGCAGAGTCAGTTGTCACTGCATGATGTCATGCAGCAAAGGGCTGTGTGCAGGGTGTTATTGGGGGCGCGGGATAGCACTTAAGCCTGAACCCTCGACCTACTGCTTGTGACCTTCCAGTACAGAGTCACCAGCCTGAAGGAGCCTCTTCACAGCAGAGCCCTCTGGTGGGTAATAGCCTACTCTTAGCATTAGCATGGGCTAATGAACCCCAGAGTCTTGACTTGCAGGTCGAAGGTTCGAGGAAACACCCCGAGCCAACACCTTCTTTTCTGAGTGCTCATATATCTGTATACAACACCCATCTACTGCTGTTCCACCCAAAAATCCAGCAGTAAAAACAAGCAATTTACAGGTAACTTGATGCACGTTCCTTCAGCCATAAATGCAGGAGTGGATGCATGCACACACTATCCCATTAAGGTAGGATTACCTTTAACATAAACATCTACACCCAAAGAAAACAACACACCCCCCTGGGGACGCAAGGCTGTATCCTGTGTCCTCCTGCTGATAAGCGTCATGTGTGATTTGGACACACTGGGCCGAGCTTGGGCTAATTCAGCACCTGGGAACCCCTCCACGCTCTTCCTTCAGCCCCATCTAACTTCCTCTTTGGGAACAAACCCACCCTTGTACGATTCTCAACAATGTCAGTGACACTCTACACTGCCCCATTGCCACTAATTGTTAGCTCACAATGCTTCCTGGTATTGTATTCAACAATGCTCACTCTGAATGGAGAGTCTAACCTACTTGTATTGTCACTAATTGGTTTCTTGAGAGGAGTAGAAAATGGGGAGAGAAAGGGAGAGAGGAGTTGTTGGTAATGGACTGCAGTGTTATTGGAGTCATCAGTAAATAGAGTTCACAAAGGGCTTTGTGAGGTCGAGGGCTGAGGGTCGGAGGTGAAAAAGAAGAGGTGCACCTGCACTCTCCATAGGCTGACAATGAGCTTATTCAGCTGGTTTGTCCAGCAGGACGACGGAGGACAGAGGCAGTGGATGTCCCAGACACAAACCAAGCCACAGTTAAACAATCAGGAGGTGAAATAAAAACCAGAATGAGGGACAGGAGGGGGTGAAAAGGACTGTCCTGGTGTGTATGGAAGGGATAAAGTTACTGGGCATTTTTTCTCGCATAATATTTCTGCCAAAACAGAAACATATTTAGCATTTATTTCCACATTTATTTTCAAACACGATTTAGGATTCGATTTAAGGGCTCACTCAAAAAACTGACAGTGACATTAGTTTGGCATCTTAATTGGGGGTTAAAATAGGACTTGTGATGCTGAGATGTTCAAGTTTAAGGGGTTAAGTTGTTGAGCCACAGTCCTCTACAAGAACAACAAAATATGGCAAAAGCAATAAATGACAACTATCTGCTGATCAGTCATTGACACTTAGGAAAATAATCCAAGCGTGTGAAGTTTTTAAGAAAATCTTTTTCCAAATTTGCTTTCTTCATTATCTGCATCAGCTATAACAATTCTGTTGCCAGTAAATGACAGAATAGTTTTAGGAATGTTTGTGTAGTTTTCAAATCCATGTAATAATGATAAATATTCTTCACTGTTACAAAGTTTGTCTTGTTAAAACTATCAAACTGATATGATTTCAGTCACTACTTATAATTTAAAAAACATAAAATAAAATATCAATTATCAGTGGTAAAAGAATAAAAGATGCAAAAATGTATGCTCCCCAGCTCGACAAGCTAGATTGATGCATTTTAACTCCCATATCAGAACAAAAACAGAAGGCAAACAAGTTAATTACATGATCAAGAATTTGAGTTATGATTTCCTCCAGCTTTTACACACAGCTCCTGACTGTCAAAGAATCCATTAGATCTTATTTGTTATCCAGTTTTGGCAGTTTGTTGGTATGAAGCTGTGTGTTAACACAATGCAAAGGAGGACAGGCATCACCAATGACTTTAGAGAAGCAGGTGTTGCTGCTGATCAACCTGGAAAGGATTAATAGGTCATTTCTGTTTGAAATCCCCAATTCTACAGTGAACAATTATATAAAAAAGAAAGAAAAATATTTAAGATACTGCCAATCTTTCTAGAAGTGGACATTGAAGATAATTCACCCTATGGTCAGACTGTGCAAAGCTCCAGGAATTCAAAGAAAACTAATTTCAGTCATTTGGCAGCTGAATTTCAGGGTCAAGTATGAGGCCAAATCAACAGGTGACTGATCCCAAAGACAGCAGCAAATCTACGACAAAATCACTGAAAAAGAATAAAAAACAACAACAATCATGGCACTGAAATGACAGCAAATATATCCAAAATAAATATTGAGGGTATAGGATCTGTCGTATTTTTGAACAGTTAAGGTAAGAATTTTATATTTAAATAATAATATGACACCAAGCCGATGTACGTGTGATTTCTATTTATTTTGTAATATATATATCCATTCAGAAGTCTTAGTCATTACTTTCTTACCTGAGGCTATCTAACTTAATATTCCAATAGATTATCATGTGTATTTCTATACATTTTCATATTGTAAACTCTTTCTACAGACTCTGACTACGCCTTCCACAAGTCTGAGCTCATATGATAAATGAGCAGAAATTCCTTTCATTCCAACTATAAATATCTGATCCAAACATATATGCAATACTGAATATACATTTCAGATGCATATCTGGATTGTTTAAACTGAAATAAACTGAAATGCAGCTGGTGGCCTACACTCTGAATTTAGCTTTTTTGAATAAATTACTGCAAACTTAACATTTTGCTACATAAACTGTAACACTATTCCTCACTGCTTACATAAACATTTAATTCTGGAGATGCAAGAAGATTCAACATATTTGGAAAGTTTTCAAACACATCCAGCGATATGGATGTGAATACTTAGGGATAATAACCTACTCTTAAGGTCCAAAGTTACTACAAAATTGCAAGTGAAAAAGGCTATATAACCAGCCTAGCCCTATGTAAAAAAGTAAGCCCCCCCCCAAAACCTAACAATTGGTTGTTCCACCAATGGCAACAACAGCTGCCATTAAGCATTTGCAGTAATGGTCAATGAGTCTTTTACATTGCTGTGGGAAATTGTTGGCCCACTCTCCATTGCAGAATTGTTTTTATTCCACAACACCGGAGGCTTTTCATGCAATAACAGCCTGTTCATGGTCATGTTATGGCTTTTCAACTGGATTTATGTCCAGACATTGACTAGGTCACCCCAAAACCTTCATTTAGTTTTTTTGACCATTCAGGGATGGACTTGCTTGAGTGCTTCAGGTGAGCTTATGGTCATAAACTGATGTCTGAACATTCTGCTTAGGATTTTCTATTAGCGAGAAGTGTTCATGGTTCAATTAATCACAGGAAGTCATCCCTGTCCTGAAGTAGCAAACCAACCCCACCCATCATCACACCACCAATACCAGGTTAGGCTGTCAGTAGGATCTTTTTCTGAAATGCTGTGTTAGTTTTACACCAAATGTAACAACAACACACACCTTCTTAACCATTCCGCTTGTCTAGTATTGGGAATCATCATTATCTTTTGGAGGAATATGAGACAAGCCTTTGGGTTCTCTTTGGTCAGCAGACTTTTTTTGTTTTGTTTTGTTTTGTTTTTTGCCTGGGAGCGTTCTCAAGGATACAGTTGTTGCTCAGTCGCCTTCTTGTTGCTGAACAGTGACCTTGAATGAGGCAAGTGAGGCCTCCAGTGCTTCAACTGTTGGTCTGGGTTCCTTTGTGACCTCCTGGATGAGTCATTGACAGAAGTGAGTGAGGTAGCCAGAAAGGGTATTCAAAATATTATTCCTCAAGTCAAAGTAGAAAGCATGGTGCAACAAAACTACTTGACATACTTCACCCCCCCCCCCCCCCCCCAAAAGTAACTCAAGTAAATCCTATGGTTTAAAAGTAACTAGTTCGTACCCACCTCTGGTCATTGATTCACTCTTGGAGTAATTTTGAAAGGCTGGCCACTCAAGGGAATGTTCACCATTGTCCCCTGTTTTTTCCATTGGTGGATAGTGGCTCTCACTTTTACCCTACTTCAAGTTGCCAGATAAATGACATTTAAATAGTTAAGTTATTTGTCTGGCATTAATCAGGTGTGGCTAGTGTAACTGAACTAAAAGAAGGTGGATTATTATGATTTATGATTTAATAACGGAGTGTGACAAAAAACAGCACAGATGAAATCTGAAGACGGGAGCAAGTGTGTAATTAGACCCTATATACAAAGCAGCCAAAGCATACAGAGTTTCCAGGAGATTGTTAATACTTCTTTATCAGATTTCAATTAAAACTATTTAAATCATATGTTTGTAACTGAATCAACTTCTTATGTTGTGTATGCATACATTAATAATCACCTATGAGCTTAAGTTTCAATTTGCTTTAAAATACCCAACCGATAAAGGACCTGAGTGTTATAACTATATGTAGACCTCATTCAGACATGAGGCAAAGTTAAACCTGTACCTAACCCTGATTTAAAGGTGATTATTTGTCTACAGTTACATAATGCAAAGCTGCTTGGTTCAATTAGGATCTAAGACCTAGACCACAATGAAGTTAGTTTTAAGTTTGATATTGGATATTCCCGCTCCGTGGATTTAGTGGGATCATCCTCCAGTTTGATCTGATGCAGGCAGTCTGATTACAGGCAGCGGCTCTCTGCCTGCTCTTTCCTCCTGAGACAGTGGTTTGCATAAGGACCGTCAATAAATTTCCAAACCAAACACACTGTTTCATGGTTAGTATTGTTTTGTGTGTTTTGGGGTAAAATACTTTTTGTTGCTAAAACTGCTTTAAAAATGACTAATTTCCTCCAAAAAAGAATGGAAAATACTAATTATGATTGCAAATCGGTATTTAGGTGTTATTGAAAGTATTTGTAATGTTTTCCCCTTTTCACACAGTCAGACAACATCCGGAGGGTAGCTCTATAATATGAAACTGGCTTGATTGTGTTCACAGTCGGTCCACTGTAAATCTACCAAGACCCGGCCGTCCCTCTAAACTTTCATCTTGAACAAGGAGAAGACTGATCAGAGATGCAGCCAAGAGGCCCATGATCACTCTGTATGAACTGCAGAGATCTACAGCTGAGGTGGGAGAGTCTGTCCATAGGACATCAATCAGTCGTACACTGCACAAATCTGGCCTTTATGGAAGAGTAGCAAGAAGAAAGCCATTTCTCAAAGATATCCATAAAAAGTCTAATTTAAAGTTTGCCACAAGCTACCTGGGAGACACACCAAACATGTGGAAGAAGGTGCTCTGGTCAGATGAAACCAAAATCGAACTGTTTGGCCACAATGCAAAACGATGTGTTTGGCGTAAAAGCAACACAGCTCATCACCCTGAACACACCATCCCCACTGTCAAACATGGTGGTTGTAGCATCATGGTTTGGGCCTGCTTTTCGTCAGGAGGGACAGGGAAGATGGTCAAAATTGATGGGAAGATGGATGGGGCCAAATACAGGACAATTCTGGAAGAAAACCTGTTGGAGTCTGCAAGAGACCTGGGACTGGGATGGAGATTTATCTCCCAACAAGACAATGATCCAAAACATAAAGCCAAATCTACAATGGAATGGTTCACAAATAAACGTATCCAGGTGTTGGAATGGCCAAGTCAAAGTCCAGAGCTGAATCCAATGGAGAATCTGTGGAAAGAGCTGAAGACTACTGTTCATGAATGCTCTCCATCCAACCTCACTGAGCTCGAGCTGTTTTGCAAGGAAGAATGGGCAAGAATTTCATTCTCTCGATGAGCAAAACTGATAGAGACATACCCCAAGTGACTTGCAGCTGTAACTGCAGCAAAGGGTGGCACTACAAAGTATTAACGCAAAGGGCCGAATAATATTGCACGCCCCACTTTTCAGTTTTTTATTTGTTAAAAAAGTTTGACACATCCAATAAATTTCATTCCACTTCACGATTGTGTCCCACTTGTTGTTGATTCTTCACAAAAAATTAGAATTTTATATCTTCATATTTGAAGCTTGAAATGTGGCAAAACGTTGAAAATATCAAGGGGGCTGAATACTTTCGCAAGGCACTGTATATAACTGTTGAACATCTACATTATTATGAAGCATATTATACTGAGAATAACTGATAACAGTTAAGTTTGAAATGTTTTACACAATTGGCCTGCATGGCAAGGAGTTTTATTTGACGCTCTACATGTAGGAGCTGCTATCATCTCACCGCCACAATCAGGAGCGAAGGCTTATTTTACAGACTTCATCCACAAACGTACAGTTCAGACGTTTATTTGGTTGCTTCAGCAATACACTTGTATGCCTGCTTTTATTATTACTATTATTATATGTACTTAAGCAGCATACTGTTTTCTTTCATACATGAGACAAATTGTCGTTACTATTACTTAATGACTGCTGAGTTGGTAAATTTACAGATTTACAAGGGATTCTGCATGACCATTTTTCTCAAAAAGACTATATGTCTCCTTTACCCACCAGAACAAACTGATTACACATCTTTTCTGCAAATTAAGAATCATATAGTTGAATGAATCTGGCCTGAAGTCAACAATCGTGTCAACTATCCACTGAAGACAGGTCTTCTGCAGTTGGTGGATCAAGTGGAAATAGACATGAATGAAAGTCTTGTAAAATATTGTCTGTCCAACCTGACTGGTCGCTTGTGTGAGATTGGTCTCGTGGAATCATGGAAAGCTCATCAAATTCCACGTGAAATAAAACTTCTTTGAAGATTACAAGCATTACAACAGGCATTCATAAGTTTTAAGACTGACAGTATGTTCTTTAAGTTACAGGTGAAGGTATACCAAATGACTTGGCTGGCTGTGGCTGTCCCACAAACATCCCACAGGAGCTGATGCCTCATTCAGCTGAAGCAACAGACCTTTACCGTCAACAGCTGGGATCCTCACTGTACAGACATTCAACTTTTGCAGTTAATCCATTTTCAATTGAACTGGACAATATCACAGTTGAGAACCAGTTTGTCAAACAATATTCAGACATTTTAGACTTGTTTTCTAAAGCAGGGAACAATGACTTTGCTCTATACAAACAAGCATTGCGCTGTCTTATACCCACAACTCAGGTCTATGTGTGAAAACCCATTAGCTCTATTTAACTTAGAGGCTGTAAATTTGTATCAAGAACAATGAACACCAATATAACATCATACAGCCCAAACATGTACTACTACATCACTACTACAGCTCTGGCCCACGTCTATAAAATAAACTCAAATCTAACGTAGCAAACTACTTGTGGGTGTAAAGGTGCCAAGTTTTACTCCTCTTCAAAAAGAAAAAAAGAAACAGTCATTCTGTACGTGTGTGTGTGTGTGTGTGTGTGTGTGTCTATACAACCTTAATATGTTATTGATGAACTGGGTGACATTGCTTTCTTTTTACTTTTTACCTAAAATCTCTTTGTGAATGTGTCATTACATCATAGGCTGTAACACAAAGGGTTTCATCTGTACATGTAATTAATTATAGGTGACATAGGTGAATATTATACCTTTTCTGTATTTGGAAAATTCAACTTCTGGAACACACTACACAAAATGCATCCAAAATAAATGTACATCTATCTATTTATTGTGTACTTACTCATACAAACAACACAGCAGACCCATTGCTTGATGGTCAGCTGCTGGGAAGGGGTCAGGATCACCCTTTGGGTAGCAGCTAGATTGGTCAGCCTTCTGGTTGCTGCAGTGACATCTGGTAGGCTCTGTGATGCCAGTAAAAGCTCTTTTATCTTCTCACTGACCTGTACAATGCCTGCAGCATCTTCACCTTTTCGGCTGTTACAAGGAAAAACATATTAGATATATACTGGTTGTGTTTTAGCGGCTTTGGTAGTGGTAGAAGCCACTACAATACAGAAGCATTAATGGCCAAAGGGTTGGTAAACAGGTGCTAATGTAAAATAAAGTTTCAATAAACTGAACAACAAAGGTAAGTATAAAAACATGCAATGCATTTCAATCTTTGGACAAATAAAAGAAATATGAATACTTAAGATTACATCATTCTCCTCTTTGTGATGCACTGGAACTCCTTGTATCAATAACTATAAAATCCACTTAGTTTGTTGTTATACTATCTTTGGGTTGACTGGTCTGAAAATGTAATCATCTCTTCCTTGGCTTAGGACCAAACAATACACAAAGTTCAATGCAAATACTTTCCTAACATTTTGCATAAGCTTGCTGACAGACACGGCAAAAGAATAACTTATGCCACTTTCTTGGCAGGGGTTATGAAAGTCAGGGAAATCTTAAAATGAGCATAATAATGGAAATAAAAAGTACAACAAGTAGTATTAACTATTACACTACAACTACAAGGGAAACAAAGAATGGCAACTGGAGTTGATCATATCATCACATGTGAAGTGCAATATATATATATGTATATATATATATATATATATATATATATATATATATATATATATATATTTATATATATATATATAAATAAATATATATAGTATATAGTATATAGTATTTAATTTTTTTATTTTAAGACAAAACTCAAATAGCCACTTGTTTTTTAATATTAATTTCTAGACGGAAAATCAAATGACCAAAAGATCCCTGGGCACCAGGCATGATTTTTTTCTTTGGCCTTGTGGAGTGTATCTCATATTTTAAATATACAAATATAGAATATATAGACTCCTGTTGGAGTAAAATCATGAGATGTTTTTTTTTTTGGGGGGGGGGGAATGTTAATTGCTGAAATCTGTGATGTAAGTCAAATGGTGAATGTAAAATACAAAGCAAATAAACACATGCACAGTCTGGTAACGTCCACTTTGTGCCTTATAAGGACACTGTTCATGAATGTCTTTGTTGAAAGAAAGAGTTGATGAATGGATTAGATTAGATAAATAAACATAAAAAACCCAGGGGACTAGCAATAGAGCAGTAAGTGTCACTAAGTCATTCCCTGCTGGTTTATATTAAAGCATTTCTTTTTACTGATCACCTCTAATTTTTATGGTTGTTTTCTTTGCCTATTTTTGGTATTTGCTCTTATTCATTTTCCTTGTTTTCTCCCTCAAAGGAATCCAGTTTAACCTTTACGGATAACAGATAAGTCTTAATATTTTTATTTTACATCGTCTCCCCATCACAGATATTATCCTATACACATGTGCATGCAGTGAAGGCAAGCATCCACCAGGACACTCTCCTGTGCGTGTCATTTATTGCCAAGATCTCCCAAGGCCATGTTTTTGTTTCCATTGTAAATATAATAAGGTAAGTTCAGCTGCTGCTGACAGAGGAGTCTGGGCTATGGAAACACTCCCTGAATGTAAAGCCTGTAGGATTAAAGGGTTAAACTGAGATGGGTATATGTATATCTACTATCCTTGTGTGTATGTGTGTATATCTATATCCTTGAGTGTAAATGATTATTCTTTCATATAGAAATTTAAGTAGAATATTTGAAAGGTATAATGTATGGTCATTTCATTTTGTGAAAATTCTACTGTATGTACAGAGAAACTGAAAAATGAGGCCATCATGTATACTTTCAGAATTATTTCTGTTTTTATGTGATATAATCCACACAATTTAAAAAAAGCACATGGGACAAATCAAATAAATGTTGACCACCTGAAAAGCTCCAATAAACTGGTTGTGTAAGTGTGGTAGTATTTTCAAATGTTTTCTGTGGGAGAATAGTCCTTACAGGGTTAGAGATTACAGATTATTGTACAAAGGTATTAGTCAGGAGAAGGTTACAAAAATCTACATTTCTCCTAAATTATAGAACTGCTAGAACAGAAGCTGGTGAGAGAGGCTGTCAAGAGGCTGACAACTGCAGAGAACCAGCTGCAGGGATTTCCAATAAGTACTGTTATACTGTATAAGATCTGGGTTAAATCTTCTAAAACTGTGTGGGAAAATGTGCAATGTTCATGGGAAACCAAACGATATTCCAACAGGTATGTTTGGTCCAAAGCCAGCGCTAAACATAATCAATAAAACACATAGAGTAAGACTTAATGGTGACAGCTCCATCATCTGGGACTACTTTTCTTTAGATGGACTTGAGATTTTTCTTTGCATGAATGAAATTATGAATTTTTTGGACGCTACACTTTCAGGTTTTAGCTAAAGATGAGCACATGAATCACAGTGTTTGCAGCGACATACCCACTGTCCAGAAATAAGGCTGACAGAAAATCTGTCTGGTCAAATGAAGAGGGCTGTGGACAAGACTGTTATGCTGACTGCAGCGTAGGACCCCAGAATGCAGACGAGCAGGCAGCATGATGGTAAGTGCAAAAGATTTAATCTTCAGAAAAAAACAAAAACTCACTCAAAAGAGGACACAGGAACAAAACAATAAACAGGCAGGCGAGACAGCAGGCATAATCTGAACACAGGGAGGCATGATCCGAAAAACAAGACATGAACAGAGATGGTGACATGATCTGAAATGTTTCCACGATGTGTAACTGAACAGTTGTGTATTTATGGAGTGTGAACCAGGTGGAGCAAGGAGACAGATTAGCTTGGAGCAGGTGAACCGAATAAAGTTAATTAACAGACAGGAGAGAACAAACTGTGACTGGAGCGAAACAGAGACTCTTGAATAGAAACTAACAGAAACTAGAAAAACATGAAACTAAAGCATAACCAGATCCAAAAACCAAACTTGACGAAACATGAAGTAGAAGACAAAAACTAAAGCATGACCAGGAAAGTAATAAACAGAAGCATGATTCAAAAACTGTGAAAAACATATAAGAAAAAAACAGAAACCAAACAACCCCAAATCCTAACAAAGACATGCCCTACAAATGGACTTTTAAAAAAGTAGAGTGGTTCAAGTATTCTCAAAATAAGATGTGGCATGCTGAAAAACTCCAACAAAATAAAAGTGAACACTGAAATTGAAAAGTGCTTCAACAAATAATTAGTTTTAAGGTTTGCAGGGTTAACTAGTAAAATACACATTTCATCTATTTTTAATACTGTAACAGAGTTGATTAAACATTCACTGTGGTGTCATTGTTTTACAAAGCCTTGCATTTAACAGTAAATGGACACTGAAATCTTGGAGGCCACAAAAGTTAATGTTTTCATCCTTATCAGGTCCTAAACTAACAAAACTTGAAAATGTTTCATTCTCCTCAGCAAACACTTTATGCGACATTGCAAGGTCTCTCCTGGATTCTCGACAAATTCTAACAAACACACCCAGGAAGCACCAGAGTTCCTTGAGTGCAACACGTGAAGCATTATTTGAAAAACTAGTGTCAAGTTACATCTTGTGTCTGTGTAATTATTTGCATCCTTACAGTTATAAAGAGGGAAATACCTTTTTTGAAATTATGGCAGACCGAAAATACATTGCTCTAAGGAAGAACTTTTGAGGGCTTGTTGATACAAGCTCAGATGAGGAAACTTCTGTGAAAATGACAGAAGGTCCCTGAGACACAGTTGGCTCAGGGACAGGGAAACAGCTTAGTTGCCAGTGTTGTGAGTAACAAGAATGGCCTAAAGAGAGCTGGGGTAACCTTCGAGCCAGTGCATGCTCATAGCCTGGGGCTTGAAGCTCCAAGAAAAAAATGGCTCTTTAAATTTCAGTGACTCGGCCCCTAAGTAACTAAGGTGAATCACATTTCTGAGGATTACACCGACTCTTTTAATTTTGAATGTCTGCTTAGCCCTGGATCAGAAGTCATAAGAGTTACTAGTAGTGGCAGGGTCTTTCAAATAACAATTGTCTGTCACTATGCAGGATAAAGTCTCTAGTTATCCTCAAAGCACACTCTGTCACCAGACGATCAGGGTCTGTGTTTGCACCCATTGAGCGGTTGGGTCTTTTGTGGGTCATTATTAACTTCAGAAAAGCTTTTAATGTAAAGAGGGATCTTAAAGACATCTTAGCTCTTGCAGTTGACATAATAATGGAAGAGCTTCAACTCTTGTGTACTCTTGAAAGCAGCCATGTTGTCACAGATATTGCATTTTTTGGTGATGCTGCAGATCACAACAAATAGCAGAAATCTGAATATTCCACAGAATAACCAGCCATGTTTGTAGCCTGTTAAGGCTAAGTCAAACTCTGCCAAAGTGCCAACAAACATCAAAGTTGTTTGTATTGGCTAGAAATCTGACAGGAGGCACTGCTTGTCACAGGGGTGGTTTCTGGGAGTAGGACCCAAATGCAGACAGGTGGGAAGCAGCAGAAGATGGCAAAAAGGGTTTAATAAATAAACAAAAACTTACAGGCACGCAGGTGGAAGCAGTAGTGGGCATTAAACAGGTTTGGCTTGGCAAAGACAGTTGAGACTAACAGAATAGACTAGGCAGAGCAAAACAGAGCACATGACATGAACAAACCAGCAATGAAAAAACAGAACTGAGGAGTATATATGGGGCATGGAACAGGTGATGTAGGGAAACTGATTGGCATAGTGCAGGTGGACCGAATGAAGCTGATTGCTTTAACAGAGACAGAGAGTGACAACAAAGCATGACTGGAACTAAATACTTCACTACTATTCGGGAAGCAGTAAGAACAGAATACAACAATCAGAAGAAACCAAACAATTAAAGCACCAACTGCAAAATAATAAACAAAAACAAGATCCAAAACACAACAACTTGGAAAACATAATCATAAGAGAAAAACCCAAAACCAAAGTACCCAAATCATGACACTGCTAGTCATTGGTACAATAGTCATTGGAGGCCTGATTGTAGCATTTCATGACTATGCAATCAGTGTTTTCTAATTCTAATAACTTTTACTTGTATCTTTTTTACATGTGATACTCATAAGTAGTTAAACATTTATAGTGCAAGTGGAGTGAATTTGCCTATTTCAGTTGGAATAATCAGATATACATTAAAGGCTAACTGTGAGACTACTATAAAAAACGACTGGTACACATGATTTGAACATGTTTACTCAGCACTGAGGAGGTTTTTACTGTTTAAACCTCCCACATTTAGTTCATTGTGTGAGATAAACACCATAATGACATGGAAAGAACCTCCTGAGGGCTTCAGGAAACCGCCTGTAGGAGCATAAGAGACTGCCAGAGGATTAAAAAGGTTTGACATCAGCCATTACCCTCTATGGAAAATATTGTAAAAGGAGGGAACACTCAAAGCAACTGCCATCATACCAAATACCGGCTGCCCAAGCAAGTTTACCCTTGAAATAGACCGCAAGACACTAAAAGAAGTCCCCAAGGCTCTTACTACTGTTGACTTGTAGCTGCATTCCTGTACAATCAGAAACAGACTTCACAGGTTTGGCTCTCATGGGAGGTGTGCCAAGAGAAAACCACTGCTCTACAAGACAACATGACTAGACTAAATTGTGCCAGAGAAATCAGAGACAAAAATCAGGACTTCTGCAATAATGTTCTGTGAAGTATGAAATTGAATTATTTGGACACCATAAGAGAGGACATGTTTGACATAAACCAAATACACTATTCCAGGAAGAAATGTCATTGTTTGCGGATGCTTGGATGTAGTAGGATACAGCCAGCTCACTGATAAGGAATTAATTGTTAATTATACCATGTATCAATGTGTTTGGGGAGAATGTGAGACCATCTGTAAAAAAATAAATAAATCTGAACCAGAAGAAGACCCTTCAATATGACAATGACACAAAACACCGTAGTATATCTGCCAAGGACTGCCTGAGATTTAAGAAATAGAGAGTCCTGGGCAGTATTAATGTCCAAATCTTGATTTCATTCTGTACATGCAAGAAATTACAACTCACACGTGAAGGTGAGGAGGGGGACAAAGACTGGATGACTACTGAAAGAAGTGTTTCACTGAATAGCTAGAAAAATCATTTGATTTACACCTTTTGTTTTACAAGAACAACAAGGCCATTTATTGTTTTTTTTTCAGGAATAAAAAAAAAATCTGCCTAGAAAGGAAAAGACTGATTTACTTCAGAATATTATTACAGTTTAATTTTAACCTTGTTAAATAGTACTGTGAATAAAAACGGGTTGCATTTTTATCTAATGTGCTATACATTTATTAGCTTGGTTCCTGCATTATAATTCCTATGTTATTCTTCTAATATACTAGATAGGTCAGACCACAATGGCAAGACAGAGAGACACATCAACAGTTTGCAACCACTTACTCACAAGGTACTGTTAAAAAAGTTTGTCTTACAGGTTTGTCAGATTTACAAAACTGTGTAGAGATAAGGACTACTTGGAGAGTTATGGAGCTTAATCTTCCAGCTTCCGGTACTTGGAATATTCCCATAAACAGCAAAACAATGTACTGTGACATAGAAATACTGGTAGAGGACATAAACCTAGAGATGGATGTAAAAGCAGAAGGAGGCAGAGGAAAAAAAGGCAAATTGAAAATAGGGGGTTGGGTGAAGGGAATGTAGAGAGCGATGTAGTCTGACTGTGTAGGGTGGTATGTTGTGAGATCATCCATGAAGCAGTGCATGAGATAGTGAAAAAGTGAAAGAGTGGAAAACAGCAAGGGGACAAGAGAGAGAGTGGGGGGGTTGGGGGGTACTTTTTAAATAGCCTACTTGGAACACCAAATCCCCTCAGCAGCACAAATCAGCTGACTAACCACCACTTGCCAAGGAGTAGGTATCGGAGGGCTTAAAACTCTCCTCACTGACAAATTCACACTGCAAAGACTTATACGACAGCTTTATCCATGATGGCCCAAGAGAACTCTATCCCGTCTCTACACCGTCTAAACATAGACAGTGCATTGAGGCGAGTCGGACGAGACCGGCATGGGCAGAAAGGACAAGGAAATGTCAGCTGTCTTTACAGATTCTGGATATGCTTTATTTATTTACACATCGAGGTTGTTTTCAAGGTGGAACATTGTACTTTTTATAACCTGTCTCTTCTAGTACTATTTTTGAAATGTTTTTATATTGTGAATATTCATTAATTACATTGTTTGTTTTTACAAACAAATTTTTTTTATTCAAATGTATAAACTGTCTTTCAAATCACTGTTACAAAGAAACACGCTGCCTAAGTTTTAAAAACATTGAGCAATTTTAACACCAACTGCTTTTTGTTATAGTTACAATTATTACAAGTTACTGTTAGTCTTTAGACAAGTTTTGACTTTATTTATTTTCAGCTATTTGTAAGCGAGAAAGTGTTCAAGACCGCCAACGCAGTTATATAAAAATATTAGGTTTACTTCATGATTCAATGGGTTTGGCCGCAGTTTCTCTCAGTAGCCATTTTCTGTTTGACCTCATCAGTCTCTTCTATCAATGTGGAGGAAATTTGGCCAACTGTTCTTTTCCATTTGGCGTTAGATCATCGAGGTTTGCACACATTGGTTTCTGCAAAGCTCTCTTGAGGTCCTACTCCAGCATTTCAGTTAGGTTAAGTACTGGACTTTGACTAGCCCATTGATGTCTCATTTTGGGCTAAGCATCAGTTGTCACACAGATGGTGTTACATCTGAGTCTAGACTACTTTGGAGTACAAAGGAGTTCAAGGTCAACACTGAGTCTGCATGGTGCCCAGATCCTCCAGCTGCAGAAACAGCCTCAAATTTTCAGACTTTCACCACCATTCTTAACAGTTGGTATAAGTTGTTTGTTCTGAGGTGCTGTATTTGGTTTTCTTCAAATATGGTCAAACATCTTTAGTTTGGTCTTATCTATCAAAAGGACATTGTTTCACCAAACTGTTTTATTAAAATGCGACTATACAAGCCAAAGCCATACCATGTTTTGCTTAGATTTTCCAGTGTTATAGTTGTTGTTGCTTCTTTTGCTCATAATTTGTAATTATCACACCTGCCCTATGTAATTTCTTTAATTGCTTCTTTCAACAACAGGCTTTGTCCTCAACTCTCTGTAACTCCACACCCACACACAATAGTGCTCCATAGAAATATAAAACCAAGTTTCTTCCCTGAATGTTTTATGATGCCCCTCGTCATCAGCCCATCTTATATACAGCACCACTTTAAATGCAGATATCTATTATCTGGTGTTAATGGTTGCCTCTGCTGTCAAAAGAGAGGTGTTATAAGGTCCAGAAAGTGTTGGAGCAGAATACAAAAGTCCTTTTTTGGTGAGATCAACTTCAAACAAATGAAACCTACACAATTAGAACATACCCATTTATTCCAACATCAGACCACTGTGATGTTGTAATCAAATCACGGCATAAAATTGCACAAATTGACCACATGCACTCATGCAATCAGACCCCATCAACTGTTAGTACTGCTGTCATTTACGATGCATCATCTGTGTCTGATCTGTGTAGTTGTATTAACTGACCATTTGGTGCTCATGAGACTGCCTATAATACAGTTGCATCACTGGTGATACTACCATTTATGTCTTCCTATGCCCATAAATGACGTTCCAGTTCCTTAGAAATAACGTCACTGTTCTGCAAATGAACCAAATAACAACCCAAATGGATCATACTTTCTGGGTGCAGATTTTTTTGTTTCAATATGTTTATTATGACTACAAATGTTAAAACGTAAACCAAGTTTAATGTAAATAATAACTAATTATATAACAAAGATAATGTAATTCTCATATTCACAAATCAACAAACTAAGGAAAGTTATGTGGCTATTTTCAGATTTTCAGAAAATGTTAAACCTTATATGTATTATTTTGATGTCTTAGGGAGCAATTGTGAACAAAGATTTATTCTTAGGGCAGGAGACACCTGAACGGTGAGCATAATTAAAAAAGAAAAATAGACCACTGTATGCTCTAGAAATATACTTTGATTATGACCCTTTATGATCTTGTGACTTCTTTTTCTTTCAGCTTTTCCCTTAGGGGTCCATCTCTATCAAACACTATCTTTTGCATTGTCTTTTCCCACACCCACTACCTTAATGTCTCTTTCACCCCATACATAAATCTCCTTTTTGGTCTTCTTCTAGGTCTCCTGCTTGGCAATTCCAATCTCAGCATCCTTCAACCGATCTACTTGCTATCCCTCCTTTTTACATGTCCAGATCAACTCAGTCTGGCTTCTCTGGCTTTATCTCCAACATATCCACATGAGCTGACCCTCTGATGCATTCTTGATCCTACCATCCTCGTCTCTAACTGACTTTAAACCATAAACATTGATGGTCTGAACTCCGTCTTTACTACCTTTCCTTTCATTTTCAGTGATACTCTTATCGCAAAACAGACCTAACACTTTTCTCCATCCGTTTCTTGAACATATTCCTTCACCTCGTACCTACACTCACCGTTGCTCTGGACTGCTGACCCTAAGTAGGGGTCTTTAGTTTTCTTATTGTTTCAAAGCAGACAGACAGCAAGTGTACTGGAGAGAGGGGGAAGGCATGCAGCATATGTCTCCAGGATGGGTACTTAAACCCGGGACGGCTGTGTCGAGGACTGAGGCCTCTGTATATGGGTAGTGAACTCTACCACTACGACACAAACCCTGTTCGCTGGAACCTCACAATTCTGCTTGGGTTCTTCTCATTCACACACATATGTATTCTGTCTAGCTCTTCATTCTTCCTTCATTCTTCTCCTTCCCAGGGCAAATGTCAATCTCTCTACATTTTCCTCTACCTGGTCCCACACAATGTCATCTGCAAACATCATAGTCCATAAAGTTCACTGTCTACCCTCAGCTATCAACCTGCCCATCACCTCAGCAAACAAGTACTATACTTCTCTGTCAACATCCTAAAAGCAAATATTGCACCTGTACTACATTTTATTGAAATGAAACCATACTGCTGCTCACAGATGCTCACTTCTGACCTCAGTCTAGCTTCCACCACTCTTCCCCATAACTTCATTGCATGACTTATCAACTTTATTCATCTGTAGCACATCTCCCTTCTTGAAAATTGATACCAGCAACTTCTCCGCCATTCCTTAGTCATCTTCTTGCTCTCTAAGGTCCTGTCTACATGACAACTATCCATTGAAAACAGGATTTGTTTTCTGTTTCTGTTGACACATCATTTTAATTGCAATTTCCGTTCACACCACAACAGTAGAGATGGTGTAATTCCCCTGCCATGTCACTAGTTGGTGGTATGTTCTTTGCATCTCAACAACATGTGCTAACACTTCCTGCTAACACAATAGGGCACTTTGCTTGAGAACCGTTGTTATATTCAAATGAATCAGCAGCACAAAAAAGTATTCTGCAATCCACCGTTGTTATTGTTGATATCTTTATCTTCTGTGGGTTTTAAATTGGCCAGCGTTGTGCACGTCCACATTTATTTCTTCAGATTTTAGTCATTCTGCGCATGAGCCAGGGCTTCCTCATAAGAAATATTAAAATTTTCCTGTCAAAATAACAACGGAGACTGGGATGTTTTCAAATCATTGCACTGGAACCTGTTTTCAAATTGTGCCTTTTTCAGAGAAATGTGCACTGTTTTTGTGTAGATGAACAGTAGAATTTTCAGCAGAAAACATTGTGTAAACGGCCTTAGTTCTTATAAAACAGCCTAGTCAAAAACTCTACTGTTCTTTCTCCTAGACACATCCATACCTCGACAGGTACTGGGGTTGGACGATGAAACTGAAACACCTGTCATTTTAGTGTGGGAGGTTTCATGGCTAAATTGGACCAGCCTCGTAGCCAGTCTTCATTGATTGCACATTGCACCAGTAAGAGCAGAGTGTGAAGGTTCAATTAGCAGGGTAAGAGCACAGTTTTGCTCAAAATATTGAAATGCACACAACATTATGGGTGACATACCAGAGTTCAAAAGAGGACAAATTGTTGGTGCACGTCTTGCTGGCGCATCTGTGACCAAGACAGCAAGTCTTTGTGATGTATCAAGAGCCACAGTATCCAGGGTAATGTCAGCATACCACTAAGAAGGACGAACCACATCCAACAGGATTAACTGTGGACACAAGAGGAAGCTGTCTGATAGGGATGTTTGGGTGCTAACCCGTATTGTATCCAAAAAACATAAAACCACAGCTGCCCAAATCAGGGCAGAATGAAATGTGCACCTCAACTCTCCTGTTTCCACCAGAACTGTCCATCGGGAGCTCCACAGGGCCGATATACAAGGCCGGGCTGCCATAGCCAAACCTTTGGTCACTCATGCCAATGCCAAACATCGGTTTCAATGGTGCAAGGAGTGCAAATCTTGGGATGTGGACAATGTGAAACATGTATTGTTCTCTGATGAGTCTACCTTTACTGTTTTCCCCACATCCGGGAGAGTTATGGTGTGGAGAAGCCCCAAAGAAGCGTACCACCCAGACTGTTGCATGCCAAGAGTGAAGCATGGGGGTGGATCAGTGATGGTTTGGGCTGCCATATCATGGCATTCCCTTGGCCCAATACTTGTGCTAGATGGGCGCGTCACTGCCAAGGACTACCAAACCATTCTTGAGGACCACGTGCATCCAATGGTTCAAACATGGTATCCTGAAGGCGGTGCCGTGTATCAGGATAACAATGCACCAATACACACAGCAAGACTGGTGAAAGATTGGTTTAATGAACATGAAAGTGAAGTTGAACATCTCCCATGGCATGCACAGTCATAAGATCTAAATATTATTGAGCCACTTTGGGTTGTTTTGGAGGAGCGAGTCAGGAAACATTTTCCTCCACCAGTATCATGTAGTGACCTGGCCACTATCCTGCAAGGAAAATGGCTTAAAATCCCTCTGACCACTGTGCAGGACTTGTATATGTCCTTCCCAAGACGAATTGATGCTGTATTGGCTGCAAAAGGAGGCCCTACACCAAACTAATAAATTATTGTGGTCTAAAACCAGGTGTTTCAGTTTCATTGTCCAACCCCTGTATCTCGCTTTAGAATTTCAACTTCTACTCTATCTCACATCCTACTTGTGGGGCATAACCACTAACAATATTGAACATCGCACCTTCTATTTGTAGCTTCAGACTCATCACCCTACCTGACACTGTTTTCACCTCCAGAACATTCCTGACAAACTCCTCTTTCAAGATAAGTCCAACACAATTTCTCTTCCGATTCACACCATGGTAGAACACCCTGAATCGTGCTTTTAAGTTTCTAGCCTTGCTACTTTTCCATCTGGTATCCTGAACACATAGTATGTCCATCTTCCTCCATCATGTCAGTCATCTCATAGTCCCCAATCTCAGTCCTAGGATCTTGCCCTTCCTATTCTCTATCTGCGGACAGAGAAATCTTCCTCCTCTTCTTCTTCTTCTTCTTTGCTGACCAACAGTAGCCCAGTTTCCACCATCACCCTGTCGATCACGAGCACCAGTGGCAATCATTATTAACCTGGGCCTCAACCGATTCCAGTATGGAGATCATGTTTTTTACTTGCATGGTAGATGTGGCGAAAGCAGCTTTACGTCGGATACCATTCTTGACACAACTCTCTGCATTTTTTTGGGCTTGGGACCGCCACAAATAGAACATAGGACACTACCTGAGGATGCATTACTCACTCTTTACATGTCATGACATGGTAAATTTTCTAATGTCCTTACTTTTGTCTCATTCAGGGCTGTAATCTCCCTTGCTATCCTTGTACCACCCAAGTTGTATCATTTCATTTCCTTTTCCCTTTCTCTGGGTGTCTTCTCCTTGGTTGAGTGACTTACTCCTTGGAGTATGGGGATGGAAAATATGCCTAATGCTTCCTAATGAATATCAGATTTGGGTGTGTCATGTGTTTCTGATTCATATCCGCTGTTATCTCAAAGGCCTCATAAGCTTAAACACTAGTTCCACACAGGACAAAGAACAGAAGAAGAATGGTCTGTGCTTTGGCCAAGACTAGCTTTTAGTTGGACTGGTCTGAGCAAAAACTGATTCAGCTTATACAGTATTAAGCTTATTCTGTCTGGATGGAAATCAGAAAATAGTTTTCTTTTGTTCTGATATGAAACAGACCATATGCAGTCTTACATACTAATGCTTTTACATGTTGTAGCCAATTTACTGTAATTATGGATTTTAATTGAAATTAAACAATTTTCTGATGGTTTTTAGTAACTTTTTTCAACATTTGCTAATAGTTTCCTTTTTACGGTGTAAGTCATTGATGCAGACATTGTATCTTCAGGGTGTAACTACACAGCTGGCAAACCCCCCAGGATCTAAAATATGTTGCCAGAATCCGATAATAAGATACACATGACAGAGCAAAAAAGAATGCTGTGAATTATTTCTTCTAATAAAGTGTGAAATCTTCCAGGGCACAAAAAACTAGCTACATCATGTAGTAAATAATGTCATGAATTTTCTAAATTCAAGTGTAATTTTTCTTTATCCACTCACAATACAACTGACAGTGGATGAATGCTTAAGTTCTTTAAGGACAGTTTTTCTGAGTAAATGATGAAATCTTACCATGAGATAATATTGCTTTCAATTATGCAGCACAAATAAGAAAGAAGACAGTGAAAATAGTGAATCTAAGAATGACTTAGTTGATATGGAAGACAATAACAGACTAAGGGCCTGATCTTCAAAAGGTTTGCATGTACAAAACCGCACGCAAACCTCTTTGCGTCAGCAAAGCTGATCTACAAACAAGGTGGTAATCGGATTGCGTGTGCAAAATCAGCAGAACTGCGGGCGCAAACCTTTTAGCATGTCTGTCTTCATGAATATGCAAAACGTATGATAATGACCCAAACGCGCAAATTCATGGAAGGAGGATATGCAAATGTCATCCCTTACCACCTACAATGCGATTTTCAAAGCCTGAAACGGTTTACGGGCACAATTTTTGCATGTGGATTTAGCATGTTTGAAACACAGGTGCTAACTGGGATACAAAAATGTCTGCTGTCACTTTGGCCAGAAGTAGGCATAGATAGAATGACAGATGACAGGGAGAGAGAATCTTCTGTACAAGCCAACAGATTTGGGATGTCAAAATTAAAAATATTAAAAATAGATGTGAATAGAGGATTCTATGTAGGATTATCTAAGCTCTGATTTGGAGCCAATCACAAACAAATGCCATGATATTTCTCCTATGGTAAAACTCCTTGCAACACTTCATTCAACATCATTCCAGCGTAACATGGCTGTCAGTGATCATCTGCTGAAGGCGCACAAACCTGATCATGGCAAAAGCGCACAGCCTGTAATCGCACATCATGTAAAAGACCCGCTATGCTTTGATGTTGATAATATAATTAATAGGAAAGAACTGTATATATTATAAGGCAGATTAAATCCTTCATTTGCAAACTGAATGCTAAAATCACTTCTTAGCATGTGAAAAATCACCATTTTAAGGCAGTTTTTCCATGTGGTGACAAAGACAGTGTATGCTTTAACCAACAAAACAGTGCGTATTTGACAGTATCGTTATGTCATTGCAGGGCAGTCAGAGTCGGATTAGTTTGATTACGTTGTTTAAATGTGTTCACATTTGCCAGGGGAGGGTTTTGTCTATGCAGTAAAAAATTATTTTGTGTCACCAAAAATAATTTAAACAATCAAACACGTTGTATATTGTTAAAATATTGGAAAAACAAACAAAACGATTTTAGTAAAATCATTGGAAAATTATTTATTTTTACGTACATAAATGTTCGATTTAACTTTCTTGCAGGACAGTTATGTGACGCTATGTTTTAATATTAGCAAAGCTATAACATACAGATTGTCAACTCCTACAATAATCTATTTTTATGTTGGTAATATGACATTCAGGCTTAAATATTGTGGCTGTTTATGATAAACTCCGAACTCTTCAAACATATACTCTCAAAAAAACAACAGAACCTGGCAATTCTCGAAAATAATTAAAAAATCAAGGGAGACCAATGAATTAACAGACATATTTGTCTTTTATATTGTTAATATCGATTGGCCAATTTATTACGAGTTACGTCTAGCAAGATAAGAGAAATAATCTTGTCAAACCTGCTGTGAGTAGCACAACAAAACTGAACTAACTGTAACAGTCCAGAAAAGCAAGGGCCGAACCAACAGAAGGAAAAAATCATCAACTGGATTTAACAATCCCTGGATATTTCTAGCAACGCAGCAGAGGATCTGTTTGCTTTTCCGCTTGTTCCAACCAGTGGCACAAGCAATTTCCTTGTTTAAATAGGGCAGTTTGTACCTGTTTGCACCTGTTATCCATTGCACATACATCCTTTGAAAATCGCACGCAACACACCCACTTATTGCACCTGCAGTTTATGTATAGTACACACAAATTAGCACCCACTATTTGAAATCTTTGAAGATTAGACCCTAAGTGTTCCCTGCCAACTAACTTGTAAGCAAGCCAAATACAGCAGCAACTTTTGCCAGAAACCCATTTAGTAAACTCAAGAGAGCAGCAAAGAGACCATTTTATCTTTTAACCTTATCTAAAAAAAAGTAGAAAAATCTTCCACTGCTATACAAAATGGGATATAAAATCACCTACCACTTTATTAAGTACTTGCACTGTCCATGAGTTTTTACAGATTTGGATGTATTCAAGACAACTTGCTGAAATTAATTCGAGTATTAGAAAGAAAGGCCATTTCAGTGACCTCAAATGAGACCTGTTCGTCGGCATCAAATGGGCTGGTCTTAGTACTTCAGACACTTCTGGTGTATTGGGATTTTCACGCAAAACCATTCCTCTAGATTACACAGAATGGTCAGTTGAAGGAAATAAAATACCTTGTTGATGCTAGAAGTCAGATGGGAATGGGCTGAACAGATAGAAAGTCAACAGTGGATCAAATAACAAATCTAGTATGGCTACTGTGGCTCAATAGGAAAAGTAGTTGTCTTGCAATCAGAAGGTTGTGGGTTCGATTCCAGTTTCCTCCTGCCATATGTCAATGTGCCCCTGGGCAAGGCACTTAACCTCAAGTTGCCCACTGATCTGTATGAATGTGTGAGTGTTAGTGAGTGCGATTGGGTGAATGTGGTGCTAGTGTAAAGCGCTTTGAGCAGTCTGTATGACTGGAAAAGTGCTACATAAGTTCAGTCCATTTACCATTTAAGGGATGAGCATGACAATCTATGAATGCACAACATGTAAAACCTTGTAGCAGATGGACTAGAGCATCAGAAGACCACACTACTTGCCACACCTGTCAGCTAAGAACAGTAAACTATGCTCACAAAAATTATACAGTAACAGATTGGAGAAACGTTACCTCGTCCTATGAGTCTCAGTTTTACATTCAGATAGTGGGATCATTAACAACATGGAACTATGGATTTATCCTGCCTTACATCAACAGTAAGTGGTGTGTAGGATATTTTCTTGGCACAATTTGAGCCCCTTAGTCTGAGTGTCATTTAAATTCCTCAGCCATATAGAAGATTGTTGCTGACCACAACCATCCCTTTACATCCACAGTGCATCCATTTTTGATAGGTATTTCTATCTGGATAACACACCATGTAACAAAGCTCAGATTATCTCAAGCTGGTTTCTTGAACATGAAGATGCGATAACCGTACTCCAATGGCCTCAACAGTCATCTTAAAGCTATTCAGTAGTTATGCTTTGGGATGTTGTGGAACACAAGATTTTCATTATGGATGCAGAACCTCTGATCCACTGTAACTATGTGATGCAATCATCTTAATATGTCCCAAAATATATGAAGAATGTTTTCAACACCTTTTTGAACCTGTGCTATCTATAATTATGGGAGTACTGAAGGCAAACAGGAGCACAATCCAGTATTAGCAAGGTGTACCTAAAAAAACAAGCTGTTTTCACATGGAAATCCCAGTCTTATTTTTGTCTCATGTCCCAGTCACATAGCACATTTCCATGATACAGTTTACTTTGTTTTCTTACCCAAACAGTCTCCATTCTGATATGTTGGTATCAGGTGCTGCCACAAGGCAGCATTAATACACTTACTTTTTTACTACATAATGCCCTGACACAGTACATGTTCAGTTGTTCAAAGTTCACAAAGAGTTTGCATTGAAGTGTGTTTAGTGGTCTGCAGACCACAAGAGACTGGTCATGTATGGAACTAAATGGAATCATGGAACTAACCAAGCAACTAAATGATCTCCAGCTGAGCAACAGGTGTTTTGCTTTAAAGAAAACCCCTGGATGTGTCTTCTTAGAAGCAAAGAGCTCTGGCCCTTATCAGACTGTAATAGTTGACATTTCTCTTCAATGTTGTATTGATGACAATGAGCAAGGGGCTGGGAGTGGTTGGCCATGGACCAGAGAGACGGTGTGCAGTTGTCAGCCTCTCCGTATAGGTTAATGTAGAGCAGGTTTATTCTTGTTCCAGCACACCTAATGCAAATGGCTGGAATAATCCCATATCTTGTAATCCTTTTTCACAAAGGCCTGGCAAAATGCCATTTGTTTGATTGAAGTGTGTTGAAGAAGGGATGCATCTAAATGTTGCAGTAGAGTAGCTCTCGTGGACCTGAGCTGAAAGCCCCTACTCTTGACCATCAGAAAGGAGGTTTAAATGATTTAACACATTTTTCCTCTTGTGGAACTGTCGAGCAAGTCAAGAGGGTTTAGCTGTCCTGCCCACTTGTGTTTCAGAAGCTCATCCATTTCAAAGTCCCGGCCTCCACCTGTCAGAGGATCACCAGCTTCCTAAAGGACCGGTAGCAGCAGGTGAGGCTGGGGAGTGTCTTCTCCAGCACAAGCCCCCAAGGGGTGTTTTCTCTCCTCACTCCTCTTCTCTCTCTACACAAATGACTGCACCTCAGCGGACCCGTTTGTAAAACTCCTGAAGTTTCCAGATGGCACCACTGTTGTTGGACTGATCCAGGACAGTGATGAGTCTGCATACAGGCAGGAGGTGGACCAACTGGTACACTGGTGTGGTCAAAACCACCTGGAACTTAACCCACTCAAGACTGTGGAGATAATGGTGGACTTTTGGAGAACACCTACCCCATACACCCTCCTCTCCATCCTCAACAACACTGTGTCTGCTGTAGACTGCTTCCGGTTTCTAGGAACCACCATTTCTCGAAACCTGAGATGGTCCTCACACATAGACAATGTTCGGAAGAAGGCCCAGTAGAGACTATATTTCCTGAGGCAACTCAAGAAGTACAACTTTCCACATGAGCTGCTGGTCATCTTCTACACTGCCATAATTAAGTCTATCTTGTCTTTGTCCATCTTAGTGTGGTTTGGCTCATCCACAAAACAGGACAGATCTAGACTACAATGAACAATCAGGGCTGCAGAGAGAATCATCAGGGCTGACCTTCCCTCTATCCAGGACGTATACAGGTCTAGGGTCCCCACACACCCTGCACACAAACTGTTAAGACTGTTACCTTCAGGTCGGTGATACAGAGCGCTGTCTGCTAAAAGCAGCCGCTAGAGAGACAGTTTCTTCCCTCAGGCTGTTTCTTTGATGAACACTTGACAGTCAGAGTTCCAGAACAACACCATGTATACTTGGACTGATCTCATATTATATTCTATTGTGAAGTCAATTGTGTATATATGTACATTGAACATTCTTTGTTCTTGAGAGCAAAGTGTACCACAGTCAAATTCTTTCTTTGTCTGTATAAACTTGGCAATAAAGTTGATTCTGATTCATGGATGTAAAAGCTTAGAATCAGGTCCATTAAGGCATTTTGGGGGCATGTTGCATAAAAATAGGATCCCAGGAATGCATTTAAGGGATATCTTGACTTTGATTAACCAAGTCAAGATATTTGTCGTTGGCATTTTCAGCACAAAGACAAACATGTTCCCTTGTATTCTGTTTATGATGTTCAAGGATCAGATCTAAAGCTAAATCCGTGAGGAGAGACATGTTTCTGTTTTGGGAACGTCATGGCCTCATCTTGGCTTTTTGTACTTGTAGTTGTGTTTGCATCTTTAAACCTTAACCATTTGTGTGGACTAGAGTGGTTCGCAGCCACGTTTGAAGTGACTGGGATAGTTAGCTTGTCAAAGTCAAAAAGGTCAACTCCTCTACCCCTGGGTTACGGATTGGTTAGAAAAAACAGGAGATGGATAGACAGATTGGTTCCTCATCTGCAGAAATGAGGGTACTACTTGGCTCTGTCATAGTGAAGAAAGAATGAAGCCAAATAGCAAAGCCCAGGATGTTTGGACATGCTTGGACATTCATCTAAGTATGACAAATACTAAAAATGACAGTCCAGACATTCTCTCTCTTAAAAATACTGAAGAGCAAGAAGCCATGCATCACAGACATATAACAAATGAGAGGAATGTGCACACACTCATTCTCACTTGGATCTTTGAGAAGGCATGTATGACAAATACAATAAGCGAGTGGAATGACGTATGAGGCTGCAATGTCTTGTGGCCCTGCTGTGACACACAATAAAAAAAAAAAACTTTGATTACATTCCTCAGTGAGCAGTTATATCCTACTTTCCAATCTCACTGCCGCCAGCCTGTGTTTTAAGCCCAGACACCTTGTTTTCATGGTGCAGAGCAGTGATCTGGATCCTGTGGGGGGTGACTCAGCCATGAAGCATCTTTTTGATTTCCTGAGCTGTAGACCTCCCTACATTTAATGTTCCACCTGTCAGAGGACAAAGTAGGGGGAGAGAAAAAAGGGTACTAAAATTATAACAAGTATAGAACCCGGTACAGCTGTAATTTAGACCTGAGTTTTGGTCCTTAAACCTTCACCTATACTACCCTTACACTTGTGAAAGATATCTATAAACACAGAATACATTATTTATTGCAATAGCATAATTAAAACAAATCTAAAACGTCTGTTCTTTAAGTGCTTTTTTCAGTAGGGAATAAACAAATTAATAAATTTATATTTACGTTCTTTTTTACTTATTGATAATTATATAGAATACATGTAACCAAAGCATTTGGTAATTAAAACTATTTTAAGGGGATGACTGTGTTAATGAAATTTCCGTTTTTGATCCATGGCCTCCTGTTCCCTGTAGTATAATATGTTGTGAGACAGATAAACATTTTTCTTACTCTCACTCTCAAAATGGGAAGGGCAAGAGAACATGCCCTTCAAGTTAGGCAGATGTGTGTCAATCTTCATGTTAGGAAATGGCTACTGGCCTAAACCACCCTATATCCACAGTCAACGCAATAGTTTAAAAAGTTTTAAACAAGTGGAATTGTGATCAACAAGGAAGGTTAACCAAAAAAATTGTTTTTGGTTAACCATCACAAATATCAACATATAGTTTCCTAATAAAGGATGATAAGGTTCTGTGAACCTTCTTAGACTGCATTTCATAATAAAGTCTTCAACTACCAAGACATTCTGAACAAAGATTTGGTGGCTTCTTTTGGAAAACTGAAAATGGGTCATTGTTGGATCATTTATCGGAAAAAAGATCCAAAACACATGGCCAAGACAACACAGCAATGGTTGTCCAGACACAAAATCAACCTTCTTCCATGTCCATCTCAGTCACCAGACTTGAATCCTGTACAAAAAAATAAAACTTGTGGGGTTAGCTAAAAAGAAGAGAGCATAGGAAAAGAGGTAGGACTCTGGAAGATCTGGAGAGATTCATCTATGCTGGGTGAGATGATTCTGTCACAACAAAACTGGTTTAGCTGGTTTTGCAAAGTGTTACCAATTGATAATATTTTATATTACCACAAAAAAGTAGCCACTTGATTAAGAACTGACAAGTGAAACTAAAAGTCATTTTTAGGATATTTCTTTTGCACTGGCATACCTGAAAATGGACCACGACAAAAGACTAATACTAGTTTAAAATCCCCAACTGGAAAACCTGTACTTACAGCTTGTACGTTGCCTGATATGGGGCACTGACTGTTTGCTCACTGAGTCATTGCTGATGGATGTTCTCACATTGTGAAAGTGTTGTGTTTGATCCTCCAGTTATGGGAAAATAGGGGATTTCTGATGGCTAGAGCTCAGGTTGGAGAGCCAAAAAAGCTGAGTCATTTTAACCAGATGAGAAATTTGTTCTCATAAACAATAAATTCCTATTGCAAGCAGGCTTCACATACAGGGGTTGGACAATGAAACTGAAACACCTGGTTTTAGACCACAATAATTTATTAGTATGGTGTAGGGCCTCCTTTTGCGGCCAATACAGCGTCAATTCGTCTTGGGAATGACATATACAAGTCCTGCACAGTGGCCGGAGGATTTTAAGCCATTCTCCTTGCAGGATAGTGGCCAGGTCACTACGTGATACTGGTGGAGGAAAACGTTTCCTGACTCGCTCCTCCAAAACACCCCAAAGTGGCTCAATAATATTTAGATCTGGTGACTGTGCAGGCCATGGGAGATGTTCAACTTCACTTTCATGTTCATCAAACCAATCTTTCACCAGTCTTGCTGTGTGTATTGGTGCATTGTTCTCCTGATACACGGCACCTCCTTCAGGATACAATGTTTGAACCATGCATGGTCCTCAAGAATGGTTCGGTAGTCCTTGGCAGTGACGCGCCCATCTAGCACAAGTATTGGGCCAAGGGAATGCCATGATATGGCAGCCCAAACCATCACTGATCCACCCCCATGCTTCACTCTGGGCATGCAACAGTCTGGGTGGTACACTTCTTTGGGGCTTCTCCACACCATAACCGTAACTTTCCCGGATGTGGGGAAAACATTAAAGGTGGACTCATCAGAGAACAATACATGTTTCCCAGAAACAGTCAAAAAGGCAGTTTAAAAGAAAATAAAAAAACTAAACCATGTTGCAGGTATTTTGTTTGTAATAGTTGGACGGTAATACAGTGAGACAAGTAGACAGGCAAAGGAAATTTAATAACATGCCAAAAAATGAAAGGAGCACAAGGAAACCGACATAAGCATAACTGAGTAACAGACATAACCATAACTGAACAACAGAAGCATAACTCAATGACAGAACTGTAATAAAAATATCTTATTACTGTACTGATGATCAAACAGAGCATTTTAAATTTTCCTTGTATATAAAATATACACATTTTATTTTCATGTAAATCTCACTTAGTGGGTTGTGAACATTATATTATCATTTTCTATAGTTTTATGCAGACTGCGCTGCAGGAGGAGAGACCACAGTTCCAGGTTTGGATGCAGTTTCCAAAATCTCCGTGACCCTTGTTAAAATAAGGTGAGATCTTTCCATGTAATCCATGCAACATTTAGTAACTGCTCACAGTTAACTCCATAAAAGTAACAATAAAGATCATTATGTGTAATCCATGCAATAATTATTAAAACACACAGTTGAAGCGGTAGGAAGTAAAACAAGCATGTTCTCATATTCTGGAGCTGAGAGACTGGAGAGGCCTGTGTGGAGCCACATATTATCTGCCACATGTTATCTGTCTTATCTTTTGCAAAAATATAAACAAGTATATCAAAAGAAATGATTTTACATTCTTTTACATTCTTTCACATGTATTAAAATTAAATTAGTAACCTTTGATTAACAAGTAAAATGATGTATGATTGAAATGTGGGTAAGAACTGAGAATTAGAGTAAAAAAACATTAAGGTTTGACATTCTCAATCAGCTATAAATGAAAGAGATATAACGTTAATCATTTGTGAAGCATGAATAGAAAGAATGAAATGATGGTTTTCCAACTGTGTTTTAAAGTAAATGCTGAAAGCTGAAGAATGGAATGTGTAATACTGTGTAACGTTTAAAACTGAGCTGAATAGGTTGCGCAATAACTGAGAAGCCTAATAAGGGGCTGACTGGTGAAAGCATCAAGCACCATAAAAGCAATGCTGAAGGAGGGAACGGGGTTGTTTCCTCGCAGAAGACCAGCGAACAAGATCGGATGGAGAAAAGAAGCTTAGATGGAAAAGGAACAGAGACACAGCCCCACTGATCGACTGCATTAAAAAAGAGGATCAACCCGTGTGCCCAGAAAGGACTGTGTCTCAAGATTAAGAATCTGATTTAATCTAAAGCCTTTTTATCCTAACAATTAAAGAAAGCATATACAATTCTAGTTAAATAGTGGACATTCAATTATTTGAGTCACCGTAATTTTTGGTTTTTCATTGGTGGTAAAAAGTCTTGTTGCCTGGTTCCAAGATATTTTAGGAGGTTTTTATAGGCTGCCTTAGCCAAGTTTGTTAAAACAGCGCCCTTGGGGCTTGTGCCGAGCCACTAAAATCAACATAACCCATATACCAAGAGCCAGTTGTAAAATTAGGGAATGAGCAGCCGTGAACAAAAGTGACTGTTGAAAGTGTGGATGGCTGCAATAGGCAACTCAGTCGTCCAGACCACCAGTTGAAGAAGGACGAGACTTTTGTATGAAGGCTGTCAGAGGCTAAGCGAGTCATTTCCAGACACCAGTTTAAACAGAACTTTCATTAAACCTGCTTAGTAAGACCTTTCAGGTTTGGGGAAGTCTGGGCCCGTTGGATGGAGAGCTGGTTTGAGCAATTCCTTTAGACATAGGGACGTAGGTGGGAGGAGTTAGCTCATCGGACAACGAAACCCTCTTCACCCTTGTGTCCTGCCATGCTCTACCTCACTATGCATCTATGCATCTTCTACTTTATGTAAATATTTGCTTATTATTAGACAGCCAAGGTATCAATTCCCTGTACTTCTGGGCTGATTGTTTTTATTTATTCTAATAAATAAATGTTTTACTAAAAACCTTTTTTTCTGTTTGTGCTTTAGGTATCTGAAATTAGTTTGCCTGATAATGATAATAAAAGAAAAATAAGTGTGTTAATCAGTGTTTAGTAGTTATTATAGTTGTAAAGCAACAACTAAACCCTTTGCAGGTTGCTAAAAAAATTAAATGTAAAATAATGATTTAAACCTTCCGGCTTATGGATCCACTGCCACCTAAATAATATTGGAAGGAATTAATCAAATGTATAACTCTAAAGCTGGTCATCATCAGTTGAAACAAAAAACTTATTTATTAGCCAAGACTCTTTTTAATTATGTAAAGGAGTATAGCCATCTGCAAGACCGAAGGTGTTTTGCAGTTTTCTTCACAATTTCTCCATACGTCATTAGGCAGATTTAAATAAGTTGTCCGTGGCCTTTCTGAGCAATTAAAACAGAACGTACAAAATTTCCTCGGATTCCTTTTACAGAGGTAAAACAAATCCTGGGGCTTTAAATCTCAGGGCTTCAATGGAAAAGGGGCTATAGAGGAGATTTCACACATGTGAAACAGGCAAGATAACTGACTAAAGGGCAAGGAGACGGAAGATTCAGAATCAGAATCAGCTTTATTGCTAGGTTCGTACGTATTGTGTGTTGCCCCATCGCAGGGCAACACACAAACAACCAAGTACACACTCATGCAATTTAGAGAGACAATTAACCTAACAGGCATGTTGTTGGACTGTGGGAGGAAGCCGAAGTACCCCATGAAAGCCTGACAGTTTCTGTGCAGGATGTGTGGGCTCTGCAGAGATTTTAGATGTCCTTTTCCTCACTCGTAGATCTGTATAAGTCCTGAATAGAGGGAAGGTCAGCCCTGATTATTCTCTCTGCAGCCCTGATTGTTTGTTGCAGTCCAGACCTGTCCTGTTTTGTGGTGAGCCAAACCACACCTTCTGGTGAGGAGGTGATAGAACTGACAAGATTATAATGTTGAGAGAGTACAGATCCTTCTCAAAACATTAGCATATTGTGATAAAGTTCATTATTTTCCATAATGTCATGATGAAAATTTTACGTTCATATATTTTAGATTCATTGCACACTAACTGAAATATTTCAGGTCTTTTATTGTCTTAATACGGATGATTTTGGCATACAGCTCATGAAAACCCAAAATTCCTATCTCACAAAATTAGCATATTTCATCCGACCAATAAAAGAAAAGTGTTTTTAATACAAAAAACGTTAACCTTCAAATAATCATGTACAGTTATGCACTCAATACTTGGTTGGGAATCCTTTTGCAGAAATGACTGCTTCAATGCGGCGTGGCATGGAGGCAATCAGCCTGTGGCACTGCTGAGGTCTTATGGAGGCCCAGGATGCTTTGATAGCGGCCTTTAGCTCATCCAGAGTGTTGGGTCTTGAGTCTCTCAACGTTCTCTTCACAATATCCCACAGATTCTCTATGGGGTTCAGGTCAGGAGAGTTGGCAGGCCAATTGAGCACAGTGATACCATGGTCAGTAAACCATTTACCAGTGGTTTTGGCACTGTGAGCAGGTGTCAGGTCGTGCTGAAAAATGAAATCTTCATCTCCATAAAGCTTTTCAGCAGATGGAAGCATGAAGTGCTCCAAAATCTCCTGATAGCTAGCTGCATTGACCCTGCCCTTGATAAAACCCAGTGGACCAACACCAGCAGCTGACACGGCAGCCCAGACCATCACTTGACACTGGACTTCTGGCATTTTGGCATTTCCTTCTCCCCAGTCTTCCTCCAGACTCTGGCACCTTGATTTCCGAATGACATGCAGAATTTGCTTTCATCCGAAAAAAGTACTTTGGACCACTGAGCAACAGTCCAGTGCTGCTTCTCTGTAGCCCAGGTCAGGCGCTTCTGCCGCTGTTTCTGGTTCAAAAGTGGCTTGACCTGGGGAATGCGGCACCTGCAGCCCATTTCCTGCACACGCCTGTGCACGGTGGCTCTGGATGTTTCTACTCCAGACTCAGTCCACTGCTTCCGCAGGTCCCCCAAGGTCTGGAATCGGCCCTTCTCCACAATCTTCCTCAGGGTCCGGTCACCTCTTCTCGTTGTACAGCACTCTGGGAACAGCCTATTCGTTCAGAAATTTCTTTCTGTGTCTTACCCTCTTGCTTGAGGGTGTCAATAGTGGCCTTCTGGACAGCAGTCAGGTCGGCAGTCTTACCCATGATTGGGGTTTTGAGTGATGAACCAGGTTGGGAGTTTTGAAGGCCTCAGGAATCTTTTGCAGGTGTTTAGAGTTAACTCGTTGATTCAGATGATTAGGTTCATAGCTCGTTTAGAGACCCTTTTAATTATATGCTAATTTTGTGAGATAGGAATTTTGGGTTTTTATGAGCTGTATGCCAAAATCATCCGTATTAAGACAATAAAAGACCTGAAATATTTCAGTTAGTGTGCAATGAATCTAAAATATATGAATGTTAAATTTACATCATGACATTATGGAAAATAATTAACTTTATCACAATATGCTAATATTTTGAGAAGGACCTGTAGATGAGTGGCATGAGAACCAGGTGTAACTAATCGGGGGAATGTAGTGCAGCTGGGTAAGAGGCAGATTAGCAAAAACTGAGTGAAAGTAAACAAAGAGGTAGCTGAACCAAAACACAAAAGGAACACTTCATTAGAATCTTACAAGTAACAAAAAGAACTGAACACAAGAAATAACAAAAAAAAAACTTAACACAAAGGAACAAACATAAACAAATAGATCTAAACAACAATAAACAAACCAAAGTAATGCAAATACTAAAAGAAATGAAAACCAAAACTAAAATACCTAAAGACCATGACAGCAGGACCCTGCCTACTTCATCTGCCTGTAGACCCACTTTTACCTGCAAAAAAGAAATCACAGTAATTGTTTTCTGACTAAATAGTGACATTTCTAGGTGTATTTTGGTCCACTCTTCTTTCCAATGTCCTTCACTGAGCTCTGCACACCTCTTTTAAAGGGAACGCACACCCGAGGCATCAGATGCATGTCAGAAAATACACTCCCGTTATTTTCTATGAAATAATGTTTGGCAACTGACGCTTCAACGCACTGATCATTTTCAAACCTGTTCTATTATGGAGAGCAGACTCTCCTGAACTAAACATAAACACAAATGGGACTAGATTCCAGCCCCCAAACCTGCTCTTGTCCTGCACCGCTATGGCAGATCTTCTTCTGTAGTAGCATTATAGCACCATTTCCATTGTGAAAATAGTTCAAAGCAGAGGATGAAAGATTAATTTTTGAGGTTGAAAAACATACATATGACCAACAGTTACATAATTATAAGGTTCCAACACAGCATTTCATACAGGTTAAGGTCTGAGTGTTGACTGGGTCATTATAACAACTTGATTCTTTTCTTTATCAACTATTCTGTTTTAGATGTGTTGCTGGGTTTCGGTTCTTTGTCCTGTTGATTATCAAGTCGGGGCAAAGCTTCAGCTAATGGATAGATAGCCTTGCATTTTACAGTCAAATGTAACTTTTTCCTGTGTGTAGTCTAATCTTTCTCAAAATGAAAGCAACAGTCAAACAGATATGAAGTAAATAAACGTTTTGTTGTAAGCTATGTAAATAATAATATTAGAAATATGTCTAAAAAGTAGATCTTCTGTGGAAGATTTAAAGGAGAGCAAAGTCTGTGTTCAAAGGATTTCAATCAAAGTGACTGTATTGTTAACCCTTTGACTGAGCTGCTCAGGAGGGAGGTCCGTATTTCTGCAGTGGAACAAGGGATTGGTTGACAGGAGATGACTGACAGGGTGCACTGCTGGTCCCCGATAGGCTGCTAAAACCTCCTGATCTGTCTCCACCAGTCCTTACCAATCAGGTGACAAGCTTTTATAAAATCAATGCAATCAATCTGTTCACACAATCAGCAGGAACAGCTCTAATAGAGTATTGTAATTTATCAATTCAGTTCACCACTCTTTTACTTCTTTAGGAACAAAACAACATAATTTTATCTCTTTTGGCCTAGTTTGTATTGTACAGCAAATACATTTTATTATGAGACTGAGTGGAGACCAGTTTAATTCTACTGTACTGTGTGTTTGAGTGTAAGCCAGCTTTTATCTTACAAACAGAATTGTGTGATCATTATTAAAACATATATTGATACCAAAGCTTTTCATACAGGCAAAAACATCAGGGTACATATTATTAAATGACAATTGTATGCATGCAGCACAAAACAGTATTGGTTTCAGTAAAGCTTCTGTAAAGAAAATTCTCAAAATGTTTTCTGTTTGCTTTATTTTAATGTCTACCAGATAAATATTATGATAGGACATGATAATCATAGGGCACATAGAGAAGGATCACCAGCTTGACATGTTCAATTACTTATTGCAGTTATTAGAAATCTGGGCAGCTGATTTCTGTTTTGTTGTCCAAAGAACACATGTTGACATACAGCAAGAATGTACACTGTATAATAAAACACATTATCAGTTTCTTGCAGTCAGAATAAATTTTTATTGTTTTAGGTCACCTAGCTTAATCCCATTTTCTAATTTGATGATCCAAGGTTTGCTTGGTGAGTTTAATTTTAGGTCCATCAGACTATGAAGTGTCACCAAAAATTAATGTCTTTGTCCCTGAGTGCACTTGCAAAATGTAACCTGGATTTCATTTAGATTTTGAAGTAACACCTTCTTCATCTGTAAGAGACCTTTGCGCACATGTCAGCACAGGACTTGTTTTACTATGGATATTGACACTCTTTTACCAGCTTTAGCCAACATCTTCACAGGGTCTTTCTGTTGTGGTGTTAATTTGCACCCAAAAAAAACATTTGTTTTTAGGAAATGGAAATTATCTCCTTCCTGAACAGTATGATGGCAGAACATTCCCAGGCTGTTAATACTTGCACACTTGTTTGAACATATGAATGTGGAAGGATCTGGAAAATGCATCCAACAGTGAACCAGACTTGTGGAGGTCCATTGTTTTCTACTTGATATCTTAGCTGATTACTTAAAATTTTCCTATGATGTCAGAAAAGGAAGTAGTGTGTTTGAAGTTTTGCCTAAACACACATCCACTGACATGCCTTCAAATATTTTAAATGTTTTTCATGAACCTATAAGGAGCTACTATAGCCATGACATCATCATCTGGGCTTCCTCAAAATTTTTTTGGTGCGTTCCAGCTGTTCTCGGAAGTCTGAATTTCCAACCTCCAAGCAAGAAATTTCAACTGGAACGCCCCAGAAAATCCGAGTTACGAGTCGGAGAGTCAGGGCAACGTGACCATACGTGACTACCGCATTCAAGATGACTGGTACTAGCATCAATAATATTTTGTTAAAACTGTATTATTTCCATTAAAATAGACATTCTCTCACAAACACGTTTACACGCAAATCTTATTTTTCATGCAAAAAGCAGGAAATGAACAGAATTGTTTGGGTATTAAAAAATCTCCTAAATTCAAGGGATGGATGGATGGATGGATGGATGGATGGATGGATGGATGGAATTTTACTTAAATGTTATACTTTGTACTTTTCCATACCAAATAGCAGTCTATGGGGTAAAAATTAATCTATAGGGGCTAACTGCCAAAATTGTCCTTATTTTTTATTTTTTAAGCAGTGTATATGTTGCCATGGTCAGTAAGAATATTCAGAATGCCTTAACAAAAAAACTATAAAAATCCTTCAGAAACCTGGTGACTGCTGATGCAAGACACTTTAAAGGCAACAACAGAAATACCAGGTAAGAAATACATTTTCTTTGTTCTTTAAAGGACCACAACCAAAGTGTGAACCAGTTTAATTTGTCAGCTTCACAGTACAATTTGCTTGATAAAACGTTACAACACAGCAACAACAGTTTTCTCAGTTTAGCTTTGTCTTTTTGTTTATGGAAAAAGAGATGATGTGATGAAAAAAACTAAAACCACACAAAACACGCAAACCCTCAGGAACATCATCAGTCATTCAGTGGTGAGCACCAAGTAGACCGAGGAGCTTCAGAGGCACCACAAAGAAACGTTTATTGTCTTTGGCAGGACAACATGAAATAATAGTGCTTCCAACTGCGTAAAGACTACATCTCTTGTTCATTTACATACACAAAACAACCGTGGGTGAATATAGGCATGCATTACACATGTGCACTTGTAAACAAAAAGCCACATAGTGTGTGCTGCATGCTTGCTTTACAGACAGCAAGATGATGATGTGGTGTGGAAACAGTCCTGAAATTGGACAGAGACCAGTGAACATTTGCTATTTAAAAGTTGAAAAGAAATCATAAGAAAGATGAATAAAAGTATTTCCTGAAGTAGTTTTATTATGTGCTCAACACAACCTTAGGGTTTCAAGTGTTTCATGTGTAAAAGCTTTGCCCTCATTGACCGAAGCCTGTGTTTGTGGTCAAGCTGAAGAGTTGAGATCAAGCAGAGATGAACATTGACTGGAGAAGAGCTAGTTTTTTGTTGTCATGGCTTGTGATTTTGGTTGTGTTTTGTATTTAATTTTTATTTGTAGCTTTTTTAAATAAAGGGCCATGTTCCAGTTATTTTTAATTAATTTTTCCCAACTATTATCTCTGGAAAGGTCCGTTTTTAGTGTTCATTTTACAATCACAATGTGCAGTTTTATAAAGGTTTTTCAACTCAGTTCCATTATTAACTCTCTCATCTGGTGTTAACTTTTCATTAGATCTGCTGGATATTTTTCCATTTCATACAAATTGTTCTCTGTCCTATCATCATGTGGCATTAATGTGTGCTCCTGTCTTTTCTGGTAGTTGTTTTCTGGATTATCTACCATATCAACACAATTATTTTCATTAAAGATTTGTTTTGGCACTAGTGGCCTTTATTGACAGTTACCAGCCAGGAAACGGGCAGAGAGGCACCTGCTCTACAGGTGCATGCTGAACTGGACAAGGAAATCCATATCAACAATTTCTTTAGATGTGAAGGGCTGTTTTCATGTTTTAAAATTACGCCTGAGTAGATCATTGTACATGTTCAAGAAAGTTACAAACTCATTGAAATGGGCATTCACTTTAAATTAGATTCTTTTCACCCAGATATCCATATCTTAATTTTGCATTAAAATAACAAATGACCAAATTCGAAAGTCCAGTTTCACAAACCTTTTCAGATCTGTAGTCATAGTTGAAATTTTCAAAAACTGCTCTTTGGCTCTAACAGAACAAAAAAGTTTTAAAATCTTTTTTGGTTTTCTTGCATGTTTCTATAGTACATTGAAAACTTTAATATTTTGGCACTTTCATTGACTTATCAGCAAATGTGTACACTAGGTTAATACAAAGAATCAATCTGTACATAGTTAAATCTTCCTCATGACTATTAATTCTCTCTGACAAGCTGGAAATCAACCCCTAGACAAGACCCTTACTGATAGAGACACATAATTGTTTTAATGGTGCTGATCTGAGGTTGTTTGCCTCTTTTTTTCCACCCTCTTTCTGAGAACTGACCACCAGATCTCAATTGGAAACTGTGAGGTTTCTTGACCAAACTGTTTAATGTTTTGAGCTTTGACTTTATTATCACTTTTTACAGTGCTTCATCATCCAAGAAAACACAGAGGTTGTCACTGAACCATCTCTGAATTGTCTAAAGACGTTTCTCCAGAAGAATGCTCAAAATTATTTATGCATTGCTAGTGTTTTTTGAACAGAAGTAGGAGGAAACCTAGTACCTTGGATAAAAAGTAGCTCACACACTGAGTTTATCACACCAAACAGGACCCATGGTAGCTCTTACCTTTTTTCCAGATACCCGACACAATCAGAAGGAAAGTTCATCAATTATAAAAACTTTACTCCAGTCTTGTGTTGTCTATCCCTGTATTTCCTGCAGAATTTCAGTCTTTCCTTGGTGGTTTTTGAAGACAAACGTGGCTTCTATGCTGTCCTTCTTGTCAAAAAGCCTTTATCTCACAGTGCTTACAGATGTACTCGCACCAAGTTGATACCAGGACTAATCAGGTTCTGAACCACTGGCAGCATTGTTCTTTTGCTGACTCCTGAGTTGGACATCCAGAAACCATTACTGCAGCAAAACATTTCACCTAGAAATTCCTGATCATTCCCTGTACTGTTGAACCCATTTTGATGCAAAGCAGCAGTGGCAGCAAACTTTCAATTGGAGGTAGCCATTGCTAACACAAGACCAGGATTTGAAGAACATAAATCTCGTGATACAGTGCTATCCATCCACTTTCTATACCTATTTAATTCTGTTCAGGTTAACGAGGGCAGGTAGTGCCCATATGTAAAGGTCCTTAAATAATTAAACTAAAGTTTTTTTTAGCTTTTTCAAAGATTCTACTTTGTTTATAGGGACTATACTAACACGAAAATAGTTTTGTTATGTCCATGTTTGAATTTTTGCAATTGCCAATGACAGTTTGGGTGCAATTTTTGATAGGCCATTGCATGGTTTCTTAACCATGATCCTCAGGGCCAGGTGTCCTACATGTTTTAGGTGTTTCCCTGCTGCCACACACCTGACTTAAATAATTAGGTAATTAACAGGCTTCTGCAGCTCTTGATGGTAGTAATGCAATCATTTAAATTAGGTGTGCTGAAGCAGAGACACATCTAAACTATGAAACACTGTGGGCCCTGAAGACCAGGGTCCTGAAACACTGAGCTTTTGTGTTACATTCAATGCATCAACACTCTGCAGGCCAATTATAAATTTTGCCATTTGGAAAGAGGTTTGTTGCCCTTCATGTCCACAACTGATGTAGTTTTGTGCCCGAGATGGTGAATGTCATATGGTTGGGACATTTTGATGAGGATGAGGAAAATGTGAATAAATTGCAGCAAGCATTTCACATTTGCATGTTTGCATAGTTGTATATTCCCTGATTTCATGTTGGGCAGCCCTAGTGTTAAGATAAAAAAATCAAATGTTTTATTCTATATTAAATTTACATAAAAGAAATTTCTCAGTATCTAGCAAGACAAGTATGAAAGTATGTACATACAGTACAGACCAAACGTTTGGACACACCTTCTCATTCAAAGAGTTTTCTTTATTTTCATGACTGAATATTATAGCTTCACAATGAAGGCATCAAAACTATGAATTAACACATGTGGAATTATATACTGAACAAAAAAGTGTGAAACAACTGAAAATATGTCTTATATTCTAGGTTCTTCAAAGTAGCCACCTTTTGCTTTGATTACTGCTCCGCACACTCTTGGCACTCTGTTGATGAGCTTCAAGAGGTAGTCACCTGAAATGGTTTTCCAACAGTCTTGATGTAGTTCCCAGAGATGCTTGGCACTTGTTGGCCCTTTTGTCTTCACTCTGCGGTCCAGCTCACCCGAACCATCTCGGGTTTGGGGTTCAGGTCTGGTGAATGTGGAGGCCAGGTCATCTGGTGCAGCAACCCATCACTCTCCTTCTTGGTCAAATAGCCCTTACACAGCCTGGAGGTGTGTTTGAGGTCATTGTCCTGTTGAAAAATAGATGATGGTCCAACTAAACGCAAACTGGATGGAATAGCATGCTGCTGCAAGATGCTGTGGTAGCCATGCTGTTTCAGTATGCCTTCAATTTTGAATAAATCCCCAACAGTGTCACCAGCAAAGCACCCCCACACCATCACACCTCCTCCTCCATGCTTCACGGTGGGAACCAGGCATGTAGAGTCCATCCGTTCACCTCTTCTGCGCCGCACAAAGACACGGTGGTTGGTACCAAAGATCTCAAACCTGGACTCATCAGACCAAAGCACAGATTTCCACTGGTCTAATGACCATTCCTTGTGTTCTTTAGCCCAAACAAGTCTCTTCTGCTTGTTGCCTGTCCTCAGCAGTGGTTTCCTAGCAGCTATTTTATCATGAAGGCCTGATTCACAGTCTCCTCTTAACAATTGTTCTAGAGATGTGTCTGCTGCTAGAACTCTGTGTGGCATTGACCTGTTCTCTAATCTGAGCTGCTGTTAACCTGCGATTTCTGACGCTGGTGACTCGGATGAACTTATCATCCGCAGCAGAGGTGACTCTTGGTCTTCCTTTCCTGGGGCGGTCCTCCTGTGAGCCAGTTTCTTTGGAGCACTTGATGGTTTTTGCGACTGCACTTGGGGACACTTTCAAAGTTTTCCCAATTGTTCGGGCTGACTGACCTTCATTTCTTAAAGTAATGATGGCCACTCATTTTTCTTTACTGAGCTGCTTTTTTCTTGCCATAATACAAATTCTAACAGTCTATTCAGTAGGACTATCAGCTGTGTACTGTATCCACCTCCTGCACAACAAAACTGATGGTCCCAACCCCATTTATAAGACTTGAAATCCCACTTATTCAACCTGACAGGGCACACCTGTGAAGTGAAAACCATTTCTGGTGACTACCTCTTGAAGCTCATCAACAGAATGCCAAGAGTGTGCGTAGCAGTAATCAAAGCACAAGGTGGTAACCAAAGTTAGTGTTGCTTCGGTGTGTAAGTTTGCCAAAACAATGTCGGACTCCGTAATTTTCTCTGGTCCCCTCCCCAATCTGACCAGTGGTGACATGTTTAGCCGCATTCTGTCATTCAACCGCTGACTGTCTAGGTGGTGTCCAGAAAACAATGTGGGCTACATTGATAATTGGCGAACATTTTGGGGAAAACCTTGAATGGAGCAGCTCTTCTTTCTAGGAATCTGGCCAAATTTATTAGTTCTCCAAACCTCTGACAACCCAGGGTTCAGACCAGGAAGCAGGGTCGTAGTTTAATACTCCTCTCTGCAGCTTCTGTACTGCTACCCACCCATTACCCTATTAAGACAGTGTCTCACCCACGGCCAAAATTGAATAGATTTTAAAATAATCTCAAATGAGGAAATCAGGAAAATCTAATAAAAATAAACACAACTCAGACTAAAAAGAAAAATAAAACAATTAAATGTGGCTTACTGAACATAAAATCTCTCTCTTCAGAGACTTTGCTAGTTAGTGACCTGATTTGTGACAATCAGATTGATTTATTTCGCCTCACAAAAACCTGGCTGCAGCAAGAGGATTATGTTACTATAAATGAGTCAACTCCTACTAATTATTTAAATTTTCACATTCCTCGAAATACTGGGTGAGGAGGAGTAGCAACCATCTTTCAGTCCGATTTATTGACTAGTCCCAAAACAACCAATAGCTACAACTCTTTTGAATATTTAATCCTTAGTTTTCCTCATCCAAATTGCAAAGCACTAAAACCACTTCTGTTTGTTGTTTTGTACCGTCCACCTGGCCCCTACTCTCAATTTTTAGATCAGTTTTCAGACCTTTAATCTGATTTAGTGTTAAATACAGATAAGGTTATTATAGTGGGGGATTTTAACATTCATGTTGATACTGAAAGTGATAGCTTAAATATAGCCATTAATGCTATCTTAAACTCAATTGGCTTTGCAAAAAACATTAACAAACCTACCCACCTTTGTCTTCATTGTCTGGACCTTGTGCTGACAAATGGCATTGAGTGTAAAGACATAACAATATTTCCTCATAACCCTGTCCTGTCTGACCATTTTTTAATAACCTTTGAGTTTAATTTAACCGAGTACTCCACACCTGAAAGAAAATTTCATTATAGTAGATCATTATCAGACAATGCTGTAACAGCCTTTAAAGAATCTGTTCCACTTTTGATTTCCTCATTATCACAGAATAGCACAGTGGAGGGCAATAATTTTGTTTCTTCCCCTTCACACATTGATTCTCTTGTTCATAATGTTACTTCATCATTGTGTGATGCATTAGACAATGCAGCCCCCTTGAAAAAGAAGGTAATTATTCATAGGAGGCTAGCTCCATGGTTTAATTCAGAGCTGCGTACTTTAAAGCACAATGTTAGAAAATTGGAGAGAAAATGGCGCTCTACACACCTAGAGGATTCCTACTTAATCTGGAAAAAATAGCCTACTGTTGTATAAAAAGACACTTCACCAAGCTAGAACAGCTTATTTCTCATCATTAATAGAAGAGAACAAGAATAATCCTAGGTTTTTCTTTAGTACAGTTGCTAAACTTACACAGAGTCATAGCTCTGTTCAGCCATCCATTCCCTTAGCTCTCAGCAGTCATGACTTTATGGGATTCTTCCAAAATAAAATTGATTCTATTAAAAAGAAAATCCTTGACATATTCCCGAAGATGATTACTTCATCCTCAGCAAGTCAGAACACATTGGAAGTAACTGTAGAACCTGATCTGTGTTTGGACTGCTTTGATCCTGTGGAGCTTCCTGAGTTATCAGAAATATTAGCTTCATCTAAACCTTCAATCCCTATGTTAGAGTCTTTAAAAAAGAAACTGCTTAGTCAATCACTTAACCTGGATGGCATTAAATTGACCTCCGATAATAAAGTAAAAAAAACCTTGGTGTTATTTTTGACCAGAACATGTCATTTAAATCCCATATTAAACAGGTTTCTAGGGTTTCCTTCTTTCATCTCCGGAACATTACCAAAATTAGAAATATCCTGTCCAGGAGTGACGCTGAAAAACTAGTCCATGCATTTGTTACTTCAAGGCTGGACTATTGTAATGCGTTACTATCAGGATGTCCACAAAATGCAGTTAAAAGCTTTTAGCTGATTCAAAATGCTGCAGCAAGAGTTCTGATGAAAATTAAAAAGAGAGATCATATTTCTCCTACTTTAGCTTCCCTTCATTGGCTCCCTGTTAAATCCAGAATAGAATTTAAAATTATCCTCCTCACATATAAAGCCCTTAATGATCTAGCTCCATCATACATCAGAGATCTGATGGTTCCATATGTTCCTAACAGAGCACTTCGTTCTCGGACTGCAGGTTTACTGGTGGTTCCTAGTCTCTAGAAGTAGAATGGGAAGCAGATCTTTTAGTTATCAGGCTCCTCTCCTGTGGAACCAGCTCCCAGTTTTAGACCGTGAGGCAGACACCCTGTATACTTTTAAGGCTAGGCTTAAAACTTTCCTTTTTGATAAAGCTTATAGTTAGAGTGGCTTAGGTTATCCTGAGCTATCTTCCGTATTTTTTTACCTCCATCTTCTTCCCTCCCTGTTGGATGGAGTAAGGGGGAGTCAGGTTTAGCCTAAACCGGCTCAGTTATGGTTGAGGTGCAAACACACCCTCCATTTCTGCTACCTGTATGACCCCTCTCTTTTCCAATGGTTATGGTCAATCTGACAGAGAGAGGTATACCAATCATTGTGGTTTTTAGTATAACAATGGCCATCAGTGGGCTCTAGATGGACAAACTGCCTACTTTTAAGGCTAGGGTTAAAACGTTCCTTTTTGATAAAGCTTATAGTTAGAGTGGCTTAGGTTATCCTGAGCTATCTCTGTAGTTATGCTGCTATAGGCGTAGGCTGCTGGAGGACATAATGACCAATTTCTCCCTCTTCGCTACATTCTCACACTACTCTCTAATTCTGCATTATTTGCTGTTATTTCAGTTTTTAACTTTATGTTCTCCCTCTTTTCTCTTCCTAGAAGCTACACCTGGCCTGATTCTGTGTCTACCTGTGACACTTTTCTGGAGAGGGGCAAAGTCCAAGCTTCTGCTGGCAACAACTTAATGCTCACCCTCTACCGATGATCCACATGGCCCAGTCTTTCAGTGTTTAGTGCAGCTGATCATCTCCCCCACCTCAACATCCTTCTCTGTCACACCAAACCCTCTGCATCCCTTACTACATCTATGAAGCTTCTCGGTGGTTGTCCTCTTCCCCAGAACCTGGCAGTTCTGATCCTCATTCATCATTTGTCCAATATGTCCACTATCCCTCATATCTTTTTTTTTTTTTTTAACCATGTCCTGTACGGCAGAGTAGCACTCAGAATTGTTGTCTGAGTGCCAAGAAAAAGTCCAACAGATTTACTTTCACAAGTGGAGCATTACAGCTAGTGCTTTAAAGCTCTGCTTGATATTCATAAAAATAAACTTTATTAGAAACTGCTTTGGGGTTATTTCAATTGTTACGGACACGGAGACAGAAATCAAAAGGAAAAACAAAAAGGCACGAAAGAGAGAAAGGGGGCCAAAAAGGAAAGGGGACAGAAGGAGAATAGAACGGAGGAAAGAAAAAAGGATGAAAAAATACAAGGTAACATCCTGCTTGCTTCTACACCTGCAGAAACATTCGTATTATCAGCTCCTTTATCAAAAGGTGCACGGTACTTATGAATGCAAGATGTATTTAGTGATAAATGCGGCCCCATATAGAACATTAGTGTATCTGTTAACACCTGAATCTAAACACCTGTGGGTCTGAGTGTGAGTGTGCATGAATATACAAGGTTTCGCCATAAAAATATCCAAAAGTGAGTGTAAGGAGCCACAGATCCGCCACCGTAACCCCCCGACCGAGCCCAGGGGTCCAGGCCCCGGCAAGCAGCCACCGGGAGTGAGTCAGTACACACCAAAGCACCCATCCCTGGATACCGAATCAAAAGTTCACCGGTGGGCAGAGATACCAACCACCGGCTGGTAGTGTGGCGGGGAGGGAATAGCAACACCCACACAGTGCAAGCACCACACACAGCCCCGCTCCAAGCACCCCCACTGCGTCCCGCCCCCACCACACAGCGCGCCGTGACAGCAAGGCAAGAGCCCCGCGCAACGCCGCCGGCAGACACCGTTGAGCACCGAGCTCACAACGGACCCCCGACCCCACACCAAGACGGTACAAACTCACCTGGCAAAAGGTCCACGGCCAGCCGCAAGCACTCGGGGTCGGCGTCCCCCACCTCGCCCCCCGCAACCACACCGACACCACATCGCTGCTACTGAAACGAAAGCCCAGGTAGAAACTATCCCTCATATCTAATAGTTTTAAACACTTGACTCCAAAATAAGCGACTGATCCCGTTTTTAGCTTTAGCCAATACCAATTATAATCACAAGAACCAGATAAAACTGATATTTTTAAAATTTATTGTTAAAATATAATTTAGCATGTTTACACGGTTGTAGTCTTGAACCTAAACCAGAAACTGTCCACTTATTGACTTCAACCCACAATAACTAGATGTGCACCTGGTTAGTGCAAATGACGCTATTTTAAGCTTTATATTAACTCTGGTAACAACATTATTAAAAGAAAAAACATCAGCATGTCATGCACCATTGTCAAAGAAAAACAGCATTATTTCTCAACAAACTCTCAAACCTTTTTTTATTTATCTCCAAGTGGTTGCATAGGTTCAATGTTGAGTTTTTAAATGCAGATAGATGTTTTTAGGCAAACTAAGTTGATATTGTTTAATAAAGTTGTTGCCTTTACTGTGCTTATATTTAAACTGGTCCCTTAAGTATGGACATGGCTTTTCTTCTTTTTCTTGGAGGTCAACCTTAGCTGTACTTGATGGATTTTAATAGCACCACTAGCATCTGATTGATCTGCCTTCATGTTGAGATCTGATTACTAACCCAAATCACTAATCACTGCCATTGGTGTTTGTTTCTTTTTTTCAATTTGAATATGATTTTTTGTTTTTACTCAGTAACGGATAGGATTTCAAAAGTAACAGTCCAGTCCGCCCTTGCTTAGGAGGAAAAGAGATGGCAAACAAAGGCAACAGAGATGGGAACAAGAGGAGTTAGGAGTAGGACTGTGAAGGGGTGTAAGGAAAAGTATGAACTCCTGCTCCATTGTGACCTGTTAAAATGACTCGATGAGCATTCAGGGTGATTCACGATGGAGAAGGGAGGCAAATCTGCTGTTTCTTTGCTTGGCAGAAAACAGCTCATGCTTGAATAACTCTTTGAAACTGATTTTGAAAGTGTGCCAATGCCAATTACTAGGTTTGTTTGAGATATCACTGACCTCTGTGTGCATGTTTGTGTGGATGTTTGGAAGGAAATCTTTGAGTAATTTTTCTCATGCACTAACTGTTCAGCATCGCAGCCAAACTATACAGCTGTTTTGTTATGCACGCCGCTCCAGGGGTCTAATTATGCTTGGTTTGAAAGTACAGACACCCCCATGTCAAAGACTGGCTATAAACTACACACAGTCATTAGTGGGTGAAATATACCTTAAACTCTATTATTTTGAATGCTTGACAATACTACATAAAGTCTTAACAAATAAAAACAATAAACTATTCATAGTTTTAGGGTTAGAATTGGTTACATTTCTCCACACAGTCAGGAATGGCATTTACTTAAACAAATTGGCTGTAAACGCTTTTTATTTGAAACCCAGGATGTAATTAGAAACTTGTGGCTAGGATATGTATGGGTGTACATGTGTGTGTGCTTTACTGTATGTGTGTTTTTCTTTTTCCCACATTAACTTTCTCCTCTTCATTATGTCAAGTAGCTCCCAAATATTTTGTGTCAGAAATAAAGTTTGCATGAGGAATTTTACAGGCGGTCGTTGCAAAAATACATTAGACTATATGGTCAGAAAACATGAAACTTACATGCTTAGTCAGACTGGAGACAAACTGAATATTGAGGAAAAATACTAATTTGTGTTTGTTAGTTTTTTATGTAACTTTTTTAATGCAGTTTATATATTCCAAGGTGACATAAATTTCCATATCAGTTACAATTATGACAACAAAAAATCACAGCCAGTTCAATTGAATTTCAGATGACAATTTTCTGCTAATGCCATTTACTTAGGTTTGGCCGGTTCTCCTTCCCACTGTAAAAAAGCAAAGCTGTCAAATTGCAGTCTACATATAATCACCAATGTGTTAATTACAATCGACAGGAATGTATTTGACATCTCCCCTGGCATTTAGTAGGGGATGGTGCAGGAGTATGGGGTGCCAGGGTCTCTTCCATAGGTGATCTGGACCCCCAATTCACCAAAGCGAGAGATCTCCGTCCAAATTCTGGGCACAAACCCAAGTTTTTTCCACATACAGGTTGGACTCTACCAGGATTGCTTCTGTCTGCAGTGTTAACGGAGAGGTTCTGGTTTCAGAATATCAGGGTCTCATTTTTGCTTTTTGCAGATGATGCGGTTTTGCCAGAGACTAATGGTGTGGTCAAATCTAACAGCTGAGATGACAGTCATGTCCTCTAACTCTGACGCCATAGTTGTCAAGCAGTAAAAAGAAGTACTGCGCCCTCCATGTTAGCATCAAGTTGAGGAGTCATCTTCTTGTCTTGTTCAGGAGAGGTACTTGAGATGGAGAAGCATGAGATGGATAGATTGAGGTTATATCTGCAGTTGTTTGAGCGCTGCTCCTTTTTAATATGATGAAGAAAGTATCGAAGCAAATTTGTCTCTCCATCTGTCTTTAGTCTTTGCCTGATGTCCATCAACTGTGTGGCAACTGTGTCCTTCAAATGTTACATATGCTGTGAATTACATTTTCTTGTAGAAGTCTTGCCTGGAGTCCCTCTAAAACCTCTCTAATTCTCTCTCCACTTTTTTGGTCACTACCCCCCCTCAGAGAAAACCAACCAGGAAAACATACCGGCCTTCTTGTACATTTTGTGATGCTAATTGCCCTCAACAGTTTCTCTCAGACCTCGTCCAGAAAACTGATTAGGCCAACCTCAACTGCCCAAGGATGGACATTCTTCTTCCTTGGTTTATTGGTGTCTGTTTCCTGCTTTTTAAGAATCGACCGCAGGACGTCAAAGAGGTTAAGGTTTGGATAGTTTTCTGACCTCAGGTCCAAAATGTTTTGACCTTCGAGTTCCTTCATTGTCACCTTTTCCTTGTGACACAGTGTTCCATTATGAAGGAACACTCTCAGAACATCACCAAATTGTTCTTAGATTGCTGGAAGAATTTGCTCTTGGATCTTTGATCCCAAATTTTTTATTGTATATGGTCTTGGACAGAATTGGGAAGAAGCCTACTTGCTTGGGGCAAAAGCAACACTATACATGGATTATAACAGGACTCTTCACTTTTGGCACAACAAAGGAATCATGGCAGCTCTCACTTTATTCTTCTCCAGGTGTCCTAAACCATCTGAAGGAGGATATGTCAGACACTTTGCAAGTAATCTTTTGCTGTCCATCATTATCATTTTTGCAGGTTTTCTTGGACAGAATTGGCTTCTTTGCTTTTCTTCTCGTTCATGTTTTCATCTCACTGTGCATACTGATGGAATGGCAACCAATACTGCCAGGTCATTTTGCCCACTTCTTAGTTGGCGTCTGTCTTGTATTTTGATGGATACTGTTGGACATCCTGCAGCTTTCCTAACTGCAGCTCACCCTGAAATATCCAATTAACTTGGAAATAGTTTTTTGCTGCGTACTTTTTCAAGTTGCCATTTCCTCACACATGAGCCAGTTTTGATGCCATTATGGCTACGTGTTAATTTGGAAGTAACCAGTAATATAAGAAGACAATGATTCGAAGAACATGTTGTGACCCCAGCCATGGGTCACAACATGGATGAACATTGACTCTGAACTGTACACTTGCCAGTATGAACTTTTCTAGAGCTTTTAGTGTCACACTAACTTACACCTAACCAAGTCCAGGAAGAACAGGAGTCATAGCTGACTCCCCATGATGTCACTGAAAAAAAATGGTGTGTTCCAACATGGAACCATCTTTGATTCACCTGTTCATATTGTACATAGTTGGTATTCCTTATTCTTTCATTTTGTTTGGTAGCTTTGTTGGATTGTTCTAGTATAGCTGTTGGAATTATGAATCTGAGAATATTATTTAATATTTAATATTAATATTTTAATATTTTATCAAATAATATTTCGGTCTGTTAAGGGTTGTCCTGTGAATACCAGCCCAGTAAGGCGATGGTATAAGGACAAAATAGAAAGGTGCGAGACGAGCTCTGACATTATTGAACAGCATAAACTCTGCACATATATAGAATGAATTCACACAATTTCTTAAAATACAAGAATTTATTAACAAAAATAAGTCAACTCAAAGTCAAACATATTTCAATCAACAAACTCTTTACTATGCTAAAACAATCCAACTAAACTACCAAGCAGAATTAAAGAATAGGGAAGACTAATGGGCTATGTACAATATAAACAAGTTGATTAAAGATGATTGGAAATTATGACCAAAAGAGTGATGCAACATTACCATGCAATGTTTATGTTTGAGAACCAAGGATTATCTTGAAGGATCTGGAAATGAAGTTCAGTTAGTCTTGGAACCAACTTAGGAAATAATCAGCAACATTTAGACAACCCTTCACAATGCAAGATCAGATAAAATATTATTTTAATGAAATAATATTTTAAAGAATTATCTGCTGAATAAAACCAACCTTCTGGATGACTAATTCTCAACGGTGTCTAATTAGCTGCCTTTATTTATTCAAATAATATTTGAAAAAATATTATTAAGGGAGTATTTTGGAAACGAGCCAAATCTTTCTGGAGAAATGGGGCTTAATGGTGTTTACTTAGTTATCAAATCTAGCAAATGATGTTTAGGGACTATTATTCACTAGCTTGAAAACTAACAACCTTTCTGTTAAATACTCTTTAGTAGCAAGCACGTGTTCTTACCGGTTAGCAGTTGAGCTAACAAAGAAGCTAATAGCTTAGCACCAGAACCAACACATACCTTTAAAATACCAGGGTTAATAAAAGGGTTAAGATGCATAAGCGCGGACGGCGTGTTATGACCAATGTTCTGTTTAAAATCACCTTTTAAATAAAGTTTGTCTTAACTTTAAAAACATACAAAGAACACGAACAGGGCATGTGTGCTGCAGATAGCCTGCTAGCACTAAGATAGCCGAGTTTCACACAAACAAAACTTCATAAAATGAAAAACGTTTAGATCGTTTCATCCAAACTGTTAATCTGCCCAAACCTAATCTCATGAACTGTGGTGAGGAATGTTGTCCAAAAGACGAAGTTTGAACAAGGTATCCACTGTGAACAAAAGGGTTAGCTTCCCGCTAACCTCCAGCTGTGGATGTAGAACGGCTCGTTGTCCGCCAACGCCACTGCATGGTGATGGGGTCTCTGTTGTCTTCCTTCCAGACTGGGAGACCGCTCCGCTCTGCTTCATAGAGACCGCGCGTCTCTGTAGGGAACTTCTCTGTGATAATTTGCTTCACAGGCCTCAGAGGAAAAAGTAAGCAACTCTTACACCTTAATTTCCCCGTTCATTAATGAAAATACCGGATACACAGACAGTATTTCACTTGTACTTATCTTTGCATATGATCGATGATCGTATGGCTTCCTTGGATCCACTTGAAGAGTTTATGTCTGTTTGCCAGCAAAGAGACATCAGCGCGCTGGGCCTCTCCTGACCGGTCCCATTAGAGGCCGTGTGGAAAGAGAGCGGATGTAGCAACAGCTGTGCTTTTATTTGGGTAGTGGCGTCACAGGAGGTCCGCAGTTATCCTGTTTCCTGGCTGTGCCGGAAGAAGGTTAATGCACTTTATTTTGAAAAGTTCCAGAAGAGTTCGTACCGGAGTTTAATGTTGAAATCCATGGCTGTGGGTCCCAACATAGCAAAGAGTTTGTTGATTGAAATATGTTTGACATTAAGTTGATTTATTTTTGTAAATAAATGCTTGTATTTTAAGAAATTGTGTGAATTTATTCCATGTGTGTGAAGAGTTATGCTGTTCAGTAATGCCAGAGCTCGTCGCACAGTTTTTATTATGGTCCCAATACCTTATTGGGCTGGTATTCAAAGGACAACACTTAACAGACCGAAACATTATTCAATAAAATATTCAAATATTAATATTTAATAATATAATCATAACAAACATCTGCCTCTCTTATACAGCAATAAGTCTACTAATGACCAGCCTAACCCTGTTCGGGTTTATAAGGGCCTTGGTGGTCATCTCCATCAATTTGATTGAGTTATTTTAGCTGGAGTCTAATTTTAGGCTAATACAGCTCCTTATTTTTGTGTACACCTTCTGATTCTGATTTGATTACTCCATTTTCATCCAAAGGTGCTGTAAGCAGAGCTTATCTTCTCAAAGGCATACATAGTGGTAGTGGTTCATCCTGTAACTGGTGGGTTGCTGGTTTGATCCCCCGCTTTGTTCATCTCAGTCATTGTGTCCTTGGGCAAGCCGTTTACCATCAAAACCTCTTACCTTTGCATTGAAACCTGTATTTAGTGCAGGTTCAAGCTTTTGTGTAAATGAACTTAAAACTGAGTAAATTACGACAAGACAGTTTAATTGCAAGTCATACAACTGAGGAATTGCCTATGTGAAAAAGTACAGTTAAATCCAATGTTATGTACAGGTCCTTCTCAAAATATTAGCATATTGTGATAAAGTTAATTATTTTCCATAATGTCATGATGAAAATTTAACACTCATATATTTTAGATTCATTGCACACTAACTGAAATATTTCAGGTCTTTTATTGTCTTAATACGGATGATTGTGGCATACAGCTCATGAAAACCCAAAATTCCTATCTCACAAAATTAGCATATTTCATCCGACCAATAAAAGAAAAGTGTTTTTAATACAAAAAACGTCAACCTTCAAATAATCATGTACAGTTATGCACTCAATACTTGGTCGGGAATCCTTTTGCAGAAATGACTGCTTCAATGCGGCGTGGCATGGAGGCAATCAGCCTGTGGCACTGCTGAGGTCTTATGGAGACCCAGGATGCTTCAATAGCGGCCTTTAGCTCATCCAGAGTGTTGGGTCTTGAGTCTCTCAACGTTCTCTTCACAATATCCCACAGATTCCCTATGGGGTTCAGGTCAGGAGAGTTGGCAGGCCAATTGAGCACAGTGATACCATGGTCAGTAAACCATTTACCAGTGGTTTGGGCACTGTGAGCAGGTGCCAGGTTGTGCTGAAAAATGAAATCTTCATCTCCATAAAGCTTTTCAGCAGATGGAAGAATGAAGTGCTCCAAAATCTCTTGATAGCTAGCTGCATTGACCCTGCCCTTGATAAAACACAGTGGACCAACACCAGCAGCTGACACGGCAGCCCAGACCATCACTGACTGTGGGTACTTGACACTGGACTTCTGGCATTTTGGCATTTCCTTCTCCCCAGTCTTCCTCCAGACTCTGGCACCTTGATTTCCGAATGACATGCAGAATTTGCTTTCATCCGAAAAAAGTACTTTGGACCACTGAGCAACAGTCCAGTGCTGCTTCTCTGTAGCCCAGGTCAGGCGCTTCTGCCGCTGTTTCTGGTTCAAAAGTGGCTTGACCTGGGGAATGCGGCACCTGTAGCCCATTTCCTGCACACGCCTGTGCACGGTGGCTCTGGATGTTTCTACTCCAGACTCAGTCCACTGCTTCCGCATGACCCCAAGGTCTGGAATCGGCCCTTCTCCACAATCTTCCTCAGGGTCCGGTCACCTCTTCTCGTTGTGCAGCATTTTCTGCCACACTTTTTCCTTCCCACAGACTTCCCACTGAGGTGCCTTGATACAGCACTCTGGGAACAGCCTATTCGTTCAGAAATTTCTTTCTGTGTCTTACCCTCTTGCTTGAGGGTGTCAATAGTGGCCTTCTGGACAGCAGTCAGGTCGGCAGTCTTACCCATGATTGGGGTTTTGAGTGATGAACCAGGCTGGGAGTTTTAAAGGCCCCAGGAATCTTTTGCAGGTGCTTAGAGTTTACTCGTTGATTCAGATGATTAGGTTCATAGCTCGTTTTGAGACCCTTTTAATAATATGCAAATTTTGTGAGATAGGAATTTTGGGTTTTCATGAGCTGTATGCCAAAATCATCCGTATTAAGACAATAAAAGACCTGAAATATTTCAGTTAGTGTGCAATGAATCTAAAATATATGAATGTTAAATTTTCATCATGACATTATGGAAAATAATGAACTTTATCACAATATGCTAATATTTTGAGAAGGACCTGTATACCCCTGGTAGATCTAGATTTAAATTTTTTTAATTCAGTCAAGACGTTTTTTTTTCTGAACGGTCCAGACATCTCCTAAAAATAAGAACAAATAAAGATTTCTCTCTTTTTATTTACATTTTTAACAAAAAATATAATTTCCACAATAATTCATACACTTCTCTAAAACCAACAGAAAAGCCTTTATCGGTTGTTGCAGCAACCAAAATCTTCACATAGTTGCTGACAGACAGGCTTGTCGCATGTCTCCACTCATACCTTTAACCATTAATCTTTTGAGATGAACTTCAAGTCTTCAGATTCCAAGATCCCTTTGCCATCAACCCTAATATTTAGCTCCCCCCACATCGTTATTTTGTCATCTAATTAATTCTTCACATTAGTAGTGTGTTTTAGGTCACTGTTTTACTGAAAGGTTTAGCGTTACCCAAGATCGAATATATCCTTAACTTTGCAGGTGACACCACTGTCAGTCTGATCCAGGACAATGACGTGTCTGCATAAAGACAGGAGGCTGGTCCATTGGTGCAGTCAGAACTGCATGGAGCTTAACCAGCTCAAGATTGTGGAGATGACAATGGATCTCGGGAGAACTCCCCCTACAGTCCCTCCCCTCACCATCCTCAACAACACTTCTTTTTGGATCACTTTGGATCACTTCCAGTTCAGTCTGTTCTGTGTTCGTCCAGCACTGTGTGGTGTGACTCGTCCACAAATCAGAACAGGTCCAAATTACAAGGGAAAATTAGGTCTGTAGAGAGGATTATTGGAGTGGACCTTTTATCCATCTATGACTTATACAGGTCTAGGGTCAGGAAAATGGCAGTTAACATCTCTGAGGACCCCACACATCTTGGACTAGACGTTTATGTTTAGTTAGGCGCCACAGAGCGCAATTTGCAAAAACCAGTCACCACAGAGACAGTTTCTTCCCCCAGGCTGTCTCTCTGATGAACACGATGAACACCTTACAGCCCGAGTAGTCAGCTACTCTGCTGTGAACAAAAAGACAACCTGTCTTACTTTATCTCTTTCTTTTTTTTTAAACGTAGGCTGTATATACACATTCATGTACATACTGTTCCTTTTATCATTATTTTCTTCCCTCTGAAGTTTATATATTTATGCTTAATGTCTGTACATTGTGAGCATTTGAAACTGAAGTCAAATTCCTAGCTTTTGCAGAGAATCTTGGCCAATAAAGCTAATTCTGATGTAGTCTTTTTTTACGATGCCATTTACTTTGATTAAGTTGCCTATGCGATTGCTGTGTTTCATAAAAAACACCCCCAAACCATTATGTTCATACTTGACTTTAAGGACAGTGTTCTTGTGGCTGAATGCTCTTTCTTCTTTACACCTAATAAAAACTACATGACTGTGGCCAAACAATTCCTAGTCCCAATTCTCCAAAGTAAAAGGAGGTGTGCCTTATATGGATAAGTTGCTCCCTCCTTGGTCTGCACCCATAAAATCCAGCAGTAGGCAGTGTTCCTTGAACTGCCTGTCTTGAGATATAGCTGCCACCATGGCCCACATTCTTCAGGTTGGGCTTGGCAGTAATGCTTAGTTTAATTTTTACCTCTCGTAGCATCAACCTTGCCAGTGCTTGTGTCACTTCTGACATTTTACCTCATCCTCTGAGACCTTAACCTGTGTGGACCATCTTATATTGTTCCCAATTAATTAGGTTAATTAGGGAGGTTATATTTAAACAACACAGGGTTCATTCAGACGTTTAGGCTTATTTTTCTAGTTGGGCTATTTGTAAATGTATAAAAACGTCATACAATTTAACTCAGTTTCTTTATATATTGCTAATTCACAACAAATTTAATACATTTTATTTCATCTAAAAAAAAAAAAAAACATCCAATTTATAGAAAAACGTATAGTGAATTCAAACTAATGACACAGACAGATTAACAGGGTTAAAGTCCGAGAGGGAACAAAAGGCTTATGACTGCGACAACTGCAAATAGCAAAATTTGAGAATTGTAGGAGAAAGTAGCACAGTGAGGAAATGTCAATATGTCAGGTGAGTATGTCCTACAGCAGCCCAAACCTATAGCAACATTACTATACAGCTGCCCAGGATAACTGAAGCCACTCTAACTATATGCTTTATCAAAAGGAAGGTTTTAAACCCTGACTTAAGGAAACAAAATCCAGTAGATGGTTCAAAAGGAAAGGAGTCTGATAACTAAAAGATCTGCATCCCCTTTTACTTTTAAAAACTTTAGGAACTACCACTAAACCTGAAGTCGTAGACCAACTCAGCTTAGATCAACTATATTACAAAATAAATAAACTTGTAAAATATGGACTGGATGAAATAAGATGCTTTGTATTAGGACCTAAAACATATCCAGTTTGAGAACCACATGTATAAGATAAAAATGCCATGCACAAAGGGTCTAGATGTGGAAAAAAAAAAACAACTGACTGTGAAATTGCCCATTTCAATGCATTAAAGGACATTTAATTTAAACATAAATCAATGTTATTCTATATCCAGACTTGCAAAACTAAAAAATTTAATTCAATACATCTTCCAACTATTACATGACTGTTGAGGAACCCTGACATTAAAAGCAAAGTGATTTGTCTTGAATAAAAGCAGCTACTAATGTCACTAATCTCTGACCCCAGCTTTAAAGCAAACAGGCACAAAACAAAGAAACTTTAAATAAACAAAATAAATTGTTTATTAATCTCTGTCTAAAAGATCATATTGTCTCTTTTTGCATGGAGTCTGAAGGCCAATTTAACATGAACTCAACAAGCTGCTGAATTTAAGTTTTATTAAGTTATTGTCATTGTCAGTAAGCATAAATATAGACAGCATAGACACTAGACTTTATACTCCTGTCAACAGCTCTGCAGTCTCTTAATACCTATCCCCCAGCACACTGTCAGCCTTTCCATTCACTTAAACAATCTAAGAGCTCCAACATCTTTACAGAGTCACTGAGGTGAGGAGCACAGTTCCTTGTCTGACAGTCAGTCTGTTACCATAGAAATCACACAAACACAAATGTACTATAAGCTTGTGCTCTCTATGACGTATGACAATGACAAAGTTTATTTAGATTACAGGAAACCAAACCATAAAGAAAGTATAGAGCCCACAATAGTATTTGGTATTATTGTGATTAGTCTTTTTGACTTTTCTCTGAATTTGGGGTAAATCTGTTGGTTTGTCTATTTCTGGGAAGATGAGAAACTGCACTAAATGTTTACCACTTGTGAATAATCTGTCATACTATTTAATGATGGACTTCAGACACTTTTCTGTTTGATGGGCAGCAACAGTTGCTTCTCTGAGATTATTGCTGATATATTTGCTCCAGAGGTGCCAACTTCACAACAGGAATTTTGAAAGCTGCAAATAATTATTTTACCATATTCATCTCTGTAAAGCAATTCTTGGATTATATCATTTTCTTTCATTTCAGTTTCAATTGAGTTTATTTATATAGTGCCAATTCACAACACGTCGTCTCAAGGCACTTTACCTAGTTAATTCAATCGAATCATACAGATTTCAAGTCACAGACATACAATCTAATTAATCCTATCAAACAGTGCAGACAGATTCAGTTTATTATTCAATTTTTAACAAAGTTTTTCTCCATAAGGAAACCCAGCAGAATGCATCAAGTCAGCGACTTGCAGCATTCAGTCCTCCTGGTTGAGCATGTAGCGACTGTGGACAGTTGCTTGCATTGACCTAGCAGCAATCCCTTATACTGAGCATGCATGTAACAACAATGGAAAGGAAAAGTCCCTTTTAACAGGAAGAAACCTCTAGCAGAACCAGGCTCAGTGTGAGCGGCCACCTGCCACAACGACTGGGGGTTTGAGAGAACAAAGCAGAGACACAAATAATTAGCTTAAGGCTTTTAGCTATGCAACCACTGGCTGATGGTATGTTTACTTAAAGTTTTTCTTTCCAAAGCTCTATTCAATGAACTGTTTTTTCTTCAATCTCAATTAAGTATAATGTATGAAAAGTCACTAAAGTCTAAGGTGTAAAACCTTGTTATTGCGTCTGGCATCATGGGAGAAACTATCCCACTAAAACATTTTTATTACTTGGCCAATGTCGTATTTGTCAGGGTGGGGTTTAGGTGTGGACCCAAGTGCAGACAAGGGCTTGGATGCAGCATTTCAAAGCAGTCTTCAGCTTTATTCAAAGGATTCCAAAAAGCATAACGGAAACACTGCAGGTACAAACATGAGTGAATCCAAAACTTACATGTGTACTCCTTGCAGGAACAAAGCAAACACAGAACTAAGTCCTGGTGTAGCGAACGGGCAGAACAGAGTGTGAACGAACAGAGGAACCAGCAGGGAACAAAGAGCACAGACCAACTAATATACAGAGAGACATGAGAGGGGAACAAATGGCAGATAATCAAAGAAACAGGGAACAGGTGTGACATGGATGCAGGGAGACAGAGAGAGCAGGTGAACCTAATAGAACTAAACGAGGAAAAGGACTAATGACAAGATAGTGAGCAGACCTAAAAAGAAACTATAAACCAATACTGAAAGAACAAACTGTGAAGCAGAGGAAGCGCGGACAAGAATAAAAATAATAACCAAAGCTAACCCTGCATTGGGCTTTAATTATTCAAGACTTTAATCTGGACATTAGATACAAGAAGGGTTCAGCAAACATCTTGGCTGATGCTTTATCAAGACAGGAGTTATAAAAACAAGAGTTTGTTATTATATAGATGTTGTGGGATGAACATTGTGTTTTATATTTTGTGGGGGGGGTACGGCTGGTGGCCGTATGTGTGTGTTTTGTTTTGTACCATCATCAACAGACTGGCCAGTCGATGTTGCTGCAAAGCGCCGTTTTCCTCCGTGCTATTGGTACCGCTGTTTGTGATGGGATCGGATTTCTTCTTCTACCCTCCTACTGGACCTTCGCTTGTTAATCTCTTCTTCGCTGGTTACTCTCTTCTTCCCTGGATACTCTCTTCTTCGTAGTTCCTGACGGACTCTGATCTCCCTGGACACTCTTCACTCCTCCTGCTGGACGTCTCCGGGAGCTCATGTGGACTATTCATTTCCTGGTTCTTCCAGATTCGTCGCCAATCACTAAAGAGACCACACTATATAAACTCTCTGCACCTGCCACTAAGGGCAGCTGTGATTTGGACTGAACAGCTCGCCACTTTTGACCAGGGTGTTTTGAAACTTTGAAACATTGACTTTGCCTGTGTGCTTACCTGCTTGTTGAGCAGCTTGACTATTTTGTGTGCTTACCTGCTTGATGGTTAGCTTGACTCCAACTTGACTGAGAAAAGTCTCTTTAAAGCTTGTTAAGCTTTCTCTTCAATTGTTTGTCTGCTTGTTGTTAGCTGGGACTCTTTGATTTAAGAAACTGTTGAGTTAGCTTGTCCCTCCTTTTGGGGGATTATTTTCAGTTGAATTACTGATTATTGTGTATTTTGGGTTTAACCCCTTTTTAATTTTCAACGGTTTGTACTTTAAGTACCCTCTTTTTGTTTGTATTTTGTTACAAATAACAGAAACTGAACTGAAAAGCAATAAATTACTCTTTCATTCACAAAACCAATAACACCTGGTTCAAATGTTTACTTCCTCCTACCCCTAGACTGAGTGGGGTCGTAACATTTAATGGGGGCTTGTCCAGGATATCTTTAAGTGACTCCTTTGACTGAAAGTGTAAACTTTGTCTTTGTCAGTTTAGAAAGTGATAAGGTCTTGGTAAGCCCTTGTTGCCACTTGTGCAAATTTTTAGTATGGCACAGTTCGACTTAAAACAGTTTTTGGAAAGTCCCTCTCTTGAAATACTAGCCTAACCACAAATAAAAACACAGAGATACCAGATGGGGAACTAAACTAAAGAACCCAAGAAAAACAGAGCACAATAATAATCATAATAACAATAATAATAATGGCAACAATGACAACAAAGAAAACCATACTAAGTCATAAGAAAAACAACAATAACTAAAGGAGCTATGAATGAGGGAGGGGAGAAAACACAACCAAACACTCAACATAACACAAGGCCACCACAGAGTCCAAAAAGGTGACAGATCCTGACAGTATTCAATAATTACTCTGTTTTAAACTCTGCTTTCCGACTGTTTAGTCATCTTCCTACAAGAAGTGTCTGGCTTCTCTGCAACTAATCATCTGTTTTAACAAGTGATTCACTGTGTTTGTTGCTGGTTAAGACAAGGTGGTATAATTGTAGTTTATTATGAGCCATTTAGCTGAAACATCTGCTTGCTTTAGCTTAAACAGAAAAGGGAGACAAAATTACAAACAGTAAAGAACTAAAAATGCAAAAATATTTAAAATATAAAATAAATCACACAAACGTTATACAGATAACAAAATATAAGTACTTTTCTGAAACTTATCTTTGAAAGCGACATATCACTGGATCTTACAAGTCATTATCTGGAACGTAGGCATTGCTTTTTGGAACAGTTTGCTAACCAGAACTTCCAGAACAAGTTACATTCTTCACTTTAAAGGTTATTTTCTGAACTTCGCAGGTAACTTTGTAGAATTTAAAAGAGTACTTTCCTGGAACTTATTGTTTACCTACTGGAACTTAGAAGTTACATACAGGAACTTACATGTTACTTTCTGGAACTTGCTTTGCAGAACTTAGTTGCTACTTTTTTGAACAGGTATGTTACTGACCAGAACTTTAAGGTTGCTTTCTGAAACTGCAAGTCACTTTCAGTAACTTACAGTTTACCATTATGAATTCAGAGGTTACTTTACAGAAATAAAAGTTTACTTTACCAGAATTCACAGGTTCTGTGAATTAGAGATGACTTTCTGGAAGTTAGAGGTACTTTTTCAAATGTAGAGGTTTTTTTTTTTTCTACCAAAAATGAGATTATCCTCTGACACAAAGAGGTAACATTTAGGACAGAGACGTTACTTTCAGAACTTCCACGTTACTCCCTGAAATTGAGCAAATACCTTCCAAAATGTAGAAGTTACTTTTTGCTGAGTCAGGCTTCTCGGCCTCGTACTGGGGTGGGGTTTGCTCGTTTGCTGGATGGTTCCCGGTGGGTTGTGTGTGCTTGGGGTTAGTGGTCTTCGCCGTGCCCCTACGAATGCACAGAAGGATGTGTGGTGTTCCTGTGGTGCTGGCTCCGGGGGATCTGCGGTGTGGCTTGGCTCTATTGTTTTGGTTCTCAGGGCCGGTTACCTGTCCCTGGTCTTTTGCCCGGTAGATGTGCCTATGCCTCCCTCCTTTGTTGGGACTCGGCAAACGGGGGTGCCTATTGGGGTCAGCCGGGGAGCTGGCTCCCTGGGAGAGTGTTTTGCCCCCAGACCTTCCCTCCCCATCCCCGGACACCTCCCTCCGCCAGCTCCATTACATTACCACTCATGGAGGGCCTCGGGGTGCGGGTGCGCCATTGGAGTGCCGCAGGGGTTTTCCTTCTCTGCGGTCCCATGGCAGCCTGTGCCCCAATTTTATTGTACAACTTAGACACTCTCACTTATAACATTTTCATGACATTCACATGTAGGGCCTTGGGGGTGGGCGCACTCAATGGCATCAAGAGGGAGGATATCCTAGTAGCCTAACCTCTGGTGCCTGTGCTCACCTCTAAGGGTTTAATTGCATGTAGACATTGAGGTGTCAGAGAGGGGGGGGGGGTGTCAGACCCTCTTCTCCACCGTTCTTTCTTTTTAAATGCACACTACAACAACACGCATCAACACCACATTTGAGCTGGCGGAGGCAGGCTTGGGGTCTTTTCACACCCCCGTTCGCCATTTCCCATCTGTGGTTGGAGGCCGGGAGAGGGAGTGGGCCCTCTAGTCTGGTCTGAGCAGGGTTTGAGGGTCGGGTCTTGGGGATTGTCTGGTGCAGGGGCTGGCATTTCGGCTCTCTCTCTTGGGATCGCTTGGGTTCCCTTGGATCTCGGCCCCTGGCTTTGGGCCCTAGTCTGCCGGCTGGAGGGGGAGTCGGGCTCCAATAGGAGGGGACTCAGCCGGCATTGATGGGGATGTGGCCCCACTTCGGTGGAGGGGCTGGCCGGCTGGACTGCTTGGTGGGCAGTGGTGCGCCATGTGGGGCTACGGGTGGCCGGCGGGCTGGGGCGCCCCCCGGGTTTGGGGGTGGGGTTGGCGGGTTGCCTGGTAACTGGTGCTGCCGTGGCCTTCTTCCACTGCTTCCTTCTGTGGTTCTGGCCCATGGTCGGGCGCCGGGCTGCGGCTGGCGGTCGGGTAGGTGGGGCGGCGGAGCACGTCTTCTGACTGCACTGGGGTGGCTGGTGGGTTGTGCTTGGCCTGGAGCGGTTGGCCTGCATGGCCCAGGTACCCGGCTGGTGCATGTATCCCTCTTGTGGACTGGTGGGCTGGGGCTACTGGCGTTCACCCCAATTGCTGAAGTATTCTGTACCTGGAAAGTACATGCTGTTTTATGTATTCTGACAAAGTATTGTTTTGATTAAACTGTTTTGAACTCACAAAAATATTCCCTATGTTTCTTGTAGTTAGGATGTTTCACCTGATACATCTCAGGTCTCAGATTAAGACACGGCTTTCCCTATTCCAACAACCTCTGTCTGTTTGCCTGCATCCTGTCCTTTCTTTAGTCTAATTCCCAAAACATCCTGAGATAAATATATTCAGCTTGACAGCAAACTGTTTGAACCAACCTATAAGTAAGTTGTACGTGATGCCATGCAGGTCTTCGCGTCCCTGCAAGTGGTCACAGTTTCACTGCAAGAGTTAAAGTTAAGATCACAATCCTCTTAGTGACGACTTTGTCTTTCCTGTGTCAGATGGCGTGATCCCACCTTTGCTGCAGGAAAGCATTTTTTTCACAAAGTGTGAAAGTGTATTTCAGGTTATAAGCATTGGGACTGAAGACAACTGAGTGGTGCTAGCTGGGTAAGTGTGTCAGGGCAGGAAAGGCAAACTGATTCTCTTAGAAGGCTACAATTGGCCTACTCTCAGGAAAGAACCATTTGATTTGGTCAGCCCAAAATACCAGGAGTCTCCTCCTTCCATCCTCTTCTAATCCTAAATCTAGTTTACTGCAGATATGGAGTATTTATGGGCATCCCATTTAGCTTAGATTACTGAAACACATTTATTTTTCAATTGAAAACAACTCTCATTCAAAAGTGTTCAAGTTTAAACTTCCTTGTTTTTTTCTGTAGGATGCTTAGTATTCAGTCTACACTTTGGCACAGTTAGGACTGTTGCCTTGCAGCAAGAAGGTCCTGGGTTGGAATACCTGTATGGGTTTGCATATTATTCCTGTGCAACGCATGTGTAACCCAGTGTTTTAAAACTGTGTAATACCCCCTTCGTATATATTTTGGTGAAGGGATGAACAACCAATAGCTGTCAGAGTCTTATTTTACATCAGCCAAGGTTGATTGTCCCACCCTTCCCACTGCGCAGTGTAGCGATGCTGCTCAGAACATATACATTATATATGTATACAGCAGGCAAATGTGGCCCAATTCTGATTTTTGAGGGGTCAAATGATCAGGTCAGGCTGTTAAATGCAAGTGTGAACGCTCATTTTTGGCCCGTATCTGACTTTTTCAAGTCACATTTGAGCCACATTCATATGTGGTCCTGAATCCAACTCGTATCTGATCTTTTGGAATGTGACTTGAGTGGGAACTACCAAGGCGAATTAGATGTGATTTTGACGTCACTTTCCATCGTATTGATCACAACTTTGTGCCGCCCAGCAAGAAACGGTAGCAGTTAGCAAAATAGACAGGGCTAGAATAGAACTGCACAGTGGAGAGACAGCTAGACATTAGAGGTCATTAATATGTAACAGTATCATATTAAAAATCTAAGGCATACCAATAATGGTATTATATAGGCATACAATGATATCTTGTATGTAATATGCCTTGATAAGTGGTTCTCCTTAATAGTTTTCTGGAATGCGGGAATAGGGGACTGATATAAGGGACAGTGTTTTGATGTGGGGTCATAGCAGAAGAACAGTGAGAGACGCTAGAAAGTTTGCTTCTGTTGTGCACTTAAACCATAATGCCTATTTCTCTGTGTTTACTGTTGTGCTGCACTTGATGATGCACTTATTGTTCTTATGTGCATGCGGGTCAGTTTGGTGTCGCAACATTTTCAAAGTAATGGGAACGGCAACACAAAGAAATTTGATTCCTTAAAAAATCTTATTTGAGCATTAAGACCTGCAATGGGAACGTAGCACATGGCTCAGAATGCATCAGACATGGCTTGAGAGAGATCAACGCCACTGGTTACTGCTATTGGCATTGGAAAACTAGCTTGAAAACCTTGGAAATTGGTAAGAAAACAATCCTAAAACCACTCTGCAAGATATAAGATTCAAATTAGTAATTTGATGTTTATTAATAAATAAACAAATTTGAATCCTCAGCCACAACCGGAACTCTCTAGATTGTAGAGAGTTTAGGTTGTGAGCAGATTGGAGTCTGGAAATCCCCATTCAGGCTTCGTGTAGCATTGGTGAGTGATCGATCACATGTGCTCCGTTAGCATAATAGCACAGAAAATGCACTGGAAAGTGGCTAAAATCTTCCTCAGTGCTATAATTTAGTAAAAATAAAATAGTGCTTAAAGGTCTGTGTATAAATATTGCTGTGTATGTTGTATTTTATCTTTTTTTATTTTTATTTTTATTGGCACATAGTTTTTTCAGTGGTGCTAATTCAGCTCATAGTGCTGCTATCAATGTAAAGTGCCTTTCTTTTAGGACTTGCTACTACTCTGATCAACCTAGAGATAATGTGTGACTCCAATCTACATTTTGATGTTAGATCATTATGTTGTGGATATGTATTTCATTAGAACTTTATAAGTAGATTGAAATAATATTTTTCTATTACCACATATCAACTAATTGTTTTGGTTTTATTATTGTGTTGGTGGTATGCAACTCTGATAGCTTAAATCTTGAAAAATATCTGAGAAATTACTACACAGATAGTGACCCAACTGGTCACAATAAATGAGACATTGAATAAACACTGGACAGACATATTGAAAAGGACTAAAATACAATAAGTCCTGGGTTACTTTTATTCTATTTCAATTTTCCAAAAAGAGCACAGTTTTGTTTATTATTGACGCAAATGCAAACTTGGATCCATTATATTGGATGCAGTAAATGCTATTTCTTTTCTATAAACTGGGTGCACTTTCCTCTGTTGCTACTCCTTCCTAGGCTCTCACGAATCAAGAATACTCTGATCAGATCAAATGGAAAAAAACTATCTGGTCAGTACATATAAAAATATATATAGTTTATATAAAATAGAAGAAATTCAATAAAAGAGAAAATAAAAACACACACATTCATACTAATTGCACTATCCCCATTTTGTATCTCCCTTTACCTTCTGAATGCATTAAGGTTAGCTATTGTTTAATGGAAACTGTTGTTGAATCTTCTTGTCAATGCTTTAATTGATGTGTAGCATCTGCCTGACAGTAACAGTTCAAACAGAGCGCAACCTGGGGGAGAAGTGTCCTTTATGATTTTATGGGCTTGTTGGAGACAGTGGGAACTGTGAAGATCTTCAAATGTGAGGAGAGGGCAGCCAACAATCTTTTGGGCAGCATTAATGACCCTCTGCAACACTTTCCTCCGAGCCACTGTACACCTGGATCATTATGTTCTCAATAGAGCTCTGATTAAAGGACCTCAGCAGTCTCTGTGTGATGATATTATTTCCCCTAAGAACCCTCAGGAGGTACCGTCTCTGCTGGGCCTCCATGCAAATTCCATGCAGAAAGACTCCCGGCTGGGTGTCGAACCCAGCACCTTCTTGCTGCAACTGTGCAGCCCCCAGAAATTTTTTTTAAATGTTTCTTTAAACATACTAAACGGGTAGTTCACAACATTTTAGTCAAATGGAAGTACATGTATGAGTGTATTTTAAGGCCATACTTCCAACACACTGCTTGCTTGTGTCGTAAAATCAGAGGAAAACGCACTAAATAACAGGAAGAGAACTGTGGACCTCCACAATGCAAAATACCTTGTGAAGATGCTGGTTGAAGCTGGTAAAAGAGAGTCATTACCCACAGAAACAAGTCTTGCACTGACATGCTGTACTAAAAGGCCTTTCAGCCAAGAAGCCATTACTCCAAAAGCATCATAAAAACGTGTTTGGTAATAATGACCACTGGTACAGTTGAAGCAAAATGGGCAAGCTTGCAAACTTGAAAACGCTCGACACTCAACATCTGAATTGTAAAGTATGTGGAAACCAGTATCGTATTGGGCGGGTATTTTACTCCAGGATCAACTGGTGCACTTCACAAAACAGATGGCATCATAAAAATAAATATTTTCTTATGATATATGATTTATATTTTTTGGCATTTAGTAAAAAGAAATAATTATGGTATTCCCAAAATAACATAAACAGGAAACGTTCAGTTGTACAATGTCAAAGAGTAAGTAAAAAATTATGTGCCCTTTTATCAGTGTATGAAGACATCTGGTTTTAACTGTATGTCTGAATCCTAATGTCTGTCTTTGCTTCCACATGCAGTTCGCTTTATTAGTGGTGTCAGAAAAGTGAGACCATTCTATTAACTTATTGAAAACAGATACAACATGAAGATTGAATTGCCATGCAGAAACATCCCCTTTACAACAATCAATAAAGATTGCCTTGTTTTAAAGGCATGTGTGGCATTTATTAGATTTCAATAAAATCTCCAACCATTGTCCATGGAAAACGAGAGGTACTGTTTTACAGCAGTAAAACCTGCATCATCAAAGTCAATGTCTATAAAATAAAATCAGTTATTTGCTTTAAAGAACTCACATACTACAAGCAAAATGTTTCTGGTATCCAGATTCAGAAAACACATAAATGCAACTTTGCAAACACAACAAACTCTTACTGATTTAGACACCCTTGAACAACTTAAGGGCTTAAACTTTCTGGTAAACTATTCAGCTATTGCTCCTAACCTTAAAACAGCCAAATTTATTGGGTCTGAGGATGGTGGTTAACAAATGCAGATGTCTGCCACCCACGTTGGCATCCTACTTTGATTATATTCCTTATGCTTTGCTCTGCTGAAGTTAAAAGAGGGTTAAACGCAATAAGTAGTGATGTTTGATGTCAAGTCTGATGATGATAAAAATTACAAATCCCCTGTATTTACCAATTACCATTTTGTCAGATTTACCAGAGCTTTAGTATCCTGCAGAGTATTTTGATATTTACAGGCCTGAAAAACAACACAGACACCACTATCAGGCTGTAGAAATATTCTGACCTTTATTTGTCGATTTTGTTTCCCTCATTACGTACTAGGCCTGCCTTTGCTGTAAGCACTTTGGCTGAGTTAAGGAGCACCATCTGATGTTCCTCAATGGAATGCTGGTAATACATGTTATTTATGCTTTTTGCCTGCAAGCCACAGTCAACATCATTTAGCAAAATGATGTTTTAAAACATTTAACTGATGGGAAAGTAAAGAAAAAAATTGGGATTGAAAGTGGTTGAGCTGCACAGTGTAAACTAACAGAAACTGCAGACAATCTTAAAATATTTGGGCTGCCCTATGAAGTTGTTTATGAGTTTGGAAGAGATTTCTATTTGATAAGAAGGATTTTCATTTGGCTGCTTAAAGGAATCTAATCGATCGTAGTCCAAATTTCCCCCACGGAATTGGATGAATGCTATAAGAAATGTTGGGAACTAATTAGCCTGTGATGAAAAGTCTATTGCAAAATAAATGGTTTGGATGGATTTTTGTGGCTTGTATTGTTTTTCTCTTAGAATTAGATAATTTAACAAAGTCAAACATTTTTGGGATGTCGATTTCTTTTTTTTTTTGGTTGGTTGGTTGTTGTGTTATAACTCTCATCTCTTTCAGCAATAATCATTTCAGTTGCTTAGGTTAAAATGACCATGCATAGCTTTTTAAAGAAAATCATTTTAGCAATGTTGGCAATGATGAGCATAGTGATTTCACTCACTATTTTCTATAAATAATAAGAGCAACTGTTTAATCACAATCATGGTATTAAATGGATTTGTTTGCTTCATTCACAACTCTATAAGTATTGGGAATTAAGTTGTCCACTTGCAGGATATGTACAATGACATCCTACAATAAGTTTCCTATTTATAATATTATGAATTTAATTATATGTATTTAAATTGCCTTTCTTTGTCTTGATCAGAGCTGATGACAGGATGTAGCAGAGGACAGACTAATTGTGGTTTTGTTTGCAAAAATGTGGCTTTTTTCCTTCTTAATGCGTTCCAGAGCCTTTCAGCTTTGATACTCCTTTATTTTTCAAAGCCTTTCAGCTTTGAAAAATAAAGACATTTTGAATTCAGGCTGCTAAAATAGGCTCCCTCATAGTGTTACTGGCTGTGACTTCAAAATATGGTGGGGATATATGTCACCATCATTAAAAGAATGTGGTTAAAAGCTGGTCAGCAAAGTTGACTATTACTCTTGGCACATTTTTGCTAATCGTCCAGAGTGCCAAGTCTTTTCCAAAACACTCCCTTATTCAGCTCACCACTGGTTCGCTATAGGGTTTAGGCCTGGGGATTGAGATGGCCATAAATTATGGCTTATGTTGGCAATTTGTTTTTGTCCGCTGGTGTTTTTGTTTTCATTTGTGTTTGTTTTCTGATTTCTGAGTTCATGATTATTGTCATCTTGGTTTTTCTTTATCAGTGTATTCCTTTGTGTTTTTTATTGCAGTTAGGTCATGTCTTATTAGTTGGTTACTTTGTGTTTAGCTTCTATCTTACTGTTGTCTTCTGATTGTGTGCTTTAGTTTATTTTCTAGTATTAGGCTGAATGTGAATTTCAGATCATTATCTATCTGAAATACCCTATTTTCAGTTTTCTGAAAGACTTCATATTGCCATAAACTATAAAAAAAAGTCCCCGGGTCCTTTGGTAAAGTAAGCACCGTCACAAATCCTCCACCATATTTACCAGTAGGCTTTAAAGTGGTTTTACACATATGTAACACATTTAACCTGTGTTTGACACTAGACAATTTTGGGGTGTTTGTTGCCAAAAGGTCAATCTTAGTCTCATAAGATCAAACAACACTGTCCCAATTAAAGTCTGAGAAGGGTTTAGTAAACGTCTCACATTTATGTTTTTGAAAGTAGGAAAGGAAAGTTTTTTTCTCGACATGCCTTCAAAACAACTGCTTGCCCATGTAAATAGAGTCTAACAGGTGTAAGGTACAGTGGTTGGACAATGAAACTGAAACACCTGGTTTTAGACCACAATAATTTATTAGTATGGTGTAGGGCCTCCTTTTGCGGCCAATACAGCGTCAATTCGTCTTGGGAATGACATATACAAGTCCTGCACAGTGGTCAGAGGGATTTTAAGCCATTCTTCTTGCAGGATAGTGGCCAGGTCACTACGTGATACTGGTGGAGGAAAACGTTTCCTGACTCGCTCCTCCAACACCCCAAAGTGGCTCAATAATATTTAGATCTGGTGACTGTGCAGGCCATGGGAGATGTTCAACTTCACTTTCATGTTCATCAAACCAATCTTTCACCAGTCTTGCTGTGTGTACTGGTGCATTGTCATCCTGATACACGGCACCGCCTTCAGGATACAATGTTTGAACCATTGGATGCACATGGTCCTCAAGAATGGTTCGGTAGTCCTTGGCAGTGATGCGCCCATCTAGCACAAGTATTGGGCCAAGGGAATGCCATGATATGGCAGCCCAAACCATCACTGATCCACCACCATGCTTCACTCTGGGCATGCAACAGTCTGGGTGGTACGCTTCTTTGGGGCTTCTCCACACCGTAACTCTCCTGGATGTGGGGAAAACAGTAAAGGTGGAGTCATCAGAGAACAATACATGTTTCACATTGTCCACAGCCCAAGATTTGCGCTCCTTGTACCATTGAAACCGACGTTTGGCATTGGCATGAGTGACCAAAGGTTTGGCTATAGCAGCCCGGCCGTGTATATTGACCCTGTGGAGCTCCCGACGGACAGTTCTGGTGGAAACAGGAGAGTTGAGGTGCACATTTAATTCTGCCGTGATTTGGGCAGCCGTGGTTTTATGTTTTTTGGATACAATCCGGGTTAGCACCCGAACATCCCTTTCAGACAGCTTCCTCTTGCGTCCACAGTTAATCCTGTTGGATGTGGTTCGTCCTTTTTGGTGGTATGCTGACATCACCCTGGATACCATGGCTCTTGATACATCAATGAAGACTGGCTACCAGGCTGGTCCAATTTAGCCATGAAACCTCCCACACTAAAATGACAGGTGTTTCAGTGTCATTGTCCAACCCCTGTATATGGAGTATGGGCAGTTGGTCATACCAAGATACAACTGTTTGTAGGTGCTCAAATCGGAAGCTTTGGAGATTTATTTTGCCTTTCCATCCCGCTCAGTGGAGAGATCAACTTGTGTTGTCATCCAGCCTTGTTTGTCACAGTTTCCCTTGTATTTTTACTCTTAGTATGTGTATGTTTAGGTAAGCACTTTTGTTTTCTTGTCTTATATAGATAACACACATAGACCCTTAGACCAGTCACTCCATGCTTGCTGAAATGAAAAGTTGCTGTTTTGTGCATGAAGTATCAAACGTCTGCTCAGAAGTCATCCCAAGATCACATACTATTAAATTTCATCATTAACTTCATGTACATCCTGTAAAAACCAACATCACTCAGTTCATTCAAGGTTCTCTGAAAAGTGAGCTCCACTCATTAACAAATTCACCTGAATAAAAATATACCTTAAATTTGAAAAGATAAAACATTTAAATCCATGTTTGTCAGGATCTGTGTGCTGTTGTTGTTGTTGTTGCTCTGTGCTTGGCCTCTAGGTGGCTCTGGGGTCGTCAGGAGTGGTGGCAGGTGTTCCATGTCCCATTAATCATCCCTGGAGGGTATTTAAGATGGTTGCTGCCAGAGGTATTGACTCCAGCCTTAGTTTGTCTATGCTTGTCTTTGTTCCTTTTGGTAATTTTGTATTTGCCTCTTGCAGACTGGATTACTATACCAGACCTAACCTTTGAAGAATTCTACCTGGATGTTTTGCTACTGGAGAAAGGGTTTCCTAGCCACGAGGATTGTATTTGGCTTACCAACACTTTGCTTCCTAAGGGACTGCTGGCGGCCAATCCGACAGAGCTTGTCCTGGATCAACTACGAACCACCACAAGCGAACCTTGTCCACACTCCCACATTATAACATCATCAGCCGAACCTCTGAGTCACCTTAAGTGAGTCCAAGTACCTACCAGCTTCATTCATCTCAGTGTGCAGTTTCCATTGCTGTCTCGCCCCTCCTGGCGGATCAAACTCAACCCCTTAGTAAGACAGATTTTGTTATATTCATCATTTCCTGATTTTATATATCCTTACCGTGTCTACTTACCTTTGCAGTTGTCCTCCGGTTCCAGTTCCACTCCCAATAACTGTTTCCTGTAAAATAAACCTTTGTAAACATCATTTGGTCTCCTGATTGCTTTCTGGATGTGGGTCAAATCTATCCATACAACCATGACAATGTTATTCAGAAAATGCTTGAATTTCTTATATATATATATATTTTTTTATTATTTTCTTCCAAAATCAGTTCCCATGAGAAAAGAAACCTGACTAAATTACACAATTTCTGTGAGGAGGAATGGATCAACATTCCAACAAACTATTGAGCGAAGCCTCTGGTAAACCAAGTCAGTTTGTAAGGTAATTTTATTAAATACTAAGAAAATTCATGCAAACTTTTCAATTTAAGAACTTAAACAATACGTTCCCTATTCAGTTCTCACTAATTCTGGCATTTAGCAAAAATAATTATTTTGGTTATCCTAACTAAGCTAAAGCAGGAGAGATTTAGCTTCATTTAATATCAGATAGTGAGAAAGAAGGCTGAAGTTTTTTTAATTTTTATACAGTGTTTGTAAATGTCTGGTTTCAACTGTATGCTGGTCATTATTTCGCCATTAAATGGTAAGGTAGCATACTGAAGATTAAGAGATATCTCAGAGGAGCTTCTTTTTGCATCTACAACATTTAAAGATTTAGGCTCTGCTCTGCAAGAGTTTTAAGCTACCAAAATAATACCAGACATAAGAAGAATAATGGACACACTTATTTTATTTCTCAAGAAGTGAAGATAAAGAAAGAAGATGCAACTTTGAGATAAGATAATAAATAAAAAGAAACATTAAATGTTTCAAAATAAAACATACGTTTTCACTAGCAGTTATCTGATTTCAATATTTTTTTTTTGATCTGAGGCAATTTGGTATATTCAATTTTTGTCTGACATTTAAATCCTCTAATTATGATTCCTGTGGTTTTCCTGCTGCCTATTAATTGTCATAAAGCTTTATGAGGACAAACCATTGCCAGGAAGCTGCTCCACTAGCTTAACCAGCCCCCCACCTCCCCCTTACACACAAACACACACTCACACCACCTCAATGACACAACACACACCACCCCAGCGACACAACACAATAAATCTTGTTGTATCACAAAACAACAGGAGCGGACACTATTTAGTCAATGCTCAAGTGACATGCTTAACCGTGTTTTTTTTTCTGAATTAGTTCACACCCTGGACTGAAGTGCAGACAATAAACAAGGCAAAGGTCAGACTCTAAATATCCAAGACACTAAAAAAATCCAGGAATGGAAAAAAAAAACTGATAACAAATTTTATATTCGTTTTCTTACTGTTCTAAGGGTGTTTCCTTACTCTGCTTGTTTTTTGTAGTGTAGATTCAACAATTTTTCTGCTTCTGTGGTAGAAATGATACAATGACTGGTACTGATTGCTTTATTTTCTCAGCATGGACCCCCCTCTTGTGTTTGTTATTGGGGGATATATCAGGCTGGGAGGGAGCAAGCGGTGCTGAGGTTGCACAATCTGAGCATTTTCTCCCAAAAATGTTGAAGGCATGTCAGGTCAGCTTTGTTGTAGAAGGTAAACTGGTGAGGGGTCTGGATGCTTAGAGCTCAGGCTGCAAGGTATGTGGTGGTTTCTCAGTTTTATAGTTTATTACCAAATCAGAGATAATGTACACACCACAACACTCAACGACTTCAATTGATATTAATTAAAAAGTACAGGTCTAAAATAATGAGGGAACATTTAGCAACCGTATTACTCAATTGCTTAATTCTGATAATTATTCATACTTCATCAGACTTTCATGAAACCATGTGTAAAAAGATCTCCACTTATTCTGAATAAAATCTGTTCTGAAGGAAAAGAGGGGAAATAAGTTTGAAGTTTTGAAGTCTGAAGTTCTCTATTTTACTATTGTTCTTCTCCAGTCCCAGATCAGCAGATGAAAGAGTTCCCACTTGCTCTCATGGCCTTAGGGTCTTAGGCTCTCAGCAGGCAAGCACTCAAAGCAGACAGCTCCTGATCCCTCTCTTTCCATCCAAGGAGCCCCAGCATTTGCGATACAAGTTGTATCGCAAATATGTTGTGAATAAGTACTGTATATACCCCTTTGCAGGTTTATTTCACTTTAACTCATTTCAAAGTTTCAATCAAAGAACTTGAGTAAATACAACATTCCCTTTATTAGGCAAAAACAAATTACAAAAAAACAGCTAAAACAAAAACCAACATCGCAAGGCAACCTGGACCCATGTAAAAAAAAAAAAAGTATTTGTCCACAAATGTAGAAATCATAAGACAGTAGTGAACCTTTTCAGTAGTGGCTGACCTACCAAAGATCCTACATGAGGACTTCAACAACTCATCCATGAGGTCAGAAAACAACAAAGAACAACATCTAAAGAACTGCAGGCCTCACTTGCCTCAGTTAAGCTCAGTGTTCTGGATTTATCAATAAAAAAGGGACTGGCTAAAATGGCATCCATGGGGGAGTTCCAAGGCCAAAACTGCTGCTGATCAAAAATAACTGAAAAGCTGTCTCACTTTTGCCCAATAACATCTTTGCGATCCCATACACTTTTTAATGAAAATATTCTGCGGAGACAAAAGTGGAACTTTTTTTAAAGGTTGGCATAAAACAAAAATAGAAAGAAAAAAACATCACACTGACAGTCAGACATGGTGGTATTAAGTCTCACTTCACAACGTTCTGGAGGAATGTCAGTAATACTGGCTGTAGGGGGTACCACCAATGGAATTCAAACACATACCATTGATGCAAGCAGGGAATGTGATCAATGTCAAAGGTGCCACTTTTACTTCTAACTTATTAAAATCCCCATCTTATCTGGGAAATGAAAATTCTTTATTTAATCTTAATTTTAGTAGACACAAAATAATACGTTCTGCAGCCAAGTCAGAAGCTCTTTAAACTGGCCATCTCAGTGATCAGTTTTCCTAGCGGCTCTTCATGTTGGGGCTCTCCGCTTACATTATTCATACGGAGGAGGGTGTGACTTGCTGGCTCTTTTTCCGCCTGTATAAAGCGAGAAGTTTGCGCAAAAGAAAACACAGATGGAGAAGGTCAGTCGGCTCGCTGTGTCACAGAGAGTCCCCTTAAGCCCGTGTGACAACTCCCTCACTGTCCCTTTGTGATAAGCTTAATCACAATAATGCCCGGTCTCTGCGCGTTTTGTCTCGCCGTCGCATTGGCTGCGCTCGCCCGACTCACGGGCTCCGTGGGACCGGTGGTCCAATGTGAGCCGTGTGACGCCAGAGCGCTGCAGCACTGCAAACCGCTGCCGAAGAACTGCGCGGAGAGTGTGAGGGAGCCCGGCTGCGGCTGCTGCATGACTTGCGCCCTCGGCGAGGGACAGGCTTGTGGAGTGTACACTGCGCGCTGCGGCTCCGGCTTGACCTGCAAGCATCAGCCCGGAGAGAACCGTCCTTTGCAAGCTCTTTTGGAGGGACGAGGGGTATGCACCAGCGCAACAAAAAAACTCAACAGCTATCTTAAGCCGGCGCAAAAACCAGGTAGAAAGTGGTGCTTTCCATTTGCGCATATAATGGTTACTTTATGCCCCGTGTGTGTCTGTTTGGGTTATTCTCACAGGCGTCCTCTCCATGAGGCGCTGCCTTGACCAGGGCTGGGGAGCTCCCTCTTTACGCAAACAGATTAAGTACGTAGGTTTGAGGCTGATCTCCTTAAGGTAAATGGCACAAGAAAACATGCGCAAACCTACTATGTTTGGTAACATGCCGACAAATTGTTAACAGGTGAACTATTGGCAACATTGAGAAAATACTTTTTTAAAAGCCTAGAGGGTTCTTGTAATTTGCAATGAATACCACCAGATTAAGATTGAATGTGTAGACTACATAAACCAGTTTAGGTTGCTCTCCGTGTGCACACAGGTTTAAAAATCCGCGCGTAAAATTCAAAATTAAAAACATTTTGGATTGTGAAATTAGTCTTACTATAAAGCCACCAATGCTGATTTAAAAATACTATCATGTTTTAAGTTATGTATTTATTGCCCTAACAAATGGACACTGATAATAATAATGCAGATTGGTAATGGGGTATAGATTTCCACTGTAAGATTTCACTAAATATAAAGTATATAAAGCACACTGATGAACAAAAAGCTAATTTAAACCTTGTGTCTACTTGTGTCGATGTGATTATAAGATTAATCAGAGTGGACTTGGTCAGCTGGCATTTATAAATAATATGGCAGTTAATCATTTTTAAACATTTATAGATTTTGAAACTTTGGAGCCCCATTCCAATCAGGCAGGGTTCTGAAATATAGTTAAAATATTTTGGCGCTGTCCCACAGACCACCTTTGAAAGAGTAATTTGATTAAACACTTTTTAAAAAAAACCACAGAATTAACTGAACCTATCAAAGAGATCACTAATCACTTCCCTAATGCCTTATGTGATGTCATCAGAGGAAGGTGTGCATGGAAGCTTATTTTTGGGAGGGTAAATTTGATTTTTTATTAGATTACAACAAAATAGCAGCATGAATAGAACAAATGGCAATGACATGTTGGTTTATAGATGATAGACAATAATGGGTTTCACTGACCTTATGGAAATGTCTGGTTTGTAGCTTTAACATAACATTCACACACATGCATGCATGAAGAGAACCTGGCTCTTTTAACCCACCACCAAGTAAAGTATAATGCAACATTTAAGCAGAGCAGTAGGACTGGTCCTTCGCCTCTTGGATATTTTCATTTTCCTTCAGTAAATATCTTGGATGTCTCTGCACTGCATGCCCATATGATGTACATCAACTTCCCTTAGTCCAGGATAGGGGCCAGTATAGCTCAGGTGTCTAGCAGTGAGTAGAGTGAGGTGGGGGTTGGTTGGCCTATATAAAAAAGTAACGCACACTCAAAAAAATCATAGCCCATTCACAATGAACTGCTTGCAAACCTTCACAATACTGGGGGTGGAATCGTGTGTGCGGTGATTAGTGTGAATTCTGCTCACACTGGTGAAATGGCACACATGCCACCTTCATGTGAAAACACACAGTTGTGTATTTAGGTGTCTAGGTGCCCCTGTGTGTGCTTTCTACTTGTGTATTTGGTTTGAACACACAAACACTTGTAGAATTGTGTTGCTGCATTTGACTTTTTCTCTCAATTTTGTATCATCCCCAGTATCAGCTTTAAGGAAAATCCGACATTGTAGTATGAAAGGATCTTATGCATTATGACAGTATCAATACTGTCTCCAAAGATGGAGATGGAGTTTCAAAATGTTATAGGTGGTCTTAAGCGCCCCTGTTGGTCAGATAATGCCATTGCAGCTTAGTGGTTTCCACCCCCATTGGTTCCCATTTCAGAGCAGCTTCTCCTCCCAGACATTAACAAGCTTCCCTGACCACAGTTTGTGCTGTTTACTCCTGTGCCAGTATACAAACAAATTGCGTAATGTGTTTATCCAAAATGCCTCTGTTCTCCTATAAAAGGTGATTTATTTTGGTAATAAAAATTAATTCTGTCAGCAATCCTGGAATTTTGTCCACAGTATTAGACGTTTGAGGTCAAAAATATTTTTTTTAGGGAGGTTGTTGTTGACATCTCATTTTGTCAGTCCCAGTTCTTTTGACTCTGGAGCACCACTGCCTCGCAAATTGATCAGGTAGCCACAGAAAAAAAATGGAAGGGTGGATTGCCAGCCTGGCTGCCCACACAAGCTACACGCCCACATGCTTGTCCACCGCCCTCACCACAGCTCGCGCACACTAAATCTGCTTCGAGTTAGAAACAGTCTTCAAGGGTTCTGGTGTGTTTTTCCATTGCCCACTTCACTGTGCGATGATGTGGTTGATCAGGGGCAGATCGTGGTTAGTTTGGTGCACCCCACTTTTGGGAGGAGTACTTAAAGCCCCGTTTTTTATTTTACAAATCTTTGATATTTTAAAATGAAACCATGCCATCCCAGTTACTTTTAATGTTCTCCCTCACCTTCGACTTTATATTTCCAAATCTTCTCACGCTCACTTTTTAGTCAAAGCCTAATTTTTTTCTCTTTATGCCTATGAAATCTACGCTATATATGCAAGTCCTCCTTTCCTCCTGCTCTGCATTTTATGGACATTTGTGAAAATGTAATTGTGCCATTTCTTTGGCTCCAAACTGCCCAAAGGTCTGTTTCTAACAAGCCTCTGTTCCACGGTCAAGATTTTTGTGTGGGATTGAGAAGACATTCATTGATAATTTCTGTTTGTGTAATTTACAGGATAGTATACCAAAAAGTTGGTTTTGGTTGAGAAGTAAATAAAAAATGTTTTGGGGTAATAAAAGATTATAATAATAGGCAACCTGATTTTCATTTTTAGAACCACATGTGCTGGAGCAAAGTCTGGCCCAAAGATTATACATTTTTAAATAAGCTTAAGTTTTGTAATATATCATATAACTCTTTCCATACATCTGTATAAAGTGCCAAAAGAGATAATTGGCATCAGTTTTCCAGTTCTAATTTAAATTCATGTTTGCAGAAAATGCAGGAAATCAGGTGGATGACTGCGCTAATGTGACCGAGACCGTGACAGTTTTGCCTGCTGAGGCAACTGTGAACGATGGACACAGCCCAGGGTCAATGAACACTAGGCCTCCGCTGCACAGCAGACTGATCCAAAAGGCAGAGAATAGGAAGACGCAGAGCTACAAGGTGGAACCTGTGTTGGGAGGAGTCAGTAAGAACATGCACAACTTCTCCCTGGAGAACAAGAGGGAGACTGAGTATGTAAGTCACACCCAGAGGCAAAGAGACTTTCTGTGGTAAAATCTGTGTTTGGCATGATTAAAACATAGACAAATGTAATTAAAAATTTGCTCTGTGGCCTCTGTGGGTTCTGCACAGCTCATTAGATAACACATCACATTGTCATGTACACCTCCAAAAAGCTACCTCACTGTTTAAATGTGCCTTAAATACCTTTTAAATGAGTACCTACTTTCAAGATGAAAGCAGTTAAACACCAAGCAAAGCAATTAAACCAGAGATGGATATCCAGATGATTTGATTTGCAAGAAGATGGGATGTCTTTTTAGTATATTCAATGAAATTGTTAGAAGTCAAGAGCAGCGCTGGTGGTGTAGGGGTTAAGCGCGAAACCATATATAAAGGCTATAGTCCCGGGTTTGAGTCCCGGACCCGGCGACCTTTCCGAATGTCTCCCTCTTTCTCTGGCCCTCTTACATGTCTTCCTACTGTTGAAAAATAAAGGCCTCTAGTGCTGAAGAAAATATTAAAAAAAATAAACTGGTAGCAGTCAGTTTTCATTACACATGATTTTTGGTAATATCACATCCCATCAAGTTCTTCCTAAATGTTCAAAATATTTTTGCAGATATTTAGAAAACATTGTTGTGGAGAGAATCTGTGACAATACTCAAAATTTAACTTGTTGACCTGCATGCAAAATACTGTGTGGCAGAAGTAATCATCATGCTGTGGAAAGGCTTTTCTTTACTAGAAACAAAGAGTCTGGTTAGAGTTGATAGAAAGATGGAAGGATCTAAATACACTGAAATCCTGAAAAAAAAAAACTTTAAGAGGCTGCAAAACACTTGAGACAATGACCCTAAACATACAGTCAGAGCTATTATCAGATGGTTTAGATCAAAGCATATTCACGTGTTTGTTGGACCCAGTCAACGTCCAGACCTAATTGCCATTAATACTCTATCGATAAACTGGACATTTGATGTTCTCAGATGTTTTCCAACAAATCTAAATGAGTTGTTTGGCCAACAAGGATGCAAAAATGCCAGTCCCTAGATGTGCAAAGTAGCTAAATCCTGTAATTGCAGAAACAGAAATACATTCCTCAATTTTCATATTTTGCTTTATACAATTTTTAAAAACATTTTATTTACACATAATTTCGCATTACTTTGTTTTGATCTATTAGATTAGACCTCAGCGAAATACATGACCCCATTAAATACATTGCAGTTTGTGGTTGTAACAAAACAAAATGTGATTAAATTCAAAGGTTATAAATACCTGTGCAAGGTGCTGCTAGTGGTGGCATTATGAGTGAAGCAATAGCTTTACAGGCAGTTGCTGGAGCATCTGACAGTCACAACAGAAAGTGAAGATCATGAGACACAGGTGGTGCCCTGTAGATGTCTTAGGTAGCATTACCAGCACTTGATGGAGTTAGGCTGGAGGTCCATTGTATGCGGCTGTATGGTTATGGCTTACATCTGCCTTGCATGTTGGCAGATACAAAGTACCCACTGATTCCAACATTGGGCCACTGTAACATTTGTACACCCCAGGTCTTGGCAGATGCACTGTACGGCTTTCCAAAGGTCCTTCTTGAGGCTTTTCTTTGGTTTTTCTTTGGACTTAGTTTTATTCCTTGTGTGCAGTACAGAACCTTAAAGCCTTGAATCTGCTATAAGTTTTACAAAGCAAAGTGAAGAAGAGCCATCAACGACCTCAAGTTGTGATTTAGCTTTGCAGCAGACCCAAACATACAGCAGAATGTTAATAAGTCCATTGGAATCACAAAACTTGTTCTGAATAGATTTCTTGCATGCCTGCTTACTTTTCTTGATGTCTTCCTGAGTTCTTATTAAAAAGACTTTGAAAAGATCATGATATTACAAGCTTCAAAACAACTAGTAAATGTGTCTGTAAAGTTATTAGGGTTGATCAAAAAGGCCAACCAACACTATCAGTGTATTTGCTTAAGATACATTTGGCCAGGACATATGGGCGAGAAAGCAACTGTTTTTATGCATTCTTGGTTAAATAAGGACCAAGACTGGTTAAGCTGAACTTTGCTCAAAAAATATGTCCAGTTTGTGGTGGTCAGTTCTGGGTTATCTTAAGACTACATTTCAGCTTGCTGGGACCTCTGTTCATGCATCTCTGCTGGTTTGCTTGAGTGCTGCAGGTTGTGATAACTGAGAAATCATAATGATCTATGTCGATGACAAAGTCTATTTGTCAGTGTCTGTGTGGAAATCTTTCCATGTTGCAGCATTTGGATCATCTTTTGTACATCCTGTGTCTTGGTGTTCGTCTGTTTATTTAAACAGAAAAATGATCAAAGTCTCAGGGATCTGGATGAGGCAGTCTTTGTAAGCCTCTTTGATGTCCATGCAGCATGGAAATTTACTGCACATGGAGTAGAGAGCTGTAAACTGTCTTCAGGCACTCTAGGTGTTGGATTCCATAGAATCCAACACCTTCTTTGTTGAAAAACCCTGTCACGATGCATGTATTTATTTACAGCTGAGTTTTTAACACAGTGACACAAGTAGAAACGTTTGATGACATCTAGGCACATGAATTTGTATCAGACTGAATTTACTAAAGAACTGATGTCTTCTAAATGATAGAATTAACAGTGGGTCTTTGTTATAGTTTGGCCACATGTAGCTAAAGAAAATTTGTGCCACTGTCAACACGTAGGTGGTACGCATGGAGAGCTTAATGCACATGCAGTAAAAACACAACATACAAACAATGCCAAACATTGACATACTCTGCAATTTGTGGATAAAAGTCCACAGGCTAACTTTATGTTCTTTACTGTTGTTTAGGTACAATTAGCTTTGATTACAAATATTTTGAAGCAGAAGGTACCACTTTTTTCAAAGCCACTATCTCATTTTGGGGCATGACCTCTTCAACCCTGGACCCACCAGAAAGTTAATCTCTGCAAAATACAAAGATCTCCCTGGTTAAATTAAGGAATCAGGAAGCTTTTTGCATGAAATAACAGAACCAGGATTAATTAATATTGACAGGTTATGTTTCATACTTTGTTGTTCAACACAAACTCTCAAAGTTGTGAAAGTATTCTCAATATTCTCTGTGTCTCCGACCTCTTGTTATTGTCTTAATGTTGTGTGTTTGCTGTGTTGTTAGGGGCCATGCCGACGGGAGATAGAAAGCATCATTAACAGTCTGAAGATCAACAACGTGCTCAACCCTAGAGGCTTCCGCTTACCTAACTGTGACAAAAAGGGCTTCTACAAGAAAAAACAGGTGAGTGGCTCTCCCTGCTGTTTCATCTCTGCTTTTTCTGTTAGACACCACACATACACATAAACACACACACACACATACACACAAACACACACACTCTGACACACACCTGCGGACATGCAAATACACCCACCACATGCCTGAACACTTCCAAAGAATCTTCAAAGAATCATCCCAACCACCCAGAAATGCACAATCCCCTTTTTTTGCTTCTCAGGTTGCCTTGACATCCACATCAACACTATATTATCAGAATGGCTAATAACCATGTATTACTTCAGTAAATGCACTGCAGCCGTCTGACTCATGCCTCACAGGAAATGAAGTTGGTCAGGTGTGTTTGTGGGTGTGTGTTGTGGGAGCGTGTGGAGGGTAGGGAAATAAGAATGTGGTCTTGGTGTGTGTGTGTGGCGCGGTGGATGCGGCAGCAGGGGAGTGTATGTATGGCGCTTGTTTGATGGTGGCAGTTTTTGGTGGGGGTGCTGTTGGTGAGGTAAAGAAAACAAACAGGCTGTCACTAGTTTAGATTTTCTTTTCTGTGCAGCAGCAAACCGAGGCCACCCACGGCTGGCTGATTTAAGAGACGAAAGAAAAAAAAAATCAGAAGAGAAAGAAGCAAGGATATGAAATTATGGTGGAGTACAGTTGGCTAAATATCCTGGAGGAAAGGTGGCGCATGAAGGCAGGCAGGACAAATAAATACCAGCATCTAATTTTATGAGGCTGGATTCCACAGAGTCCATTCCAACAACTGTGTAAGTCACCAAAGACAAAATTATTACTAAGAATTCAGCTCAAGCTGTAACACAGACAAAGCTCTTAATAAACCTCCTGTTTCTCACCCCAGTAAAAGCTCCAAAGTGCAGTTTTAATATGAAAGGCTATTGATGCAAATAATCAAACCCCTGAAACCCCATCTGAAATTACTGAGTCAAACCAAGCCAACTTATTTTGTAAAACACTTTAAAAACAGTAAGCACTTAGATTTTACAGCAAAAAAATAAAAATAAAAAAATACAGCACAGTACTGCAAAACTGAAAAAGCATTCCATAACAGCAGGTCTTCAATGCTGCAAAATCTGATCAGGAAAGAGCCACTCCTCCCCGTGCTTCAAAAGCACAGCAGAAAGATATATTTTAATTACTTAACATTTCCGTAAATAACGGCTGTCTGCATAACTCTCTTGAGCAAGGCACATATGCACAAAGAAACTGACTGAGGTTTCATATATGAAGGGCAGTGTGTTTACATTATTGATAGGTATAATATGTAATTGTTTTCTATTTCGTGTCTGTTTTTGCACTAAAAACATAAAGAGTGTAACTTTGCACTTTCACGTACACTACAAGGTTTGTATTTTATTTGGATAATGTCATGCTTTTTAATGTTAAAATACTTCTTTAAAAATCCAAAATGCAATGTGTAAGTAACAATTTGTTTGTGACTATTTTCACTACAGAGGTATTAGCACTTTATTGATGTTAAGTCAACCAGAAGGGGCTGAGCTTTGTACCTGTTAAAGGTTTTTTTAAGCTGCAGATGCATCCTTTGCTACAATTGTTCAAGTGTATGCTAAAGACATGCTATGTTATTACATTTTAAGCAATGAAATGTTGGTATAAAATTATTTGTTTGCTTGCATTCTCATTAATGTATTTCTATTACTCATACGACAAGCTTAGGTAGTTGAATGACAAAATCTGCAGATTTCCACAATTTTTTATTTGATTGCTCAATTAATCATCAGAATAATCAATAGAATACTTGATTACTAAATAATTGTTAGATGAAGCCCTAATTTAAAACAAATCAAATTATTAAAAATAGAAAAATGCAAGTAAAAGTAGCAACAAGAAAATACAACTTAGGAAATAAATAAAAAATAAATAAAATTAACAATTATACAAGGTCAAAATCCAAAAAGAAGATATTGGTTTTAAAAGCAGATTTAAAAATGGCTAGTAAAGAGGCTTTTCTATTTTGGAGCTGCAAAGCATTTCATACTTTTGAAGGCTGCAATGGCAAAAGCCCGATTTCAGATGAGCTTCTGCTGTGTCATTGGCACCTCCAGAAACAGCTGATCAGCTGCTGTGAGTGACTGAGAAGGAGAGTGCAGGTGCAGTAGCTCAGACAGCTAGGGAGGGCCAAGACCATTTAATGACTAAAAAACTAATTAAAAAGAACTCTAAAATGGAAAAGCAACCAGTACAGGGAGGATGAAACGAGAGTAATATGCTCTCTCCACTGTGTTCCCGTTAAGAGCCATGCAGCAGCATTTTGCATCAACTGAAAGTGCGATAAGGAGGATGTTAAGGATACTAACTGCAAGGTACAAAGAATTACAGTAATCCAGCTTAGCTTTAACAATGGCACAATATGTTTTTTTATCTATACCAGTTGTCTCTGGTGAAAAAAGCCAGATTTCACTACTTCACTGATCTGCGCATCTAGTTTAAAATAACTATCCATTTTAAAACCCTGGTTCGTGACAATAGGCTTTCTGCCTCACAGCCTACGTCTGCATGAAAAAAAGACCCACCAGTTACATTCAGATTAAAATCATCACCCCACTCTTAACTTTTTTAATTTCAGTGAAAATAAAAATGATTCAAGCTTTTAATTCCTCGAGACAGTCATTTAAATCTTGCATACATTAGTCTTGTTCCTGTTTTAGGGGAGCATAAACCTGAGTATGATCTGCATAATAATGAAAAGCAATCTTATGTTTTCTGAAAATGGAGCCAAGGGGCAGGAGATACAGGGAATGTACTGTATATATATAGCAGAGGTCCAAGAATCGAGCCCTGCAGGGACCTACATGACAACAAAACAGAGGAGGACCTGCAATAATTTAGTCCAACACAAAAAGTTCTCTCAGCCACACAATGCTCTAAGAGGTATATCAGAATGTTATGGTTCATAGGTTGAAGGCTGCTGAGAACTAGGACTGCATGGTTTTCTGAATCTGTAGCTATAGGAGGATGTCATTATAAACTCTCAACAACACAGATTGCGTGCTATGAAGACATTTAAAGCCAGACTGAAAAGCTCCAATCACCTAGTTTCCCTCCAGAAAGGCTTAAAATTGGTTGTAAACCATTTTCTCCAAAACCTTACAGAGAAGGGAAGCTTTGAGATAGGCCTATAGTTTGATGGCAAAGTGGGATCAAGGCTATACTTCAGTACTTGCATTGTTACTTGCTTAGGCATTTTAGAAACCACACATAAGGCCACCCTGCTAGTTATAACAGCTAGAACAAATGGACCAAGAAAAGAAATAACCTCAATCGAGGTGGAACAACATCATCAGCGAAACCTGATTGCCTCAGATGATGAACCCCATATAGAAAAGACAAAGTCACAGGCTCAAACTTCTAGAAAGCAGCAGAGCAAGGAACAAATGGTCAAGAGCAGGGCGTGATATATTTAAGTGGAAAAATTTAAGTGGATTGCAAATGATTAAATGACTAATCCAAGGCAGATAGAGCATTTCAGATAACTGCAAGGATTTTCATCCTGTCCAAAACTAGTGCTTTAGATATTTTAAATTCTTCAAAAGGAAGGGGTTTGGCCTGTGTATTTAGCTTCAAGTTCTAGAGCTTGAAATGGGAATACTCCTTCTATTAAGGGTGATAATTTTGGTCTATAAACCTGATTTCCTCCAATAAAAACTGCAAATATTTTCCACCAATGACAATGCTGATTATCATAGATGTCTTGTGATTACACTGGGAAGGCTACATAATCAACAGGGCCCTTGGGGTGCTGCTATGAATTATTACTCTATGAAATTATCCCTAGATTACTTGAGCAATTGGACATACTGTACCCTCCCTACATCAGGCACTCCCAAACTATTAAACTCTGCAATAAAACCTGTGCCTCCCCTTTCCTCCGTCATATCCGTGCATGCTCACATGTATACAAATCTCACACCTTATTAATAGTAAATTCAGTCATTTATTCTCAGCTCAAAATTGTTTCATTCCCCTGGCACATTTAGGTTTAAAGTAATTTTGATGTTCTGGAGCCAATTCACATCTGTTAGAAAATATGTGGAGGGAACTAAAGATTAGGGTGATAGCAGGGGGGCTGTACTGTGTTCTGTACTGCCAATAGGGATTTTTCCATTGATTGCTAAGAAGGGTATTAATAATTTTATCATTTAATTTTTAAAGGAACTGTAAATACCACACATTATTTTTTTTTAAAGTTTGTACTACTTCTACATAGTTAAATGAACTTTTACAAGATGTCTCATTACCTATCAAATAAGAAAAGTTTTTTATTTTTTTTACTTAAGTCCCAAGTATGATTGATATTGAGCTTAATTGGGCATGTCAGAAACTATGTCCTCTAATAAAGCTTAAATGTCATATTGATTTTTAGTATCTTTGGCCAAAGATTAGTTTTCATGAGCCAGTCATAGCAGATGGCCACTCATAGCCTTGATGTGTAGGAGGTTACATTCTCTTAAAAGTGTCATTTGTCCGGATATTATGCACAAATTTCACCTGTGGAAGTGTCAGTTCTGATGTAAGGGTGGTTAGTGTGTGGGAAGGAGTGTGCCTGGGCCTGCCACCCTTTTCTCAGAGAAGCAGATGTGTGTTGTGTTAAATCCATCTGAGGGGATGTGCCTTCACGGTGTGCTGCAGAAATTTATGACCAGAAACTGAGCGGAGAAGGAGACCGTGTGAACCGTCTAGGGTGACAACGTTGTGAAAAGAAGGAAGCAGGAGTGTGGGGGTTGGGGAGGGGTTGTACACATCATTTACTGTACTGTGTCCTAAAATCTAAAATCTTTCAAAAGAATTAAGTTGCAGTTAGACTGCTGAAAGGTAGCAGGTTCCATCTTTAATTTCTTCCAAGAACTAAATGATGAGCTGACTACTTCCAGGAAAAATGAATCACCTGGTGCCAAAAAGAATAATCTCCAGTCAACTTAAGCTGCTATTTGTTGTTACGGCTTCTAAGTAAATTCAGGGATCAGGCAGACTGATTACACCATTTTTTTTATGTCAATAAGCCTGTCACACCATTGTGTTAGTCTTTTATGTCTGTGGTATAGGAAGACAATTCAATTCAGTTTATTTATATAGCGCCAATTCACAACACATGTCTCAAGGCACTTCACAAAGCCAGGTACATATATTCCAATTAATCCTAACCATTGAACAGACACAATGCCACTGGAAAATAATGCTCATGCATTCCATTGCACTGCAATGCATTTCACACTTTAGCACTCATCATTTGATTACCAAATAGGCCAGACTGACGTTGATTGTTTGTACAGGTCGGAAAATTCCTCCACATGAGCACCACAGTTTTTTCATGGCAAAATCATTTTGAGATGTAAACTTAATTCCCTCCCATCCGACATTCTTACCTCCAAACTTCCCTCTTCATCATATTCCTCACCAGCCTTCACCTTCTGCACTCCTGCCTATTCTGATACTTTATCCTGATCTAAATAATCAGCTTTTTATGCCAAAAGATAAGACTGACCAAACTGACATTGTCTTTGAATGTGCATCATCAATAACCGCATGGATGATTTATAAGTCAGGGTTAGGTAGCCTAATAAACAAAAAAATGTGGAAAAGTAAAACAGCAAAGTCAAAAGAAACTTAAAAGACCTTTAGAAAACCTGGAGAACTATTGACCAAGACCACTTTTAAAGATAAGGAAGTGTTGCTGGATTAAAACAAAATAATGAGGGATGACTCAAGACTTTTGTTTTACAAAATATACTTTATTGTATATTTTATAAAAGTGCAGAACCAACCCAAGTCAACAGCTTCAATCTTTCATCAACATCCAAAAACTAAGGCTACAAAGGCTATTTGAAAACATGGCATATGAATAAACAATTCTTTACTGGGTGAGAAACCCTTCAGAGTAGCAATGATTTCATAAGGAATTAGTAAAACAATCTGGTGTGTGTAATATGTCAACCAGTCTGTTTTTCATCAGTTTATTTTAATGTTGCACTTGTTTATGTAAATCCCATATGTTAAAAAGGAAATAAATATTTAAAAGACCATGAAGGCTGATTCTGTGCTTATTGATTATGTAAAGATTCTAGAGGAGAAAGTTGTAGACATGCAAGTGTGGTTTTCTGTTTGCCTGTAATTCGAGTGGCCTGTAAGAGAAGAAGTCAAGCAGTGCAGTCTCTCAGCTACAACACATAGAAACCTATTTTTAGCTGCAGTTATATGAATTGGCTCCATATCCCAGTTCAGGCCCCGCATGAACCAACACTGACCCGCTCATTACACCCCTCAAAGCCTCACTCTCTCTTATTCATCATTCCACACACACCCATCATTACCCCCCTTTGAGCCTTGCCTACTGTCATGCACTGGCCTTTTGTTCTTCCTGTTGGCTCCACCATTCCGGTCATCCTGCCCTTCCACCCACCTTGCTTTTCCTTCCTTGTTTGGCCAAAAATGATCCTGCAGAGGGTTGTGAATGGGATGGCAGTGTCTGCGTGTACTCTGTTAGAGTTAAGTGTGTGTGTCTGAGAGGAAAAGGAGAAGGAGGAGGCGGTGGGTTAAGGATGTGAGCCACGTGCCAGCATACTCTTCTGCTTCTTCCTTCACTTGGCACTGGCAGTGCCAGGCCCATAATGGGTGACTTATTGAGCGTGACTCAGAAGGATTTGTATAAATGTACTCACTGACCACAATGGCTTTATAATAACTGACCAACTTTCGGAGACCCAGACATCTATTTTCACTCTGTCTCTCTGCTTGGTTCTGTTCCCTTCCCAAATTTCAAATCCAGATCTCCTTCCGACTCCTCCTAAACAAAGTCTGTTTTTCTTCAGTCAGTGTTGCACAATGTACAAAACAGAGTGGAGTTTTTTGCTGCCAGCGCAGTACCTTTGTGAAGATGCCAGTACTTTTTTCTACAACAAGAATGTAAACTATAGTTATCCTAATGAATATCAAATGCAAAACAACTATTCCCAGTATCCCAAAAAGTGATAACATCCAATAGGAGGCAGTGTATATGCCAGATCACAGTCACTATGTTATATTTTGCAAGAACAAAATAGCACAGCTGTTATTTATACCAGCTACTTGAGATGTGTAACATTCACTGTGGTTCCCTCCTATACAGTAAGTGGCACTGCTGAAAAATTATTACTGCTACCGTTCAAATAATGTGGAAGGCACACAGCAATATTATCATAACCCCCCCAAAAAATTTTTTCCAAATCTGAAAAATAAAAAAATAAAATCAAAAGGTTAACATGACCAGCATACAAACGATGCAGCTTTTGTCTCATCTTGATTACCTGGTGGTATCCTATAAATGTGTTTTTTTATTTGTTTCCTAAATTAAGAAACAATACTGTTTTGCTTCTATTTTTAACAGTTGACATTTTTTGCTCATTTTATAAAAAAAAAAAAAAGGGTTTTGGTAAAGATCTGCCATCTTGCGCTTTCATGTTTTAGATATAGCTTTATCTGATTTGCTGATAATGAATGGATGGCACCCACATTACTCTGAAAATGGTCTGTCATGCATGCACCATGGAAAAACAGTTATAATATGAAGATTTGTAGATATAGTTTATCTTTAAGAAAGGGAAACTGAAAAACCAGCTACATGGTCCTCCTCCTGTTACTTCCACATATACAGTAATACAAATACAATGTTTTTTTTTGTTGTTGTGTGGTTTTTAATATCATTCATCTGTCCTACAAAGCAATAGAGTGCATGTAGTTTAACAAGAAGTAATGCTGCTTTTGCTGAAGAATTTGCAATGGGATGTTATAAATCTCATTTTCTGTGGTTAAGTTGGACCAGAACACAAGGAAGCAGATGTCAGTATCATGGTGAAGATGGTTCAATGAATAAAAGCTACAATTTATTGAACGACATGAGGCTAAAAAGGAAGCACTACATAGGAAACCATCAAACTCAGAACAACAACAGGCAAATTTGGCAAAGACATGACTGAAGAGAAAAGTATTTAAATCCAGGGGAGCTGATTAGTGGAACTAGTATCAGATGAGTCTAATCAGCTGAATGATTGACAGTGGCATTGGGAAATTAACTGCAAATGACAAACATGGAAAAAACTAAACACAAGTAAAAAGAACAGATAACTTAGATCAAACCCAAACTCAAAAGTCCAATGATAATGACAATAGGTGCTTATGATAATACATATTTTTCCTATATAATTATAAGAATAAAATCACCAAAGCAAAAAACATAAAAAATAAAACGTTTTAATGAGATTCTTTTCAAAGTTAATCCAGATCATATACAGGGGTTGGACAATGAAACTGAAACACCTGGTTTTAGACTACAATAATTTATTAGTATGGTGTAGGGCCTCCTTTTGCGGCCAATACAGCATCAATTCGTCTTGGGAATGACATATACAAGTCCTGCACAGTGGTCAGAGGGATTTTAAGCCATTCTTCTTGCGGCCTTGTGGCCAGGTCACTACATGATACTGGTGGAGGAAAACGTTTCCTGACTCGCTCCTCCAAAACACCCCAAAGTGGCTCAATAATATTTAGATCTGGTGACTGTGCAGGCCATGGGAGATGTTCAACTTCACTTTCATGTTCATCAAACCAATCTTTCACCAGTCTTGCTGTGTGTATTGGTGCATTGTCATCCTGATACACGGCACCGCCTTCAGGATACAATGTTTGAACCATTGGATGCACATGGTCCTCAAGAATGGTTCGGTAGTCCTTGGCAGTGATGCGCCCATCTAGCACAAGTATTGGGCCAAGGGAATGCCATGATATGGCAGCCCAAACCATCACTGATCCACCCCCATGCTTCACTCTGGGCATGCAACAGTCTGGGTGGTACGCTTCTTTGGGGCTTCTCCACACCGTAACTCTCCCGGATGTGGGGAAAACAGTAAAGGTGGACTCATCAGAGAACAATACATGTTTCACATTGTCCACAGCCCAAGATTTGCGCTCCTTGCATCATTGAAACCAATGTTTGGCATTGGCATGAGTGACCAAAGGTTTGGCTATTGCAGCCCAGCCATGTATATTGACCATGTGGAGCTCCTGACGGACAGTTCTGGTGGAAACAGGAGAGTTGAGGTGCACATTTAATTCTGCTGTGATTTCGGCAGCCATGGTTTAATGTGTTTTGGATATAATCCGGGTTAGCACCCGAACATCCCTTTGAGACAGCTTCCTCTTGCGTCCACAGTTAATCCTGTTGGATGTGGTTCGTCCTTCTTGGTGGTATGCTGACATTACCCTGGATACCATGGCTCTTGATACATCGCAAAGACTTGCTGTCTTGGTCACAGATGCGCCAGCAAGACGTGCAACAACAATTTGTCCTCTTTTAGACTCTGGTATGTCACCCATAATGTTGTGTGCATTTCAATATTTTGAGCAAAACTGTGCTCTTACCCTGCTAATTGAACCTTCACACTCTGCTCTTACTGGTGCAATGTGCAATCAATGAAGACTGGCTACCAGGCTGGTCCATGAAACCTCCCTCACTAAAATGACAGGTGTTTCAGTTTCATTGTCCAACCCCTGTATGCCCCATAGCAATTTTTCCCACAAAGAGTTATTGCATATATGCTTAGCTGTTTGTGGGTCAAAAGATATTGTTCATTGTGGCATCAGGCATCAAGGTAATGATTACGGCTACATCTGCACGATATTAGAAAAACATGCAACAGTGATATTTTGTAGAATATTGCTTTGACACGGTTGGTTGCGATTAACGCACATTTTCCAATGCTCATTTGATCTTTTTTTTATGAAGATGTTCCCATCGCTTTCCACAAGCTTTAGCATCCCAGAGACTAAATCCTATATCCTGTATGAGCATCAGAGGTAGTGGGAACCATTTCAACTTGCCAAATATTTTATTGGAAGACAGAGCCTAATGCATTACACTTGAAATATAACAGTCCACCAAATATTGCAGCCAAGTAGCCCTTTGCAATTGTACACCTTCTGCAATGAATTGTGAATATAACAATATTCATTACATTTTGATTATATTATTATGTTTTACCACTACTATTGCAGATAGTACTTTACAGCAACGTCCTAATGTACTTATGGGTGCTTTGGGAAGTTCTGTGATATTTGCAACATTGCACATTATTGGGTTTTGTTCAGTCATTTAAATGTCTGTACAAATTAACCTGCTTCCACAATAACCTTCTGCTGTCATGTTGAAGTGGTAAAGACTCAAATGCAAAGCAAACGTTTAATGAACAAAATGAAAAGAACGTACAAAATCAAGCAGACTTGCAGGAACTACTTGAACCATGGAGAAATTAAGCATGGCACAGACAAACAGAAGGAACCAGTGAGCAACAAAGAGAACCGGTAAGTATACATACTGAGGCAGGTGTAGAGAAATGACAGGCAAACTAGAAGAGTTAATCAGAGGAAATGTGGAACAGTTGAGAGAGAAGAAAAGAAGAGAGCTGAGAGGGGTGACAAGACAAATAAACATGAATGGAACTGAACAAGAAGCCCTAGGGAAACAGATATCTAACAGGAAACAATCTAAATGTTAAAAGGATCACAAGAGAAACACAAATAATTAAATACACCTAAGAATAATGAGCACAAGGAAATGAACTATATGGCAAAAACCAAGTGTCAGAAATAACAGTATATGGCAAGAATATAGAACATAACAAGCAAAATGCTAAAACCCATAAAAACAAATGACAACCATAACCTAACCTTAGAATCTTGACAAATGCAATTTTCTATTTAAAAGTGATGTCGAAGATTGTTGCAGGGCCTTTGTAATGCTTTTTAATTTAAGTTTGCAGCTTTAGTTTAGTTTTCAGCTGATGTTTAGTTAGTTTTATGTATCAAAAAATAAGTTTACTCATTAAATTAAAAAATAAGCCCAAAACATTGAAAACAATTCGAAGGTTGCTTGTGAAAAAATTTGCCCAAACTCTAGGCTGACAGACGTTTTTTTTGATGGCCGAATTAACAACAATGTTTTATGGTTTTATTGTTCATTGCTTTATGCAAGTAACTGGGGGTTGTTGTGCCCCCCACCCAAAGAAAGGGAGCTGGTATTTTGCTACATCATTAAGACAAGAGCCAGTCTGAAAACAAGTAGTAGTATTTATGCCAGTAAATGAGAGGTATTCAAGTTCTACTTACTGTGTTCATGAAGTTTGACAAAAAATATTCCAAACGAATTACTAAACACATGATCATTCTGATCTAGTTACTGCTATGATCCTTAAAAGGTTTTTTTCTTCATCATATGCTCTTTATTGTATTCTTTTTCACTCCAGTTTTGCACTAAACAAACTTTGTCAAGTAATATTAAATCTCATTTTAACATTTATTACACTGTTGGCTTAAAAAATAATCGTAGACTTAACTTCTGTTAGAATTGTTTTTTTAATTTTATTTTAGAAAAAGCAATACCCTGCAGCTTTTGGCAATGCATTTGCAAACACATGCACAGATGCACCTTCTTTTACACAAATACAAACACCCCTATATCTACAAACACACACCTTGCAGTTTATGACCTTGTGTTTATCCTGTGGTCCAACTAGGCCTTTTTTAATGTCCGTGGAACCCAGTAGCCCTGCCATTAGTTATAAAGACTGGCATCACAAGAGCATGCATTCATGCACACAACACATGCATACACGTCTCATAAAGGCAGCATTATGAATGTGCAGCATGTATGTTTTTTTTTCGAGTGACAGCCGTGTTGGACCATGCAGGACCAGGGGTGTGAGGAGTACAGAGCCCAAGGGTTTAACCAGCCCTCAGTTTGTACTATGTGGTTAAGTATGTTGAAGTTATAGGATAAATGGGTATTCGTCCAAGAAAATTGCATTGGCTATCACTTTTTTTTTTTAATGATGGAAAAAGAAGTCTTTCTATGACATTTTAAGTCTTCACCCTTAATGCCTTGGTTGATATTTATGCTTATCAACACAACTTTGGTATCAATTTGCTTTCATGCCTCTGGAAGTCTCCATAATAGAAGAAGCACTTTGTTCTTAATGCATGGTCAAACAGTGTTTTTTGTTTAGTAAGGTTCTAAATGAGTGAAATGTTTGAAGCATATCCAAATAGCTGCCATAATAAAAGATTGTTGTGACTTTTAAAATGTTAGGGGAAATTATATTAAGAGCTGTCCTTATTATCTAAATTGGCACATGAAGCATGTGACCATTCCTTGGAAATTTAAAGATAACTCTGTCTATCTGTGTCTGTCAAAGTGGTTATTCCTGTTCAGGAAGATCTGGGTTCAACTATAAGCTGAATGGAGTTTGCATTTTCATGTGTACACAGGTTTTCTCCAGGTACCAGAAAAAGGATGGAAACACAATCAAAACTAGGAGTGTGAGGAACCTGTAAAGCTATTTTAATGATTTTCCTTTACCTCTTTTAATTCCTGACCTTTAAATGAAATTAATCATTTTAATTAGACATACTTTGCTGATATACATTACATATAAAAGCTGCTGTGGTAAAATGTGTGCTAATATTTGTCAAACTACTCAAGGGGACTTTTAAATAAAGATTTTTAACAGCTGCAGTTGCTGTGCTACAAAGGGTTAGTGTAGCCTTGTATTAGTCCGATTCTTTTGATACAGGACTGTCCTTCAAATGTGTTTACTACCACCACATTTTTACCTTATAGCATTTTTCAGATGAGGTCAGGGAAAACAATTCGGAAATAGATGACAAGGGGCAATTGATTTTGTTTTGGTAGTTAAATGGTTTGACAGTAACTTTAAGTTTTCCATCCAATATGAAAGCCCCTGGTGAGAACAAACTTTGTTGTTCTTGTCATCTTAAGTAAATTAACACATTTCTCAGGGGTTGCATTGAATGTCTAGGCCTTAAAACTGAAAGCCTTCTCTCACATCATTCACCAATTCTTCTATTCTCTTTATTTTATTTTACTTTTTTAAATTACCTCTGTTGTTTGATTTTATCATTTGATTTGTTTTTCTGTGTCTGTATCTGTGTTTATTTGCTTTGTGATTGTATTGCAATTGTATGTACAGCGCTTTGAGTGTCTCGTTGCTGAAAAGCGCTATATAAATAAATTTACCTTACCTTACCTTACCAATCCATGCATTTTCTGTCTCTACAGCAATCAATGGGCGATGGGTGGGGTTCCCGACTGGACAAGTTGCCAGTTCATCACAGGGAAACAAAGATACACACAGGACAGACAACCAGGCAGGCACACACTCAGGCCCAGGGCAGTTTTGATGAGACCAATTAACAGTCATGTTTGTGGTTTTGTCTTTTATAGCGCTGTGGAGGAAATGAGTCCAACACTCATCTTTGCACAGTTGTATTATTCCAGCCACATTGGAGGGCTTTCAAGTATAAACAGCCTGTTTAAGGTCATGCTACAGCATCTCTACTTGATTTAACTGTGTACTTTGACTGGGCCCCTGTAGAACCTTCTTTTCTTTTCCAAGTGTGCTTGAGCTTCATGTCATGATCTGATGGTCAGACATTCTCTTTTAGGATTTTGAGTAGAAAGAAGAATTCATGGTTTCATTATTTATGGCAACTCAACTAGGCCATGAATCAGCAAAGAAGCCCAGGACAACTGTACTATTAGCACCATATTAGATATTGAGCATGATGTTCTTATTCTGAAATGCTGTTAGTTTCATGCCAGATGCAGACCTTCTTGAAGTTTCGGGGAATGTGAGATGGCCTTTTGTGTTCTTTTGGTCAGCAGGGATTTTTGCCTTGGAACTCTCCAATGAAAATTATATTTATCCAGTCCCTTTCTTACTTTTGAATCTTGACCTTACTGAGGCAAGTAAGAATTGTGGTGCTGTAGACATTGTTATGGGTCTTTTTGTGATCTCCTTGATGGTTTATTGATTTGCTCTTGGAGAGGTTTGGTAGACCGGCCACTTCTTAAATGGTACACCGCTGTTCTGTACACCACCAATGTTTTCTTCATTTGTTGATAGTGACTCTCAGTTTGGCTATGTAACCCTTTCTAAACTGATAGTGGGCAATTACTTTTTTGTCATCTTTCTTTAGATCAGGCCATGATGTGCCGCTTTTTGAGATTGTTTAGCCTACATCATATTGTCAGACGGGTTCTATTTAATTAAGTTCTTGATAGATTTGGCAGTAATCAGGCCAGGGTGTGGCTAGTGAAAACAAAGCTTTCCAAAATTACAGGTCCTTCTCAAAATATTAGCATATTGTGATAAAGTTCATTATTTTCCATAATGTCATGATAAAAATTTAACATTCATATATTTTAGATTCATTGCACACTAACTGAAATATTTCAGGTCTTTTATTGTCTTAATACGGATGATTTTGGCATACAGCTCATGAAAACCCAAAATTCCTATCTCACAAAATTAGCATATTTCATCCAACCAATAAAAGAAAAGTGTTTTTAATACAAAAAACGTCAACCTTCAAATAATCATGTACAGTTATGCACTCAATACTTGGTCGGGAATCCTTTTGCAGAAATGACTGCTTCAATGCGGCGTGGCATGGAGGAAATCAGCCTGTGGCACTGCTGAGGTCTTATGGAGGCCCAGGATGCTTCGATAGCGGCCTTTAGCTCATCCAGAGTGTTGGGTCTTGAGTCTCTCAACGTTCTCTTCACAATATCCCACAGATTCTCTATGGGGTTCAGGTCAGGAGAGTTGGCAGGCCAATTGAGCACAGTGATACCATGGTCAGTAAACCATTTACCAGTGGTTTTGGCACTGTGAGCAGGTGCCAGGTCGTGCTGAAAAATGAAATCTTCATCTCCATAAAGCTTTTCAGCAGATGGAAGCATGAAGTGCTCCAAAATCTCCTGATAGGTAGCTGCATTGACCCTGCCCTTGATAAAACACAGTGGACCAACACCAGCAGCTGACACGGCACCCCAGACCATCACTGACTGTGGGTACTTGACACTGGACTTCTGGCATTTTGGCATTTCCTTCTCCCCTGTCTTCCTCCAGACTCTGGCACCTTGATTTCCGAATGACATGCAGAATTTGCTTTCATCCGAAAAAAGTACTTTGGACCACTGAGCAACAGTCCAGTGCTGCTTCTCTGTAGCCCAGGTCAGGCGCTTCTGCCGCTGTTTCTGGCTCAAAAGTGGCTTTACCTGGGGAATGCGGCACCTGCAGCCCATTTCCTGCACACGCCTGTGCACGGTGGCTCTGGATGTTTCTACTCCAGACTCAGTCCACTGCTTCCGCAGGTCCCCCAAGGTCTGGAATCGGCCCTTCTCCACAATCTTCCTCAGGGTCCGGTCACCTCTTCTCGTTGTGCAGCGTTTTCTGCCACACTTTTTCCTTCCCACAGACGTCCCACTGAGGTGCCTTGATACAGCACTCTGGGAACAGCCTATTCGTTCAGAAATTTCTTTCTGTGTCTTACCCTCTTGCTTGAGGGTGTCAATAGTGGCCTTCTGGACAGCAGTCCGGTCGGCAGTCTTACCCATGATTGGGGTTTTGAGTGATGAACCAGGCTGGGAGTTTTAAAGGCCTCAGGAATCTTTTGCAAGTGTTTAGAGTTAACTCGTTGATTCAGATGATTAGGTTCATAGCTCGTTTAGAGACAATTTTAATGATATGCTAATTTTGTGAGATAGGAATTTTGGGTTTTCATGAGCTGTATGCAAAAATCATCCATATTAAGACAATAAAAGACCTGAAATATTTCAGTTAGTGTGCAATGAATCTAAAATATATGAATGTTAAATTTACATCATTACATTATGGAAAATAATGAACTTTATCACAATATGCTAATATTTTGAGAACGACCTGTATATTGCTATTGAAAATTAATTCATGTATTAAGAGGAGTAGTGATTTCTTTTTCACTTTGAATCAGTTTAGTTTGGAAAGCTTGTTTCATTAATACATTTGTGAACTGCATTTGGTTTTTACTTGGATAATCTTGATCTGGTATTAGAATAAGCTTTTTAGCAGTACCTGATAAAGCAAAGGCAGAAGAAACTCTTATATTACTCTATGTGGTCCATGCAACATTTTTATACTGTATTTGTTTGTCATATTTGTTGTTTTCAAAAATACTTAACCCAGATATACATTTCGTTAGGTTCATAGCATAATTGTCTTAGCCATATTTGAAAGCCCGTCATTGAACCGCCACCTTAACATGGTGGAGGGGTTTGAGTGCCCAAATGATTCTAGAGGCTATGTTGTCTGGGGCTTAAATGCCCCTTATAGGGTCTCCCATGGCAAAAAGGCTCTGGGTGACGGGTCAAACTAAGAGCAGTTCAAGACACTCTCATGAGGACCACACAAACAAGGCACGTGACGCCGCCCGGTACGGCGGAGCCGGGGTCCCACCCTGGAGCCAGGCCTGGGATCGGGACCCATCAGAGAGCGCCTGGTGGCTGGGTTCCTCCTTGCAGGACCCGGCCGGACCAAGCCCTGAAGGAGAGGCCATCCCCCAGTGGGCCCACCACCTGCAGGGGGAATCGTGAGGGACCGGTGCAAAGAGGATTGGGCGGCGGACGAAGGTGGAGACCTCGGCGGCCCGATCCCTGGATGTTTAGGTTGGCTCTAGGGACGTGGAATGTCACCTCACTTGGGGGGAAGGAGCCCTAGCTTATGCGGCAGGTCCGAGATATCGACTAGAAAAAGTCGGGCTCACCTCCACGCACAGCGTGGGCTCTGGAACCCATCTCCTCGAGAGGGGCTGGACTCTCTTCTACTTTGGAGTGGGCCACTGGAAGAGGCAGCGAGCTGGGGTGGGTTTGCTTGTTGCCCCCAGCTCAGCCGTCTCGTGTTGGGGTTTAGCCCAGTGGGTGAGAGGGTCGCAACCTTTGGGTTGGGGACAGGTCTCTGACTGTCGTTTTGGCCTACAGGCCGGGCGGTAGTGTGGAGTACCCAGCCTTCTTGGCGTCCCTGTCGGGGGTGCTGGATAGTGCCCCTCCCGAGGACTCCATTATTCTGCTGGGGGATTTCAACGCCCGCGTGGGAAACGACAGTGACACCTGGAGAGGCGTGATCGGGAGGAATGGCCTCACTGATCTGAATCCGTGTGGTGTTTCATTACTGGACTTCTGTGCAAGTCACGGATTGTCCATAATGAACACCATGTTTAAACATAAGGGTGTCCATCAGTGCACTTGGCACCAGGACACCCTAGGCAGGAGGTCGATGATCGACATTGTTGTCGTATCGTCAGACCTTCGGCCGCATGTTTTGGACACTCGGGTGAAGAAAGGTGCAGAGCTGTCCACTGATCACCACCTAGTGGTGAGTTGGATCTGCTGGAAGAGGAGAAAGCCAGACAGACTTTGCAGGCCCAAGTGCATAGCGAGGGTCTGCTGGGAACGAGCCCTCGGCCAGGGATGTATTCAACTCCCACCTCCAGGAGAGCTATGATTAGATTCCGGGGTATGTTGGAGACATTGAGTCCGAGTGGACCATGTTCTCTGCATCTATTGTCGATGCTGCTGCCCGTAGGTGCGGCCGTAAGGTCTGCGGTGCCTGTCGCAGCGGCAATCCCCAAACCCGGTGGTGGACACCGGCATTAAGGGACACTGTCAAGCTGAAGAAGGATTCCTGTCGGCTGTGGTTGGCTTGTGGGACTCCTGTGGCAGCTGACAGGTACCGTGAGGCCTAGCGTGCCGCGGCCCGGGATGTGGCAGAGGCAAAAACGCAGGCTTGGGAGGAGTTCGGTGAGGCCATGGAGAAGGACTACCAGTTGGCCTTGAAGCGATTCTGGCCAACCGTCCGGCGCCTCAGGACGGGGAAGCAGTGCTTCGCCAACACTGTTTACAGTGAGAGAAGAGGCTGCTGACCTCGACTGGGGACATTATCAGGCGGTGGAAGGAGTACTTCGAGGATCTCCTCAATCCTACCATCACGCATTCCCTGGTGGAAACAGAGGCTGGGGACTCGGCGTTAAACTCTTTCATCACCTAGGCTGTAGTAACCGAGGTGTTTAAAAAGCTCTGCGGTGGCAGGGCTTTGGGTGTGGATGAGATCTGCCCTGAGTACCTCAAATCTCTGGATGTAGTAGGGCTGTCATGGTTGACACGCCTCTTCAACATTGCGTGGCGGTCGGGGACAGTGCCTCTGGACAGGCAGACCTGGGTGGTGGTCCCCCTTCATAAGAAGGGTGACCGGAGGGTGTGTTCCAACTACAGGGGGATCACACTCCTCAGCCTCCCTGGTAAGGCCTACGGCAGGGTATTGGAGAGGAGGGTCCGGCCGATAGTTGAACCTCGGCTTCAGAAGGAGCAGTGTGGTTTTCATCCCAGCTGTGGAACACTGGACCAGCTCTATACCCTCTACAGGGTACTTAAGGGTTCATGGTAGTTTGCCCAACCGGTCCACATGTGTTTTGTGGACCTGGAGAAGGCATTCGACTGTGTCCCTCGTGGTGCCCTGTGGGGAGGGCTCCAGGAGTATGGAATCGGGGGCCCTTTATAAGGGGCCATCCGGTCTTTGTACAAGTGGAGCAGGGGTTTGGTCCGCATTGCTGGCACTAAGTTGGACCTGTTCCCGGTGGATGTTGGACTTCGGCAGGGCTGCCCTTTGTCACCGGTCCTGTTCATAACTTTTATGGACAGGATTTCTAAGCGTAGCCAAGGGCCGGAGGGGGTCTGGTTTGGGGACCAGTGGATTTCGTCTCTTCTTTTTGCAGATGACACGGTCCTGCTGGCCCCCTCTAGCCAAGACCTACAACATGTGCTGGGGCGGTTCGCAGCCGAGTGTGAAGCAGCTGGGATTAAGGTAAGCTCCTCCAAGTCCAAGGCCATGGTTCTCGACCGGAAAAGGGTGGCTTGTCCTCTTCAGGTTGGAGGGGAGTTTCTCCCTCAAGTGGCGGCGTTCAATTATCTTCATGAGTGAGGGAAGAACGGAGCGGGAGATCGACAGACGGATCGGTGCAGCTGCCACAGTAATGGAGTCACTGTGCCGGTCCGTTGTGGTGAAGAGAGAGCTGAGCCAAAAAGCGAAGCTCTCGATTTACCGGTTGGTCTATGTTCCTACCCTCATCTAAGGTCATGAACTTTGGGTCATGACCGAAAAAACGAGATCCTGGATGCAAGCGGCTGAAATGAGCTTCCTCCGTAGGGTGGCCGGGCACTCCCTTAGAGATAGGGTGAGGAGCTCGGCCATTCAGGAGGGGCTCGGAGTAGAGCCGCTGCTCCTCCACATTGACAGGAGCCAGTTGAGGTGGCTCGGGCATCTATATCAGATGCCTCCTGGACGCCTTCTTCGGGAGGTGTTCCAGGCACGTCCCACCGGGAGGAGGCCCAGTGGATGGCCCAGGACACGCTGGAGAGACTGTCTCTCGGCTGGCCTGGGAACGCCTTGGGCTCCCCCTGGAGGAGCTGGAGGAGGTGGCTGGGGAGAGGGACGTTTGGGCGTCTCTGCTGAGTCTTTCTGAGTCTGCTATCTTTATTTCAAATAGTTCTGTTTTCGTTTGTGTTTAATTTGCACTTACTTTTGATAATGGGGAATACAATTTTATTCCAAAGAACTGTCAACATAGCTGCATAACCATTTAAGCTCTTCAGGTGCATACTGCCAAAGTGAGATGATTTTCATAAAAGTTAAATATGTTGTAAAAACACATTTTATCTTTCAAAAACATGAAAATAAGGCTCCTAAAAGAGTTTATTTCACAGTATTTCAGTGTCAATTTGTTTGTGTGTGACAGACCAGTAAATAAAGGATTGCTTGAGATGACTGCTAATAGTTCACGGATGAAAGAGAGACTGAGCAGAAATTCAAAGGTAGCCAAGCAACAGTGGAACACACATATGCACATTTTGCTCTTCTTCTCCCTTTCGCCTTTCTCTTGGCTTTTTAACCCTTGTTTGCAAACACACACACACACACGTATACACACAGTCCATGCACATGAAGGACTCTATCATCATTTACCAGAACACAGGAACACAATGTTAAGCTTGTCTCTGCAGTCTCGTCTGCTGGGTCAAGGCTAAAATAGAAGCTGTCCACAGAGTTAGAAGATGGCACAGTAAGGGGAGGCGTAAGACGAGGCAGGAAAAAGTGCAAATGAGACAGCTAAAGAGGAGGGCAATTGTTAGTAGGAAAAAGGTTTTCTGCACAAAATCTGCTAATGGTTCTGGAGTGTAAGAACACGGCATGTTGGGCGGCATATTCGCTCCCCAGACTCCTGCAGTAGTTTTTGGTGAGGTATTTTAATAGGGGTCTACCTCTATAAAGCTGCCTTTGATCATGCACTTAGGCTGCGCGTGAATGCTGGAAACAGACACCTGGTCAAACTCTAAAGCTTGTCTGTCTGCCTGCATCAGAGTATGAGGAGACGTTGTGCCAATTCATGACTATAATTTAGGGGCATTTGCAACCAGATCTAACAAACATGCATGCAGAACACTTTCTTGGTGATGGAAACTTTCTTTGGATGTCCTTACTCTGAAACAAAGAAACTTCATAACAATCGTAACAAGAAACATGCTTAGTTATGGGTTACTCATCGTGTAAAAGACAATTCATTATTTAAAGCTGTTAATTTGTCTCTAGAAGCTAAAGGCGCACAATAATTACTGACATGAAAAGGACGCTGTTAAGCTGCAAGTGTCAGTTGGAAGCACATTCATGGATAGAGCTACAGGTTTACAAGATGCAATCCCATGTTTTTCTTTTTATATATCATGGTTGTTTCTATTGGTTGCTTCATCCTTATATTGCGCATCAAGTAAGAAGTTAGAGTCCATATCGGTACTTACATAGATGCACTTCATATTTCCAATATCACATTATGAAATTAGTTAATTTATGCTCAGTTGTTAATGATCTCTTTCTATGTTTTTATAATGCCTTTTATGTTTGTGATACATAGTAGAAATTGATAAAATTTTAAAGCTTGTTTAGAAAGACTGACAACACCAAACATATTAAATTGTAATATTATCAACATAGCAGTCATACAGGGAAATTGTTTTCAGTTTTTGCATTTTTGACATTGCCAGTTGTCATTAGCATGAATATTGTTTGTGGATTTTTTTTCCTCAGTTTCCGTCCATCTGTCCATTTCCCTATTACAAGCCTGACTCCTTTATAAGTATCTGTATTGAATTTAAAGTGTTTCTTTTTATTCTTTAAAAACACTTTAAAAAGTTCCCAATCTACAGTTCCATAGATTGGGAACTGTAGAACTGTTCATGGTATTTTGATATCAAAACTGTGTGGGATCTTTAGGAAGGACATTACACTGTCTCTCATTCTGCTGGGGAGTCAAGATCTAAATTTTTTCCACCAAAGCGGTCCTGGAAGACATGCGCATCCAATCCCAGCCGACTGGTCTTTTTGTTGGATACTGTAATTACTTACTGACGAAACTCTGTCCTGGCTGGTCTCCTTCCCGTACACAGTAGGAGATTGCAGGAGGAATAAAGTGAGTCAAAGTTTAATCCTGACTCGACTGATCATGTCGCTTCACATGCAACCCAAATGAAGCTCATAAAGTTGGCACCCTACAAAGCTCGGCCCCCTGTGGGACATCTGATATTACTGCAGACATGTGTGTGAGCAGGTGGGAGGTATGTCTGTGCAGAGTCCTTACAAATCATGTTTGTGTGCAGCCTACATGTTTGCTGGTGCATGTTTATGTGAGCCCTCGTGCACACGCAGGGAATAATCAGCCCCAGATGAGATTTGAGTATCTGCCAGCTTCCCAGAATAGCAGCAATGCTTTCCCTGCAGCCCTCCAGCTGGCCTTGGCAAATATTTTACCAACTTCATGTTTACCTTCACACTCGAGGGTTCTCACTCCCTCACTCCCAATCCCTCTCTATCAGAATTAATCTGTTCTCCACCAAGTAAACTCCTCAGCAGAGGCTAAATCGGACAAACTCTGCAGCACAGCGGCCTCATATAGATGCCAGAGTGAAGCTCCCCCACACTCTGCTCCCAAAAAATTAATTCCCGTATCTCTCAGCAAGCACACAGCTGCATCGCCTGTGCTGTTTATCTCTAAACGTTCCCGCACATAAAAATTCAGAGATGGTCACAGGCAGCAAGGCATTCCTCTCACCGTGATCGATGGGATGTTTGCCTTTTTGGAGTTCTGCTGAGGCATTACAGCTGAAATTCATCATAAAAATAAGAGTCTGAATTTATATAAAACATTCCTGCATATATCTCACAATTTCTTACAGTGTCAGAGAGAGAGAGAAAGAGAGAGAGGTTTAACGTTATTTTCCTATTTTCACAGTGCCTTATAAAAGTGTGCATCCCACTTGGACTTTTCCACAATTTGTCATGTTACAACCACAAACTTTAATATGTTTTTATGTGGTTTGTGTTAACAACCATAAAGCAGTGAATAATCGTGGATGCGAAAAAAAATAATACATGGTTTTGCCAAACTAGGTGTGGGGTACATTTGAAATTCACTCTGAAATTCAGTGCAAGCAACTGCAGAGCCCATCTGTATGCAATTCAATCTCAGTATAAATACAACTGCTCTTTGAGAGCCTCAAATGTTTTCTAGAGACCATTAGTATACCAACAGTATTAAGTTAAAACAAGTCCCAAACTTCAAATTTCTAACAGACCACTGTTCAATGAACCATTCAATAAAAACGAAAGAGGTTTGGCATAACGGCAGATAACCCTAAACAGTAAGATCGCTACAGCATTACTCCGAGAAGTAGCCAAGAGGCACATGGTACCTTTGGAGGAGCTGCATAGCTTGACTGCTTAGCTGTGAGAATTTGTTGGGACACGTATTAGTTGTGCACTCCATAAATCGTTGCTTTAATAGGTGAGTGACAAGATGAAAACCATAAGATGACACATTAAAGCTTGCCACAAGCTATTTAGGGGATCGGGCAAACATGTGGAAGAAGGTGTTCTGGTCATATAAAACTAATTTTGAACTTTTGACCTACATGCAAACACTATATGCGGTGAAAATCTAGGTCTGAACAGCAGGGACAAGGAAGCTGGACAGTTTTGATGGAAAGATGGATGGAGTTAAACTCAGGGCAATATTGAAGAGGCTGCAACAGACTCGAGACAGGGACAAAGGGGGACCCTAAATATTCAACCAGAGCTCAAATGGACTCTTTAGCTCAAAACAGATTCATGTGTTAAAGGGCTCTGTCAAAGTCCAGACCAAAATCAATTGATTGAAAACTCATGTTCAAATACATTTTCCATCCAATCTGACTAAACTTGAGCAATTCTGCAAAGATGAATGGGCAAAACTTTGTAGTAGAGACATACTCCAAAGTTTTTAAATGGAGCTCAATACAAATGCCACAATTTTCTGTTTTTTTTTTTTTTTTTTTTTTTTCAAATCTATGTAATTTTTTTGTTCCACTTCACAATGTTCTTCTTTGTGTTAGTCTAAAATCATAAAATCCTAATAAAATATGCTGAAGTTCATGGTAATGTGGCAATATGTAAAAAGATGTTCAGCTGCTATAAATAGTTTTCAGGTTATGGTAACTGTTCCCTAAGGGGGAAAGATATCTTGTTTATCATCAGGTTTTGTAAAAACAAACAGCACAAAAGGCTTTCTAATTTTTCCATGGTTGTTTGTTTGCTATTTTTTGTCTGCAGTGCCGTCCATCCAAAGGCAGGAACCGAGGCTTTTGTTGGTGCGTGGACAAATACGGGCAGCCTCTCCCAGGCTATGATGACAAGCAGGGCAAGACGAAATGCTATCACCTGGAGAGTAAATGAGGGGGAGGACAGATGAGACAGCGCATGGATGGAGAGACAGAGGAGGAAAACAGCACAAAAAAGGGGGAAACGAAGAGAGGGAATGAAAGAAAAAAGGGGAAAAGAACAAGGGCCTGTTTTTGTTCTGGCATATAGATTGATGTAAACATTTGAAGGAACTTTGGACCTTTGGTTTCAGGTCCCATTTCAGGGGTGGGGGAAGGACAGGGGTTAGGGGGAGGGGGTTGCGCACACCCTCCTGTCCTTTACAGCTATCTGTCCCATGCTTAAGGAACCTTCATCCTTTCTTTAAAATATATTAAAAAACAATTAAGCTGAGACAGAACAGGAGGAAAGAAAAGAATCATATCATCTGCACTATTCTTAAAGAGGGAGAGGAAGGAGGGACTTTCCCACTCACTTTAAAGAGGACTTGTTTATGACTGTGACCCCCGCCCCCCTCCAAAACAGTCACACCAACACCGATCTATCATGTGTGTGTATGTTGTAAGTGTGTAACCGCAAGGTTTGTTTGTCTTTTAATCCATGAGCGCCTGCATAACTTACGTTTTCACAGCTGCTTGTCTGTGCGAGATGTTGTGTGAAAGCATGCTTTCCCAAAACAGCTGTTCTTCCTTAAACCCTGCTCCTTCAAACAATGCAGAAAAAGACAACACCTTCTGGCTCAGGGTCCATTATATAATGCAAGGTGTATGGAATGGCAGAGGTTTTTATGTAGCACATTGTCCTCCTTTGTTTTGCTTTTCTTTTGCTGCCTTTTTGCTGTTTGTCGCTGATGTACAGGGTAAATGGGTTGGAGTTAAAGTGCCTTAAAATCTTGTAATGCCTCCCTTTTCTTTCTGTCTCTTCAGTTCCCATTGCAGTAAAACTGTTTAAAATGTTGAGACTTGCAAAGTTTACAGCTTCCATTATTGCAGAATGCAGCTTTTGTTTCACAATTTCTGCAAACATTTTTTTTAATTTTGCAAACTTGCATCCATGGCATGATACAGTTCTTGATTTCTAAGACAATTCTAGAATAAAAAGGTAGATCAGAAGACCTCCTGCAAAGATGTAAGGTATTGCATGCTCTGTTTAACTAGATTCTGAGGAAAGGACATTCAAAATACCTCCCCAACCTAATTGGTGGATGTTCACTAAACGGAAAAGCCTTCTAAGTTAATCACATTAGTTCTCATGAGTGCATTAGGACGCTAGTTTGCTAATTAGAAACTTTATGGAAAACCTGATTTAGGATGGTTTCCTGGTAAAAGTGGAAGTTACAATCTACCTAAATTCTGCTTGCATGTTTACACATGATATTGATTTTCCATCCCAGTTTTTCCTTTTGAGTGCTGTTTTGGAATTAACTGTTTTCTCAGACTGCGTTTTTTGTTCGTCCTTCTCTCTCATTGTTCTTTCAGCTCTGAGGTCTTCCAGTCCTTAACCACACGCTATTATCATCAGCTTGTCCTCTTTCTACCTATGTGCCTGATCCTGATCCCTTTTCCCACCTCTTCCTGTCAGTGGTGCAGCATGGTGTTGGCTTGTTTCTATTTTTTTTTTTTCTTTTCTTTACGGGTCGAGTCAGGTGTGACTGTTTTGCTCTGCCACAGGTGCCAGCTGCCCCCTATGCTTCAAGCACAAGCACTTATAGCACTTTAGCTGCCCTGCACTTCACCAATATATGCAGTTAAAGACAATTGGACCTATCTGTGTCTGCGTACCTTTCCATGGTAATGCCAAACGTAACAGTGTAATATTAGAAAACAAAAATATTCCACTGAGAAAACAGAATGAATGTTAATTTACAAATTTAAGCTGCAGTTCTCTGAAAAAGCTTTAAAGTACCCCTTTATTTGTTTTTACTTCCAGGCAGACAGATATAGTCTTTGATTAGCAGTTCTCCAGGCCTTCTGAGGGCCTTTTTGAAGTTTTTCTTTGAAATTTAACAATTTGTATGTCCAGTCTTCACCACTATAATGTATTGTGTGTGTGATATCTCGTAAAATACTTTGATGTTAAAATGTTCAACACCTCAGTGCCAAAATAGGGTAATTAAGGACCATTTTGCATTTGTTCCATTTTTTAAAAGTTTTTATTTTAATTAAATGTTAGAATTTTGAAAGGTCAGTAAAGTTGCATGAATGTTCCCCTGCCCATGTAAGCTACCATTTGTTTTATATAAATAACATACACAATATTTATAAAACCTCAGAGGAATGATTATATAGGCGATTCTTTAAAGAACGATGCTAAGAATCCAGTTTGGTCATTAACAGATATGTTGTGAAAACAAATTTTTGCACCTCTCCACCAGTATTATACTGAGTTTTGGTGGAGTGAAATGGATGCACCTCTGTTTGAGACGTATCTATGTGGACTCCGTTTCCGCTGAATATTAGAAACAAGCACGTTGAGGCCTATAATAATTTGTATGTTACAAATCATAGCAACTAAAATTGTTTCAAGAAAACCTTTCAAACCTTTAGCCTAATAATGTTTTAGCTATGTTCACAGGCTTTTTCTTTTTAATTTTGCAGTTTTACAAGCTACTTAGGAAGGGAAAAGTGGGTGTTTGCTGTTGTGAAAGTAGTGATGAATCCCTCAAAGACATTAGAAAAGACAAATTTGCTCAATGGCCATGCGCATGTAACTATCGGTGACACTGTAGCAGAATAATGCTGTGGGAGTGACAGAAAGTGGTTAAATATACCTTAAATATGTTTTGAACTAAGAATGAACTTTTTTTGCATCAGTGGTGTAATAAGTGACTCGGAGTCTGAATATGGACAGGTTAAGACCTCTATCTCAGACTGCGGTTGGGAGGGATTGCTCTAGAAACACTTGGCCAACTGTGGGTTCTTTGAAATGGAGAAGAGAGCACCTGCTGCTTATTGAAAAGCATAGGAATGATGCATGGTTTCACATAACAGTCTTCGATAACACCTGAAAAACTCACTTTTTCACTTCGTTTTTTTAATTTTTCATAGATTGTACAACAGCAATTAAAATAGGTTGTCTCTATGACATTTGGATAGGTCCAATCTGCCTGAAATCTGCTCAGTGTTTGTTTCAGCTAACGTAACTTAAATCATAACTCTTTCACCACTTTGCTTTACAGTTGAAAGATTGTTCTCCTAAATAGGAAGTTGCTGGTTTATGCAAAACAATGTCAACTGGTAATATGACCAAACAAGTATAAAGAAAACAAGTATAAATAAAAACCGAGAGAACCTGGAAAAATGATCAACACTACTTTAAAACACATTGCAGGAAAGTCTTGGAGGCTAACTATGAAGCAAATGAGGGTGGTTTAAAACGTTTGGACTGTCGTGTAAACCAGGTCTTCTGGCAGCAAACATAAACAGCCCCTTGGAGTTTTTTTTTCCATTCAGTGCATCTATTTTTTCTCCTTTGTTTTTATTGTTGGCGCTTTTGTTTCTTTGAAAAAATGCTTGTGTGATTGCATGCCAAAAAATCTCCACAAGGTGGACGCAGCACCAAAAAGGCATTCACACACATGGCAGGGGGTCTTACAGAGGTGGTGCAGGCCTCTCCGTGCAGCTTCCTGCCCCATGCTCTTCCACATCCTGTGCACAGACTTGAAATGTGGAGAGACAGCTGAAGAGAGCCTGCCCAGTAGCTCAGTAGCACCACATCGACTTAACACGCTCAGATGGTGGCAACTTCCAACAAGCCTGTTGGTGCTATATCCCATCTATTCAAAGACTTGATGCAAGGGGAGGAACAAACAGAAAACTTTAAGCTATTCGCTCCCTAATATTTGTACGTGTCTTTTTATATATTATTATTATTATTTTTATTATTAGTAATGTTTCCTGGCCAGCTTCATATCTGACTAGACATCTGTACAGTACTTAAAAATAAAACATATTTATCTATGAAAGAATAATAAGCTGATCCAAAGTAGTTTTTCTTATGAAGAATTCAGTGACTCACCGATTGCACAGCACAGTCTATATGATTCAGTGTATTTTTGGGGACTATAATCACTAATGAATGTTTTCTTCTTAAAGAACTGTTTCCTTCTGTTGCCAACCTCCGCACCCTTTGGGCAAAACCGTGTCAGTTTGGCATTCAGGTCATCCATGTTCATTGGCCCTTAAGGACAGTGAACCTCCCACAACATCACTTCCCTCCATGCACACCCAGCCATCGCGCCTCTACCAGTCAGCGCAGAACCAGGGTCACATTTCTGTACCATCACATTTTATTTTGTTACCCCCTGCTTCCTAAACATGGAGCTCTCTCTGTTCACAGGTATTGTAATGTTTTATCCAAGCTTCTCGTGGTGCAAACTACAAATCACAAGACTAATTTTTTTCCTGAGAAGAAATGATTTTACATCAAAATATACTTTATATTTGATGTCATTTTTTAAATAATAAATGAACACATTTTAAGACCTTTGGGTATGAGCTTCTGTTATGTTTCTTTTGTGACTTGCATCAATGATCATCTGATTGTTATTAACACGCAGCACCATCATCCACACGCGTTGGCATCTCTGTGTTAAAATCCTTAATGTAAATTAGTATTTAACACAATCTCGCACTGACATTATTTAGAAATTGGAATACAATATTTCCATTTTAAAGAACTGTTGATGCCAACAGCAAGCCAACAAGTTGCGTGGAAGGTATGACGGAAAAAAAAACCAATTTCTATCCTAAAATCATAAACACAAACATGTCAAGTTTGCTAAATGCTAGACTACACCTGGAATTGTGTGCTGTGGACAGATGAGTCAAAGATTACACTTTCCGGCAGCAAACACTCCAGGTGGGTTTGGCATAAAACAATGAATGAATATGTGAGAAAACCTTGTGCCCACTGATAAGTTGATGGATCTGTGATGCTGTGGGCCTTGAGAACTATTCAGAGTATATTATTAAATATCTAGTTGACTCTGCCAGAAAACAGAAAATGGGTTGTTATTGGGTCAAAAAATAAATGACTAAATCAATGCAGAATTGGTTAACCAGACACAACATCACCTTCTTCTAGGGTTATCTCAGTCTCTAAACCTAAATTCTCCTTCAAAATCCTTTGGCTGGGTTTAAATCACAAATGCCCAACTTAACTCCAACTTTCAAAAGGTAAGCTGTGAAAAAGTATTTAGCCTCTTAACAGATTTCTATTTCTGCTTTTTTGTCACACTTCAATGTTTCAGATTGCCAAACAAATTTTAATATCAGACAAAGATAATCTGAGTTAATACAAAATTCTGTTGTCAAATAAATTTAATTTGTTTTTTATTAAGCAAAAGAAGCTATCTAAACGATTCTGGCCTTATGTGTAATTGCTTCCTTAACCTGGTTGTGCCACCTTTGGCACCAACACCTGCCCTCAAGCCTTCTTTAGATCAATGAGCAAGTAGTGTTTTTTGTTTTTTCTTCCTGGTGTGTTTCAGATCATTTCCCTGCAGCATAACCCAAGTACCCTTGTGCATAAGGTCACAAAATGCTTTTCCTTCTCATCAGGATTCTCCTATAGGATCTTCTGGTAGAGAGCAAAATTCATGGATCCATAAATGATGGTGATTTCTTTTGGTTCTTTCAATTTTTCAGATCTGGGCATTATATGTTCCATTTTGAAATTATTTTATGTTCTTTTTGTTGTACTATTTAGATGATTTCTTGATTCTACAGGTCTGGGTTGTGGCTAGTAAAATTGAACTCAGTTTTTCTAAAAAAAAAAAAATAGGTTAATTACAGCTAACTTGTAATTTAACCAGGGAGGACAACTACCTTTTACAAAGGGCCAAGTTGGTTTGGACAGGTTTTTTTCCTAATCGAAATCCTACTTGAAAACTGCAGTTTGTATTTACTCAGGTTATCTTTGTCTGATATTGACATTTTTTTTTTTGATGATTTAAAACCTGTAAGTTTAATAAAATGGAAAACAAAAGAAGAAATCTTTAAGTTGTTGACCATCTAACGTGGAGAGTTACTGTCAAAACTCCGACCTACGACAGTATTTATTATAAAGAACCATAAACATCCATGTTCAAAAACAAGTTTATAAATTAATATTTGCATAAAATGCCATTTAAGTTATTTAAGTTCAAAGATGTTTTAAGAAAATACAAAATCACCTTTGTCTAACTGGCTGACAAACTAAAAATAAAGCTTGGTCTACTGCAGGTGAGCTACTGTTTGCTCGTGAGATTTATTGGAACAACATTTCAGAAAAATGTGAACTATTCTTTTAATTTCTGCAGGAAATCAGGGGAGAAATTTGCTTCTGGGATGCAATCAGGTTTCCTTCAGTGGTGGAACGTGTCAATAAAGATGAAGCAAGGGTTCAATTTGTAAAGAACAAAAATAAATCTGGTGGTGCCAGGCAGGCTGGCAGTGGGCACGAGAGGTTAACACAAATTCCTGTGCCCAACCAACGCAAACAGAGTGGGTCAAAAGGCAGCGCTGAGCCTGCTAAAGTTAGACAAGCACCTCCACTTTAGATATCTGTGATAACAAAACACACTACATACAGAAAAATGTAATATGGGAAAGCATTGAGGCACAAATGTTAGCACGTTTGTTATTATTTCAATATTTATAGGGTCTTGCAAAGGTATTCATTCCACCTGAACTCTTTCACATTTTGTAAGGTTACAGCCACAAACCTCAGTGTATTTTATTCATTTGTTTTTTTTTTTTGTTTTTTTGTAATAGACCAGTGCTGCATAATGGTGAAGTGGAAGGATAATGACAAATAGCTTACAAACCTTTTACAAAAAATCATCTGAAAAGTGTGGAGTGCATTTGTATTTATTGTCCCTGAGCTTTTGTAGAACCACTTTACACAGAAATTATAGGTACAGGTCTTCGGGGGTACATCTCTACTAGCTTCTCTACCACATCTGGAGACTGGCATTTTTGCTCCTTCAACTTTGTGAAAACCACAACTCAATCAGGTGAAAAGGGATCTGTAAACATCAATTTCATGTTCAGTTTCTCAATTTGATTTAGATCTGATCTCTAAACACATAAACAAGCTTTGATCTTAACCATTCTATTATAGCGCTTGCTGTATGTTGAGGGTCATTGTCCTGCAGGAAGGTGAACCTCTGCCCCTTTTTTGTCTTCTTCAATCTCTAAAAGGGTTTTCTCTCATTATTGACCTGTTTGCAGTTCCATCAAACTTCCTGAAAACTCTCACCAGCTTCTCTGTCTTCTTAAAGAAAAGCATCCCCACAATTCTTAATTGTTTTCTGATAGATAATTTGATACTTTGTGGATTTTACCTGTAAAGGGTCCTTTATAAATAAACATACTTATTTACTTCCTAGCATGTAAGCCAAAAAGTAAAATTTTGATTCTTTCAGAGCAGAGCTCATTCTTCCACATTGCTGTGTCCTCTATATAGCTTGAGGTAAACTTCAAACATGTCTTCTTATGGCTTTCTTTATGTCACTGTTTCATAATGGCCAGATTTGTGGAATGCAGAACTAATTGTTAAAATGTTAACAGATTCTCCCACCTGATCTCTGCAGCTCTTCCAGAGGTACGTGTTATGGAACTCGTGGCTGCTCTTTTTTGGTAATCCTGTCCTTGCCAAACCCGCAATATATGTGGACGGCAATATCTTGGTGGGTTCACGGTTTTGTCATCCTCTTTCCATTTTTTGGATGATGGATTGAAAAGGGCTCTGTGACATATTCAAAGCTTGAGATACTGGTTTATAACTTCAGTTGCTCAGCAGTCCATGGTCTCTGTTGTCGTATTTTACGCTCCATGATGTCACACGTTTTCAATGGGTGACAGGTCTATACTGCAGGCAGGCCAGTCTAGTATCCGCGCTCTTTTACTACAAAGGCATGCTGTTATAACACGTGCAGAATGTGGCTCGGCATCATTTGCTGAAATAAGCAGGGACGTCCCTGCAAAAAATGTGGCTTGGATGACGGCATATGTTGCTCCAAAACCTGTATGTACTCTCCAGCATTAATGGTGCCTCAGATGTGCAAGTTACATCTGTGAAGCACTAACATGGATACTGGCTATTGAACACTGCGCTGATAACAGTCTGGATTGTCCTTTTCCCCTTTGGCCCAAAGGACACGACATCCATGATTTCCAGAAACAATTTGAAATGTTGACTTGTCGGACCACAGCACACTTTTCCACTTTGCGTCAGATAAGCTTAGGCCCAGAGAAGAGCTTGGGCCCTGGGAAATTGGCGGCTTCGGTTGTTGGCGGCTTCTTTTGTTGATATATGGCTTTTGCTTTACATGTTAGTTTTAACTTACACTTGTAGATGTAGCAACAAACTGTGTTAATTGACAATGGTTTTCCCAAAGTGTTCCTTGCCCATGATAATATCTCTTACAGAATGATGTTGGTTTTTAATGCAGTGCCTCATGATGGATTGAAGGTCACATGCAGTCAATGTTGCTTTTCAACCTTAATTATTACATGCAGAGATTTCTCCAGATTCTTTTGATGATATTATGGACTGTAAATGATGAAATCCCCAAATTCATTACAATTGTATGTTGAAAAATAAATGTGAAAGAACACATATGAAATTATGTAGCAAACGTTGTTAGGCCTTTTTTTAGAATCCTTAAAGTAACCGCCGATGCTGAGATGACTGAAGTATTAAACTTTGGCCGTCTCTCAATGAACCTCTGATAGGTTCTTTCAAGACTCTTCGGGAAACCATTTCAGGTGACCACCTCATGAAGCTCATGGAGAGAATGCCAAGAGAGCAAAGCAGCAATTAAAGCAAGGGTGGCTATTTTGAAGAATCTAAAATACAATTTTTTTTAGAGTTGTCTCACTTTTTGTTTATTACATAATTCTATGTGTGTTCATTCATAGTTTTGTTGCCTTTGCTGAGAATCTATAATGTAAATAGTCATGAAAAAAGAGACCTATTAAGTGAGAAAGTGTTTCTAAAACTTTTGACCAGTAGTGTATATATGTATACATATATACACACAAAGAATTGTATTATCTCTATATATATTCTATATATATACAGGTCCTTCTCAAAATATTAGCATATTGTGATAAAGTTCATTATTTTCCATAATGTCATGATGAAAATTTAACATTCATATATTTTAGATTCATTGCACACTAACTGAAATATTTCAGGTCTTTTATTGTCTTAATACGGATGATTTTGGCATACAGCTCATGAAAACCCAAAATTCCTATCTCACAAAATTAGCATATCATTAAAAGGGTCTCTAAACGAGCTATGAACCTAATCATCGGAATCAACGAGTTAACTCTAAACACCTGCAAAAGATTCCTGAGGCCTTTAAAACTCCCAGCCTGGTTCATCACTCAAAACCCCAATCATGGGTAAGACTGCCGACCTGACTGCTGTCCAGAAGGCCACTATTGACACCCTCAAGCAAGAGGGTAAGACACAGAAAGACATTTCTGAACAAATAGGCTGTTCCCAGAGTGCTGTATCAAGGCACCTCAGTGGGAAGTCTGTGGGAAGGAAAAAGTGTGGGAGAAAACGCTGCACAACAAGAAGAGGTGACCGGACCCTGAGGAAGATTGTGGAGAAGGGCCGATTCCAGACCTTAGGGGACCTGCGGAAGCAGTGGACTGAGTCTGGAGTAGAAACATCCAGAGCCACCGTGCACAGGCGTGTGCAGAAAATGGGCTACAGGTGCTGCATTCCCCAGGTCAAGCTACTTTTGAACCAGAAACAGCGGCAGAAGCGCCTGACCTGGGCTACAGAGAAGCAGCACTGGACTGTTGCTCAGTGGTCCAAAGTACTTTTTTCGGATGAAAGCAAATTCCGCATGTCATTCGGAAATCAAGGTGCCAGATTCTGTAGGAAGACTGGAGAGAAGGAAATGCCAAAATGCCAGAAGTCCAGTGTCAAGTACCCACAGTCAGTGATGGTCTGGGGTGACGTGTCAGCTGCTGGTGTTGGTCCACTGTGTTTTATCAAGGGCAGGGTCAATGCAGCTAGCTATCAGGAGATTTTGGAGCACTTCATGCTTCCATCTGCTGAAAAGCTTTATGGAGATGAAGATTTCATTTTTCAGCATGACCCGGCACCTGCTCACAGTGCCAAAACCACTGGTAAATGGTTTACTGACCATGGTATCACTGTGCTCAATTGGCCTGCCAACTCTCCTGACCTGAACCCCATAGAGAATCTGTGGGATATTGTGAAGAGAACGTTGAGAGACTCAAGACCCAACACTCTGGATGAGCTAAAGGCTGCTATCGAAGCATCCTGGGCCTCCATAAGACCTCAGCAGTGCCACAGGCTGATTGCCTCCATGCCACGCCGCATTGAAGCAGTCATTTCTGCCAAAGGATTCCCGACCAAGTATTGAGTGCATAACTGTACATGATTATTTGAAGGTTGACGTATTTTGTATTAAAAACACTTTTCTTTTATTGGTCGGATGAAATATGCTAATTTTGTGAGATAGGAATTTTGGGTTTTCATGAGCTGTATGCCAAAATCATCCGTATTAAGACAATAAAAGACCTGAAATATTTCAGTTAGTGTGCAATGAATCTAAAATATATGAATGTTAAATTTTCATCATTACATTATGGAAAATAATGAACTTTATCACAATATGCTAATATTTTGAGAAGGACCTGTATATATAGAGAGAGAGAGAATACAACTCTTTGAGGTCTGATCAAAAATACAATATTTTATTTTTGGTGTACTCCTACTTGAGTACAATCTTTGGCTGCTCTAACCACCTTTGTCTACTTCCTAAAATACCACTAAAATATTTGTGTGTATGTAAGATGTGTTTGTAGCATGACAAATTGTGAAAATAAAGACATGAGTGCGGCTGAGATTAATGTTTTTATTAAATATATCACCTTTTTTTTTTACATTACATCTCAGTAACAAAAGTGTACATACAGAGTTAGTAACTTTGGAATAGATCCACATACAATACAATTCTCTCTCCGACAGCAGCATGTATACAGAGCCGAGTCAAGCGGCTCACTCTTTGTGGCCTTGTGGTCAAAGAGGACAGAAATATGACAAAAATGACAGCAGACATGTAAATATTGGAGGTAGGTTAATGTAGAGATACCCGTCTGAGAGGCGGCACAGGAGAATTGCCACCCATCACACTATCTGCAGCCCCATGGAACCATGGGAAATGATTTCTGAGAGTATAGAGGATTCCCAACTGAGAGATTTTGCATTGACTTACTGAAACTGATGTATCATACCAGGAAAAAACAAAAAAATTATAATAGAAAAGACATAAAAATGGCAGTAAGGTGAAAAAGAATAAGAAGATCATTTTGAAAAACTTCTAAACAAGATTTGGTCGCTCAGTGCTTTTATTCTTGCTTGTTTTTTCTGAAACCAAACCTCCAGACAGCTCCTTAAGGGTAGAGCGAGCTCAACTCAGCTGTGGAGCTATGGGGCCAAGATCCATATACACACTTTATACACGCATAAAAATAATAATAATATAATAACAATAAGGCAAAAGATATAAATACTCATGAATAATTACAAATAAAAAATAAAAAAAACAATGAAATAAATAAGGCTATAGACCAGAATGTAAATACATCAACATTAAAATCTCCTTTACAGAAAAACAAAAATAGATTTTCTTTGTGTCTTTGGGATGGGAGTTTGTAGAGAAAGGGAGGTTGGGGTTCAGGGTGGTTGGAACCTATAGTCCCATAATGACAGTGTACCTGAATTAAACACCACCATGGACAAGGTCAATAAATAAACAGCTACCCAAAAAAAGGAAAAAATAGTGGCTTGCTTCTTTGTTTTTTTTCTTCTTCTTTTTCTCTCTTTCTGTGTGAGATCAGCCTCAAGCTATCTCTTTAAGGACACTCGGCGTCTGCAGGCAGGTCGCTGGAACCTAAAAGCTTCTTGCCGTTCCAGGTGTTCACACACCAACATCGACCCCTCTGTCCGTCCAGAGAGGATTCGCACTGTGGTGGGAAAAGAAAGAGAAAGTGCTTTTATTCCCACTGCTTTCATTTTTACAGAACAGGTGAGGCATGTATCAGCTTTAAAATGAAACTTAGTGCAAAGCAAACCTCAGCTTCAGTACACAGTTTCTGGTTAGGCATGGACTGGTAATCAAGGTATACCACGGTTAAAAAAAAACACAAAAATGCTCCTTCATACCATTAATACGATTAATGGTAATTAATTTAAGGAGATACCAGTGAAAGTACCAGTGGCAGGAGTTTTCTCTGGTTGTAAAGAGTAGTGTCGTATTCCCCCTCCCTGACCTTTTGATGTACACTGCTAGTCAGCTGGGTGAAAAAGGCTACTATAGTTTCCCCTTGCTTACAACGGAGGTAATTTTAGCTGAACAATTTCTAGTCAGTAAAAACATGGAAAGTCATGGTGTGGAAACCGAAGGTGTGCCGCCCAGCATTCTTATTAATGTATTACTGATTTAAAAAACAGTTGGCAAGCTATGAATGGGATGTCTGTAAAGCAACTAACTGCAGGCGCTACCTGAGCAGATAGCCCGACTAATTAACCACCTAGTTTCAGCAAGCTAGTTGGAATGGTCTGCAGGTTACATAATGGCCCCATGTTATTTGGCTATATAGGCTTGCTGCAGAACAACTCTGAGTGAAAAAAGGGTGAGTTATATGGGTCCAAGATGTGCTGCACAACTTAAGCAGATTTTATTAGGCCTCATTGGAGACCCAGGTAAGACCTAGTTGTATTTAGTCAACCCAAGTGGATCCCATACAAAAAGCCCATCCAGCTTGAGGCAAATCTATTTAGAGCCCACATACACTTGTTTGCTAAGAAACCAAAAAGCTCATGTTTCAAATGTGTGTATTAATTTTTCCTTTGTAAATACCAAGTGTTATTCTGCTATGTTATTGCACTTTGAGAATCTTATCCTGACCCATATCTATTCCTGTTACACTGAAAGGACTCATGACTATATTCTCATCATCCTCAAAAAACACCAACCTGTTTGGGTTTGTAAAGGCCATGCTTGTCACAGTTGGGTAGGTAGAATCTAGTGAATTTATCTCCTAGTTTCTCTTGAGATTTGGCAATCTTGTCCAAAGCAGTCAGCAGCTCCAGGTGACAAGGACCCTGAATAAAGGAAACATTTGCGAACAGGTTAGATAAAATGACCATGTCCATCATCATTATCACTGTTTTATTAAGAGCAAGAACGGGCGTTGTGATGTCAAACTGCAAATAAAACCTGTAGTAACATGCTCATTCTTGCCTCCCTCTCATTTCAAACAGCGCACCACCTCCCCCTGGTGGCCACCGGTCCTCGCCCAAACCTCCAAAAAACTTTCATCCTCACAAAACCCCACATTTTCACACTAACACAATTTCAGTCTCACCTGCTCCACCAGTTTCTTGCGAATGGCGATGAGTTTGGCTTTCATGCTTTCCTGAGCCTCGGCCACAGTCCGCGGGTCAAAGGGGAGACCGGGGAGGTAGCTGGAACCGATGATGGCTGAGTTGTCCATCTCCGCGTCTGGCTCTCCATGATCTGGCGGAGGAAACAAATGAATGAATGAGAGGAGAGTCTGACCGGCTGACTTTAAATCACATATGTGAGGATCTCCTCTAGTTCCAGCAGTGCAGCTGTGGTACTGTGGAGGTGGGAGGCCTACCTTGGGTCTGGGGCTCCGGGGTGGGCGCCGGCGCAGCGCTCTCTGTGCAGACAGCCTGTCCGCGTGTGAGGGAATGCAACGGCCGGGGGTCGCCGGGTCTCGGTGTACATCTGAGTCCGGAGCCGCACGGCGCCGTGTAGATCCCGCACAGCTCCCCCGCCTTCAAGGCGCAGGCGAGGCAGCATCCGCAGCCCGGCTCCCGCCGCACCTCGGCACAGCCGGGCGCCACCACCGGACACTGGCTCAGCCGCTCCGGGGTACACGGGGCGCATCGGATGGGTTCTGACCCCACCACCGGCGACCCTAGCGTCAACGTGACGAGCAACAAACATACAGCTACTGCCACCGCGGCGAGTCTCAATCCACGCATAGCCAACATGATCTGAGTATTAAATGTGGAATATTAAATGCAGAGCAGTTTAGAGAGAATTTGCAAATGGAAAGACGTCGGACCGGATTCCCACGGTTGCTGCTCTGTGCCTTTCGTTTGAATTTGGGAAGATGTCTAACTGTGCGTTGCGCGCAGCCGTATTTATAGCCAGTCGCTCTGTGAGTGTTTGACGCATCGGCGTTATGAATGATTTCTGAAAAGAAGGTGTAATGATACGATGAGCTCTGATTGGCCCGTCCGTGTCCGGTCATGCTGCTTATTTGAATACAACAGTCACGTTAATATTTATTTTGGAACAGGCGGTGCTTGGCACGTATCTCTGACGACACCAGTGTTTGATGTTACAATCAAGGACCCCCACCCCCTTCCTCCCTACTCCCCTTTCTCACGCGGGTGCTACCCCAAACCACCACATTATAGAAACATATAGGCATCAACCACAGTTTCAACTTGTTTCCTTAACTTGAATGGAAATGTGTTGGCATTCTGTAGCTGAGCTGGTGGTTCCTTTAGTGTCTGATTTCTGCTCTGACACAACCGAGCCTCCATTTACGACAATATCTATTCATGCGTGTGTTTTTCCATTAATTGTCCTCAAAATAACACCTTACACAACTTTGGGAAAAACTAATAGCCTAATGAGCGCAAATTACGCACGCCCACGCTGTGCGCAAAGAACGTGGGCGCGCTGAGAACGAACTGACCGCTCCTGACATGAGCATCCAGAGCATTGCAGCGGGATAATCAAGTCAAGTTTCAGAAATAGCAGCGCGGTGGAGTTTTCGGTATGCGCGCACAGATGCCTGGCTTTGGGCTCATTCCAGGAGATGTCCCGCTGTAATTATTCTTTTCCTGGGGACACTAATAGGCCGGAGCTCTGAATCGGGACTGTCTGACTTGACCACAGACACGTTTCTCGCATCGCCTTCCTCTGGGGATTGGGGGTGGGGGGTTGGCGTGAAGATCCCACGCTGGACAAACCTGCACGTCTTCACGGCTTGCTGCAAAGACGGCTTATGTTCTGTCACTCCTGCCCAGAATGTGACAACGTTTTCCTCCGTTTCCAAGCTCCCCTTCACAGCATGCATGCTTCCACTGCTTAACGCTCGTACCCTGGCCTGGTCACACATTTCAATTAATTGCCCTCTCCATGTGTCACTTTCTGATGCAACGAACTGCACGGTGTCGTTCTCTGCATGCAACGGGGAAATGGGATTGCATCATCTGACTACTTGTGTTAACCGTCACTGTCACCGATGCCCAGATTTCTACCACTAAATAATGCTTTAATATGATCTGGTGCGGCTGAGAATATTTTCTATTCCTTACCCATGACACCTCTTTGCATTCAGTCTGGATACATACATGGAATACAGGTTCACAACCAAAATTCAGTCTGAAGCTAATTTTATTTAATTTAATTATATCTTCTTATTAAGAGGACATGCGACAAAACTGTGCTGTATTGTAAACTAAATATTGATTCAGCTCAATCTCCTAGGTAATTATAACGGTATTTAATAGGTTTTTCTTTAGTATTATGAAGATTCTAGTGTGATATATTTTAATATATTTTTAGTATAATATATATATATATATATATATATATATATATATATATATATACATTTGCATAATGACCAGATTCAATTCTCTCAAATAAACTAGATTTTGTAGGTCTAATTTTCCATTTTAATCCGGGTAATCCAATCATTTTAGAAGGAAGCCCACAGAAATTAATGATTATACTCAACAAAATAATTATAACTCATGAATCCAATTGGATTACATTACAAATTTGTAATGTAGCTTTTACAATTATATATTTAACCTTTTAGGGAAGCAAGGATGTTTGTAAAATTAGGGAAAAGCTCTTTAATGAACCTTTCTGATGTAGAAAAACAAAACTCTGTGTTTTAAAAAATGGCTTATTCAATTACATTTAGACAGTGTCTCCACAAAGACAAAAATGCTCATACAACTTGGCTACATACAGATGCAACAGTTTTGCATTTTTTGAACATCAAGTAAAGTTTCAAACCCCTCATAATTTAATAATTTCTACTTTGTAAGCAGTCAAATTTCTATATAATCTTTGGTACTATTACAATAGTTTTCCAGGAGTTTTTCTTTGGACATTAGCAATGGTTTTTACAGATGTTTATCAGAACCATGACAGCATTTGGTGAAGTGTGTGCTTACGAAATAAAGAAAATGGACAAATGGAGGACAAATAAAGAAAATGAGGGATGAAAACCTGTCTTTCAGAAACATGGTGCTAAGACTTGAGACATAGCCAGTGAGAAGCAACTTCCTTCAGCTGATCATCTACTTTATGACAAATTTTCATCCAATATATGTTAGGGAAAAAATGTTGTTTTCTGTCAGTCATAGTGTCTTATCTTTAGTATTTCCAACAGATTTAAATGAAGATATAGTAACAAAGTGTGTGTTTGTGACAGATGAGAGGCATCAAAGAGCACAAAAATGTATAAAATTGCTTAATTGTTTTTTTATGTCTTTTAAGTTTCAACAAAACACTGGTTAATCTCTTGAGTTTAGGAGTTTTCTATGCCTGATTCATAGGTGGTTTTAGTTGTTAGCACTGCTGACTGCAGAAAGGTTCTGGGTTTGAATCCTTGTATGGAGGTTGCATGTTGAAGGGCACTCTAAACTGCCCTTGGTTTCGAGTGTGCATGCATGGTTGGGTTTCGTGTATGTCTCTGTGGTGCCCCGTGATGGACTTGTGGCCTGTCCAAGATGTACCCCTACTTACTAACTATGACCCGCTACCTCCCACCAGCAACAGATCATAGGTCTCATAAGTTAAGAAAACATGGATCTAGTTCAATGACTAGACCTAAAATTAGGGTGAAGTCCAAAAAAACAACAAAAAACAAAATCCCATATGATAACTCTTTCAACACTGTGGTTCATAGTCTAAATGTTTTCCTAAATAACAATTTATTGTATACAAAAGGTAAACCTTGTATATATCCACACAAGTTCATAAAAGAAAAACTTCAGTAAGTCTAGGAAAGCATTTGATCAAGGCCGCTGTAAAAAACTACAAGAAATGATGGCTTGAATGGAAAATATGAATTTATAAATGCAGACCACGCACAAGAAGCAAAGGTGAGATGGAAAAAAGGGGAACGATGATGATCTCTGACAGAAGTTCAAAACAATTTTCTATAGAACACTGTAGAACAAGCCTGAACCCCCTTCAGTATGGCTGAAAAAAAACATGAATATTTGGAGGTGAAAGGGGAGGAGGGTGCGTGGATCCAACATGTAGAAGCTGTGAAACAAGAAACTCTTAAAGTGAGGCGTGAAGGTGAAGTGGGAGTGGTTCAGGTGTGATCTTTTTTCCAAAATGTTATTTTGTAATACTCCGAAATGAGTGATGACTCAAGACCTTTTCACTGTATTGGACTGTAAATGAGGCATGTATTGCATTAGATAAAAAACAACTGTAATTTATTTTAATTTACAACACTTGTGTCATTTATTTTATTTTCACCCCATAAAGATGGCTAAAGTCAGCAGGAGCTCCACATCTGTAATATTACCTTAGGAGAGATCAGAGCCAAAAATGTGGGCCCTTTTGAAATGTCCTGAAATCATTAACAACAGTTAAATATAACCTTCAAATTTAAACAATGTCAAGAACACTGTCATATTTTCTAAAAAAAATCAAGAAGCTCATTAAATGTATTGTACCTGCTGTTACACTTGGACAACCTGTAAGACAAATTGTATAAGCTGCACATAAACACACATCACATGTTAAAATGGAGAATGTTTTTTTTTTTTTGAGCCAGAGCAGATCAAAAGGTGCATTTATTTTAAAGATTGGTTTAGGTCAAAATTTTACGAGTATGTGCAAAAAGAAGATGCAAAAGATGAGATATACAGTTTATTTAAAATAGTTTTAAGCCATGCACCGATGCAATGAACTTCCATAGACTTCTTATAATCATTTTATTCATGTAAATTCAGTCTAACCTTAAAAAATAGCTGAGCTATCAGTTTTGGTAAAGATTACTATTCTTATTTGGGAGTTTTTGACAAACGGGAACAGACTGTGTAGTTTTAAAGTGGCTGTAAAAAAGGAATTTAGAATTACAAATTTTAATTATCAAATAAAAACATGCAAAACTGGTATACACAAATACACAACCGGTCAACAATTTTTAACACACTTTCTCATTTAATGATTTTCTTTATATTTCTGACTATTAATATTGTACATAGATTCTTACTGAAGTCATTACACCGTTTGTTGTAATGACTGAAATATTAACCTTTAGCCATCTCTCAATGAACATCTGGGAAGTTCTTTCAAGACTCTTTGGAAAACCATTTTAGATGACCACCTCATGAAGCTCATGGAGAGAATGCAAAGGGTGCAAAGCGGTAATCCACGGATGGTGCGTACTTTGGGCTTCTTGTTCTGAAAAGCTGGTTAGCAGTAATGTTATTTGCAGACTGGGTTTTATTAGAGGCTCTTTATTAAAGTGTAGGCTTCAATAAAAAAACGTTTAACCCTTCTAATCAGGAACACATTACAGGAATGTGTCCTCATGCTATATCTGTCAGAGAAAATATGCATGCCACAACCACATGTGAATGTTTTTAATACTCAACTGCAGATAAGTTTAACTGATCCAGTTGAGGACATACAACTTTGATTGAAATTAAGATTGTATCAAATCATACATTTATAGCAAGCAGTCTTTCACAACTAAATTATGTCGTTACTTCTAGAAAATTTGTCTTAATGAAAAATAATTTCTTTTGTTTTTTAAAATGCAACATCTTGCTTATTTTCTATTTTGCTCCTATTGCAACACTCACCTGCATTTAGGTAAAATCTCAGGCAATCTGGATCCATTTCACTCTGGCAGCAGTTTAAATGAAATACAAAATAAACTGGGTGGAAACTACATCTACATTGTTTCATTTAAACATGGGCAAACTCTTTTTGTTTGCTTGGCAACATAATTTTAGAAGCAAATCTTCTTTTGTATGCCCTTTGAGATTAAAAAAACAGCACATTTTGATTTGCACAACTTTAGTATGCAGTATTTCCTTGTTGTTTATACATGAAAATGTAAATATTAATTCAGGTAAAGTATTTCTGCAACGATCGCAATGTAAAGGTGATGCTGCTCTTCTTAGCTTTTTGCAGATTTAGATTTTTAAAATGCATAAGACAACCATTTTTGGAAAGATATTACTCATAAGAACACAAAAAAAAAATCTATATCATATGAAATAAACATTTTGTTTTTGAACCACAGAGTTACCCAACTGGATGTGAAAGATCATGTTATTTTTTGTTTGTTTTTTTGTTTTTTTACCTTGTTTTAATAAATCTGGTTATCCTGTTAAAGTCTGAAATCTGCAATCTTCCAGCTCCTCCAACCTAAATCCCTTAAAAATATCTTTTAAAGTCATCTGCAGCCACATAAAGTCAGCTTTGCGGTATGGCAGTGCCTGGTATGGCTGGAAAAACACAGCATGGGATTGTGTTTAATTAGCTGGTTGATGCAAAGAGGGAGAGACATGCAGTATTAAAACATGTGAAGTATTCTTATGGAAGAGCCACATGTCAGAACCAAGAGGCGGAGCAATCAAACAAAGCCGAGTCATCCGAGGTCATGGACAGACCCACTTTTTCAAAAACATGTCCACACAGCTGGCTCCATCTCTACAAGCTGCTGCTGGGTTTGTGTTTGGGAAAAGCGTTGAAGAAGACGGGCGCTTGCTTTCACCTCTTTCAGGTGTCACATGATGAGGAGATCAAACAGTGCTTGGTATTGAACGTCCCAGGAGTGGAATGTTTGTCTTTGACGTGAGCCACAGGGAAAAACAGTGGTGTTGTTCCAGAGGCCGCTCACACACACAAGCAAATACGAATGGAGGTCTCCAGGATCCACGTGTAGTGATTCAAAGCATCCCCTCGTTTTTAGGGTGTGATGAGCCGGTAGCCACGACAGGTGATCAGAGGAAAACAGGGTTGTTTTGAACATACTCACAGAACCGAATCTACACCGTTTCAATCCATGTTTATTGTGTGAACAGCACTATAACTCTGTTCTGCAGGCAGTTTTCTTTTTTTAAATCTTTATCGGATGGTTGAAAATGATCCTGCAGCTACAGGCTCTGTTTTCATGTTTGTTGTCGATGTATGTAACAGGTCTCTCTTGTATTGAAATTGTTGCCTGATTTTAACTGTCACCTCTGAACATGACAGTTGCCCCTGTTACCTTATAAACATATGCTAGTTTTTGTTGTCCGATGAGCTAACCCCTCCCTCCTACTTCCCTATGTCTAAGGGGATTTCTCAATCCAGCTCTCCATCCAACGGGTCCGGACTTCCCTAAACCTGACAGGTTTTACTAAGCAGGTTTACTGAACGTTCTGTTTAAGCTGGTGTCGGGAAATGACTCGCCTAGCCTCTTACAGCCTTCATACAAATGTCTCATCCTTCTTCAACTGGAGGTCTGGACGACTGAGTAGCCTCTCGCAGTGATCCACACTTTCAACAGTCACTGTTGTCAACGGCTGCTCATTCCCTAATTTTACAACTGGCTCTTGGTATATGGGCTAGGTTGATTTTAGTGGCTCGGCACGAGCCCCAAGGGCGCTGTTTTAACAAACTTGGCTAAGGCAACCTATAAAAACCTCCTAAAATATCTTAAAACCAGGCAACAAGACTTTTTACCACCAAAGAAAAACCAAAAATACGGTGACTCAAATAATTGACTGTCCACGATTTAACTAGAATTTTATATGCTTTCTTTAATTAGTAATGCTTATGCAGGGGTCAGTAACAGCTTAAATTCAACAACACAAATAATTTCAATAATAGAAATGAATCAACCAACTCAACCTTTCTTTCCCTGATGCTGAAACTAGTGAGTTTGGAGAGGCTTTGAAGATGGAGGCTCATCCATGCATCTGATGGAGACGTTTCTTCTGGTAACAACAAGTGGTTTCTTGAAGGGAATACGACTTAATCTTCAGTTTTCTTCCTTTAACCCTCCTGTTGTCCTCGGGTCAAAATGACCCGCCACTGTGTTAAAACCCCCCAAAAAATCCACTAAATGCTATTTTTTTTAACTTGAAATTTTATGACTTTTCCTAGATTGGCCCCAACAACAGAAAAAGTGAAATGTTGCTTTTATTCACATTTCCATATAAGCTGTACAAAAAAAGGTACAAAGGTGGTCTTCGGGTCAAAATGACCCGTGAGACAAATAGAGTTGAAATTAAGGTCACAGAGTTATTTACAAACCACAGAATGTTACAATGTTTCAGATGTGTCTCAGATCAATCAGTAGCAGAAGTAAACAAGGCAAATCAGGTGGTGTTCTCGCAGGCTTCAGAAGACCACCTGTTTATTTCCAGAGGTTATAAAGGTGCTGCAGATAACAGGACCCCGAATTCTGTCTGTGCTGAAGCCATGAGTGTGCGTTATACTGCTGAAGATGCTGTAGAGCTGATTTTCTCAGATGTCCAGCAAGAAAACTCTGATTCAGAAGAGGAAGTGGAGGATGTATCCAAAGAAGAAGATGGGGAGGAATACAACCCAGAGCATGATGAATCATCTTCAGAAAAAGAAGAAAACCCTGAAGCTGAAAGAGACTTTGCTTTCACAAAATGGCAAAATAACATGGTCCTCAGCAGCATATGACCAACATGGCAGGCATGCAGAACAAAACATCATAAAAGATGACCCCAGGACCCACAAGGTATGCCCATGATGTTGTCTCTACCTGTTTATCACACCAGCAATAGAAAAAATAATCCTGGGGATGACAAATCTGGAGAGTTTTGGCAAATATGGAGACAGCTGGAAAAAGATGGATGAGATTGACCTACAGGCCTACTTAGGGCTGCTAATCTTAGCAGGTGTATACAGTTCCCGAGGTGAGGCTGCAGCTAGTCTATGGGATGCTGAGAGTGGAAGGCCAATTTTCCGAGCCACAATGCCACTCAAAGTCTTTCACACCTACTCAAGACTGCTACAATTTGATGACCGTGACTCAAGACAAGCAAGACGTGTGACAGACAAACTTGCAGCCATAAGAGAGGTATGGGACAAGTGGGTGGCTGCCCTACCTCTATAATCCAGGGCCGGATGTAACAGTGGATGAACAACTGGTTCCATTTAGAGGTAATCTGTTTTCATATTTGTAATAAAAGTGATTTTGTCAGGATCTGTGCCTTGTCTGTTTGTTTGGTGCTTTTACTGTGCTTAGCCCCTAGATGGCGTGGAACCTGGAGGAGAGGTGACAGGTGTTCTCTATTCCCTTGATTACCTGCTGAGGAGTACAGGTCCTTCTCAAAATATTAGCATATTGTGATAAAGTTAATTATTTTCCATAATGTCATGATGAAAATTTAACATTCATATATTTTAGATTCATTGCACAGTAACTGAAATATTTCAGGTCTTTTATTGTCTTAATACGGATGATTTTGGCATACAGCTCATGAAAACCCAAAATTCCTATCTCACAAAATTAGCATATTATTAAAAGGGTCTCTAAACGAGCTATGAACCTAATCATCTGAATCAACGAGTTAACTCTAAACACCTGCAAAAGATTCCTGAGGCCTTTAAAACTCCCAGCCTGGTTCATCACTCAAAACCCCAATCATGGATAAGACTGCCGACCTGACTGCTGTCCAGAAGGCCACTATTGACACCCTCAAGCAAGAGGGTAAGACACAGAAAGAAATTTCTGAACGAATAGGCTGTTCCCAGAGTGCTGTATCAAGGCACCTCAGTGGGAAGTCTGTGGGAAGGAAAAAGTGTGGCAGAAAACGCTGCACAACGAGAAGAGGTGACCGGACCCTGAGGAAGATTGTGGAGAAGGGCCGATTCCAGACCTTGGGGGACCTGCGGCAGCAGTGGACTGAGTCTGGAGTAGAAACATCCAGAGCCACCGTGCACAGGCGTGTGCAGGAAATGGGCTACAGGTGCCGCATTCCCCAGGTCAAGCCACTTTTGAACCAGAAACAGCGGCAGAAGCGCCTGACCTGGGCTACAGAGAAGCAGCACTGGACTGTTGCTCAGTGGTCCAAAGTACTTTTTTCGGATGAAAGCAAATTCTGCATGTCATTCGGAAATCAAGGTGCCAGAGTCTGGAGGAAGACTGGGGAGAAGGAAATGCCAAAATGCCAGAAGTCCAGTGTCAAGTACACACAGTCAGTGATGGTCTGGGGTGCCGTGTCAGCTGCTGGTGTTGGTCCACTGTGTTTTATCAAGGGCAGGGTCAATGCAGCTAGCTATCAGGAGATTTTGGAGCACTTCATGCTTCCATCTGCTGAAAAGCTTTATGGAGATGAAGATTTCATTTTTCAGCACGACCTGGCACCTGCTCACAGTGCCAAAACCACTGGTAAATGGTTTACTGACCATGGTATCACTGTGCTCAATTGGCCTGCCAACTCTCCTGACCTGAACCCCATAGAAAATCTGTGGGATATTGTGAAGAGAACGTTGAGAGACTCAAGACCCAACACTCTGGATGAGCTAAAGGCCGCTATCGAAGCATCCTGGGCCTCCATAAGACCTCAGCAGTGCCACAGGCTGATTGCCTCCATGCCATGCCGCATTGAAGCAGTCATTTCTGCCAAAGGATTCCCGACCAAGTATTGAGTGCATAACTGTACATGATTATTTGAAGGTTGACGTTTTTTGTATTAAAAACACTTTTCTTTTATTGGTCGGATGAAATATGCTAATTTTGTGAGATAGGAATTTTGGGTTTTCATGAGCTGTATGCCAAAATCATCCGTATTAAGACAATAAAAGACCTGAAATATTTCAGTTAGTGTGCAATGAATCTAAAATATATGAATGTTAAATTTTCATCATTACATTATGGAAAATAATGAACTTTATCACAATATGCTAATATTTTGAGAAGGACCTGTATATAAGGAGGAGGCTGCCAGCAACTCACTGCCAGAGGGTTGCCCTTAGTGGTACAGCTGAAGCCACATTTCCTTTGTCTTGTTCTTGCCTTGAGCTTTGGTAATCTGAATCTGTTATCTTGCAGGATTACCTGAACCTGACTTTGCCTTCTGCATGGAACTCCGTCTGGATTACCCACTTCTGGAAAGAAGCGATCCAGCTCCATGAACTAAGACTCAAGCCTCTTGTTACTTCGTTGGATCTCACCAGTTGGCAGCCTCCTGATTTCGTCGCTCCTTGGATCTCCGTTCATGAACCCTGTCCACCCTCCTACTTCCACTGCACCTACTTCTGAAACTCCTGGACCAACTAATCATCCTGGCACACCATTATCCACCATCACCTGTCTCACGGGTAAACGACCTCTTGGTCTCTCCGCTCCCCCCTCTGGCGGATCGCTCCATCAATCCAGGAAGGCAGAATTATTATTTATTTGTTTTGACTCAGAATTATCCCTGCTTACCATCCTGTTTATTTTTACAGTTGGTATCCCAGTTCCAGTTCCCTGCTCACTTCACTGCTCTGTAAATAAACACTTTACCGTAAAACTCTGTCTCCTGGATTGCTTTCTGCATGTGGGTCAAAAACGTTAAAAAACAATATGACAGATTTTCACTATTGATTTATTTGACTGTTTTCTGTGACACTGATACTAATCACTGATGCTAATGTCTTTTGTCCAAAGGTCGTTGTCCTTTCTGGCAGTATATGCCCAGCAAGCCAGCAAAATATGGGATCAAGTCATGGGTGGCTTGCGATGCCAAATCAAGCTGTGCTTGGAAAATGCAAGTCTATACTGGGAAGCCAACCAGTGGATGCCCAGAGAAGAACCAGGGGATGCGAGTTGTGCTTGATGTGACAGAGGGACTGAGGGGTCACAATGTGACATGTGACAATTTCTTCACCTCTTATGAACTCAGACAGCAGCTCCTGAAGAGGAAGATCACCATGGTTGGTACAGTTCGAAAGAATAAGCCTGAACTCCCACCTGCACTGCTTGCGTCAAAGGAGAGAGAGGTCTTCTCCTCAAAGTTTGCCTTCACGCCCAACACCACTCTAGTTTCCTACCTACCAAAGAAAAACAAGAATGTAGTTCTTCTGAGCACACTGCACACAGACGGGGACATTAGTGATTGTGAGGACAGGAAGCCAATCATCATCCTAGACTACAACCGCAACAAAGGAGGTGTGGACAACCTGGATAAGGTGATTGGAACATATAGCTGCAGAAGAATGACTACTCGCTGGCCCCTGGTCATCTTCCACAACACCATTGATGTTTCCTCCTACAATGCCTTTGTGATTTGGAGAGAGATTAACCCAATCTGGATGTCTCATAAGCAGAACAAGAGGAGGTTGTTCCTGGAGCAGCTAGGAAAGGCACTTGTAACTCCACTCATTGAAAGAAGGAAGCATGTCCCCCGCACAGAACCCTCAGCAGCAGTTGTGAAAGCTATTCAGAGTGCAGGAGCTCCTGATCAACCTGAGGATCCATCTACCACAGCCACTTCCCCAGCTCGGGCAAGTAAGAGGAATAGATGTCAGTTCCGCCCTCAAAAGAAGGACTGTAAAACACATACTGTGTGCTGCAGGTGTAGGAAATATATCTGCAAGGGCTATGCACTTGTATACTACCCTACATGTGCTAATTAGTTGAATGGGTTATGTTATTTTTCATTTTTTGTATTGTACATTGTCTTAAATTGTTCACTGGAGAAAAAAAATTAAACTGAGTCATTGGGATGAATAAAAATGTATTCACAACTCCTTTTTGCACATTTTTTTTTCTTTTCTTAAGCTATAGAAATTCAAGTGAAGAGGGAAAACTCAAGTATTCACACATTTTGAGCTCAATGACAATATGCACGATGAAATTTGGTGTTTAAATTTTAATTAAGCTGCTTATATTGGGGGTTTAGTGAAGACGGGTCATTTTGATCCGGAGGACACAGGGTGTATACAGGAAATGAGGACAACAAGAGGGTTAAGTGGCAGGCACTGACACTCCAGACTTTGATGGTTAAACAGGATCTTTGTTGCTATTTGTCTCCGAAGACAGTAGTTTCCAGAGGGTGAAGAGTTGAAGGAAACCCGGAGACATAAATGAGGTTGATTCAGGACTTCCAGAAGCCTGAAACTTAGAGCAATCAGCTGTTCACCGATCAAATTCACTTCTGTTGTCTGGATAAAAAGGCTTCAGATGAAATCAGATTCTTAATCTTGAGGCAGAGTCCTTTCCGGGCACACGGGTTGATCCTCTTTTTAATGCAGTCGATCAGTGGGGCTGTGTCTCTGTTCCTTTTCCATATAAGCTTATTTTCTCCGTCCGATCTTGTTCGCTGGTCTTCTGCGAGGAAACAACCCCGTTCCCTCCTTCCGCATTGCTTTTATGGTGCTTGATGCTTTCACCAGTCAGCCCCTTATTAGGCTTCTCAGTTATTGCGCAACCTATTCAGCTCAGCTTCTTGGTTATTGCTCAATACTTTAGTCATGGTCATTGTGACCTACTGATGCTGTTTCTCGGCCTTGGAGATGCCGATAGTAGCCACGCTGCTAGTTGTAGTCGCATCCTCCCTTCCTCCCGTTTAGACTTCAAAAGGTTCGCTGTCAGCATGCGGCTGGCTCTCGTCACTCCTAGTCATCCTACAGTTCTTTCCTTAATCTGCTCAGTTTTAAACTTTACACAGTATTACACTTTCCATTCTTCAGCTTTCAGCATTTACTTTAAAACACAGTTGCAAAACCATCACTTCATTCTTTTTATTCATGCTTCACAAATGATTAACGTTATATGTCTTTCATATATAGCTGATTGAGAATGTCAAACCTTAATGTTTTTTACTCTAATTCTCTGTTCTTACCCACATTTCAATCATACATCTTTTAACTTGTTAATCAAAGGTTACTAATTTCATTTAATACATGTGGAAGAATGTAAAATCATCATACATAATTTCTTAGGTTTACCTTGTTTATAATTTTGCAAAAGATAAGACAGATAATATGTGGCAGATAATATGTGGCTCCACACAGGCCTCTCCAGTCTCTCAGTTCTAGAATATGAGAACATGCTTGTTTCACTCTCTACTGCTTCAACTGTGTGTTTACTTTAAATATTGCATGGATTACACATAAGGGTATTTATTGTAATTTTTATGGAGTTAACTGTGAGCAGTTACTAAATGTTGCATGGATTACATGGAAAGATCTCACCTTATTTTGACAAAGTTATAGTGAAATTTTCAAGGTTTTGTTACAACAGTGCTTTGGCAAAATATATACCTTCAACTCTTTTCCCAATTTGTCCTGTACAACCACAAACCTCATTGTAGTTTACTGGGTTTCTTTTGTTAGACCAACACAAAATAGCACATTAGCGTGAAATGGATGAATAATATTATACATGATTTTCAACATGTTTTACAGATAAAGATTTATAAAAACACATTTCATTGCAATTACAGTAAAGCCTTGGTATAATTCTCTACAAGCTTTACACATCTAGAGACATAAAATCTTGTCTATTCTTCTATTAAACATAGCTCGAGTTCAGTCAGATTGGAAAGATTTAGGTCTGGACTTTGACTGGGCCATTCTACTCTGACCAGCTTCTCTGTGCCTGCTGGAGAAAAGCATCGCCATAGCATGATTCTGCAAGCACCGTATTTCACAATTGATTTGTTCAAGCTGATGTGCAGATATAGTTCTCTGCCAAACAGAGTGTTTTGCATGTAAGTCAAAAAGTTCCACTTTGTCCTCTGACCAAATTACTGTCTTCCACACATTTACAATGTCCTCTACTTGGCTTTTGGAAAATTGAACTTATCATGGTTTTCTTTCAACAGTGGAATTTTTCTTGCCACTCTTCCAGAAAGGTCAGAATAGAGATCATGCCTAGTAATTGACCTTCTAAATAGATTCTCCAATCTGAACTGTGGATCTGTACATTTTCAGAAACATCCATGGTCCTCTTCACTGCTTCTCTGGTGAATGCTCTCCATGTCCAGCCTGTCAGTGTAGATAGGTTTGCAGGTGTGGCATACTCTTTCCTTTTTCAGATAATTGTTTGAACAGTGCTCTGTGACATATTGTTTGTTTAATCAAACTCTGCTTTAAAAATCTCTTCAACTTTATCTCTGCCCAGTCGGCTGTGTTCGCAGTCTTCATAGTGCTGTTCACTTGCTAATGTTCCTCAACAAACCTCAGTTCTTCACAGAGCAGCTGTCAGAATACGAATGCACAACACTTTTCAGATTTTTATTTGCATAAACATAATAAATCAAGTTGTTTCCCTCCACCTTAATCTGAACTCTATTTTGTAGTTATGTCACTTAAAATCCCAACTACACAGAGGTTTGTGTCTGTAAGAAAAAAAAAGTTAAGGGGTATGACTGAACAGTATTATTTACACTATACATATGAAGAGATCCAAAATTAAGATAGAGTGTTTTTCAGTTCCTTAAACCATAAGAAATTAAATTAATTAATGTATGTCCTTTTAACACTGACTTAATATTTTTCGTTTTCCATTGTTTTCCTATTCTTTTTCTCTTCTCTTCCCTTCTCCTTTAAAACGAGAAAAGCCTCCTCTGAACAGGTTTTAGCATGACTTCTATAACGATTAAAAACAATGGATCTAGTTTATGCCAATGTGCTTGTACTGTCCAGATTAAAAAAATACAAATATATCCAATAATAATTGCTGAGGAGTTAGACTCTTGCACAGGCCCCAATAATGGACACCATGGTTAGCTGACACCAAGGTTAGCTGAGGTTAGCAGGATAATGGTTGAGTGGGTTTGCTGGTGAATGTCTTTTTGTCCTTTTGTCAGGATGGAGGAATGGAGTGGCGAACCTTGGATGGTGGACAACTAGGTGAGTGAGCAAGTCGAAATCCTAGTAGGTGGTTCCAGGAGGATGGCCAGAAGAGCAGTGAGAGGATTCACGGAGAGAGTCCTGAGGATGCATACCACTGGATCCAGGAACAGCACATCAACAAGGGAATGGGACGTTTTGTGGAGATTAGACACTGAAGGTGAGTGTCAGAAGCTCAAGGTGCCTAAAGACGAAGAAGTGGAGCCTGATTATCACTCATGAGCAGAACAATCTGGCATCTGCCTACTGGAACCCACTCCTCTTTAAGCCTCTTCTGACTGGCCTTGATGTGCTCCAGCTGGAAGACACACCTGCTGGTCACAGCCAGTAATGAGAGGAGGTATGAGAGACACACACACATCAATCTGCATGCAGATCTGTGGATATGACATATATCCAATAAAAAACAAATGTAATTCTGTCAGTCAGTCAGTCATTTTCTACCGCTTATTCCATAGTGGGTCGCAGGGGAGCTGATGCCTATCTCCAGCAGCCTATGGGCGAGAGGTGGGGTACACCCTGGACAGGTCGCCAGTCCATCGCAGGGCAACACACAAACAACCATGCACTCATTCATACACCTAAGGGCAATTTAGAGTGACCAATTAACCTAACAGGCATGTCTTTGGACTGTGGGAGGAAGCCGGAGTACCCGGTGAGAACCCACGCATGCACAGGGAGAACATGCAAACTCCATGCAGAAAAACCCCCGTCCGGGAATCGAACCCAGGACCTTCTTGCTGCAAGGCAACAGTGCTAAATTCTATTTAAATAAAAATAAAAGAAATCAAGTGTTCTTGTCATGTTCCACAGGTGTTTTATCTGCACCACCAGGTAGATTGTATTCTCCATGAAGTTTCCACACCAACTCTGTCACTCTCTTCCTCTCTAGTCTCTTCATTTCAGTAGGTTTTTTTGCTATATTCTGGCTATTTCTCTCCAGAAAGGTTCCACTCATCTTTAGTGATGTAGTCAATTAATTCATTGTCATAGTTTTCTTTAACTTATGCTGGCAAAATGATGAATCACCTTTGCAAAACCTGCTTTGTTGCCTGTTTTTGCACAGAAAACAGTAAATAGAAACAACAACAATGGATAAGTTGTGTATTTATTATAGAGCGGTTTGAACTAGGTGAGAAGCTCCCACTATAAGGTTATTAGTATTTATACTCCTCTGACTAAAAGTGGAAAAGACCTAAAATTACTCTTATTTGGCACTAATATCGTCCCTAATGCTCTTACCGGTGTGCGAATTTAAACAGCATAGCTTTGCTCTAATGTTTGGTGATGTTGTGTCAGTCCTTATTTCATGTTACACAGACAAAATCCAATGTTTATATTTTCATTAAAAAAATCTGAAAAGTGTTGCAGATTTGTTTTCTGTTAACTGTCATAACCATAAATAAAATCCAATGCTATTAATTGTCTTCAGACTTCTCATTTGTAAAAAGAGGACTCGTGTGTGTGTATTTTAAGAAAGTTGTGGAAAGTTCTGCAAAGATCTGCAGCTCAAGTGGGAGAATTTGTTGAAAGAACAAGTAGTTGATATTTTTAAATCTGGTTTATATGTAAGAGTGGCAGACCAGTCCAGAGTCCAGAGAAGTTAAATGTCCTGTCCATGTAGAGGACATTTGGAAGAAGATGAAACCAACTTTAAACTGCAAAATGCCATGTGAGGTGAAATGTGTAGTTGTATAATGCTATAGGGGGATATTCTGATTTGTGTTAAGTTTTCTTGTTTTCACAATGCATGAGTGGGTTTCCTTCAAATATTATGGTTTTCATGCACCATTAAAAATGCTGAATGTAAAAAAATAATAATGGTCAGATTTAAATTGCCTGGCTTCAGTTGTTATCCAGGATGGAGCATTCCTTACAGCCATTGACTGCTGTGAAAGCCCCCAGTAACCCTGACAAGGATTACATAACTTAGAATTGTGTGTTATTTTTTATTTTAAATGTTCAAAATTTTTTTAATTTATTATGAAGTTTGTTATTGATTGTTTTCAGCAAGTTATTTGTGGTGTTTTGCACCACTCCACAATTGTAGGCAATGGTTCCACATGGCCTCGTCTTTAAGTCAGGTGAGCTGTACAGAGCACAGGTGGATTTGTTTTGGATGACATATATTATTTGGATCTCACAGCCCAGTGAACAACCCATCAGTGTGACTGGTTGGTTTGTTCCCACTCTCTCTCTCCTTTTTTCTCTGTCTCATTCTCTCTGTCTCTCTCTCAGTACAAATCTGCTTTTTGGGACTAGACCACTCTGTTCTGGGACACGTCTTTGGCGGGGCATGTTTGAGCGCCGTCCTCTCCCAGGGCTGAGAATCAGCAGTCAGGAATGTGATCTGACTGGGTTCAATGACGCTAATCCCCCAGCAAAGTTGTTCTTTTTCTTCTTCTTCTTCTTCTCCTCCTCACAAGATTTCCCTAATCGGATAATTCCTGTCTTATTAAACAAGCAGGGTAGATCATGGGCTGTGCTCTGGGAGAAAAACACTGGAGCAGAACTGAGGTCATTAATGACGAAGGAGACTCGCACTGCACTCACAGCTTTACAATTCTGAATGGAGGGATAGGTTTATTCCTTTGGACCCAAAAATCTTGGCGCGTAGCATGATGGTGCACGTGTGAGTGTTTCAGTGTGTCTCCAAACAAGTGTATATGTTTGCAAGTTTGTGATTGTACATTTGTTTGTGGGAAACCCAGGAAATCCAGTCTCCCATGCGCCAGCATCCATTGTGTTTAGTTTCCTGCTCTTTCTGTCCTTCTGAGTGACTGTGTGTGTTTAGCTGCAGAGCTTTCCTCTCTCGCCACGGCTCTAATGAGACAGAGGAGGAAGTCCAAGCAAGAGGATTGCACTTGGCAAAGTTAACTGGAAACAGTCTCATGAATGGGTCAAAGAATCTGTGTTGGTAGGATTATTATGTTCTAGTAGAAAAAAGTGGAGCATTTATCCAAACTAATACTGCAGACACGCTTCTCCCTCCCCATCTTTCTCCATCCGTCTGCAGATTTTTTCTTCATTCACAACAGAACAATCTGTCCAGAACATGCACATCAAAGAATCCAGCACAGTAAATAAAGACTGGATGATCATATGTAGTGAGGGAGAGCCGTGGAATAAACCCAGACACCACCCTTTGTGTTGTTGACTGGATTGACTCTCTGTGGCTCCACTTCGCTTCACTTTCAACTTTATTGTTTTCCGGGAGGAGCGGATAAATATGTACAGCGCACTGTAAAGGGTTTCACAAAGTGACATTAAAAATAAGTCTTAAACACAACCCTGTGCAAACATCTTGACTAGTTAAAACATTTTACTCTATTTTTACATGCTTCTACATTGTATTGAGCATAATCAGCTTTCACTGAATTTCCTAAAACTGTGCAAAGCTTACAAATAAAGTATCCTATTTGTAATATCTGCAAAGCTAGAAACAAATTTATCAGTCAGTCAACTGCAGCTGCTGTTTGGGGAAATCCCTTGTGGATCCCTTTAGGGCATTTGTACATATTCCTGAGTAAGCGAGTCAGAGTCACAAAAAAATAAAACTAAATTTGCTTCTTACATCAGATGTGTAAAACTCTAAGTCATCCATCACGTCTATAATTTCCATTTCAGCAGCCAGATTTTCAGGCTCTTTTAAAGTTTTTTTTTAGGCTTTAATTGTTTTGTCCCATTTTTAAACCATCACTTTGATGTCTGATATACTGCATAAACTCACTCATCAGGACAATAGAGACACATATGCCAGAATCCCACACACTGACTTTAACCTGATACCATCCCTTCCAAGAGAGTAACAGAGACACTTCTCCTGCTTGCCCTGAACACTATCACTCTGGATTTTGAATTTCTTGACTGAAAGATCACTTTCAGTCCAAACTGTAAAAAAAAAACATCTTCAACTGAATCACTTAAAGCACAATAGGCCACCAAGGCTGTGCGTCTAGTCTATTATTGTTAAAATTTTTAACACACAACTGTGCATCCAAACCTCAATGATTTCCTTTCTAAAACCCTTGAGAAGCTTGTTTATGTTTAATTAATGGCTTTTCTGGAGGAGCAGATTATTTTCCATTCTGGTTTCAAAGCCTCACACAGCACTGAATCACCTCTTTTAAAGGTTTTTAATGATATATTTCTAGCTATGGACTCCGGTGATTATGCTGTTGTTCTTTTAAATTTAACAGCTGCATGTGATACTTATTACAAAATTTAAATTTCTCATTTGCACCTGTGGGCACTGGACTGGTTCAGATCTTACTTGGCAGATTGAACTTTCTGTATTAGCCTTGGGGACCACAAATCTTACTCTGCTCCTCTTTTGTGGATCCCATAGAGCTCAATTTTAGCCCCCATTATTGTCTTTCTTTATTTGCTCCCACTTGGCTCCAAACTAAAAAAACATTTTGTCTTTTCACTGTCACGCAGATGGCATTCAGATCCATGTCCCACTAAAAAAGTAATATGTATGTATAATATGTATTCTGTGCTACATTGCTGAAACAATGTTCTGATTATATATAGGCCTGAATGGCTTTCAACACTCAAAGTTTTTTTTAAAACCCAAATATTTTTTAAAAATCAACAAAAGATGGGAGCAAAAGTGGCAACAAATAGATGCCAAAAATGAGGAAATATCTCCTGTCCATTGAGTACCTGCCTCTATACCTATTCAGTGTTGGAGATGGGATCAGAACTCTCATTGTAGCATTTTCTTTTGTAAGATTAAGGCTTTTTGCAAATTTTTTAGAGTTGGTTGATAGTGAAGAATTGCAATAGTCAACCTTTGAATTAAAGATTTATGGACTAGTTTTCCGTAATCACTCAAAAATAGGATATTTCTAATTTTGGCAATAATGCAAAGTGGAAGGAAAAATGCCTTGCTTCATTATGGGGTTTAAAGGATGTTTCCTTGTCAAAGATGAGATCAAGGTTTTTCAAATTATTAATGGAGGCCAAAGTCAGTAACTGAGTAAGCAGTTGTTTTTTTTTTTTTAACTGCTCTTGTCCAAAGATAGCAACTTCTGTCTGAACATTAAAGAAAACAGAAATTGCCTGTAATGTCTACATGTAGAAATCAGTTGTGGGGAATTTCCAGTATTTTGTTTGTGAGACTAAAACCTAAAAGCCTGTGTAAAGGCGAAGGTCATTAGTATGTCAACAGGAGAAAAGATAAAGTGCCGGGTATCTAAATACTTTCTTATGTTCTTATCTATCTATTAAGCCTGTTTTTGCTTTGAAATGTGGACCTTTCAGGATAAAAATTTGTGATTTGACTTGTGAGAGAGAATAAATTCTGACCCTAAAGTAAAGAAAGGCCAAAATTAAATGCGCCTTGTACATGCAACAACGACCTCAATGATGTGCATAATGTGCCGTTCCTCAAAAACACAACTTACAGTGCCAAACACATAAATGTTAGCTCTTTTAGAACCACATCCTTTCATTTCATATTGTACAGTCCTTTAAGGGTTTTTTTGTGCAGGTCAGCACTTATGTATCTGAAGGTAAAAATGTTGTTCCCCAGCTCTGTTTTTCCAAAGGATTTGTCAGCCTTCCAGAGGTCCTTGTGATCCACTGTTTCTCCACTGGTTTTGTTATGACATTTTCTGCATGTTTAAAGGTGTTTCCTACCAGCGCGTCATATTTCATCAGAGTGATCAGAAAAAACCAAACATGCAGAAGTGGTACAAGTTTAGGTTCGAGAGGGTCACTGTAGCTCTTACACAACATGGAGTTCACTGACCCGCTGTGTATCTGTGCAGTCCGTCGTGTGGAAAACATAACATTCGCATATGAGAACAACACGTTTGCAATGGGGAAATCCTTGACGAAAAACAGTCAGGAGGGAGGATGTTGTTTTCCTCTCTTTTTATCACAAATGAGCAGATTGGCTTTGTGTTGAGGGAGAAAAAGTTGTGAAACCAAGCCTTCTTAAAATATTTTTTTTCAAATTTGCATGCTGAAAACATCTCCTATCTCAGGCTTTACTCCTGAATTTGTTTAAAGACAGTGTTCTCTGACCTGCCTGAAAAACAGGTTTGAACTTCTGTACTTTCAATCATTTACCTGTACTGCATATCTTTTCTGGGATTGAACTTTTTTATTGTGAGTCATAATGTGGTAAAATTCAATTCATTGTTACAGCTGAGGAAACACTAGGTACAAAAATGTATTAAAATAAGTCCTCCTTTTAAGGGCTTGCTCAAGCTTAACTAATGCTTAGAATGTCAACGTTTTCTTTTTCTGACAAACGTATGATTAATTTGATAAAGATTTTCAAATTTATTAAACTTTTTTAATCACAAGGTCGTTTCAGTAAATAAATAAGTAGATTAATGTTACAGTAAGGGGAAAGGTTTTGAGACTGACAGAAATCCTGTTATTCACAATCTTTATTGACACTGTTTAATAGTGACAGTTTGCATTGATTCTAAGTTTCCACGATAAGTGATTAGATGGAATGCAAGCATCTCCAAAATTAGTAAAACTTTATAAAAATTGACTTATTCACAAAATAACAGCTATCTTTAGGGAAACATGAGCTTGGTATCCAAAGAGCATCACAAGCAGATCTATTGCTGCTTTTAGGATAGATATAATTTGATAAAAAGATATTTTTGTCAAAAAATGTCTTCAAATTGTCATAATCCCCATGCACTTTTTACCGCGGTGAAGTTAGTTTGAAGTTGGATATTGGATGTTTAAGCTCCGCGGAGTTAGCGGCATCTAGCTCACGGTTGATCCAATTCAGGCACTCAGATTTCGGCTAGCTGCTCTGTGTTGCTCCCTCTTCTGACGCGCGGTGGTTCACTTAGGGACCGTGGATAAGTTTCCGAACCAAACAATCGTGGAAAATAAAAATAAATAAATTCCTTGTCTTGTGATCAGTTGAAACAAAAACAATGGTAAATCATGCTACTAGATTTTTCAAAGAGGCACCCTCATTTTTATTCCATTTTAAGTCTTTTTACATTTTTTAGGAATTTATTTAGTCCAAAATTAGCATTTTTCTTCAATAGCTTACAGGTCATGTGACCAATTCACACAAAATCTATCTGAAATTGTTCTGCTACACTGGATAGATGAGGCACACCCTTTTGTATTCCATTTTATGCATTTATATTTTTTAGAAATTTTTTGGGTCAACAATTAGTATTTTTCTTCAATAGCTTCCAGATCATGTGACCTACTGACACAAAATCTGTCTGAAATTGTTCTGCTACACTGAACAGAGGAGGCACACCCTTTTTTATTCCATTTCAAGTATTTTCATATTTTCTTGGATTTGTTTAGTCCAAAATTAGCATTTTTCTTCAATAGCTTCCAGATCATGTGACCAATTCACACAAAATCTATCTGAAATTGTTCTGCTACACTGGATAGATGAGGCACACTCTTTTTTATTCCATTTTATGCATTTTATATTTTTTAGAAATTGTTTGGGTCAAAAATTTGTATTTTTCTTCAATAGCTTCCAGATCATGTGACCTACTGACACAAAATCTGTCTGAAATTGTTCTGCTACACTGAACAGAGGAGGCACACCCTTTTTTATTCCATTTCAAGTATTTTCATATTTTCTTGGATTTTGTTAGTTCAAAATTAGCATTTTTCTTCAATAGCCTCCAGGTCATCTGACCTACTGACACAAAATATGTCAAAAATAGTTCTACTAGACTGGATAGATGAGGCACACCCTTTTTTTATCTAATGCATTTTCTATTTTTTATAAATTTCTTTTATCACAAATCATGATTTTTTTCAATAGCTTTTAGGTCACATGACCCAATAAAACAAAACTAATGTAAAATCATTCTACTAGACAGAATAGATGAGACACTTCTTTTTATAGAATTTTTGTAATCACAATTGATCATTTTGATTAAACAGGATTATAATACATAATGTGATCAGTTGCAAGGTAATTCTGAAAGCTTACAAGCTACAGTCAAATATAAAACATTCATTTTAGTAGATCTCACCTGCTTTTTTGAAACTATCCAGCTTTACTTTATAAGTCTTCAATGCATGAACCAGTTTCTTGGTATATCTTATTGTGAGTTAACCTTACCTTGGAAAAAGAGGGGCACAGACGTCCCTTCGCGAAGGGTTGAACCGTTCGTCCATCATTCAGAGCTATGCTCCATTTGTCCACATCAGCAGTTGACAGGAGAAGTACAGGTCCTTCTCAAAATATTAGCATATTGTGATAAAGTTCATTATTTTCCATAATGTCATGAGGAAAATTTAACATTCATATATTTTAGATTCATTGCACACTAACTGAAATATTTCAGGTCTTTTATTGTCTAATACAGATGATTTTGGCACACAGCTCATGAAAACCCACAATTCCTATCTCACAAAATTAGCATATTTCATCCGACCAATAAAAGAAAAGTGCTTTTAATACAAAAAACGTCAACCTTCAAATAATCATGTACAGTTATGCACTCAATACTTGATCGGGAATCCTTTTGCAGAAATGACTGCTTCAATGCGGCGTGGCATGGAGGCAATCAGCCTTTGGCACTGCTGAGGTCTTATGGAGGCCCAGGATGCTTCGATAGCGGCCTTTAGCTCATCCAGAGTGTTGGGTCTTGAGTCTCTCAACGTTCTCTTCACAATATCCCACAGATTATCTATGGGGTTCAGGTCAGGAGAGTTGGCAGGCCAATTGAGCACAGTGATACCATGGTCAGTAAACCATTTACCATTGGTTTTGGCATTGTGAGCAGGTGCCAGGTCGTGCTGAAAAATGAAATCTTCATCTCCATAAAGCTTTTCAGCAGATGGAAGCATGAAGTGCTCCAAAATCTCCTGATAGCTAGCTGCATTGACCGTGCCCTTGATAAAACACAGTGGACCAACACCAGCAGCAGGCCATCACTGACTGTGGGTACTTGACACTGGACTTCTGGCATTTTGGCATTTCCTTCTCCCCAGTCTTCCTCCAGACTCTGGCACCTTGATTTCCGAATGTCATGCTTTCATCCGAAAAAAGTACTTTGGACCACTGAGCAACAGTCCAGTGCTGCTTCTCTGTAGCCCAGGTCAGGCTCTTCTTCCGCTGTTTCTGGTTCAAAAGTGGCTCGACCTGGGGAATGCGGCACCTGTAACCCATTTCCTGCACACGCCTGTGCACGGTGGCTCTGGATGTTTCTACTCCAGACTCAGTCCACTGCTTCCGCAGGTCCCCCAAGGTCTGGAATCGGCCCTTCTCCACAATCTTCCTCAGGGTCCGGTCACCTCTTCACGTTGTGCAGCGTTGTCTGCCACACTTTTTCCTTCCCACAGACTTCCCACTGAGGTGCCTTGATACAGCACTCTGGGAACAGCCTATTCGTACAGAAATTTCTTTCTGTGTCTTACCCTCTTGCTTGAGGGTGTCAATAGTGGCCTTCTGGACAGCAGTCAGGTTGGCAGTCTTACCCATGATTGGGGTTTTGAGTGATGAACCAGGCTGGGAGTTTTAAAGGCCTCAGGAATCTTTTGCAGGTGTTTAGAGTTAACTCGTTGATTCAGATGATTAGGTTCATAGCTCGTTTAGAGACCCTTTTAATGATATGCTAATTTTGTGAGATAGGAATTTTGGGTTTTCATGAGCTCTATGCCAAAATCATCTGTATTAAGACAATAAAAGACCTGAAATATTTCAGTTAGTGTGCAATGAATCTAAAATATATGAATGTTAAATTTTCATCATGACATTATGGAAAATAATGAACTTTATCACAATATGCTAATATTTTGAGAAGGACCTGTATGTGTGTGATTGTATTTTTTAAGTTTATGTTTCACTTATTTGTCAACATTTACTTCATCATTTTAAAACTGATATCAACAAATGTTCAGATTTGCTGGCAAAACAGTTTTAGCCACTTTAAATATTTATAAATTATTATGTTGCTTATGCAGAATATTGCAAGGCTGTTTAATGTGTCTGCCCATGCATCTGGAGAGGTGGACGCCAGTTACCTCCTAAATCCCTCCACAGCTGGTGTGATTCTGTTTGGTGACAGAACAGAGCTTCCTCCTCACAGTTAACCAAAGGAAATATATATGTTTGTTTATTGTGATATTGTACCAATGTAAGAAGTAGAACTGTCACACATCAGCACTGAGTTAAACATGACTGGAAATCAACAAATCTGCCATATAAATCAGTAATCCATTAGTGAAGAGTTTTAATAATACCTCTCTTTTAGAAGGTGTACTTGTCAATAAAATAAATGACACACAGTGCATCCGCAAAGTATTCACAGCGCTGCACTTTTTCCACATTTAGTTATGTTACAGCCTTATTCTAAATGGTATCAATTTAATCTCTTTCATCAAAATTCTACAGACAACACCCCGTTATGACAATCTGAAAGAAGTTTGTTTGAGATTGTTGCAAATTTATTAAAAATAGAAAAGAAGTCACATTTCCGTAAGTATTCACGGCCTTTGTTTAATACTTTATGATCCACCTTTGGCAGCAGTTAAAGTCTCAAGCCTTTTGAACATGACACCAAAAGCTTAGCACTCCAGTTTGGCCTATTCTTCTTTGCAGAACATCTCAAGCTCCATCAGGTTGGATGAGAGAGGTGTGTGCACAGCTATTTTCAGATCTCTCCGGATGTTCCATAAGATTCAAGTCTGGACTCTGGCTGGGCCACTCCAGCACATTTACAGGGTGGTTCTGAGATCTTGGCTGTGGGCTTCGGGTCGTTGTCCTGCTGAAAAATGAACCGTCGCTCCAGTCTGAGGTCAAAAATGCTCTGGAGAAGGTTTTCATCCAGGATGTCTCTGTACATTGCTGCATTCATCTTTCCTTCTATCCTGACTAGTCTGCCAGTTTCTGCTTTGAAAAACATCCCCATAGAATAATGCTGCCACCACCATGCTTTGCTGTAGGGATGGTATTGGCCTGTGATAAGCGGTGCCTGGTCTCTTCCAAACATGACGAATCTTTGTGTAATCAGACCAGAGAATTCTGTTTCTCATGGTCTGAGAGTCCTTCAGGTGCCTTTTGGCAAACTCCAGACAGGCTGCCATGTGCCTTTTATTAAGGAGTAGCTTTTACCTGGCTACTCTACCATACAGGTCTGATTGGTGGGTTGCTGCAGAGATGGTTGTCCTTCAGGAAGGTTTTCCTCTCTCCACAGAGGAATGCTGGATCTTTGATCTTGGTTCTTGGTCACCACCCTGACTAATAGCTCAGTTTAGATAACCGTCCAGTTCTAGGAAGAGTCCTGGTGGTTTCAAACTTCTCCCATTTACTAATGATGGAGGCTGCTAATTGTGGTGACACATCTTTAAAGTGTGGAAACCTCTTAGTGGTTTGAAAACATATTTTAAGAATATTTCACCACACTTTTTAGTCTAGTTGTCATTCTTAAAACACTGGTAGAAGTATTCATTCAAGTGATGCTGTACAACCACATATTTCAATATATTTTCTCTTTATCAAGCAACACAACTTGCACTGAAAAAAATTATTCATACTTATTACATGTTTATCTGCTTTAATGCTGTGAAACCACAAATTACAATGCATTTTAGTGGAGTTTTATGTGATGACCAAAACAAAGTACAACGATAAAAACACTTTGTTTGCTGCTGTTAAACTAAGCAAAACCTGAAAAGTGTGGCCTGCATATGTGTTTAGCTCCCACCAGTCAACACTAATAGAACCACTGGGTTGTTTACAGCTGCAAATGTTTTGTCAATATGTTTCTTTCAGTTTGAGAATGTAATAATGGCTCAAACAAATCTTATGGATTGTCCACAAAAAGACTTGTCTTTTCTAAAACACGAATATGGTTTGATATATACCCTGGATCACCAATGACCTGAAGGACCTGCTTAATGAGGAAAAAGGTGCCTTCAGAGAGGAAGACAGGGAATTATTGAGGAGTATACTGAAGCAACTTAAAATCAGGATAAGACACAGCAAAGAAGTGTACAAGAAGAACAATATCAGAGATATGTGGTCAGGGATGAAAACGATCACAGGCTTCAAGCAGAACTAAGATCGGACAGATGGATGTCTGGACAAAACCAATGAATTAAACACATTCTTCAGTAAGTTCAGTTCAGAAACAAGCTCAGCATCCTCCTCTCCTGCTCACAGCCAAACAGACATTCCACTTTCCTTTGACCCACAGCGTTTCTGTCACACCTCAAATGTTTTATCTTCTACCTTAGCCATGGACCCTTCTGTTTCTACATGTTTGCCTTCAACCAAATCAGAAGATGCTGATGCTCCCTTAGCCTCCCCCTTCCACCTGTGTGTCTCAAGAAGTCAGGTAAAAAAACAACTGGAAAGACTGAACCAGAATAAGGCTGCAGGTCCAGGTTGTGTCAGCCCTAGAGTCCAGAAGGCCTGTGCAGAGCAGCTCTGTGGGATTCTGCAGCACCTCTTCAACCTTAGCCTGGACCAGAAGCTTCCAGTGTTGTGGAAGACGTCCTGTCTTATTCCGATACCAAAGAAAACTCACCTATAAGTCCTCAATGACTATAGACCTGTTTCCCTGACATCCCATATCATGACGGTCCCAGAGAGACTCCTGTTGGCCCACCTGAGTAAGCAAACAGTATACCATCAGGACCCCCTGCAGTTTGCTTATCGCTGTGGAGTTGGAGTTGAAGATCCCATCATACACCTGCTTCAACAAACCCACTGTCATCTGGACAAAGCCAGCAGCACTGTGAGGATCATGTTCTTTGATTTCTCCAGTGCATTTAGTACAATCCAACCTGATTTGCTTTGTCAGAAACTCCAGAAGACTCAGGTGGAGGCCTCAACAATCTCCTGGATCAAAGACTACCTGACAAACAGACCACAGTTTGTGAGACTGAAGGGTTATGGGTCTAACCAGGTAGTCAGCAGCACAGGAGCACCACAGGGGACTGTACTCTCACCATTCCTTTTCACTCTGTACACCTCAGACTTCCAGTACAAGACACACTCCTGTTATCTGCAGAAATACAATGCAGTTGTGGGGTGGATCAGAGATGGACAAGACGCTGAGTACAGGGAGCTGGTGGATCAATTTTTGGTATGGTGTGGAATGAAATCACCTCATCTTGAACGTGAATAAAACAAAGGAGATTATTGTAGATTTTAAGAGAAACAGGAATAAGTCAGACAACATTTCCATCATGGGAGAAGAAGTGGAGGTGGTGGAGGAGCATAAATACCTCGGTGTTCACCTGGACAACAGACCGGAGTGGAGATGCAACTGTGAAGCTGTCTACAAGAAGGGACAGAGCAGACTGTACTTGTTGAGGAGGCCTAGGACCTTCAGTGTTTGCAGCAAGATGCTGCAGATCTTCTTTAACTCTGTTGTGGAGAGTGTGATCTCTTCTCCGTCATCTGCTGGGGTAGCAGCATCACAGCCGGGGACTTAAAGAAGCTCAACAAGCTGATGAAGAAAGCTGACTCTTCTCTGGAACCTCTGAAGATCATTGTGCAAAGAAGGATTCTTCATAAATGAAGAACATTAAGGAGAACCCTGAGCATCCTCTTCATGAGACTGTCCTACAACAACAGAGTGTCTTCAGTCAGAGGCTTCTTCAGATCTGCTGTAAGACGGAGCGCTACAGGAGATCCTTCCTGCCCACAGCCATCAGCATCTACGATAATAACAGATTCAGTGTGATGACTGATAGATGGCTCCATGTCCAATGCCTCAACACAAACAGCACAGAAAATGACAATGCAAAGAAAGGATGGAAATGTCCATCATGCAAGTAAGGTGCAAAGTGTGAAGTTTGTCCAATAATGTTAGAAATAAAACTGTAGATCTGTTAGATTGCTTTAAGACTGTGTCTCATGTGTCATGTTTAGTAGAATGATTTAACATTAGTTTTGTGAAAGGCATGTTACCTCAAAGCTATTGACAAAAAATGGAAAATTAAATCAGATAAAAAGAAATGTCTCATTTATTCAGTCTAATATAATTATTTAACAGTAGTTCTCTACCACTGGGTCACATGACCTAAAAACTATTGGAAAAACAAACATGATTTGTGATGAAAGAAATGTATAAAAAATAGAAAATGCTGGTGTGGCGCTGATGGTGTAGGGGTTAAGCGTGCGACCATAAACAGAGGCTACAGTTCTCAAAGCAGCCGTCCTTGGTTCGAATCCCGGACCCAGCGACATTTGCTGAATGCCTCCCCCTCTTTTGTGTCTGCCTACTGTCAAAAAATAAAAAATAATAAATGACCACTAGTGCTGAAAACAAAAATAGAAAATGCTTAAAATGGAATAAAAACGAGTGTGCCTCATCTATCCAGTGTAGCAGAACAATTGCAGATTTTGTGTCAGTGGGTCAGATGACCTGGAAGCTATTGAAGAAAAATGCTAATTTTGAACTAAAAATAATCTTAAAAATATATATAAATGCTTGAAATGCATTTATATGAAATGCACTTGAAATATGGAAATGGTGGTGGACTTTCGGAGAACACCACCCCCATACACCCCCCTTACCATCCTCAACAACACTGTATCGGCTGTGGACCACTTCAGGTTCTTAGGAACCACCATCTCTGAGGACCTGAGATGGTCTTCACACATAGACACTGTTCGAAAGAAGGCCCAGCAGAGACTGTACTTCCTGAGGCAACTCAAGAACTTCAACCTTCCACAGGAGCTGCTGGTCATCTTCTACACCGCCATCATTCAATCTGTCCTGTCTTCATCCATCTCAGTGTGGTTTGGCTCATCCACAAAACCGGACAGGTGCAGACTGCAACGAATAATCAGGACTGCAGAGAGAATAATCAGGGCTGACCTTCCCTCCATCCAGGACTTATACAGGTCTAGGGTCAGGAAAAGAGATGCTAAAATCTCTGCAGACCCCACACACCCTGCACATAAACTGTTCAGAGCTTTACCTTCAGGCCGCCGCTACAGAGCACTGTTCACTAAAACCAGCTGCCACAGAGACAGTTTCTTCCCCCAGGCTGTTTCTCTGTTGAACATTCAATAGAGTACAAAACTACAGCATACAGATGTTGCAAATGCACCTTTTTATTATATATGTGTATATTGTATATTGTACATTGTAAATATGTATATTTTGTAATGCAAAAACAAAACCAAAGAGCAAAGTGTACCGGAGTCAAATTCCTTGTTTGTATGAACGAACTTGGCAATAAAGCTGATTCTGATTCTGATTCTGAAATGGAATAAAAAAAGTCTGTGCCTCATATATCCAGACTAGTAGAACAAATTCAGATAGATTATGTGTGAATTGGTCACATGACCTGGAAGCTATTGAAGAAAATTGCTAATTGTGAACAAAAAATAATCTTAAAAAATGTGAAAAGACTTAAAATTGAATAAAAAGGGTTTGCCTCATCTATCTATACTAGTAGAAGAATTTCATATAGATTCTGTGTCAGTAGGTCACATGACCTGGAAGCTCTTGAAGAAAAACAGTGACTTTTAATGTAAGAAATCATTAAAAAAAATAGGAAATCCATCTAAATGAGAAAATATGGGTGTGCCTCCTTCTCCCAGTCTAGTAGGATGATTTTGTGTGAATTGGTCACATAATCTCAAAGCTACTGAAGAAAAATGGCGAATTATAATCTTAAAAATTCATAAAAAATAGAAAATGCACTTAAATTCAAAATAAATTAGTGTGCCACATCTTTCTCGTCTAATATGATGATTTGACATGAATTTTGTGTCACTGGGTTACAAGACATGAAAGTTATTAATTTTTGTTTCTCCCAAGTGTTTGGTTGGGACATTTATCGACGGTCCCTAAACGAACCACCGTGTGTAGGAGGAGCGAGAGAGCAGAGAGCAGTTGCCCAGAATCAGCCTGCTTTTGCCGGCCGAAACAGGAGGCTGACGCCGCTGAATCCGCGGAGCTTGAATATCCAATATCCAACTTCAAACTAACTTCACCGCGGTCCCGAGACTATGAGTTCCATTCTAAATGGCCCCCAGTCCGTCATCCAACAGCCTCTACTGACTTTTGTAATGATTTATTTTGTTTGTTAACAAAGTTGAGTCCACCAGGTCGGTGATATCACCGTGATATGACCTGTCAGTTTTGATTTCCAGCTCAGCTGTCTTAAATCAGTTTGAGGCTGTTTCATTTACATTTCTTAATGTGGTTAGTCAAATGAAACCTCCAGGTTCTCCTGTTGATGCTATCCCTACAGCTCTTTTTAAAGACATGTTTCCCTCAACTGGAGCGTCCGTTCATGCTATTATAAATAGCGTCATTGCTTCCAGTGTGGCCCCCGATATTTTTAAACATGTAATTCTGCTCAAATTTTAGACCAATCTAAAAACTTGCATTTATTTCGAAAATTTTGGAGAAAATAGCTTTTACCCAATTGAATGCTTTTGTGTGCAGTAATTGCATTGGGGAGATATTCCAGTCTGGTTTTAAACATTTACCTTAAATGGACACAGCACAGGTAAGGTTGGTTAATGACATCCTTATTGCAACTATGATTCTTGAGCTTTTAGATCTTATGGCAGCATTTGGAACAGCATTTACTGTGGACCACACTAGCCTTATCTCTCTTTGGAGCACTGGGTTAGTATTAAAGATGCAGTGCTAGATTGGCTTCATTCCTGTTTGAGTGATAAAAGGTTCAGCGTTAGTACTGAAAATCTTCTGTCTGCCTCTGCTCATCTTTCTTGCGGAGTTCCTCAGGGCTCAGTTATTGGTTCTCTTCTGTTTTCTTTTTACCTGCTCCCCACTGGTTCCAAATTTAGAAAACATGGCCACTTCTTTTCATTGCTACACAGACGACTGCTAGATATACTTACCTCTAACACCTGAAAACCCATGTTCCATCGAAGCCCTGTTAGATTGCCCAGAAGACGTCAAAGCTTGGATGGCATTAACTTTTTTCGGTTCAATGAAGGCAAACAGGGATTATTTCATTCAGACCTAACAGTACCTTAAGCAACCCATCTATTAAACTTGGTTTACTCAAGTCGGACGTCAGACAATATGTAACAAATTAGGGTATAATTATGGACTGAGATTTTAAGTTTGATAAACAAATCAGATCTGTTTTGCAAAACGATTTCTTCAGTTCGGGCAAGTAGCCAAACTTAAGCCAGTTTTGTCAAGACATGGAGAAAATGACACATGTCTTTATCTCAACTCGTCTCAACTACTGTGAAGTAGAGGCTGACATTTTTTCGGGAGTCCCACGGGACGGGAGACAGCATCAGTAAAGATCACGTGATTGGGACGGTACAGGATAAAAAATGAACGGGAGCAGACGGGAGCGGGAGCTAAGCAATAGGAGGGAAAATAAACTAGGATCAATTGTTTTTGGAAATGTAAAACTGAGACTTTGTTATAAACATAAAAAAAAAAAACTTTGATCGACGCCGCCATTGTGTAGTTTTTTTCCAGGAAGCTTATACTATCATGCGAGTCAAACGAACTACACGACCCACAAGCCAACAGTGCTTCTGATCGATGTTTTCCACCGGCGTTCAGAATGGAGGGAGCAAACGCAGGTGGAGAACTGGGCGTGGTAAAATTGGATTTGTAACGTAAAGTCAGAAATAAGGACTTATCTATTAAACTCATAGAGGTGACAGGAAAGTCGCAAATATTACCGAACTTCAGGAGAGTTGAATGTAGCGGTGTTAACACGCAGTCTGCTGCTTGTAAAATGTATTTAGTCTTAATCAAGTTCACCAGTGATTAAGGGACACTTGTTAGGCAGATTCTGGATTAAATCAGCCCTGCATCTCTTCATTCATCAAACCAAAAGTACCAAATTGTGTCAAGTCTCATCTGACCAACAAAATTGCTGCATGTGCACTAAAGATTTAAGAGGTATATACGGAAGCCCGTGAGGGGACATAGGGAAATTTATTTATTTTGCGTCCCCACGCAATACTTTTGCGTGCGGCATTTTGGAACAACAGCACAGATGACAAACTGCTCATAAAACAAACAGCACTGATATGTCATTGATATGGTTTATTTGTCATATGCTGGTTAACATGCAGTAAACAATGCAATTAAATGTTTAGGATAAGAAGAACCGTTCAAATCACGATAAGAACAAAAACACTAATGCCGTACAAAAAAAAGTACACATCATGCAGCAGTAATAAGCAAACAAAGTGTCACAGATGTGGTTTCATGCGGTATTATTGTTCAGTAGTTTCTTTGACAGCTTGTGGATAAAAACTCTTTTAGTCTGATTGAAGATAATTTTATTTAAGGCCGATTTCAAAATAAAACTCAATAAATCTCAAAACGGGTGTAGTGTTTGTTTAATTTTTGCAGTTATCTGGTTTGGAAACTATCCCACAAAGTATTGCGAAATAACGCAAAGACTATTGCGTGGGGACACAAAAGAGAAAAAAATCCCCCCATGTCCCCTCGCGGACCTCGTTGAAAGGCTTCATCAAGGGAAGATATTAAATAAATATGTTGTGAAATAGAAAAAAATTGAATGTACCATTAAATGTACAATTTATTTAATACATCATTAAATATTAAGTGTACCACTAATTACGTCATGTCGTCTTTAAAATTATACTTAATTATTCAGTGGCACATTTAATTGCATAATAGTCTATTTCATGATATAATGGTACATTTATTGTTTCTAATGATGTATTAAATAAATAAATGGTACCTTTAATTTAATGGCACATTTAATGTTACATTTATTTCATGTTACATTTACTTCACTTATGGGACATTCACAACATTTATTTATTTAATGATGATTTTATTGTATTAAATTTGTCCAGTTTGACCCTCCATTCTTGATGCCTGTATAGGAGGTCATGTCAGAATTTGAATCAGGTGTGCTCGAACAGACACACATCTAAAACTTGCAGGGAAGGGGTCCCTGAGGACCAGGGCTGTGAACCATTGAGGTACAGTTTCTAAATTATGAAGGTAATGCCTTTTTGTCCTTTTGTTCACCAAGTACAGTTCTCTTACTAGGTGCATTTTTCTTTAATTTCAGCAACTTGAAACATAAAATTAATGTCATTGTTCAAAGTAAACGATCACTTAATAAATAAGTAAAATACAACTATGTACATTTTGTTTATTCAACTAAGATAGGCAGGGTCTGTTTCCTTGTTTGATATTTTATTATTTCTTCATTATTATTCTTTTTACTTTAACTGGCCTTTACTACAGCTAAAAACAGGGACCTAACTGGTCCTTCAAAGAAAGAAATTGCCAAAAGACTAAATGAAGAAAACAAAAATGGGAGTGGCACAGGAGTGGGAGTCGTTCTGAATGGGAGCGGGACGGGAGTGGGAGTCAATTTACCAGGAGTGGGACGGGACAGGATTTTTTTCGTTATGCTGGCCTGGGATTGGGATGGGACAAGACATTCTTCTGTGGGAGCGGGATGGGACTGGAGAGAAAATCCACTCCCGTGTCACCCTCTACTGTGAAGCACTTTATGCTGGTATCACTCAAGCATATCTATCACGTCTCCTGCTGGTTCAAAATGTTGCTACTCGTCTATTTACTGGCCTCTCTTCATTGGCTCCCTCTGCATCATAGAATTCATTTTAAAATTTTATTGTTAGCTTATAATTGCTTGAATGATCTTGCTCCTCTGTACGTCTCATATCTACTCCAGCCCTATTGTCCTTTGCAGGCGTTGGATCAGCCAACCAGCAGCTTATAGTTGTCCCAAAAATGGGGCGGAGATTTTGAGGATATCAAGCCTTTTCTGTAATGGCTCCCAAACTTTGGAACACACTGGCTTTAAACGTCAGACAAGAATCTTTGCTTCCTATTTTTAAGTCACACATCTTTTCTTTTTGGCATTTGGCCAGTTGTATTGTATTTTATGTGCTTTAAATCTATTGTTTATAAGTCTATTGGATGTTTTGTTTTTATTTATTTATCTTAGTATGTATAACACTGGCAAAGTTGCTGTTTTTAAACGTGCTTTATAAATAAATTTAATTTAGATTTAGGATTGGAAGAAAATACACTTCAAAAAGGGATTTGACTCTTGTGAAGAAAGCTTCAGGGTAACCATCAACAACCAGTAATAAATCTAAACAGGATTTAAGTAAGGGATCAGGTTACCACCAGTGCATGGCTTGCTAACAAATGGCAGCAGGCATATGTGACTGTTTCTGCACAGTGACACAGGAACATTTGGATGTTGGTCATGGTGTCAAGAAGGATAATAAAGGAGCCACTTCTGTCCAAGAAAAACAACAGTGACCGATTAAAAGTCACACTGTGTTATGAACAGCTGGAAAAAGGACTGTCCTGGGAGCAAAAGGTGAACATCCCTGTGTAATGTTGATGGTAAGGCATCTTGTGAGGCTGCCCGTTGTCATTTTATTAAGGGAGTTACATGCTGGCACTACACTCAAAACCAGTGGACATGTTTGACTTAAAAAGGAAGTTGAATCAAAACTGATTGCAAAAGAAAAATCTGTGTAATTTAGGTGTGATAGTTTTTCTTTTTGGATTTATATGTAAATATAATTTTCTAAAAATATTTTTTATAATTATTATTTTTTTTTAGGAGCGCAATGTAAAATGGTTGCATCAACATAACCATTTCTCCCCAATGTAATTAAATTGGTTTATCTTATTTTAATTGACTTACTTAATTGTCAAATAAACCTGGCTTAATAATTTCAGCGTTGTTGCCTCAATGTTGAATGGAACACATCAAGGAAGAAAATGTGCCCAGCTGTTTCTGGTTTTCTGCTGTAGATAGAAGGACACCCATAGTAGTTCAGGAAAATAATTATAATGAGACATGTACTGATCAAATCTCTGGTTTTTATATAACACAAAAATGTAACATCAGTATTCAACATATTCTTTTAACCTTCTTGCCAAGCACGGGCATTAACTACTCATACAAGGAGCGAAGGCGACATTACAGAATACAATTCAGAATTCAAAAATACTTTCTTAATCCCAAAGGAAATTTAAATGTTGTTGAAGCTCATTATGTAGGTTTCTTCAAAGAGCCATTGTAGATGCTGATGGCTGTGGGGAGGAAGGATCTCCAGTAGCGCTCTGTCTTACAGCAGATCTGAAGAAGCTTCTGACTGAAGACACTCTGTTGTTGTAGGACAGTCTCATGAAGAGGATGCTCAGGGTTCTCCATAATGTTCTTTATTTTATGAAGAACCCTTCTTTGAACAATGATCTCCAAAGGTTCTAGAGGAGTCCCTAGAACAGAGCCAGCCTTTTTTAATAGCTTGTTGAGAGCTTTTAAGTCCCTGGCTCTGATGCTGCTTCCCCAGCAGATGATGGCAAAGGAGATCACACTCTAGTCTCCTCAACAGACTTATAGAAGATATGCAACATCTTGCTGCTAACACCGAAGGTTCAAAGCTTCCTCAAGAAGTGCAGTCTGCTCTTTCCCTTCTTATAGATGGTTTCACAGTTGCATCTCCACTTCAGTCTATTGTCTAGGTGAAAACCAAGGTATTTATACTCCTCCACCACCTCCACGTCTTCTCCCATGATGGAAATAGCATTTGACCTATTCCTGTTTCTCTTAAAATCTACAATCATCTCCTTTGTTTTATTCACGTTCAAGGTGAGATGACTGTTTCTACACCATGCCACAAATTGATCCACCAGCTCCCTGTACTCAGCTTCTTGTCCATCTCTGATCCACCCTACGACTGCAGAATTATCCGAGTATTTCTGCAGATGACAGGAATCTGTCTTATACTTGAAGTCTGAGGTGCACAGAGTGAAACGTAATGGTGAGAGTACAGTCCCCTGTGGTGCTCCTGTGGTCCTGACTACCTGGTTAGACACACAACCCTTCAGTCTCACAAACTGTGGTCTATTTGTCAGGTAGTCTTTGATCCAGGAAATTGTTGAGGCCTCCACTTGAGTCTTCTGGAGTTTCTGACAAAGCGAATCAGGTTGAATTGTGTTAAATGCACTGGAGAAATCAAAGAACTTGATCCTCACAGTGCTCCTGGCTTTGTCCAGATGAAAGTGGGTTGGTTGAAGAAGGTGCATGATAACATATTCAATTACAACTCCACAAGATGTTTATTCTTTGCTTACTCAGATGGGCCAACAGGAGTCTCTCTAGGACCTTCATGATGTGAGATGTCAGGGCAACAGGTCTATAGTCATTGAGGACTGACGGGTAGGTTTTCTTTGGTACTGGAACAAGACAGGAAGTCTTCGAAAACACTGGAACCTTCTTCTGGGTCAGGCAAATATTGAAGAGGTGCTGCAGAATCCCACAGAGCTGCTCTGCACAGCCCTTCAGGACTCTAGGGTTGACATTATCTGGACTTGCAGCCTTATTCCGGTTAAGTCTTTCCAGTTGTCTCTTCACCTGACTTTTTGAGACACACTGGTGGAAGAGGGAGGGTAAAGGGAGCATCAGTTGAAGGCAAATATTCAAGCATTCAAGCAGAAGGGTCCATGGCTGAGGTGGAAGATAAAACATGTGAGGTGTCACAGGAAAGCTGTGAGTCAAAGGAGGTTGGGATGTCTGTTTGGCTGTGAGCAGGAGAGGATAATGCTGTGCTTGTTTCTGAACTAAACCTATTGAAGAATGTGTGGCTCTGTTCAGACATCCATAGGTGCGATCGTCCTTCTGCTTGAAGCCTATGATCTTGTACACCTCCTTGCTGTGTCTTATCTTGACTTTAAGTTGCTTCTGTATACTCCTCAGTAATTCCCTGTCTCTCTCTCTGAAGGCTCTTTTTATCGTGTTAAGCCGGACCTTCAGGTCACTGATGATCCAGGGTTTGTTATTGGGGAAGCATCTCACCATTGTGGTGGGGATAATGTTATCCCCACAGAAATTTATATAGTCAGTCACACTCATTGGCATTGATGTCGTCCCAGTGTGTACCCTCAGTCTGTAGCTAAAAGGGGAATGTAAACTGTTGCCAAAATAACAGTGGTGAACTCTCTGGGTAAATAATAGGGATTAATCCTTACTGCTAACAGTTCAATATATGGGCTGCAGAGACAACACTTCACAGTAAATGTCCTGGATTATACCATCTGTTGTTCACAAGCACTGCCAGTCCACCTCCTTTGCATTTACCGCGCCTCTTTAAATCTCTGTCTGCTCTTATGGTCAGAAAGCCTGGCACAGAGATGTTGGAGTCAGGGATATGATCCTACACCCATGTCTCAATGAAACACATAATACTGCATTACTGATATGCTGGCTGGGTCCTTTTAAGGGCTTGGAGTTCATCCAACTTGTTTCCCAACGATCTCACATTGCCATCATAATTGATGGAAGAGATGGGTTGAACTTTTTCCTTCTCTCTTCTCTTTGCTCATGCTCTGCATCATCGGCACCCCCTTTTCAATTCATCAGGGATTTGGGGTTGTAGTTGAAGTATCATTTGAGCTTTTGAGATGTCAATCAGCTGTTCCCAGTTGTTAAGAAACCACCATGGTGACGCATCATAGCAAATGTTCAAAAGTAAAAAAAGTATCAGCAAAAATCCTTGCAGCTGCACATCCGATACCAGAGAGGATAATCATCCAAAAAATACATTTTATCTACCACAAGAGGAATTTGAGTTCTTAAAAAGAATTAATCAGAATGACAAGTAACAGAGCCTCCCCAACCTGCTGCCACCTTGAGCGGCGCAATTACGGAGACCGTGGGAGAGAGAACAGCCTATGGACACAACTAATGTTTTAATACAAAAACAAATTGACAACAGAGTTCAATTTTAAACTGTGTTGAAATGTATTTTTGACATTAGCGTGGTAAGAATGGTTAGTATAACCCAAACAGCTATCTTTGTGGGTTCTGCAAGGGTCATTTATTTGATTTAACTGTGTTGGGGCAGGGACACATCCAAAACAAGCAGAAAATCAGATCTTGAGATCTTTAGCTCTCACCCCTGATGAAGATCCTCAACTTAACTCCAACATTTATAAAAGAAATGGGAACCAACATTTTTAAATGCAGTATTTTTGATTCATCCAGGGCAGTATAAAAGGCATAAGAGGCTACAAAACGACAGTCTTTTTACTGCTCAGTAACATAGGCTGAGTTTTTTTTATTTTGCCCGTAAGTGAAATTTCTGCACATTCCTTTGTGAGACATATTCATAAGAATAAATGTAAATTACACTGAAATATAAACATTCATATATTAATTATTTACCTGATGTAGATTATGAGAAAACATAAGTAAAAGTTGTGTTACTGTTGCCAAATTTTTTTGTTCTGTCAATAAACAAACCCCCTCCCACACATATATACTGTGTGTGTGTGTGTGTGTGTGTGTGTGTGTGTGGGTGTGTGTGTGTGTGTGTGTGTGTGTGTGTGTGTGTGTGTGTGTGTGTGTGTGTGTGTGTGTGAGAAGAGGTGTGTATATGGTTTTAAATATGATCTTAGAGAAACTGAAATCAACTCAGAATTTGCAGGTCTACAAAAATCCAAAATTGGTATCAGCGTATTAATGTACAATCAGTGTATTTTCAAGCATGTTTACCAAATATTTTGCTGCAGTAAAGAGGACTTTCTGTAAAAAAAATTATAGTTTATTACACAATGGTACAATTTTAAAGATTTTTTAAGGTAGCACCATCAAAGGACAAGGTCACGTCTATGTTGCCAATAGGAAAAATGTATTTGTGTGTATGTGCTGCAGACCCAATGCGAGTATTTGACGCTGAGGAACTTCTTTGACGTAAATCACTTGAAAAACTACTCAAACTGATCTGAACAAACATAAATACAAGAAAATGGAACATTTACATTTCACGACACGCTTTCTGGCAGAGGGGTTGTGTTTGTCCTCCCACGCTGTAGATTCCAACAGAGTTTACAGTAAGGGATGTCATGACACTCAGGGTCATTGAGCAAGCTTTGTGAGAAGGGGTCATTAACTCTGCACAGCGTCCTGGCTGCGATCTCCTCTCTGCAGCATGTGACTCAGGAGGCTGTTCCGCTGCACAACAGCTGCAAACGAGGCCCAAAAAGGCCCATTTCCTCCTCTTATCTCAGAGTGTGTGAATGTTTACGCTGGCACTTCTGAGCCAGTCATGCTTGATCGTATCTGAGAGTCCAGCAGGTGGTAAACACACACACGCACACACACACTTAGACACAAACACATTTTTTTCAGATGTCAACAAATGGAGTTTTGACATCCTCTGTGGTGATTGCACACAATCACCATGAATCACAAAGTTAAAAGACGTAATAGGAGGAGGAAGGGTTCACTGGTTTATCATTTACCAGCTGGAAAGCACAACCTTGATGTTTACATGCTGGGGCACAAACTTGTTTTGTTGCCATGACGACTGTCACTCAGGATGCTGAGCATGCCACACCAGAGGCTAAGTACACACACGCATTTTTTACACCACTGATGAATGTTTGGAGGTCGGTTCTTCCTGCAGCAGGACTTGAAACATCCTTTCGCTCTCAGAAACGGACGTGAGGATGAGACCCCACTGTTGTTTAGTTGGTTTTTTTTAATCCTCCAACACGGAAAACAAGGCATAAGAACGAGGAGAAACAGAAACACACTAAACATGATCGGTTGAGGTCATGGACTCTTTCAAAGGAAAGGAATGTGAAGAAACCTGCCTCAGGACAGTTTTTACAATAATTACTCTACATTTCAACCTTCCAAATACGTCAGAGTTAGTTCCAAAACGTAAAAACATAACATAAGCCTAAAGATAAAAACTCAGTGTCTCCAGAGTGAAATTAGAAAAGCAGCTACAAACTATTCATTATATTATGTTTCTGCAGTTTGCAGAACAATTTTGTTGCAGCAATAACTTAAAGTACTTGTTTTCTGAATGACTTTAGAAGTCTCACATTGCTGTGGAGAGATATTTGATCTCCATTTCTTCTAATAATTAAGGGTTGCAAACATTTTTTTTCTGCTGAGCTCTCTTAAGGTCCCAATACAGCATTTTAATCCAGCTGAGCTGGACTTTGACTGGACCATTAAAACACCATTATTCTTTTCAATTTGAGCCAGCATTCACCTGGTGAACAGAGCATACTAAAGTCATGGTGGAAAAGCCAAAGTCATTACCTTCCCACCACACTTGGCATGCAATGTTCTATATCATTAAATTCAAATAATCACACTGAAGTTTGGGGCTGTAAAATGAAAAACAATGTCATGTGAAGGAAAAATGGTACATTGTTTTCAACATGTTTGCCAAATATAAATTTGAAAACTGTTGAACATCTACAGGTCCTTCTCAAAATATTAGCATATTGTGATAAAGTTCATTATTTTCCATAATGTCATGATGAAAATTTAACATTCATGTATTTTAGATTCATTGCACACTAACTGAAATATTTCAGGTCGTTTATTGTCTTAATACAGATGATTGTGGCATACAGCTCATGAAAACCCAAAATTCCTATCTCACAAAATTAGCATATTTCATCCGACTAATAAAAGAAAAGTGTTTTTAATACAAAAAACGTCAACCTTCAAATAATCATGTACAGTTATGCACTCAATACTTGGTCGGGAATCCTTTTGCAGAAATAACTGCTTCAATGCAGCGTGGCATGGAGGCAATCAGCCTGTGGCACTGCTGAGGTCTTATGGAGGCCCAGGATGCTTCGATAGCGGCCTTTAGCTCATCCAGAGTGTTGGGTCTTGAGTCTCTCAACGTTCTCTTCACAATATCCCACAGATTCTCTATGGGGTTCAGGTCAGGAGAGTTGGCAGGCCAATTGAGCACAGTGATACCATGGTCAGTAAACCATTTACCAGTGGTTTTGGCACTGTGAGCAGGTGCCAGGTTGTGCTGAAAAATGAAATCTTCATCTCCATAAAGCTTTTCAGCAGATGGAAGAATGAAGTGCTCCGAAATCTCCTGATAGCTAGCTGCATTGACCCTGCCCTTGATAAAACACAGTGGACCAACACCAGCAGTTGACACGGCACCCCAGACCATCACTGACTGTGGGTACTTGACACTGGACTTCTGGCATTTTGGCATTTCCTTCTCCCCAGTCTTCCTCCAGACTCTGGCACCTTGATTTCCGAATGACATGCAGAATTTGCTTTCATCCGAAAAAAGTACTTTGGACCACTGAGCAACAGTCCAGTGCTGCTTCTCTGTAGCCCAGGTCAGGCGCTTCTGCCGTTGTTTCTGGTTCAAAAGTGGCTTGACCTGGGGAATGCGGCACCTGTAACCCATTTCCTGCACACGCCTGTGCACGGTGGCTCTGGATGTTTCTACTCCAGACTCAGTCCACTGCTTCCGCAGGTCCCCCAAGGTCTGGAATCGGCCCTTCTCCACAATTTTCCTCAGGGTCCGGTCACCTCTTCTCGTTGTGCAGCGTTTTCTGCCACAACTTTTCCTTCCCACAAACTTCCCACTGAGGTGCCTTGATACAGCACTCTGGGAACAGCCTATTCGTTCAGAAATTTCTTTCTGTGTCTTACCTTCTTGCTTGAGGGTGTCAATAGTGGCCTTCTGGACAGCAGTCAGGTCGGCAGTCTTACCCATGATTGGGGTTTTGAGTGATGAACCAGGCTGGGAGTTTTAAAGGCCTCAGGAATCTTTTGCAGGTGTTTAGAGTTAACTCGTTGATTCAGATGATTACATTCATAGCTCGTTTAGAGACCCTTTTAATGATATGCTAATTTTGTGAGATAGGAATTTTGGGTTTTCATGAGCTGTATGCCAAAATCATCCGTATTAAGACAATAAAAGACCTGAAATATTTCAGTTAGTGTGCAATGAATCTAAAATATATGAATGTTAAATTTTCATCATGACATTATGGAAAATAATGAACTTTACCACAATATGCTAATATTTTGAGAAGGACCTGTATATGGCAGCCTCACTTCTGTCGGTCTGCCCCAGGGCAGCTGTAGCTCCAATGTAGTCTACCACTGTTAGTGTGTGAATGTGTGGATGACTATACATTAACACTAAGTTCAGAAAAAGGGTGGCTTGTCCTCTTCAGGTTGGAGGGGAGTTCCTGCCTCAAGTGGAGGAGTTTAAGTATCTCGGGATCTTGTTCACGAGTGAGGGAAGAATGGAGCGGGAGATCGACAGACGGATCGGTGCGGCTGCCGCAGTAATGGGGGCACTATGCCGGTCTGTTGTGGTGAAGAGAGAGCTGAGCCGAAAAGCGAAGCTCTCGATTTACCAGTCGGTCTACGTTCCTACCCTCACCTATGGCCATGAACTTTGGGTCATGACCGAAAGAACGAGATCCCGGATACAAGCGGCTTAAATGAGCTTCCTCCGTAGGGTGGCCGGGCACTCCCTTAGAGATAGGGTGAGGAGCTCGGCCATCCGGGAGGGGCTCGGAGTAGAGCCGCTGCTCCTCCACATTGAGAGGAGCCAGTTGAGGTGGCTTGGACATCTATACTGGATGCCTCCTGGACGCCTTCCTCGGGAGGTGTTCCAGGCACGTCCCACCGGGAGGAGGCCCAGGGGATGGCCCAGGACACGCTGGAGGGACTATATCTCTCGGCTGGCCTGGGAACGCCTTGGGCTCCCCCCGGAGGAGCTGGAAGAGGTGTCTGGGGAGAGGGACGTCTGGGCGTCTCTGTTGAGTCTGCTTCCCCCACGACCCGGTCCCGGATAAAGCGGAAGATGACGAGTAGGAGTACGAGTACTAAGTTCAGACCATTTACCAACATGACCTGTGGCAAACTGCAAACAGGGTTTTTAATGGCTTCCTTCAAAAATGGCTTTCCACTTGCCATTTCAACACTTTGCCAGGTTTATTTAATGCACACCTAATAGTAGTGTGTTTTCTCCAGCTCTTTCAGTTATTGTGGGTGTCTTTCATTAGTTCTCTCCTATTTCAGCGTAGGTTTTTAGATGATGGATTGAACAGTGCTCTGTAAGATCTTCAAAGCTTGAGATGTTTTCTAACCTAACTCTGCTTTAAAATTCTCCAGAACGTTCTCCCTGACCTGTCTGCTATGTTTCCTGGTCTTCTTGATGCTGTTTGTTCACTAATGTTCTCTAACAAACCTCTGAGTACTTCACAGAACAGCTCTGTTTAAACTGAGATTAAATTAAACATGGGTGGACTCTACTTATTAACAATATGACGTCATTAGGAGGGTAATGCATCTCACACCTGAAAGTTTTATTCATATAACATTTTGAAAATCACATTTGTCTTTCTTTTCAGCAAATTGTTAAAAAGTTCAAGGGTTGTGAATACTTTTGCAAGAAAATCCATTCACTCATGTTATGCAGAGATCATAATTGTATAATCTTCTTGAACAAGATCAGGCAGGCAATGATCTAAGGGTTGTTGATCTTACATCAGCTACTGTTTTTCTGACATTACGTAATGCTGAATATTGTTTGATGGCCTCTCTGTTGAAACTTTGTGGGTAAAAACGAGCACAGGTGCGTTGTTACTGCAGGAGACACAACCCTGCTGGCTTTATTTTTATGATCTTTGTAATACGTCAATAATCTCGCAGTGCAAACACTTAGTATAAAATATCATCTTTAACAAAATGTACATTCACATAAAACATCTCCATAAATACATCTTCAACAAAAGAAACCTGACAAATATCAAATAATTCATAATATATCTCAGATATAGACAATATTAGCAGGTAATACCTACATATAACTAAAACCCGTATCATATAGTATGAAAATATCCAATTTACAGGAAAAATACTATGCACAAGTAATTTCCGATGACTTTCCATCAACTCTTTTAAAGCAACTTTATAAAAATCCTCATTTCAAAGCTCAAAGAAAGCATCTGAGATCCTAGATATTTAATCTATGTTAAACATAAGTACAACACTTCTGTCATTTAAACGCTCCAAAATCTAAACTTGCCTTTGTATTTAGTTAAAAAAACGGTTCAGGACCAGTTCAAATAGTAAAAATACAGGCATTTAACACAAAAAGATCCCACGAGAATTGTAGCCACACACATCAAGTTGTGGTACAGCTCGTCACGAAAAGTTTGATATGTTTATGAAAATAGGTTGGCACGTTTGAAAAAAACAGCTACCTGTTTCAATACAGCAGGAGCAGGGAGGAGGCTTAGAAGGAGGAGAAGGCTCCCCCAAACCGACCTGCTTCAGCTTGATGTCTATCTATCCTGAAATACGTCCTCATTAAGATTCACACACCAAGCTCATAAAGAAGACATGTTGATAAAGCACCTTACATTCAAGAGGAACCGCTACCATTAGCGCATGCATGAGGATGACATTAAAAAAGAGCCTCCTCGTTTCTGCTGCTTGGACTGCATCCGTGTTTCATCAAAGCATGCATGTACGAGCCGCAGGCTTGCAGGCATTGCATGCTAAAACTGATTAGAGGAGAGTTAATGACTGTGGTTCGCCATATTGCGAGTGCTATGCTATAAAATAAATCATCTGGGTTTGCATGATGAAGCCAGAACCAGAGGTTTGGGTGTCTCCTCATGAACACACACATTTTCTTTTCTTTACTGAAACAGCTTTAAGTTTAATAAAAATAGAAGAATAGAACATTTCAACAGGAGCATTTATATTGTCATAAACAGAAAAATGTGTTTTATTTATTTTATAAACAGAATTCAGAGAGAAAGAGGGAATTACACCAAATTGAAACGAAAGTTCTCCAAATCATGCTTTAACTCCACAGAGATGAAGACCGGTGTGGCTAGCTATGCACACTCTATTAGCTACAAACACTATCAGGTCAACTTAGAACCCAGCAGGCTACAGCATGCAAAGAGTGAACGCGCTGAGATAAGAGACAAACTGCTTTATTGCTACACTTTGACGAGGAAGAGTTTGAAAGTCAAGCATCACAGGGAAACAGACGGCAAGCGTGACTGAAATGCAGTGGTGGCATCATGCACTGAAGAATTTAATAACAAAAAGTAACGCTCTGTGTGCCATTAGAGGATTTCGGTAAGGTGAACTGCATCCCCGACCCGTAAGTGCCTTAAGGCAATGCCTTTTTTTTTTTTCAAGATTATCCCATTACCTTCCTGTACTGATCAAACATTTGGCTTTAAAAATACTCTCAAACAGCAATAACCCTGGTAACAATTTATATTTTTTCCAAAACAATTCAATAAGGAACTAAAAGGCAACAAAAAAGAGCCATAAACTTGTGAGGAGTGGCTGCTAAGGCAACAGCACTGATGTGGTATATACACTCTAATATAATGCTCAGTTTAAAGGAATTTCTAGGTGTTAGTTGTTGTGAGATGCTTGCATGCTACACAGTTAGTTGTTGAAAAGGGTTTGGGCAGATCCCGGAGACATCCTTGGCCTTGTGTTGATGACAAAGCAACGTGGCTAAAGCATCCCATATGCTGGTTGAGACAACCTTCTCGAACATCGAGGGAGAGTCCGATCGAGGCATCGGACCTTCCCATAGAAAAAACAGACTTAAGTCCAGGCCTCCAGCTGGAGAATCCGCATCGCCGCCTTCCTGTGCTCCAGAAACACTATGACAAAGAGTGGACAGCTCTTTGAAAAGCATGCGTCACACCATTGCTGCTGAAGCAGATGGCAGGTACCTGGTGGTGCTGGTGGAGGTGGTTGGTTTGGGAACACCTGGGCTAGGGGTCCTGATGTTCGAGTAGCTGGTCACTGTGGACGCGGGGCTTATCCTGGTGCAAACATTGCCATGGTTGAAGGCGCTCGATCGGCACTCGCTATTGATGTGCTGTCGCTGCTGGCTCTGAAATGGCCTGTTCCCTTTCTTGCGGCCTTCCAGGAAGTATGTAAGCATCTGACCCTTGCCCTTCACACTGACCTGACCACGACACACAAAGTTGTAATAGTCGGTAATGAGGCGGTAGACGTCCTCTGTTACCTGGACGATGAAAACAGAGGTATAATGTTAGGTGGAACCTAAATTTTAGACTTTAAAGCATCAATCTGCGTTGCCTACTAAATATACAGCAATCAGACATAGCATGATTACCACTGGCCTATTAGGGTGTTGGCCCAATTGTGCCACCAAAACAGCCCTGACCCATGGAACCATAGACAAGACTGAAGATGTGGTGTTGTCTTTCACTTTTTTTTTTTTCTTGTGTGGCAGAGAAGCACTCAGAATTGTTGTTGAGTGCCAAGAAGAAGCAGATTTAAGTAGAGCATTACTGCTTTTTTAATAATACTCTGCATGATATATATATACAAAAACCGTTATTAGAAATTGCTTTGGTATTACTTCAAATGTAATGAACACAGGTGCTTCTACACCTGCAGAAAGAAAGAAAGAAAGATCTGTGCATCTGTAAACACCTGAATCCAAACACCTGTGGGTGTAGGTTTAAGCGGTCATGTGTACATTAAGGTGATTCTATAAATTTTCCATTTCAAAGCTCCATACTTTTGTAGATGTTTCCATGATTCTTTATTGGATTATGGACATACAAGAACAATATACTCAACTTAAAACCAGTTTTTTGTTTGTTTTGATTTGTTTTGAAGTGTCTGGAATCCAATTTTGCAGTGTGGTAAAGAGTATGTCCATCTTTTAAATAATAAAATAATAAATAAAGTTTTGAAGTTAAAACCTTTTTTATACTTGGTTTTCATGTTTTTATAATTATCTGTAATATGATTTTAGATTTTCAATGTTTAGTCAACGTAAAACACCCACAAAAAAATGATAGTAAATACACTAAATGATAAATGTTCAAAGAAGTGGCTGTAAATATAAATTTCACCTCTTCTCCAGAAACACACAGTTACGATCATTATACATTCATTTTAATCTTTTGTTCTTTCAACAAGAATCTCACTCTGTGCCTCTTTCATGTAGGAGCTGCTGCTTCTGTGTCTTGCTAGCAACCTACTTATGTGCAGGGCTTATGGTTGCCCTTGGGGTGATGGTTTATGTCTGGCTCCTTGGGAATGCTGCAGCCTTCTGGAGCCGGCTCTACCTGGCCTTTGCTGCTCCTTGGTGCTGTGGATTTTAGCCCTTCTACTGTTCTCGCCATACTAACAAATGTAAACCTACACTCAGATACGCCCACTTAACACAAACACACTTATTTCTACACATAAATTATTCTGTTATAATTTTCTTAATTTTCATGTCAAAGTGCTTTTATTTCGTCTATGAGTTCCTTCTGCTGGAGCCGCAATGCTGAAAGGTCTATGGTTAGGAAATCTAGCAACCTCTTAATATCATTCATCTTCTGTTGGCTGTGGTTGTTTTGGTACCATAAGGCAACAACGTCCAGAAGGAGAGTTTTCCATGGAAATCCCACCAGAAGGTTGGATCTCCAAATTTTCACAAATCTTCATGAATTTTTGTGATATTCTTTAGTAATTACCGCTAGGGTTACATTCGCTTTCAACGTGTAGGAAGTGACCCGGAACCATTCTGATAAAATCAAATCAAATTCTTTGCTTTTTCAGACTTTTCCAGAATGCATAGGAATACTAATCAAATTAAAAAAAAACATTCAAAGTCCAAATAACAGTGAGAATTATAATAAGACCATCAGAAAATTATTGATAAAACAAGCAATTTAAAAGAATGCAAGAAAATCTGGCTGCTTAAAAGCAAAATATAGGTTTTGTATCAAGAACTGTACAAATATTTTATTATAACAGAGAAAATAATATAGACCAAACAGTTACCATGTAAACCAATCAGCAAAACATTACAACAAACACAGGTGCTCTACAAGTTAATAACAACTACCTTATACTTTAGTTATTTAAGCAATTCTCAAAGCATGACTACTGTTCCTTTTAAAAAATGCTTAAGATTAAGTGAAAACAACACAGGATGCATGTGGAAATTAGCAGCAAAACAAAGGCTCCTTTTAGAAATCCACTTGTTTTTATAAATCTGATGACGTGTGTGTAACTACGAAGAGGGAACCAGGGTGCTTTGCCTAAACAATCCCAACAACAGTTTAGTCAGCAACAACAAACTATGTTTACATCTGCTTTGACATTAAAGGCTTAGTAGAGGCTGCTTTTAGATTGACTTCCTACTTGTTTCTCAGACAAGTCTGACAGGTCATATAAATAAAAGAAAAGTTGCAGCTTCTTGTTTACGCAGATGAAAGGAAATCCTTCAGTGAAAACAAACAATCTCTACAATACATGTAATAACCTTAAACACAGAGAACACGACTTTTTACTCCTGTCTAAGACTGATATTATGTAACAGCAGTGCACCAAACATGATGACAGATTCTTGCTGTAACTCAAGAGAAAAAGTTGTTTCCCTTCAATGCTTCAAATCCACTTTTCACCCCCAACTTAATAATTTTACATATGAAGGACGTTTTCCTGTCTTTTACATTTTTTTTTTGTTTATGTGAATGAAATGTATCAGTAGGCATTGAGACACAATGTAGTAACACTAAAATACAGAGAAATATAATTTTTGGTTGGTTCATGCTGGCTTTGGATCTATCTGAGCTGTTTGCACACTGTAACTTAAATATGTTGGGCAGATTTTTTTTGAAGTGGTCATAATTTGTCATCTCAGAATCATCTCACTTTGGAGGAACAAATCAGGTTTTCACCACAGAGGCCAGTGAACAGCTAATTAAAATTAGGCCACTTCTATTGATTTTTACTGAAGCTGCACAATATATTGAATTGCAGTCGTCATCACAATATCAGTGACTATGCAAAGGATTGCTTGCATGCAATATTAAGTTGGTTACCATGTGTCAAGTATTATGCACTCGTGTGCTGCATATCGATAATATATTTGCCCAGTTGTAACTGCCCTCAATGGACAAACCTGATGGATATTATTAGGGACTAAAGCTAAAGTTTAATGAGAGACATGGGAACATTGTGTAATGGTAAAGAAAAAAATGTCAGCTAAATGAGGGTTAACAAAATCATTGTTGAAATTTTCGGCAATATTATTGTAATTACCTATGTTCCTGATATCGTGCAGTCCTAACATCTAACATTTAAAACTAGCTCCAATTAGAAATATTTCCTGGTGATTTTAACAAATGCAGTGTTATCAACTTTTACACTCAAAACATATTCTGGTGCAGCTTTTACCTCTGCTGAGGTTGAAAATCTTGATAATTTATTATTTTCTTTCAACTGGAAAGGTCCCTGGCAGTATTCCTCCTGGAACTGGTCTCGGAGTGTCTTAGTGGGTTTTTCACGTGGACTTTGGAACCAAACTTTACATAAATATTATTGCTAGAAAAGCTGGCTGTTGCCAAAGCTTGTTGAAACTTTAAAGATTAAACGTCACAGTGAATAACAAATCGCAACTGAAAAACAAGTTGATCAGGCTGAGCCAGTATATACATTCCTATTAAATAAATTAGAATATGCATTCTGATGACACTCGTTTGTCAGATTAAAAGTACCTTTTAAAAATATACAACTATTAAGCAGGCATTAAACATACTTTTCATTAAGCCCACATTTCTGTATAAAACATGTTATTTTAGAAGTAAAAGATTATTTTAATTCAGTCTGAGGCCATCATGAAGGACTTATATTGGTCATAGTGTGAACTGTCTACATATTTGTGTAAAATTTTTCATACCCTTGGTCTCCCTACATGGCCGTAGGACTGAGTGTGTGCATTTTTTGTTGTGCTTCTTGTATAATTCACAAAATAACCTTTTTATTCTAGTAAAAAAAATCATATTTTTTCCATAATTACTTTCAAAATTAGTTGAAATGTACCAAACTTTGATGCTAAACTTTTTCAGGAAACCATCAAGTTAGGGCAATTCAGGGTAATTTGCTACATCCCAAGTGTAGCTTTCTGTGGCTAAAGTACTGCAGGCATAGTTTGAAGTCCCGTACCTGTATTTTTCCTTGTACTCCCGTACTGTCCATTCGGCTGGCTACGTTTACTGTGTTTCCCCAGATATCATACTGAGGCCTCCGGGCTCCAATAACTCCTGCCACCACTGGGCCAACGTTGATTCCTGGTGCAAACACAGTTCACAATGTTCCCATAATCATGCCCATAAATGTAAAACTTATAATTATCTCAGGTTTTATACAGATTTGATTACAATAAACATTTCATCATTTTTACCCTGGTACATTATTGCTGCAAACCATATGACTTATTTCCTGTGTATAATCCTTAAAAACTGGTTGATATTGGATCTAGCATTAAGGAAATGCCCTCCAAGAAAATAATCAGTGTGAATGGATTTTTAAAAAAAAGCAAAGATGATAAAGGTTTTAAAAAGTTTACTTATTTTTGTTAATGTTTTTTTTTGTTATCTAATATAAAATCCTACATTTGTCTTTCTTTTAGGAATTGGTAACAGAAAATTAAGAAAAGTTACAGCAGGTTGCTAAACTGCATTTACTTTAAGCCTCGCACCAATGCTAATAAACGTACCCAGTTCTTTATAGCTCAGGGCTAACATGAAAAAAAAAAACAACCACAGACACTTTCATTTCTAACAATATTTTACCAAACATGCAGACAATCAAAGAACAAGGAAGACATAGAGAGCAATTTATAAACTATCTACAGAAAAGCTAGCTGAGCAGGAGACTTCTCTAATGATGAGACAGCACCAACCTGAATCCACCATTTGTGCAATGATGACGGAAGATAAATTAAAATTTATATTTCTTTTCCCAACTTTAAAAATCAAAATCAATATTAAAGCTGTTTGTAAGACATCAAATATTAAGCAATGGCAGTAAATCTAGCCGAACCGTTATTAATGGGCTGAGCTCAAAATCAGGCTCAGGTTGTAAAGGTGAGGAAAGACAGACTGAAATAATTTTACAGACTGAAGAAAAATAAAGACAGCTCACAGATCTCTATAGGAAAAAATAATTGTGTGTGATCAATTACAAATTGTCGTAAAAAGGTGGAAACCTCTCAAAGAGGAGAATGTTATGAAATGAAAGGATTGCTAAATATTTGGTTAACTTTGCTATAAAGAGAGAAAAAAAACCTTCTCATTCATTCAGTTACTGAACTTTGTGTCTGCAAAATATACCAGTTTGATGTTTATTAAAGAAAAAGGTTCCCCTAAAAGCAGAAAAATCTGTTGAAGACAGCTTGGCAGAAATGCTTAAACAAGCATTTTCACCTGAGCAGTAATGATTTTTCCACATTGCTCTGCATATTTAAATCTGAGATAACTGTCAAGAAATACTGGATCAAGTTTTAAATGATCAAATCCGACAAAAAAAGAATTATAGGGTCCAAAGTTTCCCTTTAGACTTATATTAACCATAATTTATCACCTTTAACACAAGAATAGAATTGAAGGAAAATTGCAATTTTACAAGGTTTTAACAGCTAGGGCGACAGTAATAGTGGTACCAGTGATTTACCAAAAACGTGGGAGATTTTATCCTGCATTCAATAGATGTCATAATAAAGTCAGGCTTTTTAAATCTTTCGGAGTGAGATTCTCTACTACAACAATGTTAGTTTTATTTGAAGGTTTTTATACTTCTTTACCATGGGTGCCAATGATTGTGGAGGGAGCTGTAAATGAATGTCTAGAGCCAGACAATTTTAAAATAGAATGAGCTGTGCAAAATATTTACTCAAGAAACTACCTCCTTTTTAAAAAAAAAAAGTAATTTTCTTTCATGGAAAACAAGCATATATAATTTTGATGAATTTGGAATAATTTAGGACAAAAGCATAAAGATACATTTAGCTTGTCTGAAAACTGCCCAATCTGACATTTAGTTGTGCCTCGCAAAAGTCTTCCTCCCCAACAGACCATGGTAAAATGCATATTGAGTTCCACTTTATATACAGTTTTAGATGGTAAATAAAAAAGTATTTTACCAGTTAAAACACTGTGGTATGTTAACATATCTTTTCAAATGTAGGATACAGTCACACTTGGTTCATGTTAATGACAGAAAAATACGGTTTGGTTTAACATTTTCTGGAAATCCAGTGAAATCCTAAACATTCTGCAAAGCTGGCAGCCAAATCAAGAAAATATAACTGCCCAACTCTGCAGACAGGATAGCTCTATGTACACCAGCGTATACTGGGATTAAACAAACCTCTCCACAGGATAAGGAACACAATGGACCCAAGAACTTCAGTTGACGGGCTTCCTGGAAGTGATGCTCTCTCTGTGATGTATTTTCCTGGTAGATTTACTGGAATGGGCCTCCCCAAAGGTTAAAAGGTCATTAATGTTTGGACCACTCAGAGAGTTTGTCTCTTTACTCACCTACTCTCAAGACAAAGTCATTGTAGGACTGGTAGTTGATGGCATCCAGAACGTCAAACATCTCAATGGCAAAGTCTGACACTGTGCATAAGTGTGAGGTAATGGACTTTTTCGTCTGAAAGAACACACATGAGAAAGGCAAATTAGTGCCAAACACTTACCATGCTTATTATAAATACTGTATCTAAGTCATAAAAATTAATTCACTGATATTTTGCTTGGCAGCAGTTGGAGTTTTGTATGATCTTTTAAAGTAGTTTTGATTAGTTGTTCTCCTGGTTTTCTGACAGCTATTCAAAGTTTTTGTTTGGCCTTTTTCACAAACGCCCCTGAGTCAACTCTTTGTAATTTATCATGACAGCATATTCTGCACAGCTTTTTTCAGAAATGGGGACAGTGGAAAAGAAAAGAGCAAAAGAAGAAGTGTCAGACCTAAAATAAGACAATATTCAGCAGATAAGAACAAACGAAAGTCATGCCTTTAAGAAGTAGGAAAAAAAGATCCAACAGACCTGAAAAACGGACATGAGAGAAGCACAATCTTTCAGTTGGTCATACACAGTATCTGAGATGTTGTGTCCAAGTTTAGTTTGGATTTTATAAAGCTGTGACATGCTAATACTAATTTTAGCCAATTGTGATTTCTGCTGATCAGTTATGGATAACAACAAAATTAATCTACTTTGTAGATTAATTGAAAAATCCATTGCCTTAAATATTATATGCTATCATAAAGAAAAACAGAACCGTCTCTCTCTGCATCTCTAAAAAATTCACAAGAGTAAAACCCCACGGGGTTATGACACTGGTGTATCCCTCCTAAAGCAAACAAACAGAAAATGTGAGTTGCAGCATATTTTTCTGAATCCTTTAAAATGACATATAAAATATACCAGGACACTGGAGGGACTATGTCTCTCGGCTGGCCTGGGAATGCCTCGGGCTTCCCCCAGAGGAGCTGGAGGAGCTGCCTGGGGAGAGGAAAGTCTATGCATCTCTGCTTAGACTGCTCCCCCGACGACCAGATTCGGATAAGCAGAAGACAACGAATGACGACCTTTAAAAAACTTCATATCTTGGCAGTTTTCTTGCATATTTAAAAATATTAATCTTATATTTTTGTTTTCTGAGAAATCATTTTTTCTGAAAAATCAATTAACAGTTGTGCCCAACTTTAAGTTTCACACCATGTATGTGAAAGAGAGCAGTCTCTGTTACACAGCTCTGCAGCTAAATAGGATTTCACATAAAAAAAGATTGCACACTTGACTCTGTCACATTAAACATTCAGAATAGGTACTAAGTAGGAACAAGTTGGTTTAGACAATGGGTGGATGGGTGAAAGCTACAGAAAAGACTGTTTATTATCTGTATGTCTGACAGTTTAAGTGTCAAAAAACCATTGTGGCACACAGTACTGTGCAATCTCTTGTTGGGAACATGTTGCCACAGTGTTTCAGTGCATAAAATAAAGAGAAACACGTTTCAATTTTGTATTGGTAATTGTACAATGAAACAACTGGTACATTTTACAGGTTTTCTATAATGTAACTTGAATGTGTTGCAGATCCGAGGTCATACCTCCAAGGAAAATAAAATGCAGCATTAAAAAGTGCTTAAAGATCTAGTTTAAAGTCATTTCCATGCAAAGCTTTCTAGTATATGTCAGCATATTCCTGGTTCACCCCAAGATAGTGGACGTAAACTGTGCAAAAAAACACAGTTTAAAAAGTACAAAGAAAAACAGTAGACTGAAGAACTATTGGTCAAAATATATCAAATGTGAGATGATTATAGAGTTTTGATTTTTCTGTAAGGGCTAAGAAAAAGAAGGTATATCAACCTGATTTTCTGTACCTCTGACTGAATTACTCACGTGAAAATGCAGAAATACTACACCACCAGCTTCCCCCCTCCCACTGTTAAGTTTCCTTTAATCTCTGTTGGCACTAGAGAAAGTACTCCTTTGTTTGTCATATTTAGTTTAAGAAAAGGTCATGAATGTAGAATGTGCTGACGCCACAGAGGTCAGTAATCCCTCCAATTTTGTGTTATAAATAAAGGCTACATACCTGAAATGTATTGTATCGAACTTAGAAGTTGTGCAAATACTTACAAAGCTCAAATGGATCTAACTACAAATACCATAAGTACCTTGGAAGCAGTTGTAGGAACCAGCCCCACAGCAGCCATATATGTGCTGCCAATGGTCTTGATTTTCTCAATGTCCCTGTAGCACTCTTTATCCATGAGCTGCAAAAAAGTATTTAAGATGGTAAGAAAATGGTACTTATATAAGATCTTTTTTTTTTAATTTAGCAAATTTTTGTGTTGCAGCTAGAAGTTTAAAACATGTTTGTGTAAACGAGTGCTTTATGTTGCTGATTACAAATTCAAAGAGGCCAAGCGTCATCTGCAAGTAATTTGTTACATTGAAGAACTTTCCCAACCATAACCAAAGCTTGGTATATTACATCAGTAAACATGGTATTTCTATAAACCTCACTCCAGGCCACAATCTAAATTTTAAAAGATGACGCTCTGTATGTCACCCTGCACCCAGAAGGAGTTCGCAGACCTGAGTTCGGCAGTGCGGAAAAAAACATCTAAAAACAGATGATTTATAGACAGATGGTTGAATGGAACGAATCGTTTACCCACCTCGTCGAAGTCCGCAATGATCTCATTGAGCAGCCTCAGACACTCGACTCCCATGTTGTTCCCATCCAGTTCAATGTAGAAGTCATTGAAGTTGGCGATGGAGGCAAACAGAACACCAACTTGTGCGTAGGACTGATAGTAAAGATCCTGCAGGGATGACAGATAAATTCCAAATTTTGTCTTTGACAAATAAATCTGTATGGTATGTTGTTCTGTTATGTTTTATCCTCAGTTGCTCGTATTTCTGACTCCTCTTTCACTTCAACTTCTATAATGTTAATCAGCTCACCAGTTGCCAGTCACTATTTAACCCTTACATTACATTGCACTCTTGGCTTTCAGTTTCACTGCTTACTGTTGCTTATCAAGGACATATTGTCTGGGTATGTAAATTTGCCTTTTATGCCCCTCTTTTCTTATTTTAATTATTTATAAGCTAATTAAATAATGGTATATTTGTCATCTTTATAATCATTCTTAAATCAATATATGTCCTTTAAACCACAATCTACATTTTGCCTGGATCTCTTAGGTATTGTTGAAAGACTATAATTTAAAGGAAATGAAAGGGGAGGCAGAGAGTGTGAGCAAGTCAGAGTGTTGGAACAAAGTACTTATTTTACTGTGGCATGGTGTATAATTAGGAGTGGTTTAGGCAAAGTCTTTCTCCTAAAATGTTATGTCACAATTTCAAAGAACAAGACAGAGATGGAAATCAATATCTTATGAAAACAATGAGCATATTAGTTTGGCAGAGACCAGTCTAAGCTGGTCTAAACAGAAACAGAAGTTTTGGGATGTTTCAAGACAGAGGAATCATATTATCTGCTGCAACACTGTACAAAGCAAGTATAATGACACTGCAGGAGTAACTTTGTATTCAGAAAACACAATGAACACACTCCATAGGGGTCCATGTGCCCATAATGTAGCAGCACCTGAAAGAATTTTCAGAAATTGTGTGCAGTACTGTTTTACCTTACCTGTATGTTCGTAGAGAACATACAGGTAGAAGTAGAGAACAAAACAGTGGTGCCTAACAGTATCCAGTCATTTCTATTCAATTTACATTGGTTTATTTATAAATTTCTGAATAGCAAACCTTGAGTGTTTTTTTTCTTTACTAATTCTTTGTGCAAAGTTATCTGTTTTTCAGTTGATGGTGTAAAGGCAAAATTCACCAACTTCCATCAAATTATAGGCGTTATCAAGAAAGGTATAAAGTTGCACTATTCCTTCAGCATCAACCGGTTATTCTGCAAACGTATTTGTGACAGGCTTTAAAATGTTTGACAAACACTCCCCTAACTGAGAATTAAAGAAAACGTACATGCCGTGCTTTTGGCTATAATCATATGTGTGGTGATCAGTCACGGTAAGAAGATGCAGAATGTTTCCAAAATCTTTCTCCAAGCTTCTGGAATCAAGCCTGGATGTATTGCATGGTGCATGTTTTGTCATCTGTATAAACACTCTTTTGGCTGCTAAAACAAAGGATACGGAATTATGTAAAAATGGAACAAAATCCCAATTTGGAGAGGTGAAACACAAGTAGTTAAGTAGAACTCTCATCGGGGTCGCCAATGCCAACGTGTCTACAGGCAGAAACAGAAGCTTCACATGCAACCATTCTGTTAGAGGACTGAAACTTTAAATCTCACAGTGTCTCTGAATGCAGTCTACTATGGCTGAACTTTAGCCCAGAGGAAACAGAGGAAGTCTTTCTGAACGTTGCATCTCTGTGGGGGTCAGCGGTGTGCTGGAAACAAACTTCCTGGCCGATCCGCACTTTCTGATGCATTGCCCCGCTGATTGTTGGAGGATCAACTACTGGTTTGTTTCTTTTTTGTTTTTAAATTCCAATACCCAGCAATGTAATTGTGCTGTTCAAAAAGCTGATAAATATCAGCTGCTAAAATATCCCAGGTGTATTTTTTGTGCTATTTAGAATATACTCTGCATGCATGATATGGACACGTTGCTTTTTCACTGTAATTGTGCAGATTGTAAAAGTTAATTAATAAAAAATGAAATGCTTTTCTTGAGTCATTTCAGCTCTCTTATACACGTAACATTTCAGGCCATAGGTTGCATCTGACTAGGTAATATAGATGAAGTTTGCACGAACTCCTTATTTCTGTGAAATCCTTGCAGTGCCCATTAGCTCTTTTCAGAATCAGAATACAGTGAATATTCTGCTTTACTGCTCCACGTTTTCCTGCTGTCACTCTGATTTATTGTAATTGTTGAAGGCCTGAGATGATTGTTTCTTACAATGCCTTAGAGATTTTTATTACTGTATTTGCTGCTTTCATGGTTTTAACTGTTTTAATTTAAACAGCCAATATAAATTCAACTCAAGCTCTGTTACTTAAAGTGATGAGGAGATAATTAGGAAATTACTGACACCTGTCCACCTTTTAAGCTGCTGCGAAGAGCTGCATACTAAGTACCTGCATGTAATTTCTCATTAATATAGACATAAATTAACCATAAAAGAGTTTTGGCTTTAAGGTGATATTCATTATAAGATTTTGTTATCAGCATATTTTGGTAAATACCTAAAACAACAGTTCTTTTTTCAAAAATAAGTGTTTCAGGTGAAGTTTTTATATCAGAGAAAATGGGTAAATGCAAAATGCACAAAATAAAAAAAAAATTACATTGTTAATGAAATTAAAAAGGCTACCCAGACCCACCTGGCCCTATGAGAAAAGTCATTACTGGTTTGCGATAGCTGTTGCAAGTATTTTACAATGCTGTTGGCCCACTCTTCTCCGATTTGTTTTAATTGAAACACATTGGAGATTTTTCACACTTGAATGTGTTTAAAGTTATGTCACAGCTTTTTAATCATATATATATAAATCCAGACTTTGATTAGGCCATCTCAAAGCTTTACGTTTTTTTTTTTTATCATTCAGAGGTGGAGATGTGCTACTGACAACCCAATTTAGCTGCAATACCCCAGAAGGCTTGAGCTTAAGGTCAACAACTGATGGTCAGACCTACTCCTGCTAGTGAGCAGAATTTGTGTTTTTTTTTATGAAATGCTGTTGTAGTTTTACACTTGGTGTAACACTTGATGTAACAGGATTTATTATGAACTTAACTGAGGCAAATGAGGGCTGTAGTGCTTTAGATGTTGTTCTGGGTTGTTTTTTTACCTCCTAGATGACTCTGTGATGTGGTCTTGGAGTAACTTTGGTATTCATTTCAGAGAATGTTTACCACTATTAAATCCAATGTCTCTCACTCTGGTTCGACAGTCCCAAAGCCTTAGAAATGGCTTTGTAACCCTTTCCGGACTATGAGGTGTGAATAACTTTGTTTCCCATCTATTCTTTGATTTTCTCTAAATCATTGCATGATGTCTTACTTTTGAGATCTTTTAGTCTACTTCATGTTATCTGGGGTTCTATTTACGTGATTTCTTAATTCTACAGAACTGGCAGGAACCGTGCCTGGATGTCACTAGCTAAATAAACCCAAAAGAAGGTGGTTAATTACAATTAATTCATGGTTTAACAAGGAGGCAATTATCTTTTTATAAAGGGCCAGATTGGTTTGAACAATTTTTACTCCTTAAATGAAATCATTATTTGAAAAATGCGGTTTTATTCACACAGGTTATCTTTGTTTGATAACATTTGTTTGCAGATCAAAAACATCTAAGAGCTCCATAAGGGGTCAAATACTTTGTCACCACACTATACATAAATCTCTGCACCTTGAGCAGGTTTCATGAAAAATCCCAGGACGTTCCTTTTTTTAACGTTATTTTTAAGAAAGAGAAGAGCAGATATCAATGTAGGGTATGTTTATCAATCTGAGTTTGCGGACACACAGGACCTTCTGCTTACACTTCCACCTTAATGCCACAGCGGACCATGGTTTTGGAAGTAGTGCTATTGTCTTATAATGGTTTTGAAAATTGTGTTTATTTTTTTGGTGAGAAAACATATCAGAAAGCACATTAAAGCATTAGAATATATTGAGGGTTTTTGTTGTTTGAGTTGGCTATGCTTAGAGAACAACATATGATAACATTAGCAAGAATTATCAGTTATAGCGAATTTTTTAGAATGAATATTTTTATAACTTTTATAAATTTTACAACTAAATTGGTGGTGGTCCTTACAATGAGAATACCATAAACCACTGGATGGTTGAGGCCGAATTTTGACAGAAACATAAAAAATAAAAAAATAATCCCATTCCAAAACCAGGCAGGATAGAACAGATTTTATTGAATGTTAACATTATATTTCAGAACAGCAGCTGAGGGACAAAGTATATTTCTGTCCTGGTGCGCAAACTTTATCAGGGCCGGTAACAGGATTAAACATGGCTGTGTACGTCATATAAGGGCAACATAAATGGAATGGAACACGATTATTGACTATTTCCACCCATTTATTGTAGAGAAAAGGCCACAGAGCAGCTGCTGAACCACAGTTTACAGCTTTGGAGCATTTTAACTACTCTCACATTTCAAGTCAATTGAGTTTTGGGAGCTAAATCCAAAGAGCTATGAGCAAATTAGAAATAAGTGTTGCTTTTAATTTCATCTTAAAGCTTCAGGTGTGAAATTGAGTGTTTTCCAGGTATCTCTTTTTTATTGCACTTTTATGTGTAGGGGAAAAAAACTCAGGTATTCAGAATGCGTAGGTAAGGCTTACCTTGATCTCCATAAATTTGATGTTTCTGCATTAACTTAAAGTTTGTAACTTCTATTCAACAGGCCAGCACCTGTGGTATGGTCTATTTTTGTTTCTAAAGCCCTTTACTATAACGCTGTACATGCCTCACCATGTTCCGAGGGTTTGACATGAGGAAGTGCTGAGCCACGTGAGCCGGCAGCAGATTGAACAGAATCCTCTTGTTGTCCAGCTTCACCTTATCCATGTCGTCCCTCTCCTCCTCTGCCTGGAAACACAGCAAACAGAGGAGACGGAAAGTGTCCTTTATAGCTGAACTCATCCTAACAATTAAAGCCTGGGATGCTCAAAATAAAAATGCAATGGCAAGTCCTTATCACTAGAGGGAGATAATGATTTGCAAATGAGACAGAGATTCAGCTTTTAAACAGCAACAGCAAACACAAAAAACTAGTTTTTAAAAGAGTAATTATAAAAGAAAATAATAAAATAATAAAGAATAATTCGTGAGAACATCTTGAAGTTGACAAAGGTATTTTGCTTTTATGAATGTGTTTTGTTTAAGCCAAGAATCAAAAAAGTAAAAACCAATTGATGCAATTTCAGTCTAACTCAAATTACTTTTGTTTAATAAATCTATAACCAAACTGTTTGAAAACATTTACTTTAAACCGAACATGAACAAAACGTATGAATTTAATATCTATTTATAATTAAGACTTATTTAAAATTAAAAATGCATTTTTCCATACTTCTGCAACTACTGCATTTACAGGACCATTTGTTAAAGGTACAACAGTAAAATATCTTTTGTAGGATCTAGATCCTATTGATTTACATCTTTAGTCACTCCTGGCAGGGTTAGTGGTGAATGGTCATTACCCAGTGCCCCACCTGCTTTCAGCTACGTTAGCTGAGTAAAATCACAATGTGATATAATATCAGAATATACAAAATGTATCTAAATCTAATGTAAAAGCATTGCATTTGTAAAAACAAATTCAAATATGCATGCTCAAATTGTTGATGTATTGATCTTTATGACAAGAGTTTAATGCTTGATGGGTCTACCTTCTCTTTGTCCCACAATAACATTATTTTTTATTGAAGAACTGCATGGTTAGCTTATGGCTGAGTTATCCTATCCATGTGAAGAAAGAGCGAGCACCAAGAAGAAGCACAAGCTGTTAATTTGTCATACTCAGATCCTATAAGCTCAAAGATGGACAAGGTGAATCTTGCTCGAGAATTGGTCCAAAACCAAAGAGATCCATTAAAGTAGAAGTAAAATAAATTCTGGAATTGGCACTGGGTGATTTACTAAGAAGGAGTGACTAACTGTTTAGATTATTGGAGAAAAAGCCAGTTTTTTGTTGTAGTTTTTTTTTTTTTGGGGGGGGGGGGGGTGTTGCATGCAGGTGTTTTGTTGCACCTGCCTGCAACATAACAGGCAGGTGGAGCATAATGGGACAGTCTCAGCTTAATCATGTTCAAGTCAGCTGATTCTAGAGCTGGACAGTATTAATGACAAAGTAACTAACAGTAACTAACAGAGAACACAACCACCATGTTGTGTTCATCTTTAAGCTGTGTTGAGTGAAATGATACTTTTATTGGTGTGACTTGGTTGTTGAGTACTGCTTGTTAGTTGTCAAAGCTAAACAGTGGTGTGAAGGGGCAGTTTACTGAATTTATTTAGTTACTCAGAAACTATGAGCACAGTGTCAATTACCTGAAAGTTTAGCGTTATTAATCTAGGTTGGTGTCACCAGGAGTGGTCCAATTTGGGTGACTATTGGCCATCATTTGGAAATGTTTCTTTACCAGTAAGTGCAATTTTAGCAATAAGTGCTTTTCAACATGGGAACCTGAACTCTGGACTGTTTTTTTTCTCATAGAGCTTTAATCATTAGAAAATCAACAAAGATGTCTGTGGATGCTCAGTTTTAATGTGCATTTAATTGGCCATAGCCTCTATTCAAAAGAACTAAGGTGGTTTTGTTTGATGTGGATTTGAAGCAACATTGTCCTCCTAACACTTTCTCTGTCCTATTCAACTTCTTACTCTGATAAACACACGCACACATTGTTCCAGATTTGATTTGTTTTATACAAATTATGAGTCAATAAAAATAGAAAGACACCACTATTAGAATGGATGTCAAAATCACAAAAATGTTTTTATTTTTAAGATGACAAGGTTTTTAATGTCTCAAGGTTTTCAAAAACTTGACTTTGGGATGGTTAAAACAGTAGTGTCAAAATAGTGGCCTGTGGGCCCTATGTGAGCCATTAGGAATGATTTTGTGCTGCCTCTGACCACAAATTTGGGCGGCTAGTACAAAAAGCTGATGCAGATGCTCTTTTTTGTTAGTAACCACATGTTTAACTTTTAATTTGATTTTATAGTAAATAGGACAACAAACAGCCAGCCTCTTTTGTTGGAACGCAGACTTGGGCACACCCGTTCATTAAACTTTCATATCTGCAGCAAGTGTTTTCAAGAACAAGAGTGAGCATATCCAATTGTGGTTGAGAATAAACTAAAACTTTTTTCTAGACCAAGAAAATGTTAAGCCATCAGATTAATCTAGGACATAGGCCAGGTCATCTGGCGCGGCACCCCATCACTCTCCTTCTTGGTCAAATAGCCCTTACACAGCTTGGAGGTGTGTTTAGGGTCATTGTCTTGTTGAAAAATAAATGATGGTCCAACTAAACGCAAACCGGATGGAATAGCATGCCGCTGCAAGATGCTGTGGTAGCCATGCTGGTTCAGTATGCCTTCAATTTTGAATAAATCCCCAACAGTGTCACCAGCAAAGCAACCCCACACCATCACACCTCCTCCTTCATGCTTCACGGTGGGAACCAGGCATGTAGAGTCCATCCGTTCACCTCTTCTGCGCCGCACAATGACACGGTGGTTGGAACGAAAGATCTCAAACTTGGACTCATCAGACCAAAGCACAGATTTTCACTGATCTAATGTCCATTCCTTGTGTTCTTTAGCCCAAACAAGTCTCTTCTGCTTGTTGCCTGTCCTCAGCAGTGGTTTCCTAGCAGCTATTTTACCATGAAGGCCTGATTCACACAGTCTCCTCTTAACAGTTGTTCTAGAGATGTGTCTGCTGCTAGAACTGTGTGGCATTGACCTGTTCTCTAATCTGAGCTGCTGTTAACCTGCGATTTCTGAGGCTGGTGACTCGGATGAACTTATCGTCCGCAGCAGAGGTGACTCTTATTCTTCCTTTCCTGGGGCGGTCCTCATGTGAGCCAGTTTCTTTGTAGCGCTTGATGGTTTTTGCGACTGCACTTGGGGACACTTTCAAAGTTTTCACAATTGTTCGGACTGACTGACCTTCATTTCTTAAAGTAATGATGGCCACTCGTTTTTCTTTACTTAGCTGCTTTTTTTCTTACCATAATACAAATTTTAACAGTCTATTCAGTAGGACTATCAGCTGTGTACCGTATCCACCTTCTGCACAACACAACTGATGGTCCCAACCCCATTTATAAGGCTTGAAATCCCACTTATTAAACCTGACAGGGCACACCTGTGAAGTGAAAACCATTTCAGGTGACTACCTCTTGAAGCTCATCAACAGAATGCCAAGAGTGTGCGGAGCAGTAATCAAAGCAAAAGATGGTTACTTTGAAGAATCTAGAATATAAGACATATTTTTAGTTGTTTCACACGTTTTTGTTCAGTATATAATTCCACATGTGTTAATTCATAGTTTTGATGCCTTCAGTGTGAAGCTACAATATTCATAGTCATGAAAATAAAGACAACTTTGAATGAGAAGGTGTTTCCAAACTTTTGGTCTGTACTGTATGTATATATATGATTACAGTAATTAATATATTTCCACTTTCAACTTTCAAAGGTTTGATTGATTGATTGATTGATTGATTGATTGAAAAAATCTTTATTGATCAAAGGGGAAATTTATTTGTCCCAGCATAAAGCACAACAGTAAAAACAGACTATTTCAGCCATGAAAAGTATTTAAAGACATACACACATCACTCAATAAAATAAATTCTGGAGGTTAAATGTAGGTCAAATGTCTTACAGCTCTTTAACACATTGGGGCTGCAGTAATCTTTGGCTGTGGCTACTCCTTAGGCTTTCTACAGTTCTGTAAAGGGGTGAGAAACATAATGGCTGTGATCTTCTCCAAAATGCTCTCTCACCACCTCCACCAATGAAGCCAGCCTGGACCCACAACAGACCCAGCCTTTTTTTGTGAGTTTTTTTTTATTCTTTTTGAGTCCTTCACCTTCATTTCAGCATTCCACAGTGAAGAAGATGGCACTAGCCACTGATGATTGATAAAACATTTGGAGCATCTTACTACAGATACTGAAGGACCTGAGCTTGCAGAGAAAACACAGTCTATTCATGTCCTTTTAGTAAAGTACTTCAGTGTTTGTGGTCCACTGCAGCTTACAGTTGAGGGTAACACCAAGATATTGTAAGATATAACTTACTCCACATCCGCCTCTGCAGCAAAAATTGACCACCGTTTTCTTTGGTCTTATTTGTATTTAGTTCATGAGAAGGGATAAGTTTCTATATGCCTGGATGCACTCTCACCTGAGTTGCCCAAAGATAGTCGAGCCGCAGCTTCAGATCCAGCTGCCTGGAATGAAGAGCTAGAGCTCCAGAAAACAGCAGGACAGCCAACACGGGATCGTAGCCTCGAGTGTGCAGAAAGCCGCCACTGGATCACGATGTAAACACACAGAAACAAAAACTATACATTTTTAGTGCTATGAGCCTCCTTAATATAATAAAAATATGACTAATTTAAAAAATAGTTTTTAAATGCTGCTGAGGATGAGGTATTCAGGTCCTTACTAATGTGAAAGTTCAGACTTATTTGTGGGTCAACTATCGCATGAAAGGTCTCACCCTACAGCCTGACGGTAGCCACTGCTTTCCATGACCGCGGTGTAGGTAACAGAGAGGAGGAGGAGCAGCAGAATCTTAGGGAGCGATGAAACGCGGAGGTAAGGGACCACAGTGAGAGTCCCTGCCACGCAGGACAGCAGGGCGTACGCCATGCTGGGAGCGGTCCTGTCCACTGCAGTGCCGTTGGCAGGTTCAACCCCAAGGCCGTCCGCAGGGATGTCCTCCACAAAACGGCTAGAGTTTCTTTCAACTTTACCCCACGGTACACAACCCGCCTGAAAGAAAACACAGGTGGTCGTGCAACAGCAACCTCTTATCAGAATTCATGGGGTATAAATACAGATTAGTTTCCTTTATAATAAATCATTACCTCATGATCATGTAGGAATGGCATGAATCAGACCAAAATGGACTGCAAAAAAACAGCTTTCTTCATAGGTGTTTTTGGCTCTTTAAGGTTTTTGTTGAAAACATCAGTGAGGGCTAAAATTAGAAACTGAATGCATAATTCTGAATCTTTCCCCCCACAGATTAAACAGATCTATAATCCTCTCCACAAACTAATGGAAGAAGGCTAAATCCTTCATTCTTGCTCTTCACTTTTACTATAAAATGTCAATTCAATTAGAGAAAACAATATTAAATAAAACAGAAAACAATAAATCAAGCAAGGTTACTTTTTTAACTTCTTATAAACCGAGGTGAGCTTTTAGCAGCTTTTTAAACATATAAACAGTAAATGAAGCAGAAAAACAGGAAGCCTACTCTACAGCAACACTTTAAAAGAAGTGTGCATTCCCCTGCATTCTGAACTGAGAAGCCACTCAAGCTCACAAGAGACACATGGAACAATTTTTGTGTTGATTTGTTAATTTCTTTCCTGCTCAAAGGAATAATGTCGACCCACTTTCTATTCTCTGGTAGTCTACTACATATTTATTTCAAATGTGATAGTATTTCAAAGGGGTTCAAAATGCCATGATCTCTGACAAGGTTCCCAGGGCTTTTGACATAAAAACCAGGCCCATACCTTCACAGATCCTCCTCATCTTTTGTTTTAGGCCAGACCCATCTGGAGTGTTTTATGAATAAATCGACAAGATAGAATCTCTGCAATTCCATTTTATTTGACTGGTATGTTCTCTTGTCTTTTCTATTTTGAAGAGTGGATCGGAGCGTTTTTGTCATAGTTATACCCAAAAGAAACAGGAAGTCAGGAATTACTAATCAGACACTCATGAGCTTAAAAACATTCAATAAAAAATGACTAAAACACTTGGACTACATTTATTTTACAGGAATAGTTTGGGTTGCTGATAAGTGTGGCACTGGTGATTTGAAAATGTAATGATTCATCAAATTTCCTCCAATTACATTTGGGATTTTTCAGAAACATTCAGTGTGAGATTACACTACTGCAACAAAAGATGAAGAAAAGATGGGTGACAATAATTTCAAATATCTACTGGTGTCCAGCACAAAGACTTACCACACAGGCCTGAGTAACTGAGTAGGTGAGCAGAACCAGAAATATGCAGAGAACTGTTCGAATCTGGATAGTCAGACATCCTGGTTGGCACTATAACCAAAGAACAAACTGACGGATTAAGTTGGTAATTAAAAACAGTCAGCAAATTAAGTACCTGCTAATATACTTTAGTGATATTGTGGACACACTATTTTCACTGAAAGGAAGAAAAAACATTTGGAGGAGTATCTCATGATATACATGTCTTATTTAAGGATTTCATGACAGCTCAGTGTAGCTTCCTATTGATAAAGAGAATAGGAATGTGATGTCAAAAAAGAAAAATAATAACAAGGCTAAGTCTTCTGCAGTTTTGTTTAAACAGAAAAACATTGTGATTAAACTAAAACTCTTTCACAGCTGGCTCAACACTGACTATAAGTTTTTATACAAGAAACATAAAAAGACTGAAACATGAGGTTACCTCAAAATGATGAAAAACCCACAACATTAGCATTACACAAACATAAGAATAATAATAATAACATCCAGACTGACTAAGAGAATCTATATGATACTTAAAACCACAGACAGGCTTAAAACATTGTCAGTAAATTCACAACAACCACCAAAGGTCTCAACTCAGCCATAAAGAAACATAATAATTCAAAATCAAAGTTCAGCTAAAAGTTATCCAAATTAGGAGCAATACAAAGAAAAATGTTTCACTAAAAAAGTCAAACATCAACAGCAAAAAAAAAATTAAAAAATCTAAAATAAATCCCTTAGTAAAAGTAATAATAACAGTCCTTCTCACCTATACATAATCGGCCAAAATCAATAACGAAGAAAATAAACGTGTTACATAAATTCCAATCTAAACATGTTAAATACAATATCATAAAACAGGTAAAATAATCAGATGAAATAAATAAAAACCTAAACAAACAAAAAAATGAAAACATGAAAAAAAATAATTTAAAAACTGTCAAAAATCAACAGATGACATAAAATATTTTATAGTATGATGTCATATATAGAAACTGTCAAACTTTAATACATTAAACAAAATAATAAATAACATGGCAAGAACAGTCAAAAACAATGGCTATTATAAATAGGAATGAAGAGAACAAATTAAAGTTGTAGGTTTTTTTTGGTTATTCTATGAAATGTTAGAAAAAGTGGACAACAGAGATTTAAAAGTGAAAAAAAGGGGGCTCAATTGGTATCTGATTGAAACAAGGACAAAAATCAAAGTCTCAATAACAAGTTGCAACTTATACTAACAATTTTTGCAAAACCTTAAAAATGACATAACGGTAGATGCAAAACCAAAAAAAATATCAAACACCACAACATAAATCCCCCACACAAAGAACAAACACAATCACAAAAAGACATAAAAGGGTCCAAAAGTTATTTAAACAACAAAAATGGGACACAAAGACATGGAGTGACAGAAAAAAGGACCTAAATCAATTATGCGTATTTTTGTAATAATGAGAAATGACTGCACAGCTTTCAGTTTGGGCACTGGTGGCAGAAGGCTTTCTCTGATTCATAAAGTGTCACAAAGTGTTAACAAAAATGACTCCTTGAGGAGAAGAGGCTCTTCAGACAAGACAGGAGGTCCTACCTGAACTCTAGTGAGATGCAGGTACATCACACAGGCCACGTGGAAACACACACACAGCACCAGCAGCAGCAACACCAGCATTCCCCTGAGAAAAAAAAACACCAACAATGAAAAACACATCCGGAAGTTTTTCCATGAATGACAAAAGAAGATGTGTGAGTGAGTGTGTTAGGGATGTTCGTACTGTGGGATCATTAGTAGATAGATAAGGCCAAACAGGGCACCCAGGATCAGAGAGAGAACCACTGCGCTGATGAAATGGTCATCATACACCTGGTGATACTAAAGGAAAACATAGAGCACTGAATGAAGTTTTTAGCTTCCATCCATCTGCTGGTGCCTGCATCTGTCCATCTCTTCTGCAAGCATATCAAGGTTGCTCATGGATTTATCGTTTGTATAGCAGATTTTTGAATCTGTTGGCCATAGATATAATACAGGAGGTAGCATTGAAAAAGTAACAAAATAACAAGTATGGAAATTAAACCAGTGGCATTTCACATTTCATGACAGCCGAATGTATAACAATAAAAGCTTGATCAAGTGTCTGTACATAAGTGGGGTTTTGCAAAGTAGAAAGTAGTCAATATAAGGGACACAATGGTATGACAATCTGTAGAATGATGTTATTTTGTAAATTCATACTGGTGATCAATATTATCAGATTTTAGCCGAAACTTGTTAAAAAAAACAAACATAAAAACCGGTTAGTACAAACTAAAGTTACCTCAGTAGAACTGTAATGTCTAGCAACAGATTTTTCCTTTACATGTTTAAATGGTGTTTTTGACAGTGGTAGCTGTAGCATTTGTTTTATATTTTATTCAACAATAGTCAAAAATCAACAGAGGAAATTAATACAACTATAGACTCTTATCCCATAATAACGCTGACAAATCAACAGTGAAATTGAAAATGAATAAACAGATAGAAAAAATAAAAGCTTTGGAAAACATATTTTTTCAAAAGACAGTGGCAGTAATTCCCATGTCATAGATATTAGAGACATCTGTCCAGAGGTCTTTACTATTAGAAAACAAAATGGTGCAACTCCAACTGTTGCTGCAAAATAAATGAACGAACATGCCTGCCTACTTTCTGTCTGCAGTGCATGGTTGCTATGCACTCAGAACCTTTAACAAGTGGTGAATAACAAAGTTTACACTTTTGCCTACTTTTATTTATTAGACGACACATATTTAATGGGCTAATTAGAGTACTGCAGTGTGCTGGTTGGTGTGTGGCATTCCCAATCCCAGAGAAGATGCAGTTTGATACAGTAATTGTGCCTTCTAAGTCAGAGTTACAGGTAGACTGGAAAAAAAAAAAAAAAAGACAAACTTTGTATCTTGGAGCTATGCAGTTGTTCTCCCTTTTTTTCATTAAACTGCTGAATTTCCTCAAAAAGTTTTAATCATCTGATAAACAATTTAAATCAGCTTTGTTGTAGGATTTCTCAGAGAAGTTCACTGCTCCCTCTGGAAAAAATCTTTTATTGAACGTGGGGGAGGAGAGGAGAGCTTGGCAAATGCATTTACTCTAAAAGATCTTCAAAAAATATTCATATCCCTAAAATACTCACCCATTTTTTTCATATTACAACCAAAAATGACAATGTATTTTGTTTTATGTGATAGAACACCAAGCAGTGCAAGATGTACAACTGTGGAAGAAAATGATACATGGTTTTAAATCTTTACAAACACAAAATGTTAAAAGCTTTGCATGCAGTGATATTCATCACCCTTTTCTCTTAATGCCTCAAAACAAAATCATGTGCAACCAATTTCCTTCAGTCATCAGCAAATTAATAAACAAAGACCACATGTGTGGGATTTAATCTCAGTATAAATCCTGCTGTTCTGTGAAGGCCTCAGAGAATCAGCCAGGAGGCCAATGGTGAGTCTGGAGGAGCAGCGGAGATCCAACACTCAGGTGGGAGATTGTATTCACAGAACAGTCATTGCTGTGCACTAAACAAATATCACCTTTTTGGAATAGTGGCAAGAAAAAAAGTCATACGTCCATATATCATCTTACCACAAGAATGTAGGGAGCACAGCAAACGTGGAAGTTTTGGGTCAGATAAAAACTAACTTAGAGCTTTTTGACTACACGTAAAACAGTGTGGATGGTAGAAAACTAACAGTACACAACACTGTAAAACATGGTGGTGGTATCATCATGCTGTAGGGAAGACTTTCTTCAGCAGCGACAGGGAAGCTGATCAGAGCTAAAGATAGATAGAGCTACAAAATAGAGTATTCCTGGAAGAAAACCAGCAAGAGCCTGCGAGAGACTTAGTAATAGTGCAGAGGTTGAGCTCTCAGCACAACAAATGCCTTAAACATACATCTACAACTACATTGGAATGGTTTATATCAAGGCATGTGTTAATTGGCTCAGTTAAAATCGAGCCTAAATCCCCAAGAGAATCTGTGTCTTACTTTAACATTTATGTTCACAGATGCTCTCCATCCAGTCTGAGTGAGCTTGACCTACTTTACAAAGGAGATTGGGGAGAAATTTCAGCTTCACGTAGAAAAGTACATGAGGAAAAGAGAGACATAACCCAAATGACTTGCAGCTGTAATTACAGCAACAGGTGGTTCTACAAAGTACTGACTGAGGGAGAGGAATACAGATGCACGTCTTACTATTCAGATTATATTAAAAAAAGTCATTTACCTGACACTTTAAAAATCTGCTGTGCTTTGTGCTGGTCTATCACACGAAATCCTAATAAATACAACAATAGCTGCAACACAGCAAAATGTGAAGACAATGTTCATAGTGTATGAATACCTTTGCAAGGCACAGTATATCACACACAACTCATGATACAAATAAATCGCACCTATACAAGTTTAAAGTGGGCCTTTATTTTGGCATAAGTGACTGCTAGCTCAATTTATTGTGAAGGGACTCTTAACATATTGACTCCTCATAAGTACACCACACTTCTCCAGTAAAAAAAAAACTCAAAGCACATATTAACTTCTATTAACACAGGTTTGTAAGGGAGGCAATCTGATGTAGATTATACCTAAAGCTTAAACAAGGAAACTTAAAGAAATAAGCATGTATATGTTTTCTAAAGATATAGGATATTAGAGGTTTCTAAATGTTTGGCTATAAAACTACTTTAATTAGTTCCAGCAGTGATAAAGTCCTGAACTCTGCAAAAGAAAATGTGTGGGTATGAACAAACTCATTACACTAATTTCTGTCTCTGTGTTTTCCCTGCTTAATTTATTTCTTGAAGGATACCTTTTTTTTAAGTTCTGTTTTAATGTTGATGTACCTGAACATTTTAATTTCTCTTGTTACCAGTTTCACAAACAGACAAAACCAGCCTGCGTCTCCTTTATAACACTACCCACACACATATGAGAAGGATATCACGTGTGCTGCTCAGATGTTCCCAAATCATTATCTGCAACCCCTCCTGAGAGGGTGGGTGGATTCTTCATACAAAAACACACACACACACGCAGACCACAGACGTGGGAGAAACAGAATTATAAACTGTGTAAAACGTGTTGTATGGGAAAGAGACAGAGGGAGGCAGATCACGCAGTCACGAAACAGTTTTCCCCGTGTGTAATGAAGGAAAGTTCATATTTGACGTATGAGTGTGCTCTGCTGTAAATGTAAAGCAAATGTTTCCCTGCAGATGTGTGCATGGCCTCACCCTGCGCTCCCTGTCTCTGCTCGTGTAAATCAGGGTGAAGTGGTTCAGATCCGATGTCCCGGACTCGGTCTGCCGCGCTTCAATGAGCCGACCAATGTAGCGATTGACACGTGTGGCCGGGGAGTGCTGCACGGTGGTGGCTGAGAAGGATGTCCGACTCTTCAGCTTCTCTGATGTGTTCCTCAGGGCTCGCCGCTGTCAGACAGGAAAAGACAGCACCATCAGTCTGTGCATGGACAGGCTTCACCTCAGAAGGCAGAAGATACAGGTTTAGAGTTTGTCAGAAAGGGACTTGAGGGTTTGCATATAACAAAAGTTTTTTTTTAAAGGTAGGGATTTTTTAACATGGCCAACCAAATTACTCCAGAACCATCTTTAGCAGCAAAGAATTGTCGTGAAGCGACATCTTTGGTTTTGTTGTGGTCTTGTGTTTTCTATTAGTTTGGAATTTCTCTAAGTTATTTTAGTAGTTTATTTTCTATTATTTGTTATGATTTTCTTATGACTATTATTATATTTGTTGTATTCTAGTTCTCTTGTCTTTCTTGTAGTTTCTAGTTTAGTTTCCCTTTTAGTATATCTGTGTTTATTTATGTTTAAATAGTTGTTCACCTGCTGTCTTTGTTTACCAGTTTATTTTCTCTGTTCCTTCTCGTCCTGGTTCCCTTTTTGTGGTTTAGGTTTTGTTTATTTTTGGTCAGAGTTTCTTTATGGGTTCTTTGTTAATTATTAGGTTTTGATATTTCTTCTATTCCCTCTAGTTTCTCTGTTTACTATAGTTAATGATTATTTTAGGTTCTTATGTCTCTTTTGGTTTATTATCTTCGTCCATAGTTTTGCTTAGTTTCCTTGAGCTTTGTTATTTATAGTTTTTGTTTTTGTAGGTTCTTTGGTTATGTTCTTATCTAGTTTCCCTCATGTTTTGTTTCTAGCCTTGTCACCTTAGCAACTATTCACATTCCCTCAGTTCTCTACTACCAGGTCCACACCTATTTTCCATTCTCCTCTGATTACCTGCCTCTGTTTCTCATTGGTTCATACCTCACTCCCCTCTGTATATAAGCTCTCTGGTTTTTATTGTTCTTCGCTGGTTCCTACCGTTCGAATCTCCGTTCAAATCCCCGTTCACTACCCTCGACTATGTTCTTCATATTACTATGTTCCTACAGAGTCAAGTCATGTAAGTCTTTGGAGATCTTGTACATGCAGTGCTTTGGTTTCGTTTTGGATTATTCTTTGAATAAAGAAGAAGACTCCTTTAAACATGCAGCTGCCTAGCTCTAGTCTGCACGTTGGTCACTCTAAACCACAGAATGTGACAAGAATAAGGTAAATTAAGGTAAATGAATCCATCAGTCAAACTGTTTAATGCCACATTTGCTTCAAAATAGCTAAAATGAAGTAATTTAAGTAAAGTAAGTAAACATTAAAAAAAATAATAATCTGTCTATAACTCATATTCTGTTTGGTTAAGAAAGCTTTATTATTTGACACATTCTGCCTTATTGTAGTTATTCTACAAATAATGCATTGCCTCTTTCTGTTCTAATGTTTTACATAAAGAATAGAATAGAATAGAATAGAATAGAATAGAATAGAATAGAATAGAATAGATCTTTACTGTCCACCAGAGTGGACAATTGCTCAACAACTTACATGACTAATGAACAATATTTAAAAGTACCAAGTACATAAAGAAAAAGCAAAAAAAACTGGTCAAGAATCAAGACAGATTGGCATAAAGTATATGAATAAAGTCAAGTTGTATAGCTGGTAATTTTCTTAATGTGAGCTGATTACTTCGGTGAAATAAGAATGCCAATACTATTTAGGATAAAATACTTTCTGAACAAACCTTTAGCCAGAGGGGCTCTGTAGCGTCTCCTGGACTCAAGGAGCTCAAATTGACAGGAGAGGAGGAGAGCAGTCATGTACTGTTATCTGAGTTTTCTTCCTCATCGCTGTCAATGTAAAACTAGGTCCAAGTTTTAAGGAGGAGTTCCCCACTATTTTTCTTGCCATTGACATGATTCTCTTCAGTTTGTTCTTGTGCTTACAATTTTAGTAACCGACCCAGGCAGCAAGGTGAAATCACACTTCAGTGTGTAGCAGACACAAGCTTAATAATCTCAAACAGCTCAACCTTCTGAGGAGATTAAGTTGATCATTTCTTAAAAGAATAATTTGTGTTTTCAGTGAATCTCAACTGGCAACTGAGAAAATTTCCAAGATATTTAAAGGTCTGCCCATTTTCAAAAGTTGAGTGATGGTACTGTCCCTAAAGTCAGGAACAGCTTTTTACAAAAAAAATAAAAAAAACTGTTTATTTTGTTTGGATAACACTATTTCTACCTTGCCATTCCCCCACAAGTCCTTCAGGACTCTCGCTTTGTAGAGGACCAGTTTTTTGAAACAGGGTAACTATCTCACCTGCATTTAATCCATTTGGTTGTACTCTTTCTGAGAATAAATTTCTTTCTGAATAAGGAAGAAAAGAGACGTAAAAGGCCATTACACTGAGAGCAGTCTGTGCTTAAAATGTGCACACCTTACAAGGTTCCATTCTCTTTGAGGGCAAGAAGACAATGTCTAATCCAAACCATCAACCCCATCTTATTCTGCTATTGACTCTTGTTTGGTGTTGTGTGAAAAAACATATTTGCAATATAACAATTTATTAATTTACCAAATAGGGGCCTCAGTAGAGAGTTGGGGAACTGTACACAAACACAAGAGCCTGGGACTTTCTCCTCATGCTGGTCACCAACTTTGTCAGAAACTGCTGTGAGATAACTTCCTATTCTTTAAAGAGCATTTATCGCAGATCAGCCAGGGTGGTTGTGTTGGGCACTGCGGCATTAAAGGGTTACCCTATCTGACCCAACATGTGTTGCAGGCAGGCAGTCCCTTCCACTCAACAATTCTGGAGGTGGTCCGATCTGTAGATTGTCCAAGATTGTCATCTTGGAGGATAGCGTTCATCGTGATGTCGCTCTGCATTGAGATGGCTTCTGATGATTCGAATGATGGATTTTTTTCCAGTTAGGGATATTCCACCCCACACCATCATACAGCCTCAATCAAAGCTGTCTGGTATTGGCAGAGAGCATTTGGCAAATGTTTCATGAACTGTGGCCACAAACTCAACTCTGCTGCTTAACCCACAAATGGATTTCCCTTACAAATGTTACAAATGTGTCAAAAGATTGTCCAACTTTTTTGGCAAACTATATTTGAAGTCAATCCGTCTACAGTGAGGAAGATTTACTCGTGGATATCCAATAAATGGTGAGAAAAATTATAAAAGTCTTCAGGCCTCAGTTCGCATGTTAAATGTCAAAGTTCATGACAGGACAAATAGAAAAACAGAGAATAAGTACGGTTTGAAAGAGAAAACCTTTTCTCTCTACAGAGAAAATGACAGCACAACTTCATTTTACAAAGTTGCATCTGAATGAACCAAAGGATTTCAGGAATAATGTCCTCGGGGCACATGAGACCACAATAGAGATGATTCACTATAATGCATAGCACCATGTTTGCAGGTAATCAAACACACCTATTACCAACTGCCAAGCACAGTGGTTGAGGTCTGATCATATGGACTTTTGGACTTTGCACGAACAGGACCAAGATAGTCAACCATGAACACCTCTGTATAAAAAAGCATTTTATAGTCAAATGTGTGGGTATTTGACCAACATCTAAAGTCTAGTCAAAAGTGGTTCATGCAAACTCGATAAATTGCTGGTCATTTTGTCGAACGGATCTATGAAGAATTTTCAGCTGTTTTGACTGACTTTCCGCATGCAAGGAAACTACCTGATCACAAACACTGCTTTACTAGTGATATGTCCTTTTAACTCAGAAACGCTTGACTCCTCATTATAACTACACAACTACTATATTTCTAAACATCATCCCATAGTTCTTGGTTTTCATGAAAAAGATGATTCTTTTTGGTTCTTAAAGCAACCTTGAAAGGAAAAATATAAAAAGGTTAAATAATAAAACTGTTAAATAATTAAACTGTGCTTTTGAGTCTACATATAAAAAAAATAATAGAACAAAACAATACACAGGATAAGAAACTTGCAATTGACCAAAATGTTTTAAGGTGCAAACAATTAAGGAAAGGCATGATGAAGATGTGACTCTGCTGCTGAAAGTAGAGTCCCAATATGTCGTGCATGTTTTGAATGTTTTCCCTTCTTGAACACAATAGATTTGAAAGAGTAGGTCATCAGCTGCCCCCTGCAAAACCCCACCAATTTAATTATCTAATTCAGGTGTGTTGAAGCACAACACATCTAAAACATGCAGTAATTTTAAATTTAACAAAATACTGCATATTTTAGCCCTTTTTCCAGGTTTTTTCATTTGAAAGCAAAACAACTCAATTTGACTTTAAAGCCCTCTGGAAAAAAGCCAAAATAAATACACATGTTTAACCCATCACAAATAAAGTGATACTTTGTTTTAGCTCATTATGTTCCGGTGTTATAATTCTATACTAAATTCCTGTGTCACAATGCCTGGATTTTGTCTGATTGGAAAATCATGTAACAATGTGTGTAATGCTATTAGAGGAGATGATACCAGGCTGTGGGTGATTACCAGCAGCTATAATGCAACATCATCAGAATCAGGAGGTACTAATAATCTGGCCGAGCTCACGCAGCTAGACAGATTATAGCTAGTGGGCTATTTCTGATGACCAGACGTTGTGATGCAACGACAGAGGAACAAGCCATGTGACTGAATTACTACTGTGTTAGAGTCCAGTTTTTTTAAATCAAACTTAATTCTTAATTCTTCAAGCTTAATGAAAACACAACATTTAATGAGATGCACATGCCATAAAGGTCCATTTTTGTTGCATGGGTCTGCAGATAATTTTCCCAAAAATCTTGGGCACCTTTTTAAAATACCAACCTCTAAGAAACATAGTTTTCATAAAGCTCATATTTCTGTATTGAGAATGTTTTTTTATACAGTTGTGATGTAATTTTCTAACCTAAAATTGTGTGCTTTCTTTAACTGTAAGTGAAAAATTATCATAATTAATAGAAATAAAGGCTTTAAAACATTAACCTGTGAGGGTTAAATCTGCATAATACATTTTACTTAGTGGAATAAGCTACAGAAATAATTTCTGTTTATTCAAAACATTGTTCACATCATGGCTGAGTACCTGCTGCCTTTTTCTGGGCTGAAGATGTGTGTTCTTGTTCTTCACAACGCTGTCATGGATGCAGTTTTTTTCTCTTATTGTTGATTCATGAACACTGAGGCAAATGAGGTTGGGAGTGCTTAAGTTATTAGTTCTTTTGTGACATCCTGGACGAGTCATTGATGCGCTATTGGTGTGATCTTGGTAGGCTGTCCACTCCTGTAAGGGTTTCCCCACCATGTTTTCTTCATTAGTGCAATATGACTCTCATTAGAGACTCACAGTAAGAGTCTCAAAACAGCAGCTGTAGCCAGATACAAGTATGTTTGTAAAACCATGTTTTTGAGGTGAAAATAATGAATTAAATTTTTTCCAGTCGCTGGGTAGACTGCTCACTATCTGGAGTATACGTTTGCTATGAATCCAAAGCAAAGAACATCAGCTTGATTTTATTAAAAAGAAATAGGTAGATCACATTTAATTTAACAAGAGGTGAGGATGTACCTGATATCAAAAGTTGTTAGATGATTGCAAACAATTAAATATGACAAAAAAGCAACACCAGAAAATCTTTAAAGGGAAAAATACACTCAGATCTACACTGTACTGTAGATTAGTTTGATTTTTTTTAAATATAAAGAACTGGTAAATGAAAAGTCTGAAATTTATTTCTTTGTATTTTAGTCATTCCAATTTAAAAGTGTCATTGTCAATATAATTTAGTAATACAAAAAATGTAAAGAAATCATATAATAATAAATTATATGGGTCTTTTAGAAGACCTTTTGTGTGTTCAGCGAAAGCGTTTTGATAACACCATTAATATCTTCCCAAATTACATCTACAGTAATGAGAAAAAGGCATCTACCTGTTGTATTGCAGCACTGCATTACATACAGGCATATTGCTAAAACATCTATAAATATACATTTCAAGATCACAATGTTTGATCCTGTGTGCAGATTAAAGCGTCAATAACCATTTTGCAAGGCTAAGCATACCTAAGTATATCTAAGCATTTCACAGACCTTGTCATCGTCCTCGCAGGTCATGACGTTAGAGAAGGGGATCTCAGCCTTAAACATTTTCCTACAGTGCATCAGCTGGACCAGCAGGTAGCACACCGTCTTAAACTTCATCCTCTTGGCTGGTTTGATGTCTGACAGGATGATACCAGGAAAAATCTGAAAGTTGAGATAATACGTGGTGTTAGCAACAACAGTAAACTGGAGCAGAATTGTCCTGTTTTTACTACAAAGATGTCAGGTACTAATAAGGGCCTTTTTTTATTCAAACAAACGATTCACCTGAAATCTCAACAAAATGAAGATTGGATATACTTATGCAGAGTTGGGCCTATTTAAAAAAAGCTGTGTTTGGTCTTGTTTTTATGGCTCAGAAGACTCAGGGAACCAATTTTAAAATCACAAACAACAATATAAAATTGCTGTATTCAATAAAAACAGAAGCAAACTGAGGCTATAAGACCTCAACTTATTGAGCTTTCACTTGTCTGTGCATGTTTGTGGATACTTCAGAGGATTTCATGCTTTAGTGTGTGTCATAATGATGCTATGACACACATACGCACTCACACACACACCCATTGATGGTGCACATGTGCAGTGTGTGTGAGATAGTTTTACTACCCATGTGAGATAGTTTTACTACCCATGTGTACGCCAGCTTAGCACATGCTCTGTCTCTCCCTCTGCATCAGAGGATTATTTATTACAATATGACACTGACAGCTGTGGCACTTCTGAAATCGTTTCGTGGTGGAAGAAACACAGCACGAAAGACGCGATGTGCCGTACTTTACGTCGGTGCGAAGGTACGATGAAGAACGTCTCGATGTGGTGCTTGTGCAGGAAGGCGTGCCTTTCATGGCCAAACCCTGGTTCCACCTCATAGTCTCCATTCAAACACTCCAGGGTGGTCCTTGTGATGTGCACCTTACTGAGAGCATGAGAGTCGCAGAAGATGAAAGCAGTTAGTGTTAAAAGTAAGTTGCTGAGGTTATAAATCATTATCTTCTTCATTATTTTTATCGGGCTAATAGCCCCTTGGTTTGTTCAAAACTCTTCAGAGTAAGAAAATTTACATCCTAATGACTCATTTAATCTTATGTGGAGAGGTAAAATCTTATTACTTTACATGAAGCAGGAGCAAACTGGGCCAAATAGATTACCTCATTTTACTGTTTTAAATGCAAATCTGCCTGTTACTGTGCATGGGTTTTAGAAAATGGAAATCTAATACCAGTGCTTGGCCCTGTTTCTGGCTGTTGATGCTGGCTTTTTAAGAAAAATCCAGCAAATTGGGAAATTGTCCGAACAGTATGCATACGGTGACTTTAGAAAGAATTTCACTATTTATTCATTTATTTTGGCATGTACATGAGTGGATTTCATATGGCAGGAATGATCTCTTTGATTCATTTCCAAAGATCCAGAGGTAACCCCTCTCACACCTTAAACCAGTCTGTCACGTCTTTTGAATTCAATAGATTCTCTAAGGGGTTCAGGGTCAGGCGAGTTTGCTGGCCAATCAAGCACAGTAACACCATAGTCACTGAACCAGCTTTTGAACCTATCACTTTGGCAGTATGGGCAGATGGCAAGTCTTCTGGGAAAATTTAATTTTGCATCAAGTCAACAAAAATCAAAGCTAGAATGGAATAGTTTAAATGAAATAATATTCATGTTAGAATGACCAAGAGAAAGTCCAGACAGAAATCTAATTGAGAATCTGTGGAAGACTTTATGATCAGATATTCTACATCTAATCTGACTGAACAAAATTTTCTTTGGAAGGAATGGGTAAAATATTTTAGATTTCTAATTTCTAGATGTGCAAAGCAACACAGCTCTTATACAACCCAAATAAAAATCTTTAAAACTTGTCTTTGTAACGTGTCCTAATTTGAAATTGTTCAAGAGATATGAATAATTTGCAAGTCACTATATGCTTTCTCTACATCCACAGACACTGTGCAACATCTTATGACTGTCTCCATCAACACTTTCGAAGCAAACCTCACATGTTGTGGAGCTCTTTCTCAGCAGCTGCTGCCCACTGAGGAACACTTCTCCTCCCATGCTTTCTTCAATAATTCCTTCCCATATTCTCATTGTACGGCTCATCAACTTTACCCTCTCTATTATTACAGCTCTGCACACTTCTGTCTTCATTGATTTGCTACACTGTCTGAATTGAACATATTTCTCTGCTGCTTTTTTTCAAACAACTCCATATTCCAAAAGCTACAACTTATTGAATAGATGTCACTCACCCTTGTTAGTTATGCTGTTTCTCATAATGTTTAAATCAGTTTACCTCAGAGTTTTTGAGAAGATGCTGATTCGTTTACCAGCATGTGTTAACTATGTGTTGCATCAGCCTTTTAAAAAAAAATAACATCCTCTGCACGTTTGGAAGCTGAGATCAGCTGCTGCATAAATGAGCAGTTTATTCACAAGCCAAACCAGTGTCATGCTGCCAGACTCTTTTTAGAGAAAAAGTGGGTTCTCCTTCTGCCCTTATTGATAAGTCATACTTGTTCAGTTTTCTTTTTAGTTGCCCTGCCATGAACTTTTGAAGAGCAAACTTAAGCCAGTAGAATCTGTGATAAGGCTGTGGATTATTTTTCATTTATGTGAGCTTTGCTTTTTTTAGAGCTGGCTGCACTGATGATGATCGTTTAATCAAGTGTGTTTGATTAGCATCACCTGGCTGCTGTTTTCCCTTTCAGATGGAGTTGCAGCAGCAAGGGTGTAGTTAGTTATTCACATACAACCTTTTGTTTTCATAATTAGGAACTCCAGCTGGATAATCTTTTTCATTGCTGACTTATCACTTAGTCCTCTATATATGGAATGCAACGTAACATGTGATTGACCAATTAAACATTTTGAACACAGCTTTTTCTTTTCTTTTCTCTGTTAGCTGTGTTTTGGTTCAGTCTGACAGGTTCTGACAGTCCCTACTGACCCAGGTAGCCCACCAGCCTCCATCACATTTGCCAGTGTAACATCGTTTGACCACACATCGTACTGCCACTTCCTCAGCCCCAACACGCCACACAGAACTCGTCCTGTATGCAGTCCAACTCGCATGTTCAGATCCACCTCGGTTGCTTCCACCACTGACCTATAGGTAGATGAAACATATTGTACATTATGCATTACAATTTTTTTTATTTCTTCTTATGCGGGTTATGAGATTAAAGTCAAACATCTTGAAACATTTCAGTCATCTCAGTTTTGCATCAGAGGTATATGCACACACACACTACCGCTGTGGAAACACTTTTTCACTTAATGGGTCTCTTTATTTTCATGACTATTTAAATTGTAGATTCTCATGGAAGGCAACAAAGCTATGAATAAACACACATGGAATTATGTAGTAAACAAAAAGTATGAAATACTATAATAGCCACCCTTTGCTTTGATGACTGCTTTGCTCTCTTGGCATTCTCTCCATGAGCTTCATGAAGTGGTCACCTGAAATCGTTTTCTGAAGAGTCTTGAAAGAATTTCCCAGAGGTTCGTTGGGGGGGGCTTAAGGTTATAATTTTTGTCATCACTACTTTAAGGAATCTAAACTATAAAACATATTTAAATTTCTTTTACCATTTTGCTTGCTACATAATTTCATGTGTTCATTCACAGTTTTGATGCCTGCAGTGAGAAGCCATGTACAATGTAAATGATCATAAACATAATGAAATCCATTAAATGAGAAAGGTGTTCTAAAACATCAGAATCAGAATCAGAAAAGCTTTATTGCCAAGTACGTTTTTGGACATACAAGGAATTTGTTTTGGCGTAGTCGGTGCAATACAATACAAATTAAACAGTATAAACATATCTACAATATAATATAAATATATGTGCACAGTTTGACCATTAGTGTATATATCACTTTTAAAATGATGAACTGCCTAAATGTCTCAACATTGCAAGTCTTTTACCATATAGCACCTACCAACTAAATCACCAGTAAACCTTACAAGGCTCTTCATCGACAGCTGGAGATCTGTCACTTTTACGTGACGTGGAACCGAAAGATAAATTGGAAAGCAGCATAGGCTTGACAACTGGTGGCATTGAGTGTGTTTATACAGAAGGAATTTGATAGAAAAAGTGCCGTCCATGTTAAAGGAGGGATGGCTCACGTACACATGCATGCACACATGCACGTGCATGCACACTGTAATAGATGGGTATGCACAGCAGAAACCTGCCCTATGAGATAAAGCATTGCTGCAGCAGCATTCATCCACTCAGCAGGGAACAAAGATGTCAGGTGAGTGTGCATATGAGAAAACGAGGCAAAGGTGCCATTCATTTGTGTCAACATGGTTGAGAGAGAAGGTGGACTGGTGTCTATTTCATTTGTTTTATTTCTTTGAGGTGTTCTTTATGGCATTTCTGTAGTTTCAGTCTTTTTTTAAACAATCACAAAGACTAAATCCAGAAATCTTTAAGATAATTTACCACATAAAGTCACACACTCCCTTGTCATTCGCTGGGCTTGCGTTGTCAGTCAGCTGCGTATGATGGTTGAGGAAAAAGAAATCCCTGGATTGCTAAGTTAAATAGCAAATCTTTATGCTACATGAAAACCCCACATTTGTCACTTTAACGCTTTAATCCTAAGAACACAGTTTTGCAGTGTGCATTAGTTATGTGATTAGCAGGAATAAAGCAAAGAGCAGAAGGTACAACAGTTATGAGAAAAGAACTAGGATTTTACATATTTTGCATGTATTCATGTTTTTGACAAATTCTTCCAGTTAGAATAATATTTTGAGGGTATTTTTGTAAACTTGAAGTCACATTTAAATAATAATAACACCAAATTGTTAATAGAATAAAACCATAAACTTAGCAGGGAGTGTTCCTTGTTTTACAAGTTTTGTAATTTAACAGCTCATTGTTTTTATTTTTATGAAACTAAACAGGCTAACAGCAAATCTAACTCAAGCTTTTTAATTATTTCTTTCTGTCCCAGAGTGACATTTTTGGACTCTGTTTGTGGCTTTGTGTTTGTTTACCTTTTTGTATCATGTTTTCTTGTCTCCCTCTTCTGCCTCCTAGTGTTTACTTCTTAAGTTCTTTTAAGGTTGTTTTCTTATTACTTTGTATGGTTTATTATTATTATTATTATTATTATTATTATAGTTATTGGTCTTCCCTGGATTCTCTAGTTTTATTTCTCTTTAGTGTCTTTGTGTTTAATTGTGTTATTATTTGTTCCTTTGCACTCTTCTTGTTTACTAGTTTATTTTTTTGTTTCCTTTCCAGTTAATACAGTCAGTGTGGTTAGGTTTGTTTACTTTTGTATTCAGATTTTCTTTATGGGTTCTTTGTTTGTTCTTAGGTTGTTATTGTTGTTCCTATGTTCCCTCTAGTTTCTCTGTTTACTTTAGTCATGATTATTGTAGTTTTCTTATTCCCCATTTGATTATTTATCTTTGTCTATAGGTTTGCTTGGTCTGTGTTTCTGTTTATTGTTTATTAACCTTTGTATTTGTTTCACCTGTTCCTTCTGCTTCCCTGCCTCCTTGTTGTACCTGTTCCCTGTTCCGTTGATTATCTGCCTTTTTTATCTCACAGTATATAAGTTGGTTTTCTGTCTTTTTTCGTTGCTAGTTCCTTGTGTTTGTCATACCCCGTTCTCAACCCACGTATTTGTGCTGAGTTTTTCCATGTACTTGCAGAACCTATCTTGTAAGTTTTTTGGATTTGGACTTTTGATTGTCTCTGCAGTGCCTTGTTTGGTTTCTTTGAAAACCTCTGGAAATAAAGCTGAAAACCTTTTACAACATGTTGCTGCCCAGCTCTTGTCTGCACTTTGGTTCGCCCGCAAACCACATTATGACACTTTCATGTTATTTTAAATTTTCTTTTTATTCTATGTACAGCTGCTGACAAAAGTAGATCCTTACTCTGATCCAGTAAATAGATTGCTTTACCACTGGAACCAGTACGAGTCCATTTCTTGCTAAAACTAGCTAATTGCAAACTTCATGTTTTTCTAAAACAATAAGGGTTTACACATATGCTCATACTAAAACCATAGCTTCGACATATTTCAGTTTCAGATGCTAGCCAAACACTTGTACAAATTAGCTCCTCTCTGAGATTATGTACAATAAAATCTTGTCTTGTTTTTTCCAGAAATCTCAGTGAATTTAGTTGGATTTCTCAGAAAATTTCTCATATGAGAAATTGAACTTAATTTAAACCATATATCTTTTAGAAATAAAATTCAAAGTCAAAAGTACAACATATGGTTTTACTTTTGTTGAATTCATAATTTTCCCTAAAATTATGCCCTCTGCGCCGCCATGCAGGCCTGTGGGGGATGTGTTTGTTTTCACTGTAGGTGTGCATTACTTACGCAATCGTATCAATCATATCCAATCCCATCTCCACACAGCAGTGAGCATGGTCTGCCTTGGGTTGCGTTAGTCCCGACACACAATAGTAACAGTCCCCTAAAATTTTTATGCGTCTGCAGTGATTCTCCTGCAAACACATAAAGAAAAGTACAGGTGAATATTTTAAACAGGTATTTAATCCACCTGTTTGGAAAGAACAATTTAGTCAAATTTGTAAGTATCTATTAGTTCATTCTTTAAGTTTAAGTGGTTTTATAATCATTGAATAGCTTATTCTTTAAAATTAAAATGCTGTCAGTGAGCAAATCTGGGATTGAATTCACAAACTCTGAATTGCATACATCACCTCTTTATACAGCAAGTTACCAAGTTATACAGATCGTACGGCACAACTGCACTAAAAGTCCATGAATAACTGTGAGTGTCAGTTGTGGTTACATATGATTAAATTACTGTTAAGATACAATTTAATCTCTGTTTGTCAAAACGTCCCAGAGACATATTCCCAGCACAGCCTCATTACTGCGTCACTAAAGCCATCTGTTTAGTATGGTTATTGACACTTCTGCTGAAATAATGATTGGTGCTGAACTTAAATTTTCTTTCAAAAATATTAATTAATCTCATATTATTCTGAGGAGGCATCTTGTCATCAAAGCCCATATGGCTTACTGTTTCCATGAAACGTAAATTAAATTAGATGCTGTTTCTTCAAACAATCATATGATTATATCTGCATGTTTATTATTACATTTGTGTGAACAAACTTAATGTTTTAACTAAACGACATTGTAACTGAAATATGACAATTAAATACAAGTTGAAAATAGCTGACACTCAAATCACAAATCAGCTGTGTTTAAGCTGCAGTTCAGGCTTTCTGGTGTTTCTGAATAATTTATAGAACTTGGTTTGTAAATCATCCAAAAGATTTTTGGACTTCTAACAGATTTTTATATGTTTGAATGGGATTCATAAGGGAGACTATAGGGACTTAATTGCTTGGTCTTAATAAGTTCTAAACCTGGATGAAAACATTGGTTAAATCAGCAGCACAGAAAGCCTGCACTATGGACCGGTGTATTTCCATCTAAGAATAGCAGTGAAATTTATTCTGATTCAGTGTTGATATCCGGTGCTCATTGGTAGCTCGGTACATTGTTTTCATTTGGTTGACGATTTTTAAGTTCAATTAAATTCCAGTTTATTAAAGGAGTAACATTACACTCAGGTCACAGGATGAGTCAATAGATTATAGTTCTTGTTTCACGACAAGTAGATGAGATTTTTCAATCTTTTTTGTTCCTTTTCTTTAATCAATAAATGAACACTTATAGCACATGAAACAAACTGATATCAACAAAAAATTCAAAATGATCAGATCATTTTAATATAAGAAGTAAATTATGTTGGATGTATTACAACTGGGGCTAAAAGAAGAGAGAAAATAAACTGTTTCATACAGCTGCTTTTCTCATTGTAGCAGAAATGTACTCGTACTCGTCATGTTCCGCTTTATCCGGGACCGGGTCGCAGGGGCAGCAGACTCAGCAGAGACACCCAGATGTCCCACTCCCCAGACACCTCCTCCAGCTCCTGCGGGTGGAGTCCAAGGCGTTCCCAGGCCAGCCGAGAGACATAGTCCCTCGAGCGTGTCCTGGGCCGTCCCCTGGGCCTCCTCCCGGTGGGACGTGCCTGGAACACCTCCCAAGGAAAGCATCCAGGTGGCATCCGGTATAGATGCCCGGGCTACCTCAAAAGGCTCCTCTCGATTTGGAGGAGCAGCAGCTCTACTCTGAGTTCCTCCCGGATGGCCGAGCTCCTCACCCTATCTCTAAGGGAGAGCCCGGCCACACCACAAAGGAAGCTCATTTCAGTCGCTTGTATCCAGGATCTCGTTCTTTCGGTCATGACCCAAAGTTCATGACCATAGGTGAGGGTAGGAACGTAGACCGACCGGTAAATCGAGAGCTTTGCTTTTCGGCTCAGCTCTCTCTTCACCACAACGGACCGGCACAGCGTCCCCATTACTGCAGCAGCCACACTGATCTGTCTGTCGATCTTTCGCTCCATTCTTTCCTCACTTGTGAACAAGACCCCGAGATACTTAAACTCCTCCACTTGAGGCAGGAACTCCCCTCCAACCTGCCTGAAGAGGACAAGCCACCCTTTTCCAGTCGAGTAACATGGCCTTGGACTTGGAGGAGCTGATCTTCATCCCAGCCACTTCACACTCGGCTGCAAACCACCCCAGCACATGCTGTAAGTCTTGGCTAGAGGGGGCCAGCAGGACCACGTCATCTACAAAAAGAAGAGACACTGGTCCCCAAACCAGACCCACTCCAGCCCTTGGCTCCACCTAGAAATCCTGTCCATAAAAGTTTTGAACAGGACCGGTGACAAAGGGCAGCCCTGCCGGAATCCAACATGCACCGGGAACAGGCCCAACTTAGTGACAGCAATGCGGACCAAACTCCTGCTCCGCTTGTACAGAGACTGGATGGCCCCTAATAAAGGGCCCCCTATTCCATACTCCTGGAGCACCCTCCACAGGGCACCACAAGGGACACAGTCGAATGCTTCCTCCAGGTCCACAAAAAACATGTGGACCAGTTGGGCAAACTCCCATGAACCCTCAAGTACCCTGTAGAGGGTATAGAGCTGGTCCAAAGTTCCACGGCCAGGACGAAAACCACACTGCTCCTCCTGAAACCGAGGTTCGACTATCGGCCGGACTCTCCTCTCCAATACCCTGGCGTAGGCCTTACCAGGGAGGCTGAGGAGTGTGATCCCCCTGTAGTTGGAACACACCCTCTGGTCACCCTTCTTATGAAGGGGGACCTCCACCCCAGTCTCCCAGTCCAGAGGCACTGTCCCCGACCGCCACGCAATGTTGAAGGGGGGTGTCAACCATGACAGCCCCACAACATCCAGAGACTTGAGGTACTCAGGGCGGATTGGAGCAGAAATGTTAACAACACAATTATCAAGGATGGGTTTCTAGATTTTTTTTAAAGGCATTGCTTTTGGACTTTTATAAGTCCTATTAATAAAATTAAGAATCTCAAATATTTTATTTTCAAATTTTGAGTAAAAGTTTGAAGAATCACAAATTGCATTTTAAGGGATCTGTAATTCTAGCAAAATAAATTAGTCACTTTAAGTACTCTAGTTGTCAAGCAGGACTCAAAGATGGTGTTGATGCTACAAAAAGCAGAGAAATAGGACGTATTTTTGTTTTAACAAAGTTTAAAAAGTTTTCCCAGATCCCAAATAGTGTGATAATAAATCTCTGTTCACTATTTAAGTGTCTAGTTTAGATTGATTACTTGAAGTGTTTCAGATTTTTGCACTACAGAAGATCAACCAAATTCCAGATTCCTGGTTTGAAACATATTTGAGATTTTAATCTGTGAACCGCAATCTGCAAATCAGGGATGGTAATTTCACCATCACTAGCTAGTAACAGTAAATGATAATATTTTCTTTCTTTTCTTCATTTCTGTCTGCTTTTTTCCCACTTGACAAATGGGTGCCATAAAAACATTTTACAAGTAGTGGTTACTTTGATGCTAATTTAGCCAAACAAAGCTACACTAACTGCAACTAAATATTTGAGAGGTCCCCAACCTTTCAGTTTCTGACTCACAAAACATTATAAGTGATTCTGATTATCAGTTGAGTATTCCAGCATTACCACAAAATCAATTAAACAAAAGCATGATCACAACACAAACTGCATCAGCAGCCAATATATAGCTTTTTTCATACTGTTTTTAAAAAAAATATCATCTAACGTTTGCAGCCTGCATTGCTGCACCATTTTAAATTCTAAAGAGTATCGCAATACCCCACATTTGTCAATTTGCTACCACAGGTCGGGTTCCATTCCCAGTTTTGGTAGCCAATACTCTAAAAGAGAACTATCAGGAAAAGTTTGTATAAAAAAATCCTGTTTCATCCCAACTAATTCCTAAAAATTTGATTCACATCAATACTTGATGTTTCAAAATTGTTTCACTTGGAAACTGACAAAGTTCAGTTGAATTTAATGAAAACTTCTTAAGGAAACTTTAAACAAATTGTGACTGTTTCTTCATTGGTCAGATAAATCTTCAACATTAATTCTAGCCACCTGACACATGACTTACACAGTCTGCGAGCTGCAGCTGCGTCCCTGATCATGTACATCAGAAATGTTGCTTGTGAAACCATTTGTGCGTTTGTTGTTGGGACCAACTCTAATTGCTACGACATGCTCTTGAAGTAGAATCCCGCCCACACGTTCCCCAGACAGATCCTTCTATTTGTCACAGTGCACATTGTGCAGAGCTGTTGAAGTCGGAACACACGCAAAAAAAAAATCTCACACCTTAGCAGCACATTACCAGTCAAGAAAACACAAACACCTGCATCCTTACATGTGAACACCCTGTACTACACTGTACTTCAATTTGGTTTCATGCACAGTGTTTCCTTTTGGTAACTGTTTCACTCAGTTATCAGACATAATGATGGCAAACCCGCAAAGCTTCCCCTGCAGGCAGCATATGAGTGACAAACACATACGTGCATACAAACACCCACATGCAAAGATATAGGGAGGATTCATGACAACTACAGGGTGAGAGGCAGAGATGAGAAGAGAGAAGATGGGGTCTTCTGGTTTTCTGCTCATGGGAGCAGAAAGATACTGGCGTGGGAGGATATGAGAATTCAGAACGTGGATGATTATCCCTGCCCAAGGAACAGAAATCTGTGTTTGTGTGTGCATATTTATGCATCTTTGTGAGAAGAAATGAGAGAAAAATTGTCAACTGACAGAAAAATATGTCTCAGGAGAACAGCATCATTGTTTGCTTTCAGGGTAAAATCTGAGAGTTTAAACCAGCTGATGTAGAGGCTGGGCTGATGTACGCCTGTCCTCACCTGTCACCTGGTTGACGGTTTTGTTTAGGTTTGTATCAGTGATGGTTAAGTTTAGTTTAAGCCCTAGGGGAATAAATGTGTTGTGTAACATACAACACTCAGGCTCAGCAGTTGTAACAGAGCTGGTTTCAAAGCAAATGTCTCTCTGGTTAACGTGACAGAGTATACATCTCAATTAGAATGCAGCTGCTGCACACATGGTTGCAATGTATCCTCATCACAAGACGTCCATAAAATGAGTTTGCAAAGCATTAGAGCAGTGATAGTGAATCACATATCACCTTATATCTTGCTCTTTTTGGCCCCTCAGTCAATTTTCCTACATTAATCCGTGACTGATTGCAGCAAAAGAGAATTAACTCAATGGGGATTATCCTACTGATCATGTGACTTTGTGCATGTGCATGCGTATTATAAAACAAGAGTAAACTGTCCGATGAGATGTTCTGGTGTTGTGGCAGAAGAGGTCACCCATGTGGCACAATGAGGGGTGTGGGGAAAGTGAGGGAAAAAGAAAACAAGCAATGTATTTATAGATTTAATAAAGAGGAACCAGAGTTACAATGAAATAAAAATTAAATGATAGAAATGAAATTGGTAGAAAGCCCTAGGGTTGGAAAGTAGGGTAGCTTAAGGCTTTGTTTTAGTTAACATATATTTCTCAGTATAAAGCTGTGATTTAATTCTCGAGCATAGGTAATTTCTCAAGCCAGTTCTGCCATCATTATAAACAGAGGTGGCTTTTTATTTATTTTTAATGCCACTTCTGGTGCACGACTTTTAGCCCGTTTAATAAGTAGTAGCAGAAGAAAAGTCCTCCTGTTCAACACGTTGCTAACTTTACTGCTCATGACAAGATGAGCATGGAGCACCCATAGAAAGAAGCCGATGTTGAATTTCATACCCGTAGAGTTTGTTTTTCTTTTTTTCTTGTGTAACCTTCTGCATCAGCCATATGCCTTGTAAACTATTTTTTTCCTGTGTTTAGTTTGTGCTATTTCCTTCCAGAGACTCTCCAATGGTCTGACTGTGAAAATTATGTTCGGGTTTAAAGCAGTAACATGTCATTGATCAGGCTATATAGATTTGACTAAGGTTGAGGTGGTAAAATACATTTTAGCATAGCTGTGCACTATAACGAAGCAAGCAGGTTGTAGCTACAACATACCAGACGACCTGTTTACATCTATGAATTACACTCACTGCGATTACACTCTTAAAAAGAAGGGTCTGCTTTTACAGAAATAATCCTGCTGCACAGGAGGAATGACAGTAGATGAAGAGTGATCACAGGGGGTACGTTCTTGTTACAAATTCTTGTAACAGATTAAACAAATCTGACCACAACATTTTTAATAAGGGTATTTAAAGCAACACCATTGTAATTTTGGGATACCTCTGCATACCTTATTACTGTATTAATGTCCAACCCTTTTCCAGTTGGAAGTCTAAAATCCACTGGGATTTGCTAATTGTTGGGCTAAGTCAGGGGTCGGCAACCCGCAGCTCTCCAGCCTTCTTTTTGTGGGTTAGGGTTCCTTTTCCCTAACTGCCAAAAAAGCTGGCTTACCTATGTGCTTCATATGTGGTGAGAAATTAGCAAACAATAAAAAAATTGAACGTTAAAGGACATTTTCAAAACACGCACTCGGCATTAGTACCCAATAGTACGGCAAAAGTACCCAACTGAAGATGAGCGAAAGAGAGCTATTTCCGAACTACTTTGGAAAGAGCAAACATACTTTCAAGAATTGAATCAACTCTCCAAACACAACTACAGCTGCTAGTTTCCATGAGATCGTAAGGAGGCGGAAACCGTTCACAGATGGAAGATACATGAAGGTGATAATAAACATGAGGATATTAATTGTCATAATAAAGTATCTCAAAACCTTTTTCTACTAATTGCTGTTTGCATGTGAATTTAAGCTGTTATATTGATATGTAATGTAAGTGCTTTAAATTCGAAACTCTATTGCATCTATGTTTGAGACTCTTATTTTGAAGGAAGAATTGAAGTGTTTCTTAAGTTGCCTCCACCTTGTTAAAATTGTTTATCTAGTACCATTTTAAGTACTTGGTAAAAAAAAAACTGGCAATGACAGCCAACATACAAACAATCTGTAAGAACTGTAAAAATACTGTGACTGGCTAACCAGTAGTCAGTATCGACGCTAAAGTTAGCATCTTCTTTGGAGCTTCCTATCTGCACTAAACTACTACTGATACTACTACATTAAACTGCTACTAAACTAAATTACTTCCTTTTATAACAACAAAAGCAAACCAACACCTTTCGTATCATTTCAAAAAGGAATAGTGTCAAGACTTGCTTTAGGATAGTAGTAACCTGTAATAGAGTGGCAACCTGTCTGGAGAGTAATGCGCTTCCTGCCGTATTACAGCAAGGATAGATTCCAGCCTGTGGCTACAACCAAGACAAAGCCTCTTTAGAAAATATGTGGATGGATGCTACCAGTTGAGAAGGTGTTGTGAAGTTTTCATATACTTAAGTCGATTAATGTCCTCTGAGTTGACCGAAACAGGAATGTGTGTGCTTGTGTGTGGCTCTATAGTGGTCTGCCGGCAGATAACCTATCTCTGACCTAATCTTCTTTCCTTGAGAACAACGCTACATAGGCTTACTAGTGCACAGTGCGTGCCACCGTGCACATTAACAGTGGTCTCAGTTGTGCCTTATCACACACATACACGTTCACAGACTCACACTTAAACAATCCGCCTCCTCAGCCCTCATCTCTGTTTAAAAATCAGCCTACTCTTCTCCACTTTTTGACCTTCTTCTTCCTCCTCCTTAGTGTCAGTCAAGCCTCTCCAGCCTTACTTTCACAAATTGGATCGATACATATAGGACTTGGTATAATAACTGAATTCCAGGACTCAATAATACATTCAGTTTCTTGGAGATGAACAGCTCAATGAAACACAAACTCACTAGCTGCTTCTATGTCTGTGGGCATGTCATATCACCCATCTCAAATACATTGGTTCTTAGCTCAGATATCCCAGTTGATTTTATGATGTTCAAGCCAAACTATTCATGAAGCAGAAGACCACATTTTTCTTCCAAACACTCTGTACCTGGAACAGCACTGTAATATCAAAAGGTGGAGAGTACACACACCTAACAGTTCAGTGAATTACTTCACATGAAAGCATCATCTGCAAGAGCAAGACGGGACTTAATATAAAACTGTAGCTGTATGTGTCAAGTCAGGTATGTCTTTGGAAACAAATAATAAAATTATGAACTCTTCAGATGACATTTAAACTCTAACAGCATTCCAGTTAATTACCAGTCTGGGTTTGGATCTAATCATAGCGCAGGATCTGCACTACTAAAGGTTTTAAATTATCTCAGATACAATACAGACTAGAACAAACCTGTTATAATTAGACCTTAGTGCTTCTTTTGATACTGTTGACCACGCTACTCTACTAAACAAACTCAGACACACTGGACGTCCTGGAATTGTCAGCTCACATCTTAGCAATAGACAATTATTTGTAAATATCTGAAATTGTTCAAGTGAATGTTATGTTCTAAACCTGGGTGTTCCACAAGGCTCAATTTTAGGTTCCAGTGTTTTTTTTGTTTTTTTTAATATGCCGCTGTAAAATGGTGTCATCAAAGGACATGGCATTAATTTTCCATAGCTACACTGATGTCATACAGCTATATTATTATATATTGTATATTGTTGTGTCTTTTGATGAAATAATAAATAATAATTACTGCAGTTTAAGTTATTTATAATCTTGGCAAGTACTATGTTTTTGAGAATATTGCTTTTTCACAGTTTTCAATAAACCACCACTACTATGATTGAATGATTTAGCTTTCTTTTTCAATTCTTTATTATCTTGTCAGTATTATTATTTGTTGTACCTCTGTTTTTCCTTAGTTTGAGCATTTTAATGTGTGTGTCTCAAGTGGTTTTGCATCTGTCCTTCTGTTTTTAACCTCTGTAAAGTATTTTTGTGATACACTTGGCTGTATGAAAAGTTTGCAAAAGTAGTTGAAAACAGTTGTTGTTGTTTTTTGCACCTAAGTTACAAATACTAACAGATGCTGGTCTATCAAAATCTCATTTTAAAACACTATGTTTGAGGTTGTAACATGGCAAAATTGCAAAAATTCAAAAAGTATGAAAACTTAAATTTACTTCATATCACATCACTCTTAATGCCTTATGACCTACTTATGTAGTATCGGATTTTGACTTAATGTCTGTGAATGCCTAGTATCAGGTAGGCGAAAACTTGGTCAGGACACTTATACAGTAATTCCATCTGTTCCATCTCTTGCGTCAATTTCTTGATGTTATCATTGTTATTTGAAGTCAAACAGTTTGTGTGTAGAATAATTAAGAACACTTACCGTTGCCAGTTCATCAAACTTCCCAAAGAGTTCATTGAGCAGCTTGACCAGTTCCTGAGCAGTGCACTGAGAAGCCAAGCTGGTGAATCCCACAATGTCTGCAAACAGGATGCTGAAGGGAAAAACAAGAAGCCATTTTAATCTGCTGATTGTTTCTCTCCTGTTGTTTCAACCTAATTAATGTACCTGCTATTTTATTACAAAAAAATGACCAAACAGATGCAGTTAGTGGACTGTGTTATGGTGCTGTGTTTTCCCCTCCTTGGAGCTAAACACAGAGATCACTCTGAAGGAAGAGTAATTGGCTAACAGTGATCAGCAATGAAGTAAACAGCAAGTACTATAATGCAATCCCTGAAGTGAAGGTGTCTCTTATAGTCCAGCCAGTAAAACAATTATGGAGCTGAAGTGCCTGCTGCTGGCAAAGTAGTGCATGAGGAAGGTGTTGAAAACCACTTAGCCTCTCATTCATTTGCTCAGAGGCAGCCCAGATGGCAGCAAAACAAGGTGTTATGGATCTTATTGACTCAGCGGAAACTCACTGCTCTCAGCGGAGCATGCAACAGAGCTTGAGAAGGATTTAGCTTAATCATGATAATTGACTCTCAAGTTTTGAGACACATCATAAAGAGTAAACACAGAAAAGTACTTAACATCATTCCTGTAAAGTTGTCATGCTGGCTCAGCTCTGTGCCAGGTTCATTTCATATTTCCTTTGTGTTCTTTGTTCATAAGTGGAACAGATTTTTTAGGTTGTGAAGTGAAATTCAAAACCCTGGTACCTTTTCTAACACTGGTTTTAATAGCATAAATGCAGATAACCACATTTCAACGAATGTTTTCCCCCAAAAAAGGCTACTGTGTATATTTTTATGAAGTAACTTATTAGAAACAGTAAGCATTTTTTAATATTAGTCTTGTGCTTTACACAAAATAATTTCAAACAAGTTCTGGTTATGTTGTGCATGTGGCAATGTACTGTATTCTCCACATATCTGGACTACACAGTAGTGTTTAAGACAGAAGCTCTTTCTTCAAAAGAAAACATGATCTGGCAAAAATCTCCCCAGACCTTGTTGAAGAGTGCATTATCGCCTGATTAAACCAAACTGGATTTTTTGCAATACAATTGTAAAAGGGATCTTTGTCACAAAAACAAAAGAACACCATTTCCACAGTAACAAAGTGGAGGCAGCATCATGCTGTGAGATCACTTTTCTTCAGATGGAACTGGAGTTTGCGTCAAAATAAGTGAATTTAGGCACCGTTCCCAGTATCAGTTGACTTAACCCCAAATGTCACTGCTACCTGCTAAAAATATACAAATGAGAAAGGGTTTCTTTTTGTTGGGACCCACGGCCATGGATTGCAACATTAAAATCCGGTACAAACCTTTCTGGAACTTTCAAAATAAAGTGCATTTAACCTACTTCCGGCACAGCCAAGCAAACTGTAACAGCGGGCTTCCCATGATGCCACTGCCCGTATAAAACCCCCACTTCTACCACAAGTCGCTCTCTTCCATGACGGTGACGACCGTGACAAGGAAGGCACAGCGCGCTAATGTTTCTTTGCTGGCAAACAGACATAACTCTTAAACTAGATCCGAGAGTGTCATATTAGAGTTGCCAACCGTCCCTTGAAAAACGGAATCGTCCCGTATTTAGAATAAAAAGTACGCGTCCCGTATTTAGCTGAAACGGGACGCACGTAGTCCCGTATTATTAGGTGGATCAAAAATCTTCACTAAAATGTCAATAGAATTAATAAATGATGGGGTGCTTTATATTTAACATTACAGTAAATTCATTACCAGCCATATAATGCTCTGTGACCAATGAGCTGACAGAATATTTCGGCTCATCTCATTGGCCAGCAGGTACCGTTGCTAAGGATAGATACAGGTGTTACGTCGATTCGCGTTTTCCCATCAGATACGGTTTCCCCAGCGTCTCCTCGCACTCCCTTAGAGATAGGGTGAGGAGCTCGGCCATCTGGGAGGGGCTCGGAGTGGAGCCGCTGCTCCTCCACATCGAGAAGAGCCAGTTGAGGTGGCTCGGACATCTATACCGGATGCCTCCTGGACGCCTTCCTCGGGAAGTGTTCCAGCCACATCCCACTGGGAGGAGGCCCAGGGGACGGCCCAGGACACGCTGGAGGGACTATGTCTATAGGCTGACCTGGGAACACCTTGGGCTCCCCCCAGAGGAGCTGGAGGAGGTGTCTGAGGAGAGGGACGTCTGGGCATCTCTGCTGAGTCTTCTGCCCCCGCGACCCAGTCCCGGATAAGCGGAAGACGACGAGTACGAGTACGAGTAGTTTTAATTTATTTGATTTGATTGTATTTTTACTTCCATACAGACAATAAACAATCATTCAGGTTAATTTTAACAAGTTATGTGAGTGTCATGATAATGACAGTCCCAGTGTGATCCAAAGATCAGAACCTTTCAGCTATCCTATGACCTGAGCCAGAACTGCCTGCCTCAGACCAGCTTCTTAATTTTTGTCTTCCTGCTGAAATCCAGCCATTTTGTTGAGTGGTGGAACAACTGAATTTGGGCCAAAGTAAGGTGCACTTTTTTCCTAATGTAGCTGTTGTCTGATGCTGGAAGTATGAATAATTATAATTCAGGAGTTTATAAACAACCTCTTTCCTAATTTCTGAATGAGCCTTAGGTCAGGAAAATCTATCCTTTACACTTCTAAGAACTGACAGACTATTGATCATTTAAATAAGTTTTAACTTGTACTGAATATTAATTCCCTCAATTTTACCTTTTAGTTAGCAGATTGTAGCTCAAGTACCATTGTGTGTCTTTGCTTGTTATTATTTATATTAATTTATTTGTGTGTTTAATTTTGCTTAGTTTATTAGTATATCGGATTCAATTCAGTTTTATTTATATGGCGCCAATTCACAACACATGTCTCAAGGCACTTCACAACAGTCAGGTACATACATTCCTATTAATCCTAACCATTGAACAGTGCAGTCAGAGTTAGTTATTTATTCAAATTGGATAAAAAGTTTTTCTGTCTAAGGAAACCCAGCAGATTGCATCCAGTCAGTGACTTGCAGCATTCACTCCTCCTGGATGAGCATGTAGAGATAGTGGACAGTCACTGGCATTGACTTTGCAGCAATCCCTCATACTGAGCATGCATGTAGCGACAGTGGAGAGGAAAAACTCCCTTGTAACAGGAAGAAACCTCCAGCAGAACCAGGCTCAGTGTGAGCAGCCATCTGCCATGACCGACTGGGGGTTTGAGAGAACAGAGCAGAGACACAAAGAGAACAAAGAAGCACTGATCCAGGAGTACTTTCTATGGGAAGGAAAAGTAAATGTTAATGGATGTAGCTCCTTTAGTCGTTTCACCTAGAAAGAAAGAACAGATAAACTCTGAGCCAGTTTTCAAGGTTAGAGTCTGAAAGAGAGCACATAGAGTTAGTCACAGTTAAGCTCAGTCAATTGCCATGTCTAGGAGAGAGAAACGGTCAAACACTAAAAGACAGGTCCATGTGGATCATCGGTAGAGGGTGAGCATTAAGTTGTTGCCATTTCCCGGTCTGAAAGGAGGACAACAGGACAACAGATAGTTTCTGTAATGACATTCTACTGTTTGGGTTCATGGGTAGAGGTTAGATCAGCTCTCTAGGTCATCATTTCAAAGTGTACATATTGCTTGAAAGGACACATTCCTCAAAATTAAGCTTTAAGCTATCCATTGTTGAAGCCCCATTATTGTTATAGTTGCTTGGGGGAAGGTCTTTCAACTACCTTGTCCAAACACATCAAAGTAATAGTAAAACACGACTTCAGATCCATCCAGACAAATGATGCCAAACTGCTTTGATTCTTCCTCAGAAATTTAAGGTTGCAGCATCTTCATGTGGAGGACCCTTTGTTCTCTCCTGCTTCATGTCTATGTCACCAAGCTCTTTTTACTGCTCAGTGCAGTTGCTCTGATGTATGCAAACCTGGGATCAGGACAGACACTCAGCTGAAGAGCTTTGTTACGTGATTTTTTTTATTGAACGGTTCTGAGCTACAGGTCATGCTGATGCACGGTGGGTGAGGCAAGAACAGAGGGGTTGGTCCTACTGAATACATGTGTGAAAAAAGTTCTCAGGGCCACATCAAATAGAGGTTGGTCATGGGTGCAACCCCCTGCACATCTACATAAAGCATAGTTTTTCTTCCATTTTTAAAACAAAGTCATATTCCAATGCATTGGCTTCCAGCAGAACTAAAGGTAAGCAGGAGCTTGCTTACTGGAAGAAATAACGGGAAATGTGGCCGAGCGCCAGTGTGGTGGCGAGGCTGCTTGCTCAACAATACTCCCATCCTGTGATCGCAGAGGATATGTACACTCAGAGCTAAAATGATATAGACAGAGTGGAGGACTCCCTTTTGACAGAAGTGCTGTTATTATGCTACCTAACACTCGATTCCTACACATAGCAGCACTAATACACCTCTTCTCTCTCTTTACTGCCTCACTGGAATGTGATCAGCTCATATTTGGGTCAGGTTCTCACACCCTACATAAACTGTGAAGAAGAGGAGGCACTGAAAAAAGCTGATTAAAATCACTGGGACAGACCAAGGTTTTGTTGTCCACCTCTGTTAATGTTCCTTTCTAATTTTTTCTGATTGATATACACAGACAGTAAAAACAGAGTCAGCAGCTGTGCTCAGATTTAGTGTTTTGAACATTTCCCTGTCATAAACCTTCAGTTAAAAATTTATTTAAAAATCCCATCAATCCATCCATTCATCAACGTAGTCTCTTTTTGCAGGTTTCATATTTAAAGCCTGAAATATGTAACACTAATTGTATTAGCTTTTGGATTTATTCTTTTCATTTTTTAATTATTCCACTTTTGTGTCATTTAATTAGTATAAAGAACAGATTAACTGAATCATTAAAAGCCCAGAATTTATATGACTTTCATGTCCAGCATGACTGGATGTCCAATTCTGACTGACTCAAACTGCACATGCTAATACTCCAACATGATGAAGTTTAAGCATATTTCAGAAAACCACCATAGCTTAATTACAGACAATAAATCTGGAATAACCAAATTGTTTTTACTTTGGGGAAAAACAGAAACTTATTTCTCTGTAACTCATGTTATTTAGTAATTGAACGCTTACAGTCTATTATTCTCTAATATTTTGCCCTGGTCCTGAATTGAGCAACCTTAGGGGAAACATCTGGTTATATCACAGCTAAACCCTTACCAGTTAGTCTCTGTTTCTGCCTGCTGGTGGTTGCTTAGCTCAGTGCATTGATTCTTTTTTTCCACTGAGCTAAGCATACTAAATCTGCCCATAAAATGATGTTTGGGTGCTATGAAAGTGAAGCAAAAACTTACTAAAAGATGAAGAACTGTCAGAAACTTCAGCTTCAGGACGTGTGACTATTTTTCTTAATAATGGCAGCTTAAATAAGTCTATGTACATGATAATTCTCATTTTCCTACTGGTTTATAAACAGCAGTGTCACACCTGTAATAAAAAAACTCCCTGTGCTACCTCCTAAGTTGTCATGTCACCCCCATACCTGACGTTGTCGTGGCGCTGGATGTAGATCTTGTGGAAGATCCTCTCAGGTGGCTTCAGGAAGTCCTCCTTCATCTCCATGGCAACGTTTCTGGGGAGCAGGCTCATTAGTAGACGTTCCTGAGGAGGGGGAGGGGGGGGGGGGATAGGGGGGGGGGTAGGCAGAAAGGAGGTAATGGTGGGCCAATTAACTTCAATAAAGAAGTTCGCAGTGAATTCACTTTAAAATATTGACGATTTTTTGATTAAGAAACTTTTAATGAGAAAATGATAACTTAGCTGAGATAGTCAATTTTTCAAAAAAGAGCTATGAAGCAGGAAATTATAGGCAGCGATTGGTTAAACAGAATACATGCACACTATGAATCATAGCAGGCCATGCTGAATAACTGTCAAGATCCAGGGCTTTATTTCCATTCACAAAACTGCGAACAAAAAAAAGATACTGCAAAGTATCAAACTGACTGGAGATAAAACCAGTTTAGTTTATTATAGGCATTTTTTTAACATCTAAAAGGTAAAACATTGGCCACTTGTATAAAATATTAAGTCCCCTGTTTTATTAATCTCTTCCACTTTTATTGCCTTACAGTTTTATAAATGCGCATTAATATTTAAAAATTCTCTGATCTGTTCCTGCTTTATTTCACTGAGACTGTGTGTGACAAGAAGGTTATTAATTAACCATAATGTCTTACAGTATGTGTTTGGAATTTCACAATAATGATTTTTTGCCAATGGGTTTGTTCGTATGAACAAATAAAATCATTCAGAAACCTAAATCAGCCATGAGTCTCAGTAAGCTGAGCCCTAACCCCTAAACTTAAACATCCATCCATCCATCCATCCACACCACCAGTCAGACGTTTACATGTAGTCATCATAGGTATGAATGTCATACTATTGATGGGCATCTATTAGTGGTGCTATCAAACTATACATTTTTCAGAATGAACTCATTCAACATAAACCATCTTCAATATCAATGGATATTTGACTACTCTTGTTGGCAGAATTGGCAGTTAATTAATATTGGTTGGCTTCATGAAACATCCCAAGCTTTTAAATTTGGTCCACAAACTGCAAATAGAGTTCAGATCATAGCTTTGGAAACAATATTATAGAAACTTAATGTCAGCCTGCTTTAGCAATTTTAAAACTATTTTTGAGCTGTTTTTGTCCCAGATGAACTATTTGAACCAATCTGTTACCTTCAGATCACAGAAAACTGGGATGTTCAACAACAGCCCATGAACCATAAGGGTGTTAGGCTTCACATAAACTGAAGGGCACAGAAACAGCAGGGTCACTGTTAGCTGTGAAACCAGTTTACTCCACTGGTTGAGAGAATGCCGACTAAGAAAAAGCTCCTGCTACAGAATATCTTCAAGCTGGACTGAAATCTCCATCTGCCCAAATGAACAAATCAAATTTTTGGTGGGAAATCATGTGATGGTCCTAGGAGACAAGAGGCAAGGAGAGGCTTTCAAACCCATCAACACTGTGTCAATTGTCACGCATGGGGGTGGCAACGTCATGTTGTGGGGCTGTTTATCTGCTAGTGCTACTGGTGCAAAGCACAAAATGGCATGGACTCTGAAGAAGGATTAGTACCTCCAAATTGTTCAACTCCACCTGAAATTAACAGTGAGATGGTTGAAACTATGACACAGATTGGTATCCCAACTGGACAATGAACCTAAGCCAACATCCAAACTGATTTGTTAGTTCATGTATGCATTTAAACTTTTTCATACATATTTAAGACCATATGGATTGGACAAAATCTATATTAAATCAAAACATGTTTACCCAATTCTTTTTTTCTAAAAATCATTGTAGTTATTTATAGTGTCAACTTTACATCCTGTGAAAACAATGGTTTAAATAAATAATTAAAAGCCCAAAATGAATATGGCATCCATGTTAATGATGAGTGTACGTAAACTTCTGCCAAGCACTGGCTATCTTTGTAGCACTCCTGTTTATTGTAACAAATTTGCAACAACTTTGATATTGAAATAAATAAACACACTATAGACCATCTAGAGTGTCTAGATTAACATTTTCAGCAGGCCTTTTGTGATGGTCACTGACTTTTTGGGAGCAAAAATTAAAACATGAAGAGAGGAATGAAGCATAATGGCAAAAATGCAACTTGAAAAACAACAGAGCGATGTATGAAATGACTAAGGATTGGCAGAAGTGGAATATATGATTTGTACTATTCTGCATGGTGGCTTAGTGAAATGAATGTAAATAATGTCTGCATGAATAACTTTTTAAAATGTCAGCCAAAAGTCCTGAGGCTAGTCCAATGAGCTGTGGTCATGTTTGTTTTCATGCAGAACCTAAATCAGTCATGCTAATTGGTTTGCAGTCAGTCAATGATAAAACTAGATTAGTCTCCCATCACCCCACCCCAACTCTTTTTTTCCGATTCTGTTTTTAGATCAGTCTGAACTGAGACCTAAAGCAGCAGTGCAAACAAATCCAGAGGCCTAGATTATTCACAGGAGAATGTTATAAAAACTTTACTTTGAATAATTTTCCCACAAACCATTACTGCTTTGTAATTACCTCTTAGCCACAAAGGGATACAATACCCTTTTCTTCATTTGAACAGACTTATTGGTTAAAATGAATCCATTTGACCATGTTGACCTGTTTCTTTTTTTGGCTCCACTCTATCATAATTATAAACACACAGTGCCTGGAAGTATTCATACCCTTTCAACTCTTACACATTTTGTCATTCTCCAACAACAGACCTCTAATAATTGTATTGTTATTTTATGTAATAAACCAACACAAGTAGTGCCTAACTGTGAGATAAAAAGAAAATGAGACACAGTAATCAAATAAATACTAGATGGTATTTAATAAATAAAATTAAAAAATTGCACATCAGTTTGTTTTCAGTGCCCTTTACACATGTACTTGTAAATTAAATCTGGTACAAACAAGTTTCTTCAGAAGACATAGTAGATAGGGTCCATCCAAAGGTTATAAGACCACATCCCACATCTCTCAATCCACCAACTTAAACAAGCTTATAAAAACACTGGTTCTGTTTTGGAGACTGCCCTAGAGCATTTATGGAGCTCAATGTGGAGAGAAGAAAATTAAATGAAAATCATTATGGACCCCCTCGAGCATCCTCTTCACAACACAATAACTAAGCAACAGAGAATCTTCGGTTTGTGGCCTCCTCATTCGTCATCTTGGTTGTCATCTTGGTTTTGTCTTTTATAATTTTTTGGCACTTTACTTAGTATTTTGCGAATCTTAGTTATTTATTTTATTCTACTCTTCATTAAGATTATTATGTTAGTATTTTTGCTTTTTGCTTGCATAAGATCTATAATCTCACCTGGTTTAGGTGGCTTAATCACCAACCCTGCAGTTAAATGCCATCCAGTTTAATTTCTGCCTTGTCAGATCCTTCCATTGTCTGCAGCCCTACTCTGTTTACACCTGTGCTCCTGTTTGTGTTACTTGTTTTATTTCCTGTTAGATGCTCTCTAGATCCACTCGAGCTGGATTCTCATTTTGCTTATCTTCCTCTGCCTCACTGAATTTTTGCCTGAACCCCTTCAACAAGATGAAAAATTACTCTTAGGGATTACTAAAATAGTATTGAATGAAATTAAATTAAAGGAAATTTAAATTTAAATGTAAATTGAAATGACCTAAAGAGGACAAAACCTTTTGGCCTATATGCAAAACTCAATGTGTGATGAGAAATCAATACAAAACGCATCATCCCCACAAGGAAACGTAGTGGGGGTACCATCATGCTATAAGGACAGGGAGGCTGGTCAAAGTTATTGGCAGAGACCAACCCTAAAAGACTTGAAGCAGTTAACGGTGGCTCTAAAATTATTAAATTATTAAAACGGAGGACCTGAATATATATATACAAGGAAAATAAGTATTTGAACGCCCTGCAACTTTGCAAGTTCTCCCACTTAGATATCATGGAGGGGTCTGAAGTTTTCATCTTAGGTGCATGTCCACTGTAAGAGACATAAGCTACTTTCAAAATTCAAATTCTTATTTGAAGCAGTAAGACACAAATAAATTATTAAAAAATCATACATTGTGATTTATGTATTTTTTTTTACCTAAGATGAAAATTTCAGACCCCTCCATGATTTCTAAGTGGGAGAACTTGCAAAATTGCAGGGCGTTCAAATACTTGTTTTCCTCACTGTATATAAATATATATGTGTGTGTGGCATGCATAGTATATATGCCACACTTTTCATATTTATATTTGTAAAAATATCTTAATGATAATGTATCATTTTCCTCCCACATCACAAGTATGCACTAAATTTTGAAAGTGACAAAAGGTTCAAGGGGTGTGAAAACTTTTGCAAGAGGCTGGATAAATGAGTTGATGTCAGATGTCACCTTAGTTGCTTCACAGAAATTTCTGCAAACGTCTTGATTCGTAATAAGTGAATTAAAGCCAACAGAGAAGTTCAGGCAGTTCAACACCAGTCTGAATTTACGTATAAATCTAATTTATAGTTGTCTTAATGAATTTCTCCTAAAGTCAGAGACAAACAGAAAAAGGAACAAATTAAGAGTTTCCATTCCAGATCCATCAGTCTCAGAAACTGAATCTTTTACTCAGGTTATCCCATTTCAATTAGACTGACTCTGTTGGAAAGGCAATAAAAGGTAACATCTTCTCCCTTTCCTGATTTAATGAATGAAAAGGAAGATTTAGATTTCTTTCTATCTTGGAAAATTGAGCAGGATGGCCGGTTTACCACACTGGCGTACTGAATATAGCCCTTGCTTGTTCGGAAATCAATGCGACCTGTGGATCCTGCTCAAACACACACCCAGAGCGATAAACATAGGCCTGTTTCATGCCGCTTGATGAGCAATCATCAGCTCAGGCCTGTGCTCATTGACACCACAGCATAAGTTTGCTGGTAGACTCTGATCAGAGGTTCTATATGCGTTTCTCTAATAAGCCATGAACTTTACTGGAGTAAAGAGGCCATGGAAGCAAACTGCTTGTATAATTGCCTGTCAGAAGGGAGCCTGTTACTGCTGGAGGAAACACAGCATATCTTTTCCTAATCTACAAAGAACAGGTGCAAAGTCTGCGAGCGTTGTGTCAAACGAAGGGAGGATGTGTGTTGTGTGTATTAAATACATTGAATAATTAATTAATTTTCTCTTTAATGATTGCAGGATAAGACGGATGCAGCTTGGAATAAAAAATGTCTGCGGGTTAAAGTTGCCTGATTGTTGCTTAGTGAAATCCCTTCACGTAGGTTTGCATGCAGCGGGTGGAACATGTGGCACTGCAGCATGTGCCTCAGTAATTGTTCTTTCCTTAAATAGCTGCTGTCATAGTTACTGATGGCCTGTGGGCAGGTTGTTGAAATATGCTGGCACCTGAACGTTTTTAAAAACTTCTGAAGGAGCTGTGAAGTTTGAAGTTCACTACTCACCTGCTTCTCATTTTCGTCCTCCAGCCGTAAACGTTCCTCGACACAGTTACGAGCATGCAGGAAGACCTTCCTCTGAGTGCGCTCGGTAAGAATCCTCACAAAGACCCCCGACAGGTTGACGCTGGTGAAGAGCACCGCGTTGGCCACGAGCTGCACACAAACAAGAGCAGACATGCATATCGAAGCTGCAAACATCTGCATATGTGAGCTTCTGCATGCACTCTCCAGTCCTCAGTAGAACCATATAGGGGGTCTGAGAGCAGGGTTAATGCATTAAAGACCAAAAGCTGTACAGACGAAAGGCAGAAAAGCAAAATGGATTACTAATCAACACCTTATGTATTACTCTGTGTTCCATTCTGATCAAATTAGATTTGCGAGGCTAAATAAACTTACTAACGCAAAGCAAAGTTCAGGATCATACAGATGCATCTAAATAAATCAGAACAACATGCGAAAGTACATTTTTAGTAAATCATTTTAAAACGTATAACTACTAACGGTGACATATTTGATGATTATGGCATTATAGCTAATGAAAACCAAAAATTGATTTTCTTACATAATTTGTGTATTGTGTAAGACCAACAGAAGAAGGTTTTTTTTTATATATAAACGAAAAGGTTTATTATGACCTCCACAATCATGGGAAAGACCGTTGATTTGACAGTTATCCAGCAAACAGTTGATGATACTCGCTAAATGGGGGGTAACCCTAATGAAGCTGGCTGTTCATTGAGGGCGGTTTTCAAGCACCTTACTGAAACATTGAGGAAAAAGAGTATCACAAGCATAAATATAACTGCATCCTTGGTAACACTGTCAGTCATACAGACACATATCAACCATACAAGTTACAACTGTTGCCTTCCTTGTGTTCAGCCAATTCTGAACAGAGACCACGTCAGAATGGTGTTATTTGGGTGAAGCAGAGAAAGACTTGACTGTTGCTCATTGGTCAAAAGGCTTCTTTTCAGATGAAAATAAATGTTGCCTTTCACTTCTAAATAAAGGTCCCAGAATCCAGAGGAAAAAAGGAGAGGCACAGAATTTGAGTTGTTGCAGAGTGAGGTTTCCACATTCTGATGGTTAAGGTAGCCATGCTATCTGCTGGCATTGATCCACTCTGTTTTATCAAGTCCAGAGCTAGCACAGTCATCAACCAGGAAACGTCAGAGCAGGTCATACGTCCTTATGCTGACAAACTTTGAGGGGATACCTGTTTAACTGACCATGGTATCACTTTGCTTGACTGATTAGCCTAAACTGCCAGAGAATCGAAAAAGAAATAAACAATACATTTTTTGAGATTACACAGTTTTATTTGTAAATCATGAAATTTCAGTTTTCATTAGCTGCAAGTTATTGTCATCAAAGTTAACATAAATAACTGCCTGTGGTATGTCACTCTGTATGCAATTCAGTTATAAAACATACCAATTTAACTCTTTGAATTGAAATACTGAAAACAATTACGTTTTCAATGAAATTCGAATTCATTGATATGTACCTGTGATAACAAAAATAACACACACATTTATTTATTTCATTGTACACTTATCTATTTAATGGGACATGATATATTTATGCAATTTAGTCCCTTTTGGCCCTCCATCCACCTCAGGGCTCATATCATGATGATTGTAAAAATCATCTGGATTTTGACCTATTCTAATGTGTAAAAGCAAAAAATGTGCTGTGGTTCTTTGTTAGAGGTGGTAGTTTTTAATCCAACTGAAAATTAAAGAATTACAAGATTAGCCTAAAGCATTTCGCCCTACTGATGGGAGTCCTTAGTTTCATGCATTTAATTAATAGGACTAAATGTCTGATGTTTCAGTATTTGAGATGCTGATCATTGATCAAAGTCAATATAGGGAAACTTGGCCAGTTCAGACCTCTGGAAATTGATTAGCAAGCTTTTATAAAAAATAATAAATGTGGTCAAATGGAGTGCAAAAGAAGCAGTCCTGACGTAGATGGACCCTATCTGAAAGTCATGTCTTTAATAAATAGAACAAAAATCCAACAAAGACCTAACACACAAGCTGCGAAATGCATCATTCTTCTATTGATGATAGGCAACATCTCAAGTTTAATAGATCTTCTGTTTGTTAAAATTGTGATATTTTCAGGAATTTTTATTGATTTGGGTGACGATTTGTAACACAGAGCCTAAAATCCTTTTAATTTGGATTCCTTGCTAACATGTCTGTTACTGACACAATACTGGCTCGTCTCTTGAGTTTAGGACCTTTTCATGCATTAAAGTCCCACAGATCAGTGTTAAGTGGTTTGAGTCTTCCACAAAACAGAAAATGAGTGAAAAAGCAGTCAAATACTCTGAAAGAGGTTTATTAGCGTTGGAAAATTGTTGAACAAGACCACTTTAAAATGGTTATAAGAAAGTTTGGCTGCTTGGAAAATAAATATACAAAACTTAAGGATGTCCTTAAACTTTTGCACAGGACTGTCATTATCCATTATCACATCCTGTATCGCGAGGTGAAAGCTTAAAAAATTAGGCTTTCAACCCAAGGATGAAAACGTACATTTGTGGTTTACCACAGATGTATACGTGCCGGGAACAACCTGTACTATAATGAACACAGATGCATAGAAGGAAAAAATCTGTTCTTTCCCTTTACTATTTTACATCAGGAGTCTAGTTTTTCTTATCAGCCTAGACTCGTGTTTTAATTATCTGCTGGGTTTCTTAACAATTACAAATAAGATTATGCAACCCAAAATAATAGAGGTTAATTGGACATAATTAGTTAGCCTATTTGATGTTAGCAAGATGTTTCAAGTAAAATGTTTAAATCTCTATTGCAACCAACATTTGATTTAATATATTTCTCTTTACATTTTCCTGAGAGCTATTTGTTGTTTGGAAAAACTCAGTAAATAATGATTTCATACATAAATATTTAAGAATGTTTTTTTTTAAAAAGTGTTTTTTAATGCTATAGGATGGTAAAGACATTGTTAGGTTGGTTAAAAGCACATTAATTTAAAATGATTATTTTTGAGCCTTTAAAACTAAACAACCAGAAATGTTTGAGCTTCTCTATTAAAATACAAACTTCTTTAGTCCAGAGTTCAGGGTCTGTTTGGTACCTACTTTATATTGTCCATTGATTGCAGCAAACTGGTGCATAAACAATTTCAAATGTCATTGAATAGTTCGTTTATTTCTGATAATTAATTACAAAGGTGAAACCCATATTATACTGCATATATTCAGTACAACAAGAGTAATACATTTCAGATGTTTGTTTCTGTTATTTGATGATCATGGCTAATAAAAACCAGAAACTGATTTCCAGAAAATGTGATGTTACAAGACTAATATATTCTTAATACAGAAATTATAGCCATCTTGTGGCCTATGCCATTATATGGGAGGGGTACTGACTTTACAAACAGAAAAGTTTGAAAAGTTGAGAGGAAGGAAAAAGTGTAGTAAAACAAGGTGGACAAGAGACAGCTATAACTGCAGCTTTGATGAGACTGTGTACCATAGCCAATTCAAAGGTTTTAGGGAGAATAACAAGGCTTGGACAGTGGTTCAGTCAGTGCTTCAAGAACAACCACAAACAGATATATCCAGAACCCTGGCTACGACTGTCACATTTCTTGTGTTCAACCTCTCCTGAATCAGAGTAAACATCAATCTACCTGAGCTAAGGAGAAAGACGACTGGGCTGTTCGGTGATACAGTCCTCTCCTGAGATTACAGTAATTTTTCCATTTCATTTGTAAATCAAGGTCACAGAGTCTGGAAGAAGAGTGGGGAGGTACAGAATCCAAGGTTTTTGAGGTCCAGCGTAGAGTTTCCACTGTCAGTGGCGATATGGGGAGCCATGTCATAAAGTCCAAAGACAGCCTAGCGGTTTACCAGGAAAATCTGAGCACCTTGTGCTTCCCTTTGGTAATTAGCTTTATGAAGATGCTGATTTCTTTTTCCTGTAGAACCAATTCACAGACGGACAAAAGTACTAATATCTGTTTTAATGACCATGTGCCTGATTGATTCGCAGACTCACTTATAACCAAAACCCCATAGAAAACAGTGAGATATCATAGAGATGAAGATAATAGGCCTCAGACACAACAATCCAGAGGGGCTGGAAACACTGACAAAGCAAACTGGGCAGCCAGAGGCTTGTAACATCCATGTCGCACCGCATTGATGCAAAACTTCATTCAAAATAAGCCCTGACGAAGTATTGCATGTGCAGTACGCAATACTTCGTCAGGGTTCATTTTGCATGATTTCTACAGTACAGTACAAATCTTTTCATCTGTCTAACTTTCTGCTAAACTGAATATTGGGTTTTCAATATTTGTAAGCATAACCATCAAGATTGACAGCAACAAACGCTTGATACACATCACTCTGTGTGTAATAAATCTACATAGTGTAATGCAAGTGTCACTTTCTTGATTAAAATACTAAAATAAGTTTTCAGTGATGTTCTTATCATGGGGATGCAGTAGCTGTATCATCTAAATGTCTTACTAAAGCAAATGGTCTTACAGGACTACATTAATGAGTATCTACGTGTTTTGGATCTCAGAAATCTCAGCAAAAACTCAACAGCTGTGTCTGAATCCTGATTCAGCACCGATAGCGGAACAGCTCCACGTCTGCTTCAGCTGCACAGCGCTTTATTAACCTTTGCTTCTCAGGGGAAAGTTAGATGCGTAAACATGCTGTCTCTTAACTATCAGAGGAAGGCAAAGCAAATGCCTTCCACAGCTGAAAGGCACTTGGAGTGAAGTTTGACAGTGAAACATAGACTTAGAAACTCTATGTTATCCTGCGTACAATACCTTGACATTTTCCCAAATAGTGGGATGTGGGTGGATTTTGGTGCAGGTGCAGCACTCACCGGTCTCCACAGTTTTTGCTTCCTCCCCGTCACGGACGTGGCTATTACAATGAAGTGGGATGCAGCCAGCATCACCCCGAACAGCATGGCGAGCAGCGTCCGCACCGGCAGCAGCACGTAAGCCACCAGGGTGACCAGCATGAGCTGCCACACACCTTGCTCCGGGGCTGCGGCGCTCGCCGTTTCCGGCGTACCGAGCGCCAGCGGGAACGGGCAGCAGAGCAGCGCGAAGGTGAAGCTGAAGAGCAGCGCCAGCTTGGCGATCTGCTGCAGCTGCGTCACCTGCAGGTATTTGACGTTGGTGACGATGAAGAGGGACAGGAACACCACGCAGTGCACCGGGTAGGAGCACTTGGACAAGGTGAGCCGCGGGCTAGACAACAGCTCCACCAGAGACAGCGACGACGCGGCCACGATGAGCACCGCCAAAGCCTTGAGGGTGGCGGTCTGCTCCAGCTTTAGGTTGTAGCTCTGGAAAAGAGCCTCCAGCTCCTGGTTGTTGAACTCGTCCTCGCAGGTGATGGCTCCCAGCGGCGCGCAGGGCGGGCAGCGACCCTTCCTCCGCCGCGTCTTAACTCTGTCGAACGGCATCTCCTCCATGGTCCTGCCATTCATGAAGCTGAGGGGGTAGGGAGGAGGAGGAGGGTTGGCACACGACCCCTCAACTTTTCGGCTGCTTTCCTCCTCTGGAGAATAACGCTGGCACCCTCTCCCGGGTCATGGATGATGGATGTCGGGCTCGGAGTCAGAGGAGGAGAGGGTGGCGATGGCGCACCGTGCGCGCACTATCCACAGGTTGATGGTTGTTGGTGTGCAGCCCGACCAGTATGCTGCGCGCTCTTTCCCTCTCTCTCTCTTTCTCTTGGTGCACGCAGACCACCTGCCTTGCCTCAGATGGGGGTCACCTGCGGTAGAAGTTGACTTAAATCAGGCTTCATTACCAAAATATTTCTCCAAAAGGCACAAAAATCACTTAAAAAGCAAAATTTTCTTGTCCTCGCCTCTTCTTGAGCATTACATTACCGAGCCTCTCTTGTTGCTGTTTGATTTGCTTCAGTGTCGGGTCAGTGATTGGATGAAGACAGCAGCAGCACTGGTGGTTTCCCTTCTCAGTGTCTGCAGTCATAGCTGATGTAGTCCCGACTAAAAATAGACCAGCTACACCGGTGGATGGTCCAATATAGCAACAATTAGGTCTTTCCCGCATCTCTAGCACCCCCTCCCCCCAACACACTCAAACATTTTACTGCAGAGTCAAACCCTCCGAGCACGTAAAGAATTAACGGGAAATAAACCCAGCGGAGGTCGTGCTCAGGGGGAGGTTTGAATGGAAAAAAAAGCGAACGTATGAAAGATGACGTGCATCCTAAATTGTGCTGCACCGTTGATATGGTGGAGGGCATGTTTTGCATATTTGAAATTATGCAAGCCTGCTCTTTCTATTTCACTGTAGTGTGCTCTGTTTATATGTAATGTAAGTTAAATTTGAGTTTTCCCTCTTCAGAAATACGAGGAAATTATGGATAGATAGATAGATAGATAGATAGATAGATAGATAGATAGATAGATAGATAGATAGATAGATAGATAGATAGATAGATAGATAGATAGATAGATAGATAGATAGATAGATAGATAGATAGATAGATAGATAGATAGATAGATAGATAGATAGATAGATAGATAGATAGATAGATAGATAGATAGATAGATAGATAGATAGATAGATAGATAGATAGATAGATAGAAAAAGACAACAAAGATGACCTGTTTAGCTCCATCCACCATTCCATCAACTTCCGCCAGGTTCAATGTCTTTCACAGCATGATGTTGCCACCACAATGTTTCACAGCTGATGGGTTTGTTAGGGATGATGTAAGATGTTACATTTCTTCCACACATTTGATTCACTACTTTATGTTGGTCTTATCTGATACAATTCCAATTAAATACACTGCAGGTTGTGGTTTGAACATGGCAAAATGTAAAAAACATGAAGGGGTATGAAGGTTTTTTCCCAAGGCACTTTATTTAACGTGCTTTCTGTTGCAATGACACATTCAGGTTGAATCTTAAGAGTATTCGTGATACAATCTGTGCAAATAGTGCTGAAGCTCTATAATTTTGGTGGATTTCAGAACATTATTTGTTTCAATGTCTGCAAATGCATGCCTTTAGTTTCAAACAGGATTAATATATTTTCATACATAAGGGAGGAAAGTTCATTTTGTGCATTCATCCTACAACATTTTTAATATTCGCATCACAGAACAATGGAGTAGGTTTTGTTAACATAGCCATTCCATAACACTTTATCCAAAAACACTTGAAAAACAATGGCAACACTGACCAAAGTGCTGGTAAAAAAAAACAAAAAACAATTGTAAAAGACAAACACAGGTCAAAGAACAAGCAGGTTACAACCAATGTTTCGGAAGTTAAGGGCCAATGAGTAAAAGTGTGTTTTTTTAACAAAATTTATGAAAAGTAAATTAAGGTGCTGGCATAATATTACACAGTTTTTAAGATGGAGCAGCAAAAACTTTCATTTCATTGCATCTTTGGAACAAATGAACACATTTGAGTTTGTAGACCAAAGGAATTTAAATCTGAGTTCAGAAACAACATGGTCTGGGGAAGGAAGTCGAAATTTGAGAAATAAGTTTGTATTTCCTTGTACCAGTTAAATCTGAGCTGCATTTTGCACCTGTTGTGAATGATAAAAGCCTGATTTAATTACAAAAGCAATACCTTTTAAACAAGAAATACACAAAGTTACTAAAACGTGAATTACTATCTTCAGGTTTTAGACACCACAGGCTTTATTTTTTGACAATTGGAAAAGTTGTATTTTACCACTGCGTTTTCTCAACTGACGAGTTTAAGGGTATGATCCATTTTCTCACCTAAATGTGTGATAATGGTTTTCTCATTCATGTCTGAATAAATCAATGAGTTGCCTCATCATTGCTTCAAGTCAGTCACTGCAAAGTACTCTGGGACTGTTGTAATGTAACATCTCTTCATGCACACGCTTAATTACTACATGCACAGTATCCAATATGTTTCCCCTAACCTTTAATCATTATGAAGCAGACTTAAAAATCAACAGATCATAGACAATTTGGCATTTGACTGAATGGTACTATATACATTTAGTCACACTACTACCCATTTTAAACACATTTGAAATATAAAAAAATGTCTAAATAAAAAAATACATGTTCACATTTTATCAAAAACATACATTATTTCAGATAAATGTTCATCTGATTGCTGAAAAACAAGTTTTTTTAAGAATTGAAAAGCACTTAATTAATGCAGAAACTCAAATTAAACTGTGAGCAAAATAAATTAAAAAAAATCAAATAATTGAGATGTTCTGTTGTTGAGATGGAAATGAGGTTACAGAATGTGTTTCAGACCTCCAGTGATCATCACGAATGATTAACCAATGAAGTCACATGCAATAAATAAACCAAAGTGCTGAACATTTTTGATTGTATATTTAGATTCCAAGGTATGGAGTTGCTCTGTGATGCTTTTTGCTTTAATTTTATATGCATGTCTGGAAAAGCTACCTGGTGAAGCCAGGACACTTTTGGCAACAGAATCTGGATTTTGAATCTGGATTATATATATATATATATATATATATATATATATATATATATATATATATATATATATATATATATATATATATATATATATACAGGGGTTGGACAATGAAACTGAAACACCTGGTTTTAGACCACAATAATTTATTAGAATGGTGTAGGGCCTCCTTTTGTGGCCAATACAGCGTCAATTAGTCTTGGGAATGACATATACAAGTCCTGCACAGTGGTCAGAGGGATTTTAAGCCATTCTTCTTGCAGGATAGTGGCCAGGTCACTACGTGATACTGGTGGAGGAAAAAGTTTCCTGACTCGCTCCTCCAAAACACCCCAAAGTGGCTCAATAATATTTAGATCTGGTGGCTGTGCAGGCCATGGGAGATGTTCAACTTCACTTTCATGTTCATCAAACCAATCTTTCACCAGTCTTGCTGTGTGTATTGGTGCATTGTCATCCTGATACACGGCAACGCCAAAATATGGCCAGAGATTCTTTTTATAAGCCGCTACTGCATTGGTGTGAGATTATCAGGGTTCTACAATGCCGCTTTGGGTTGTTTTCAGATCACTGTTTCCCTGCATCCCCTTCAAAGCACCTTACCTGTGAAGGTGACTAAAATTTGTTTTAGATTGGCTCAATTTCTGTCTCTACAAAAGTGACAGATATTTTTTGGAGCACCCCTCCCTTCAAAATGCCTGACAATCCCCACATTGCCATGGCAACAGAGGCAGTAAGCTGTGGCTGATGCGCTGCTGAGGTGTTTCCCAATCTGACAGCCCAGCTCTTAGTCTCTGCTGGTGCCTGTCTCTCTCCTCTCTCCCTCTCTCATGTCTGTCTCAATTCCCTTCAGGTGTATTTCTATTTTTTTTTTTTTTTTTTTTTAAGAGATGATGAGTGTTTGTTTCTGTCTTTGGTGCCGCAGTGACATGGGCGCCCTGCCCGGCCATGTCGCCTCATTGTGCTCACTGACATTTTCTCCAAATTGAGGCTCTGATATGAAGGAAGGCAAAGTGAAGATGACACTTCGGAGGTGACCAGGCCACACAAACTTTCACACCTTCACTGGCAGGCAGCAGGAGGGGAGTGGAGAAGCAAATCCATAAGTTCATGCAATAAGCTTTGAGCTTGTCTTGCCCACTCACTCGTAGTCCACAATAAATGATTTTATGTTGGGGTTTTTTTTTTTTTTCTCGACAATACACAGTACATTAAAAACTCATAAAGTGACAGACATTGTCCACTACACCAGCCTACCAAGCATGCTAACATTAGGAAAATTAACTAAAACATTATTTAAAACCATCGTTCTCTATTCACTAATAAACATGCCAAAGATGTAACTCATAGATTGAACTCATAAATCATACAGCACAAAAAGCAAGTTCCATTATATATCATGCTGACACCAGATTATGATGCCAAGAATATGCATTGCCAGGACCTTTGAACTTGACCATTCTTTCAACAGGGTGAGGTTCCATGTGGATGCCTGTACCTGGTAAAGTTAAGCATTTCTTTGAGCTTCCGCCACATGCTCTGAGTGAGGGATTGCTGCAAAGATAAATTGTTTCTTTAAAGTCATAAAAAACATTCTACCAACTGCCATAAGAAACTAAATGTAACTGTATTTTTGTTATAACTAGGCAATATTTATATAATACAAGTATATGTATTTGAATTAGAATCTGTCAATAATGATTTGACTGTATATTTCTGTGTATATTTTTGTATAAATTGGTTTGTCCTGTCAAGTACCCCGCTTGTGTGTTTTTTTTATTTTGTACTTTAATCCAAAATTGGTAAAACCAAACAAAATAACTGAAAACTTCAAACACTGCTGATAAAACTTTAAAAATGTGTTGACAGAAACCAGCTGTCTCTAGTCAGTTACCTAGTGAGTGCACCTGTGATTAATCAGCGGAGTTTTCACAGTCAGGTGATTTCCTGGTCGTGGACCCTGTAACGTGCAGTTTGTGTGCAATGTGAGCCAGTTGGCAGCGAGATAAATGATAACTGGTCTTCAGTGCATTCATGAACAGAAGCTCTGTTGCTAAGGATGCTACTGCTACTACTGAAGCTGCACTGTTGTTTGCATTCATGAATAAACCAGCTTCCTGCCATTCATGCAAACACAATTAGCTCCATGCTTCACCTGTGAGAAACTGAAACAGAAGCTACCTCTCATATGCATGAATGCTAATACAGTCGCTGAAAAACCTCATTAACTCTATTATGCTTCTAATTGTTCTGAAACACTAAACACATTTATTCTCTGTATATATGGAGAAAAATACACTTTAGATAAAATCAAAATATAAAGAGTTTTTTTTATAATCGAATATAATTAAAATATGTCTTGCAGAATTTTATTTTATCTCTTTAAAGGATCACTTCTGGAGGCAAATTGTATTTTTAGTCTGTAGCGAATGAAGGGAAATGAAAAGAAACATGGAAAGAAAATGCATTCAGCAGAGTTAAAGTACCGGTAGGTCTTTTGTGTGTTTGGGTGGGGGTGGGGGTGGGGGGGTGGGGGTTATTGAGAGATATCTTAATTCTGTATGTTGGCGCCTTAGCTAGAGATGTCGGAGGAAAGCTGCGAACATTTCCAATGCTCCTATCATTTAAATACACACACATCTACTTGTGTGCACGTAAACACATTCATGCACACTTGAACACTTTCAGAAGCCTTTCATATGGCACCAGTTGAGTTTTTGAAAGTAAAAAAAAAAACTTGTTGGCTTGTCTGGAGGCTATGTTTTTATTTTTTATTTTGGAATCTTCCTCTGAGTGCTTATGAGAGAAGTTCTACATGATGAAAATCTGAATGTCATCCTGGATTGATATAATTACAAGTGATTTAACTTTTTTTTATAATATCTATTTACCAAGGCACACAAAAAACAGAAAACTGTTCCTGTCCAAGCAAAATTAAATGAAAGTGTTTTAACTCTAGTGACACTGTCAAGTCACAATGACCAAAAATACCAAACTACAAGGTAGAGAATGACAATATTATCTCCCAGTGGAGCAACTGTCGTAGATTTAATGACTTTCTATTATCCTGTTGCTTTAGGAGTCTGCAAAGTCACTGTGGACTGCAAAGAAGGATTAGGTTTTTCTCTCAAGGGGCAGGTAAATGGATTTTGCTTTCACTCCTCTTCACAGTGAAGTCTGTGAAAAGCACAAATGTCTCAATCACATCACACGGCACATGTATAATGACTTTATATACCACCACACTCGAGCTGAAGACAACCTCCCGGATGAGACTATCCTGATAGAAGATAAAGTTTACAAAAACATGTAGATGCTGAAGTACAACAGATTACAAGTGTTCTTGGGGTGTATATTAATGCAAATATATCAACAAATATGATGTTTAGTCTGACCATTTACTAAAAGACTGTCTTGAGAGTGGGAAGTTGTGTTTTTTTAGACCTGTCATTTTGAATGGACACTTCTGAAGAAATGTATTTATCCCCTAAAAGATTGCATCTAGTTCTGCTGCTTTGTCATATTTAAATGTCTCAGATCATCAAACAAAGTTCATTTATTTACCATCAAACAAAATAACATATACATTTTACACATTTTAATAACATACAAAGATATCAAGTATAAATTCAAAATACAATTTTTAAATTACATTTACCATAAATGTTTCACAAAGTTAATGGTTTGTTTTATTAAACCATTACTTTAATGATAAAACTATCCAAAACAACGTATGCCTTATGCCTGAACCATATACTACTTCTAACATATACTGTATATATGTATAATTAATATTATAATTAATATTATATGTCATAAAGTTTAACCAAATCAGTTTTGTTTTGATGGCAGGGGCGTGAGCTTTTAGTTATTGCTTTTGTGATAAAAAAAAGTTGAAGTTGGCATAGTTAAGTTTAAGCAGGCTTACATTACAGATACGGGTCCTCACAAAGACAGCAAAAACAGCTTTCATGTTCTTCTTCTCCACTGCCTACAAGTGCACACGCACACAGACACTCAACAGTCAGCCAGCTCACCTTAAGGGAAATGTTGAAGCTCTTTCAGAATTGATCCACGAGTGTTGGTGTTTCAGTCTTCTTTTTGCGTTTCCTTTCTGATCATTTCTGGGTTAACTATTGCCATTTAGGATTTGCCGTATTCAGTTCATTACTTTGTGTTTGGCTTCTAACTTATGTCTTTTGTTCTTTCCACTATGAGCTTTTGGTTTATTCTCTTATGTTAGTTTCAGGCTTTATCCTGTTTGGTTTCTGGATCATTTTGTCTCTTAGTTCGGCTTCCTTCCTGTTAATTAGTCTTCCTCCCTCAGTTTCCCTGCTGTTCTACCACAGCTGATCCACATACCCTGATTAGCTCAACTGGTTTCTTTTTAATTTTCCATCCCTGTCTCATAATATTAGCTCCTGGTTTTACATAATTTTTATTCTTCTGTTATAATCATGCCAGTTTCATCATTAGAACTCTTCATTTTAATCTCTCTCCTTCTGGGTCAATCTGCATTTGGGTCAAACGAAAACCAAACATGACACTTGAAGCATTATATATCCAAATGTTTCCCCGGGAAAAACACAGGATAAATCTTTATTCACACCCGAACAGTGTCCCATTAAATTACTTCAGGATAAGCTGTGTTCGCCTTCAGCTTATCTTAAAGTGATTCTATTTGTTTTTCACTTCAAACAACAGAGTTGTTTAGTTTAAAGTTCTCAAACATTGAGGCACAACAGTGCCCAAAATTAATTAATAGCTTTATCATCTGGTTGCTAAGGCACCTAGAGGTACAAAGTTAAAACAATAGTGGCTGTGATCTAGAGAAAATAGACATTGGTAAACGTTTTGAAAACATGTATTTATTTTCCACCAAAAAGGTGTTTTCTTGGAATTGGGAATGAATAAATACTGCTAAACTGTTAAACTCTAAAAAGGCCGCCCCCCTTTGAGTTCTTAACACTTTTGGATATAAAATGGGACACTGAAGTTAGCATCTCATTCAAATGTTCTAACTTGGTAGTTAGATGACCAAAACATCCCTTTACCAGCCATTAAATCAGACTCCATAATTTTTATCCCAACTTCAGCTTGTGAACCCACTTGCTAATGTTATTAAGCAAAAAAGTAACAAGAGACAAATGTTAGTACAGTTCACTTTTGTGGTGTCTGAAACACTAATATAGATTCTTTTACGATTAGTTTTTAATTCTTCCAAAAAAATTCAATGTCAGTCAGTCAGTCATTTTCTACCGCTTATTCCATAGTGGGTCGCGGGGGAGCTGGTGCCCATCTCCAGCAGTCTATGGGCGAGAGGCGGGGTACACCCTGGACAGGTCGCCAGTCCATCGCAGGGAAAAATTAAATGTAAATCTATCAATACAGATAGTCCAAGTCTTGATTAAAGGGGTAATAAACATCGCACTCTTAGCCATGTTAAATCTTCTTAATTGTTCTGTGAAAGGGTCCAATAGTGTTCTTTTTGTCAGGTTAAGGCGTAGAAGGTGGTCAGTCATTGTAGGAGCTGGACCACAAGATCAAGAGACCAGTGAGAGGTAGTTTGGAGTCGATTTTCAACCTGACACATAGATATACAGCATTTAGTTGGTTATGCAGTGAAACAGTTTCAGTTAAAAAAAAGGAGAGCCACAAATTAAATTACAAATATTCATTATTAACAGGAGATTCCCACACCTTGCCTTAAACACTGGCTGTTATACAGGGGTTGGTCAATGAAACTGAAACACCTGTCATTTTAGTGTGGGAGGTTTTATGGCTAAATTGGACCAGCCTGGTAGCCAGTCTTCATTGATTGCACATTGCACCAGTAAGAGCAGAGTGTGAAGGTTCAATTAGCAGGGTAAGAGCACAGTTTTGCTCAAAATATTGAAATGCACACAACATTATGGGTGACATACCAGAGTTCAAAAGAGGACAAATTGTTGGTGCACGTCTTGCTGGCGCATCTGTGACCAAGACAGCAAGTCTTTGTGATGTATCAAGAGCCACAGTATCCAGGGTAATGTCAGCATACCACCAAGAAGGACGAACCACATCCAACAGGATTAACTGTGGACGCAGGAGGAAGCTGTCTGAAAGGGATGTTCGGGTGCTAACCCGGATTGTATCCAAAAAACATAAAACCACGGCTGCCCAAATCACGGCAAAATTAAATGTGCACCTCAACTCTCCTGTTTCCACCAGAACTGTCCGTCGGGAGCTCCACAGGGTCAATATACACGGCCGAGCTGCTATAGCCAAACCTTTGGTCACTCATGCCAATGCCAAACATCGGTTTCAATGGTGCAAGGAGTGCAAATATTGGGCTGTGGACAATGTGAAACGTGTATTGTTCTCTGATGAGTCCACCTTTACTGTTTTCCCCACATCCGGGAGAGTTACGGTGTGGAGAAGCCCCAAAGAAGCGTACCACCCAGACTGTTGCATGCCCAGAGTGAAGCATGGGGGTAATTCAGTGATGGTTTGGGCTGCCATATCATGGCATTCCCATGGCCCAATACTTGTGCTAGATGGGCGCGTCACTGCCAAGGACTACCGAACCATTCTTGAGGACCATGTGCATCCAATGGTTCAAACATCGTATCCTGAAGGCGTTGCCATGTATCAGGATGACAATGCACCAATACACACAGCAAGACTGGTGAAAGATTGGTTTGATGAACATGAAAGTGAAGTTGAACATCTCCCATGGCCTACACAGCCACCAGATCTAAGTATTATTGAGCCACTTTGGGGTGTTTTGGAGGAGCGAGTCAGGAAACGTTTTCCTCCACCAGTATCACGTAGTGACCTGGCCACTATCCTGCAAGAAGAATGGCTTAAAATCCCTCTGACCACTGTGCAGGACTTGTATATGTCATTCCCAAGACGAATTGACGCTGTATTGGCCACAAAAGGAGGCCCTACACCATACTAATAAATTATTGTGGTCTAAAACCAGGTGTTTCAGTTTCATTGTCCAACCCCTGTACTTGACTGTCTGTAGCTTCATTCATTAATATTAAAGAGGTGTTGTGAATTATTGATCTCAATCAATGGCTGCAGATCAGAGCGTGAAGTAGAGGAGCTACTGTGTGGGCGTACATGAACGGCTGAGCTAAATTATGTTGCTCCAGATAAACTGCCACTGTACAGTGGTAGATAATCAAATAACTATGTTTAAAAGGAAATAAAGCAGATATTTTTAGGCTTACAAATGTTAAATTCTATATACACTGCTCAAAAAAATAAAGGGAACACTCAAATAACACATCCTAGTTCTGAATGAATGAAATATTCTCATTGAATGCTTTGTTCTGTACAAAGTTGAATGTGCTGACAACAAAATCACATAAAAATCATCAATGGAAATCAAATTTATTAACCAATGGATGCCTGTATTTGGAGTCACACACAAAATTAAAGTGGAAAAACACACTACAGGCTGATCCAACTTTGATGTAATGTCCTTAAAACAAGTCAAAATGAGGCCCAATATTGTGTGTGGCCTCCACGTGCCTGTATGCCAATCCTGGTGTTCTCTGGCAAATCCTAAGCATCCTGCACAGTGTTGGGCTGTGAGCACAACCCCCATTTGTGGACGTCGGACTCTCATACCATCCTCATGGAGTTGGTTTCTAACCGTTTGTGCAGACGCATGCACATTTGTGGCCTGCTGGAGGTCATTTTGAAGGGCTCTGGCAGTGCTCCTCCTGTTCCTCCTTGCACAAAGGCGGAGGTAGCGGTCCTGCTGCTGGGTTGTTGCCCTCCTACGGCCTCCTCCACGTCTCCTGGTGTACTGGCCTGTCTCCTGGTAGCGCCTCCAGGCTCTGGATACTACGCTGACAGACAGCAAACCTTCTTGCCACAGCTCGCATTGATGTGCCATCCTGGATGAGCTGCACTACCTGAGCCACTTGTGTGGGTTGTAGAGTCCGTCTCATGCTACCACGAGTGTGAAAGCACCACCAACATTCAAAAGTGACCAAAACATCAGCCAGAAAGCATAGGTACTGAGAAGTGGTCTGTGGTCCCCACCTGCAGTACCACTCCTTTATTGAGTGTGTCTTGCTAATTGCCAAAGATTTCCTCCTGTTGTCTATTCCATTTGCACAACAGCTGTGAAATTGATTGTCAATCAGTGTTGTTTCCTAAGTGGACAGTTTCATTTCACAGAAGTTTGATTTACTTGGAGTTATATTGTGTTGTTTAAGTGTTCCCTTTATTTTTTTGAGCAGTGTATTTGCATCACTCACTTGGCACATAAGCTTTTAAATTACACAGAAAACTGAAAACTTTCCCATAATGTCAGATGTATTTCTATAAATGATTTGAGGATTCTCGTTCTCATACTGATCGTCTCCCGCTTTATGCTGAACCAAGTACCGGGGCAGCAGACTTAGTAGTGAAGCTCAAATTTCCCTCCTCCCAAACGCCTCCTCCAGCCCCTCCATGGGGAGCCCAAAGCGTTCCTGGCCAGCTGAGACATAGTCCCTCCAGCGTGTCCTGGGCCATCGCCTAGGCCTCCTCCTGGTGGGACGTGCCTGGAACACCTCCTAGGAGAGGCGTCCAGCCTGAGTCAGCTCAACTGAGCAGTGGCTCTACTCCAAGCTCCTCCCGGGTGGCCGGGCTCCTCACCTTATCTCTAAGGGAGTGCCCGGCCACCCTGCAGAGGAAGTCTATTTCAGCCACTTGTACCTGGGATCTCGTTCTTTCGGACATGACCCAAAGTTCATGTCCATAGGTGAGGGTTGGAACGTAGACCGAAATGTAAATTGAGAGCTTTGCTTTTTGGCTCACTTTTCTCTTTCGCTCACCACAACAGACTGGCACAGCGTCCTCATTACTGTGTCAGCTGCACTAATCCATCTGTAATCTCCCACTCCATTCTCCCCTCACTTTTGAACAAGACCCTGACGTAACTTAAACTCATCTATTTGAGGCAGGAACTCCCCTCCTACCTGAAGAGGACAAGCCACCCTTTTCCGGTCGAGAACCATGGCCTCGGACTTGGAGCAGCTGACCCTCATCCCTGCTACTTCACACTCGGCTGCCAACCGCCCCAGGGCGGCAGCAGGACCACAACATCTGCAAAAAGAAAGACGAAATCCACTCGTCCCCAAACCAGACCCTCTCCCGTCCTTGGCTGCGCCTAGAAATCCTGTCCATGAAATCTATGACAGGATTTCTTGGTGCAGAAGTCATAATTTTCATGGACAGGATTATTTGAGGATTAACAGTCAATATTAGGAAAAAAAGAGTAAAATTTCACTTTTACTTAAAGCAAAAGTAATCTTAAAGTAATTTTAGTCAAACAATTAGAAAGTTCTGAAAGTAACCTTTAATTTGGGGGGTATGTCACCAGTGAATTCTACAAAGTAACAAGGTTATACGTCACCTCATAATATCTGTCCTAATCTAAAAATCTAAAATCTAGAATTTCCCTTTGACTGAAATTACGTAACTTGTAATCCAATTCAATGAATTCCAATTTCAGAAAAATTCTTTCAATTTTCTCAATTAGAACCAGATTACAGTAACGAGGTTCTCTGCAGAAAATTAAGACAGGAACAGGAACATGTTAGTGGTGTGGAACTGAGATAGCCGGCACCAAAGAAGCAGGATCATTTGTAAATGTGGCAACAGACTTTGCACTAAAGAGCTCTGAAATGCTTTGAGTTATAATGGATAGAACAACATTGATTTTAAAAGCACTGCAAGAAATATGAAAACAGAATGTACCATGTGGTACACAGACTGACCAGGGGACTAGAGACAGTGTCTGTTTAACACCTTTGATAACTAAACCTCTCTAAAGGAAGTCAATGAAGATTAGTGGCATTTCTTTTACAGTGGCCACAATTTCCCCTGTGACTATTGGAACAAGAAACCAACTTGTCAAAACACTTGTTAACCATGGTGGAGAATCTTAATGGTAAAAAAGCAGATTACACTGGACTGGAGATGATGCTGATTGTTTGGATGAGAGAAAGGGAATATGTTTCAGGTACTGACATGTTCTACTAAATAAATAAACTGAGATAAGTGCTTTAAGCTTCACTAATAAGTATCATAGTTTCCATATTCTTTACTCCATTTGAAGATTTATTTTTTAATACTAGATGCTGAGTTTTGGGGGTTTTTTCACCTCGCATATACACAGGCACCCAGAGAAACGCTCACAGGTAGAGCAGCTGTGAACACCACATCTGATTATGTTATTGACACTGGGCAGGGAGCTCAAGTGGAAACATGCCTAAGCCGCGAGGGAAAATACACAGAGGACAAGACTGCACCATCACATTAATGACATTACTAGTTTACATCACTGCTGCTTTACTGCACGTTGCAAATAAAACTGTTTTGCAATGTGGATCATCCCAATCCATTAATCAGTTTCTTTATGTATTAGAATTGTTAATTCTGCTCACTGCTTTGCTTTGCCAGCCTTGGTTATGTCTGAGTGCCTCCAAAACCCCAGGGTCTGTGCTACAACTAATGACTAGCATTTACATAATGAGCTAAATGTTAGCTGCTGCCTCAAAGTGCTGCTCCTCAGCTGAAGGGGGCAAGCTGACCTCCACAGGAGGAAAAAAACTCACTCTGGACGAAGAAAATACATACTGAACAATATAATGTTCAGTTTTAAGCTGGTGTATTTCCTGAGGGCTATTCCATTTTTGCTTTAATTTTTGATGGGATATTTAATACTGATTTAACAGGACTATGAATGAATCTCAATAAGATCAAACATGCAAACTGTGATATTTTGTACCAGAGAAGAGGTATTTTTATTTTACTCTGAGGACAAAGACAATGTTATTGTCATATTCTAAATATGGCTTTGAATTAAAACCAACTAAAACAGCATAGAGTGGCCAAAGGCATACCATGAATTTGTGTTTTGTACATTACTGATTTGCATTAACTTGAATATGCAAATGCATTTGCTCATAATCGTACTCGTCGTCTTCCGCTTTATCCGGGACCGGGTCGCAGGGGTAGCAGGAGGCATCCGGTACAGATGCCCGAGCCACCTCAATTGGCTCCTCTCGATATGAAGGAGCAACGGCTCTACTCCAAGCTCTTCCCGGATGGCCGAGCTCCTCACCCTATCTCTAAGGAAGTGTCCGGCCACCCCACAGAGGAAGCTCATTTCAGCCGCTTGTATCCGGAATCTCGTTCTTTCGGTCATGACCCAAAGTTCATGGCCATAGGTGAGGGTAGGAATGTAGAAGGACCATTAAATCGAGAGCTTCGCTTTTTGGCTCAGCTCTCTCTTCATCACAACGGACCGGCACAGTACCCCCATTAGTGCGGCAACCGCACCGATCCATCTGTCAATATCCCGCTCCATTCTTCCCTCACTCATGAACTAGACCCCGATACTTAAACTCCTCCACTTGAGGCAGGAACTCCCCTCCAACCTGAAGAGGACAAGCCACCCTTTTCCGGTCAAGAACCATGGCCTCGGACTTGGAGGAGCTGATCTTCATCCCAGCCGCTTCACACTCGGCTGCGAACCGCCCCAGTGCATGCTGTAGGTCTCGGCTAGAGGGGGCCAGCAGGACCACGTCATCAGCAAAAAGAAGAGACAAAATCCTGTGGTCCCCCAAGCCCTTAACTGCGTCTAGAAATCCTGTCCACAAAAGTTATAAACAGGACCGGTGACAAAGGGCAGCCCTGCCGGAGTCCAGCATGCACTGGGAACAGGTCCGACTTAGTGCCGGCAATGCGGACCAAACTCCTGCTCCGTTTGTACAGAGACCAGATGGCCCCTAATAAAGGGCCCCCGATTCCATACTCCTGGAGCACCCCCCACAGGGCATCACGAGGGTCACAGTTGAATGCTTTCTCCAGGTCCACAAAACACATGTGGATCGGTTGGGTAAACTTCCATGAACCCTCGAGTACCCTGTAGAGGGTATAGAGCTGGTCCAGTGTTCCACGGCCGGGACGAAAACCACACTGCTCCTCCTGAAGCCGAGGTTCGACTATCGGCCAGACTCTCCTCTCCAATACCCTGCCGTAGGCCTTACCAGGGAGGCTGAGGAGTGTGATCCCCCTGTAGTTGGAACACACCCTCTGGTCACCCTTCTCATAAAGGGGGACCACCACCCCAGTCTCCCAGTCCAGAGGCACTGTCCCCGACCACCATACAATGTTGAAGAGGCGTGTCAACCATGACAGCCCCACAACACCCAGAGACTTGAGGTACTCAGGGCGGATCTCATCCACCCCTGAAGCCCTGCCACCGCGGAGCTTTTTAACCACCTCAGTGATTTCAGCCTGGGTGATGAAAGAGTCTAACCTCGAGTCCCCAGCCTCTGTTTCCACCAGGGAATGCGTGATGGCAGGATTGAGGAGATCCTCAAAGTACTCCTGCCACCACCCGATAATGTCCCTATCTGGCCCTTGGCCAGGGATGTATTCAACTCCCACATCCGGGAGAGCTTTGACCAGATTCCGGGAGATGTTGGAGACATAGAGTCCAAGTGGACCATGTTCTCCGTATCTATTGTCGATGCTGCTGCCCGTAGCTGCGGCCGTAAGGTCTGCCGTGCCTGTCGTGGCGGCAAGCCCCAAACCCGGTGGTGGACCCCCGCAGTAAGGGATGCTGTCAAGCTGAAGAAGGAGTCCTATCGGCTGTGGTTGGCTTGTGGGACTCCTGAGGCGGCTGACGGATACAGTGAGGCCGAGCGTGCCGCGGCCCGGGTTGTGGCAGACGCACAACTCGGGCCTGGTAGGAGTTCGGTGCTTCTAAACCTATCAGTGACTATTTTAGAAAACTTCAGCACTGCGTCAGATCCAATCAAGCTACCTAAAATGCATGGCATACTCTAATTCTGTCAAACCATTTGTTTAAAGAAAACATCTTTACATTAATTTCAGGAAAAGCTGCTAAGGTAAGTTAATTAAGCAATAAGCTTGCAACAAGTACTCTCTAGGTAGCAGTATAATGTTGCTGACACATGTTTCAAAAACAGCAAAACTTAAAAAGGTGAGTGGCACCAATCTGGTATGCAAGCTATGAATGACTAAGGATTTTATTTCAAGTGAAAACAGTCCAACTTTCCCTGGAACTTACAGGTTACTTTTATTTAACTCACAGACTACATTTCAGAATACAAATAATTATTCTGAAAAGTGCAGGTCATTTCCAGACCTTCAGAGGATTTTGACGTTACTGCTTCAGGAAATTATTGGTCACACTGGAACTTACAGGTTACTTATAAGAAGCTCAATTATATTATGAAACTTTCTGGAACTACAGGGAACATCCTGAACTGTAAGTGTTAATTTATAGAGCTACTATGTTACTTACCCAGAACCTTACACATTACTTTCCCTGGAACATACAGGTTATTTTTGAGAGTAGCATACAAGTAACATTTCTGTAAATTACAGGTTACTTTTCAGAAATGCAGTAACTTGCTATTTTCTAGAACCTTTTGGAGTTTACATGTGTATTTAATCTTAAAATACACTTTGGTCATTTTAAATTTAAGTAAAGCAACTTGCTATTTCCAGAAAGTTCTGGCACATGTAAGTTCTAGACCTGTAGGCAATGGCAACCTGTAAAATCAGTAAAAATTACTTACTTAGCAGCAACTGGCTACTTTCAAAAATATTTTGATACTATTATGGTTATTTTCAGGGACTTTTATGGATCTTTTAGATGGCCTTCCCGAACTTTCAGGTACTAAAATGTTTATTCCCTGTAATTTAAAAGGTACTTTCTGGAGCTTTTTGAAATTTACAATACACCTTTAGGGAACATACATGTTACATTCCAGATTACTTACTGGAAGTCACAAGTTACTTTCCCTGGAATTTTACGGGTGACTTTCTGGAACTTTCCAGAGTCCAAGAGTTATTTTCATGTAACTTAGGGTTACTTTTAGAAAACTTTCAGTTGACCTTGTACAATCTAGAACTGTGTAGAACTCAAGTTACATTCCCCGAAAATATAAAGGGTACTTTTGTGAACTTTAAAGATCTTATGGGTTATTTTGGGGGGAATTGCTTTTATAAAACTCTGATGATTTTTCAGAACTTGAAGGTTATTTTCACTGGAATGTAAAAGCTTACTTTCTGAAGTTTCTGGAATTTACAAGTCACTTTTACAGAACTTAGAAAACTATCCAGGGAGAATAGAGTAAAAGCTTCAGAGAAAGCTCTTCAATTTATGAGAAAGCAATGTTAACTTCCAAGGAAAGTAACCCACAAGTACGAGAGAAGGTTGCACAGTTTCCATAAAACCCATGAAATCTGAAAAAGTTAACTGTAAGCTTTCAATTTTGTGTTTTCGTATGTTGTGCTCAGCTAAGCTAATTACCTGCTATCTTCTTTATTTTAACTTTTTACCGGAGCAAGTAAAAAATCTAAATCGTCGGACCCCAACAATGTTCCTTTCCAATAATCCAATTTTAGGTTTATCCATGCCACCAACACACCTGACTCAATATGTTTATCTACCCCCCTCAGTGTGTCATAGTGTTCTTTAGAGGCCTTTTATGAGGCAGTTTTTTTACCGAGATGAGCTCAAACTGGATTTATCTGAAACATTCAGAACATCAGCCCCTGTGAAACAAAGTTGGGGACTTTACTTAGTGGTCTAAGTTTTTGCTCTTGAAACTATAGTTGTCTGTGAAAGATTTGCGGGTTGTCAGTGGTCATCATCAACTCTTTAGTCATATTTGAAAAAAAAAAAAATCTGCATCGCACTAAACCTGTTTTTCCAAAATTTATACATTCTCTATACCACTTTTCCCATGCAAACCTGTTTGTATTATAATCTTCTGATAGTCTTCTGATACAGCTTGCCTGACTTCTTGGAATACTCATTCGGATAGGCTTGTCACTTCACATCTTTCTTGTCTTTGTCTTTCTTCCACTTTCTTTCACTTCCACTTACCTCTATCCGTTCACCTCATCCTTCTCCATGTATTCACCATATTTGTCGTTCTTTACCTTGAGAAGGCCAGCATCTGAAGATATCTTTGTTTTTATTCTTTTGCAGAAAAAACAAATGATAAGTAGGAGTGGGGGGAGGTGGGGGAAAGGGAGGGGTTGGGGTCTAAATCTAGAGACTGAGGGGGTTCTAAATGTAAACAGTGGAAGGCAGAGCAGCTTAAGAACACTATAAATAGCACGATGGAGCATGAGAGGAAGCAAGCAAGCGAGAGAGAGAGAGATGGAGAGCAAAAGCTCTGCTTACGGAATAGAAATTGCTCCGACAGTCGGGGATTAGTGCTTCCCCGGAGGATTTTCACTCCGAAAACCCAATCTGGGACGACTGGGAAGAGCACCAGCCTCAGTCATCTTATTTAGTTAAACCCTGCCGAGCACAGAGAAATAGCATATATCTAAATACGATTGCATGCAAAAACATTCAGCAGATATAATCACACGCACCATGGCAGAAGTTACGTAAATATAAATGAAAAAGACAACACAAACACACCACTGAGAGCCTGATTAACAGCATATTACTCAGCACCAATCAGAGAGATGCCTGCTGTGTGGTGAATCTCAAAACATGGCTAGAAATGTGCAAATCTTCACTCTTCCTGTTGTTGATGCTGTTTTATACAGCAGAGATAAGGGGACAACATTGCACTGCCAGTGGTGTCAACTCCAATCTCTACCTGTCTTTTACTTTTTGCTTCTTCTCAACCTCTTATTTTCAAATCAATCAGAATTTAGGATACCCTTGTACTAAGCCCCTTGTCTTTTTCATTTCAGGTTACAATATCTATATACAATTCTTCACATAAACACTAGAAGCACAAAAGTGAAAGAAAGAAATAGAAAAATGCATTTTTCACTGTGATTTTCTGGTTTTATGGGTGAATTGTTGAAGAAATCCTCTATACTGTAAGAACATCTCACCCTTTTAGTAAGGAAGCAACAGCTCGCAGTTCACAGACCATCAGGTGTGAAGCACCATCTGTTATAATGTAAGGTTTGCATTTGAATGTAAAGAAGCAACAATAGGCTTTTTCAATGATTTTCCAGTGATTTTGAATGTATTTGAGGTTTTCAATATTAGAATTTACTTCAATTTCTAGGAACAGAAAAAAAATACTTAATCTGAACTGCATGCCACAAACAGTGCGATTGTTTGAATACCTTGCATTTTTTGCCATCACCTTTATTTACATATATATTCATAATGGTGGATTTTCTTTTCATTAATACATCCATAATATTTCATTTGAATAATAAATCAAGACTTGCTTGATGGCACAATTTGAGAATGAATCTTCTTGTGCAAGGGCTCTGAAAATTAAACAAGATTCTGGTTTAGAAGCTGCAAAACAGTTGTATTTCTTTGGTAAATCAGCCTTTTAGACAGTTGATCTGAGAATGGTGCTGTTTGTGGAAGAATTTCTAGAAATTACATTTGAATATAAAGTGCTAATTACTTGTTAATTGATTCACATTTATCACCCATTCATTCTTCTGCTGTAATTGTTTTCTAATGAATGTTTGTGTAATTAGTCCTGAAAGAAATTTGAAATTGTTAGACAATGAAAGAGTGAATACTTTTACAAAAGTCTGTTTCTTAGCACATATGCTAACCTTGACAGCGCAGAAAATGACTTGTGAATTGAAGTATATTGCAAAATGTAATGTAATTTATAAGTTCAATATAATAGACAAACGGTGTGAAAAACATTTCACTCACATGTTCTCCATCACAGTCTGCTGATTTTGTATAATAATCTAAGCAAAATAAAGTATGTAGCTATGAATAAATTCTTTACATCACGCTCCTGTAATATTTGTGTGTGCAAGTTTTCTGGCCTAGTGTCTAGGGAATACAGAACTCGAATGGCAAGTTATTTAACTTCAAACTTGAAACGGCTTTGTTGAAAAATAATTGGGCTTATAATATTCTAAATTCATATTTTCAGTGTCTTTAGCATAAATATGTACATCTGTATTGTGAGATTAATGATTTGAGTAAGACGTTTAGTAAAGTGAGCCTATTCTACTGCCAACTATTGTGACATATAAATGGAAGTAACATAACTTCAGATTTAGGTGAGAAATCGGTCCAGTGATGTGGGAAAAAAAAAAAAAAAACTGTGCAGCAACCTTAATTTCAAAATAAAAAAAAAACTAATGGAGTTTGTTCCCCTGATGACATATTCAGTTAGACCTACCTTTGTTTCAGGAATGGAATGTCTGAAGTTTTTCTGAACTTAAAGCTGTCAAGGTTTTCTGGCAATATCTTATTCTGGATGTTGTAATTATGAATATATTATTTAATTTTTATTAATATGTATTAAACAATATTTCGGTCTGTTAAGGGTTGTCCTGTGAATACCAGCCCAATTAGGACAAAATAGAAAGGTGTGAGACAAGCTCTGATATTATTGAACAGCATAAACTCTGCACACACATGGAATGAATTCACACAATTTCTTAAAATACAAGAATTTATTAACAAAAATAAGTTAACTCAAAGTCAAACATATTTCAATAAACAAACTCTTCACAATGCTAAAACAATCCAACTAAACTATCAAGCAGAATGAAAGAATAATGAAGTCTAATGGACTATGTACAATATAAACAAGTTGATTAAAGATGGTTGAAAACCATGATCGAAAGAATGATGCAACATTACAATGCAATGTTTAAGTTTTAGAACCAAGGATTATCTTGAAGAATCTGGAAGTTAAGTTAGTCTTGGAACTAACTTAGGCAATAATCAGCATACCATTCACAATGCAAAATCAGATAAAGTATTATTTAAAATATATATATACATTTTAAGAAGGTTGCCTTGCTGAATAAAACCAACCTTCTGGATGACCAATTCTCAGTGTTTATTTAGCTGCCTTTTAGTAAAATAATATTTAAAGAAATATTATTTTGAATAAGAACCAAATCTTTCTGGAGAAATGGCTTAGTGGTGTTTACTTAGTTTTCAAGTTAATATTATTTTACTGGATTGAAAACTAACAACCTGTTTGGGTAAATGATCTTTAGCAGGCAAGCACGTGCTCTTAGCTGTTAGCAGTTAAAGCTAACAAAAAAAGCATATAGCTTATCAGAATCACACATATACCTTTAAAATGCGTAAGCATGAACGGCACGTTACGGCCAATCTTCTGTGTTTAAAATCACCCTTTAAATAAAGTTTGTCTTAACTTTAACAAAACAAAACACAGAACACACAAACTGAGCACGTGCTGAGCAGATAATCTGCTAGCACTAAAATAACTGAGTTTCAACACAAACAAAACCAAACTTCATAAAATGAAAAAAATGTTTAGATTATATCATTCTAAACTACTTCTCTCTCTTCCCAAACCTAACCTCTCAGTTGAACCCTGCTGAAGAAAAGCTGCCCAGGGCGACAAAGTTTTGAAGAAAACATCCACAGTTAACAAAAGGGTTCAGCTAACCTCCGTAGCTGTGGGTGGAAGGGCGGCTCGCTCTGTTGGCCGGCCTAACTGCAAGTTACGGTGATGCGGTCCATTGTCTTTCCTTCAGACCGGGAAACTGCTCCACTCACCGTCATAGAGACGGGGTCTCTGCTGGGAACTCTCTCTAACAGTTTGATTCTGTAGACCTCAGAGAGAAAAGTCAAGCCACGCTTCTACCTTAATTACCCCCGTTCATGAATGAATACCGGATACACAGACAGCAATTCATTCCTACTTAACTTAGTGCATATGATCGCATGATCGTATGACATTCTTGGATCCAGTTTGAAGAGTTTATGTCTGTTTGCCAGCAAAGAGACATTAGCGTGCTGTGTCTCCCTGTCCGGATCCCCGAGGAACCCGCGTAGAAGAGACAGGATGTAACAAGAGTGGTGCTTTTATTTGGACAGTGACGTCACGGGGAGTCCGCTGTTACCCCTTTTCCTGGCTGTCCTGGATGTAGGTTAAATATGGAAGCAAATTCTTACCATATTTCAAATGAAAAAGCATTTTCAGAAATGCTTTTTCATTTTAAGAATGTGGCTGCATTGTTTGACTCATTAACGAAATTAGTAATCAATAATCCTATTTGCATTTTAATTTTCTTCTTCAAGACTGCTCATTCTTTCACTTAATTAAAATGAAAAAGAAAAAGACATTTGAGATTTATTTTTCAAAATGTACCCCAGCAAATAGATACCAAAATTCAATTTGAAATGTAAAATTTGAAAATGAAAACACATTTACTGAAATGCTTTTTCATTTTAAGAATGTGGCTGCATTATTTGACCCATAAATAAAATTAGTAATCAATCATCCTATTTGCATTTGCATTTTCTTCTTCATGACTGCACATTTTATGTCATAATCAAAAAGAAAACAAAGCAGACATTGCTTTTTCGTTTTCGTGTTCTGCCCGCAAAGTACTGCCCAGAACTCGAAAGCGAAAAAGTATTCCGAGCTGCGGGTGCAGCAGAGTGACATCAGCAGCCGCCCTTCCTCAGCTCCCTGCTGACCGAGCTACCCATCTTGCTCGGTAGGGGGCGCTGTGTACGTCTGCATTGCATTACATTGCAAACGTGCCGAAAAATTGATTGAATTGCAGCAGGGCCGAGCTCAATTTGTGGCAGTGGCAGGCAGAACTGGTTCCGGTGGCAGGCTGTGGCATCCTTGTGGCAGTTTTTAAGCATTTATTTATAATTTTCTGTGAGTGACAATTCAGAATAGCCGCTCATGCTCTATAATAAACCGGCTGTTTGTGCAATAAATCTTCATCATCCTTTCAACACGTCACACATACACATAGTGCTATTTATTTTTCATGTCATGTAAATACAATCACCTTATGTTATGGGTCTAAAGCTGTTTATTAAATAATAATCAATAATGAAATCATTATTTAAAGGTAACAGGCTATAACAATAATGACAACCCATTTGCCAATAATCAGCATCAGCTTCCACAAAAACAGCGGCAACCGCATTGGCAAGCTTTTACGGCCGGTCTGGCACCTTCTGGCATCCTAGCGGAATCCCCTGCCACCCTGCATTGGCTGTGGCGGAACTGCCACAGCCAATGCAGACGTGCACAGCGCCCCCTACCGAACAAGATGGGTAGCTCGGTCAGCAGGGAGTTGAGGAAGAGCGGCTGCTGACGTCACTCTGCTGCGCCCGCCGCTCTGAATGCTTTTTCGTTTTCGAGTTCTGGGCAGTACTTTGCGGGCAGACCACGAAAACGAAAAGCAATGTCTGCTTTGTTTTCTTTTTGATTATGGCATAAAATGTGCAGTCATGAAGAAGAAAATGCAAATAGTATGATTTTATTTATGGGTCAAATAATGCAGCCACATTCTTAAAATGAAAAAGCATTTCTGGAAATGCTTTTTCATTTTCAAATTTTACATTTCAAATTGAATTTTGGTATCTATTTGCTGGGGTACATTTTGAAAAATAAATCTCAAATGTCTTTTTCTTTTTCATTTTAATTAAGTGAAAGAATGAGCAGTCTTGAAGAAGAAAATTAAAATGCAAATAGGATTATTGATTACTAATTTCATTTATGAGTCAAACAATGCAGCCACATTTTTAAAATGAAAAAGCATTTCTGAAAATGCTTTTTCATTCGAAATATGGTAACGATTTGCTTCCATAGATTAATGCGGTTTATTATGAAAGTTCCAGAAAAGTTCCTACCGGACCTTCATGTTGTAACCATGGCGGCGGTCCCAGCATGGAATACTCCACTGGTTGTAGTTTTGTTGATCCCTTCAGTCATTATCCCCTCACAGCGGAAGTACTCTCTGGCTAACTTTGTTGTTCAGATAAGATTAGGTTTCTCAACACAACCTCAGACCCTATTAAGTCCGCAGATTAATGCAAGTAAAATAACTAAGAACAGTACTTTTGTAGCGGCGTAACAAAACTTTCGCACAATTCAAAAACAATAAATGTGTTGTTGATAATATTTCTGACAAATTGACAATCCTTCAGTTTTTCAAATGAGTTTCAAAGAATCTGAGTCAGAGTGGAATAGTTCAGTTTAGGTTTGACTTCTGTAAGTGCTAGAACGTCTAAGCAACGACGAATCTAAAGTAGTCCTGATGCAAAAACTAGGAGTGATACTGTCATATTGTTTTCACAAATTCAGCAGAGCTTACATAGATCATAGGATGATCAATTACGCAGCAAATTCCTTTGAAAGCACTTGAGTCTAGTGTAAAGTTGGAAGCTATAGTTCACTTCAACAAGCCAAAACTTAACTGTCATTTAACTGAATTGAATTTATGGCTGTGGCTGGCTGCTCTGAGAGTTTTCCTTCTGTTGTACAAAAACCTACTGAACTCCTGTAGTAATTCTGACAGATTGTTTGCAACAATCCAGCATTTTGCAGGTCAGCAGTCAATGGTTTTATCATTGACGCCCCCCCCCCACACACTCCTAAATATTAGCTCTAAATCTACCTCAATCTTTCATGAAGAACAACGTAGAGAGACTCCATGGAAACAAAGAAATCACACGGACTAGTCAGGTAAAGAAAGAGATGCGGAGTTGAGTAAAAATACACATGGGTGCTTAAAGAAAGACGTGCTGTCTTTTCACTTGATCTGTGTGCAACTCTATGTGTTGACATCATGTCAGAATCAATACCCTGGAGCTCTTCTGGCAATCACACTTGTTGAGCTCAGTCTGAACCTCTGCTGTCATCACACACAGGGTTTTGGGGTCTTATTCAGCTGACATCTGACAGAATATGTTGTTAAATAGTAAGTTCTGTCTGTCCAACATGTGCCGTGGTTTTCTTTGCTGTTTTCATAGCATAACATGTTTTTAAACTCTTATGTGTTTCAAATCCCACAGCATCAGAAACCCACCTAAAATACTAAAGACTGAGGTGCATAAGGTGAGTTTCTACTAATTCATCATTTATTTCATGCCAGACCCAACAGGAGTGTTTGTTACTAACAGTGCAGTATTTGTCCCATCTGTCTAAAGCACACCAGTTTAAGTTCAAGTGGAGCTCAGCACACATCACATGCTTACCTTTCTGACAGTAGAACAGAAATTCTTTCTTTCTTGCATCCTTCCCAAATAACCGGATGGGATGTAGAAACTGTCTGAGGGTTGTTATGGAGACTGACTTACCATCCTCCTCAGTGTGTATGGTGGCAGATAAACTTCAGTCCTCATCAAGCCTTGTTCGACCCAGTTTCAGTTGTTTTAACCTGTTAACCCTGTTTTATTGCAATTTCCACCTGAAATTACATAACTTAAATAAATCAAGTGTAGCTCTACAGTTATAAGGTCTACCTGCAAACCTTTGGTACCTGTGTAAAGGTAAGACATAAAGAATATTTTTCAAGTGTATTAAAAAAACAACTTTTTGAGTATATTCGTGTTATACCTCACTGGATATACAATCTAATCTCCATTTATCTACATAATTTTAACTATGAGATAAACTCAGATTGAGGTCAAATATGTGGTTGTGATCCATGTAATTTAAACTCTAACGTATACAAAAGCAAGAATATCTAATGATCAACTTTGATGCGTTCTAATTTTTCTATGTGTGCACCTCCAAGATCCTCATAGAAGTATGCAGGAAATAACTCCTCTTCTGTATGCATGTTGCACTGAATAATTCCTCCAAAGTAAAACAACAAATGGTCTTGCTGTAGTTTTGTTTTCTCCAAAAAATGAATAAAGTATACGTTTTTCTAGGTGTGAATGAAAAATCGATGGCACAGAGAGCAACAGGTATGTTTGCTGAAACAAGAGGTGGGCACGTTTGGACTCCAGGCTCAAAGCAGATTCACTTTCACAGTTTGCCAAATGAATTAATATGATGCTCCAGTTTGCACCAAAAAATATGATCTAATTGGAATTTCTGTTGGCTCGCCGCAGTTTTACAGGGAGATAAATCATTCATACACATACCCATAGACACTGTACGTTTAATCTAGTCAGTCTATTTGGTTAATCTTAATTCGATTAGCTTTATCCTTTGGCGTGTTAAAAAACATTAGGATCTGCACTGATCAAATGAGCACAAAAAAACTCATTGTACAGTTATTTGCTTTATTTGCGTCTTCTGTTCTCTGCAACCTAATTCTTGGTATATAAATAATGTGCATCCTATTTTTTTCTTCTTCTAATTATCATTTCATCCACAGGAATAACATGCCTCTCCAGGTTCTAAGCCTAAACAAATATTAGTTTTTTTCAAATGTTTGTGCAAAACAATGCAGACAAAATTCTGGGAAAACAGCTGCACCGTTTCCTTCTTTTAAGTCCCACAGCCACCTGGAAACACATAAACAGAGTCCTTTAGAGGTAACATGTGGGTGCACAGATGATAAAACTGGAGTCGAAGTGGGGTTACAGCATGGAGGAGTATTACCCTACCAGCGCTGTGGCTGGTGACACAGTGACACTGACGTAGATATTTACTGCAACCTTGATCCGGCCTTGGCCCAGGACGACAAAGTGCTATAATTCTTCTTTTCACTGCATCACTGTCTTCAGCTCAGAGCAACTTTAACTTCCATCTCTGACTGATGGAACACTTAAGGAGCAATTGTAGTATTTTTTTCTATCTTTTTGCATCATATGTACAATATTGTATATATGATTTAAATTATTGGGTTCCAAACCAGAGATATATCTGTTAACCATGGTTCCAGGCTTTCTAAAAAGTATTACTTTGGAACTTAGCTGCTTTTTCTCTCATTTTTAGTCTCGCCCATTTTAAAATAAAAATGTTTTATTTAGGCAAGTCATTTATCCATAACACACAGTGCCTTGCAAAAGTATTCACAGCTCTTGATCTTTTATGTAATAGATTTTTGGCAAAGTAGCCCATAATTGTGAAGGAGAAACAAAATGATACATAGTTTTAAACATTAAACTAAAATAATAGATTTTATTCACGAACAAAACTAAAAAAACACAGTTTGACATACTGTTCTTACTCATTATTAGAGACAAGACTTTTCAGACAGTTAATCTACTTTTGTCCCCTGTAGGAACTTCCCTCATTGTTTTTAAGTTCCCACTATACAAAGTGCTCTATCAACCACAAGGACAAAAACTAAGTACAAAAGCAGCAAAACTCAAAAATAATTTTGAAAAACTCTTCGGAAAGCCTAGACAACTATTGATCAAGACCAACATAGGACTGCTTGAAAAAAAAGTATAAAGATATGAGGACTACTTTGGTAAAAAAAAAAAAAAAAAAAAGCTGCAATCCATTGTGTCTAAGTGTGAGTAGCAACTGTATTACTCATCATAATAGACATTTCAATCACATTTTGTGTTATTTTAGGAATTACAAAAATGTAATAAATAAACTATTAAATTGGCAAATATTTTTGGCACCAATTAAATGTCATGCTTTTACTGCCACAAAAGTGTTGAACTGGGCGTTAACAGCATATAAGTAAAATTATAAGTGGTCAACCACACATAAGTGATGAGTAAAAACAGCCTCTAAACAGGAGCTTTAAACATGCTTTCACAAATATTCTTGAAAACTGCTTTGAGATCAGCCCAACACTTGGCTTCAAAGTCATGAATGCTTCACTCCTTGTACCAACGATTTTCTTTATAAAGTATTTGAGCATCAATATTCTGTTTTTACTTTTCACATAAACAAGGGCCTTAAGACAAAACTTCAAAATATTCCATAACCCACTTTAAGAATGTACTTAAAACACCCTTGGAGACACACTAGTGAACCACTGTTTAACACTTGACTGTTTTCCATGTCCTAAATCAAATTGACCATAAAGAACTGTTCTTCCAACTCTAGTTTGTACACATACACCTATAAGCTGAGGTTTAAATGCAGTGGCAGTACCATTAAACTGTGAAGTAACACAACAGAAAGACAAGTGCACCCTATTGCTCTATTAGTTCAGCCACGTTTACTAGGGTCAATTGCCAGAACTTTGCATTGTGATGTGACAGCCTCCCAACAGTGTGAGGTGGTATCAGTCAAATGATAGAAAAGTTCATGTGGTTTGGCTCCCCTTACGAAGGTATTCATAGGTCATGCTGAGGCACATCTACTTTAGCCATAGAACATCTGGGAAGCACCAGTGAATGAAGACTGAGCTTCAAAATCATTGAGGTAAAGCTAATTCTGTGCCTTAAATGTTTAATTTAGTTCTTAATATCACCACCAAGAGTTGGTGAGTACAAGTGATTAAAACTAACCAGCAAGGAAACTTTTCGACTTTTTCCCCATCATTCAAGCTCAAAAGACAACTCTAAAATATGCAAACTCCCCTCGTTAATATAATTTCCAACTTGTAGCAGGCAGTACACTTTACTGTGACTGACTACCATAGTTCTGTGTTACCAAACCCAATTAAAGGAAGCACATCAGTGGTAGAAAGTTTAAATAGGGCTTCCTCAACAGAAACTGTTACTAGTTTTCATATACAGTTGTATCTAAAATTATTCAACCGCCACTGCAGATTAGTCTCATTGGCATAACATCACCACTTGAAGGGAAAACAGGGAAGCTTGTAACCCTTAGAATACCATCTTAATTGTGTTGTATGGAGGTGACAGCATCATGTTGTGGGAAGGAAATGAAGGAGGGACTGGTGCACTTCACAAAAGAGATGACATTAAACATTTCAACACATCAGTCAAGAAGTTACAGCTGGGGACAATTATGGCTTCTTAATTAACTATGACCCTAAGCATACAACCAAATGAAATTAGTTAAAATGTGGATAAAAGAACTCAAAGTATTGTGGGGAGAATTGCAAAAGTTTGTGTGAACAAGGCGGCATAGAAACCTGATTCAGTTACACCAGTTTTATCAGTAAGAATGGGCCACGATTCTAGTAAACCATTGTGAGAAGTTTGTGGGAAAATGCCAAGACTTTTAATCCAGTTCAAATAGTTTTAAATGCAATTAAGTGCTAAGAAAATGTAGGTGAACCTCTGAATATGAAGAAAGTTGAAAGAACATTTCTAAAAAATATATATATATCTCTCTCGCTCTTCTGGCATTTAGCAAGTAAAAATAAATTCAGTATTCCTAACTGACCTAAAATAGAAGTTTAGTCTAATTTTAAGTCAGATGGTGAGAAAAACAAGCTTATGTGTCTTTTTATCCAAGGTACTGTATGCAAATAACTGTTTAACTCTGTAGGATTGTGTTAATAGAAGGAGGTTGTTTGGGTATGACCCTTGCTGTCTTTACTTTTGCACCGCTTTCTTTTTGTCTCTGACAGGTCGTGCTGGGCGGTATATCTCAGATTGGTGTGAAATCGCCGCCTAACAGGCGGGAAATTGGCTGTGTTATTTTTGGAGAGGAGTCATGGGGGACCGTCGGACCATCATCCTCTCTCTAATAAGCAGGTGATGGAGGCATATCGAGGGAGGGAGAGATGGTGTCTCAAACACAGCGCTCTAGCAGATGTGCATATAAGAGGGAACACAGCCCTGTGAGAGGTAGGCAAGTAAAAGCAGAGTGTGTGTTGTAGAAACTATCAAAATAATAAGACAGATTTGAATAACGTCTGTTGGAAGAGCTGGACTCAGCCTGGTCTGTTGGTGCTCAAGTTCATATTGTGAAAGTGAACTGGGCTGCATTGTTTGTGCCCACACACAGAAGTGTCACAAATAATCCGATTTTTACTTAGAAACTAGAATCTGTCTGATATATTCCCCTCAGCACTGATGCATCTGTCCACAAAAATATGGAAACAGTTCTTATAGAGGATGTTTAGTCAGTTTGCTTTGTGGCAACAACAAAAAGTAATACACTAAGAAAAAACAAATCGGTAATTAGTAGCATTGCATCAATTTCTCTAATGATCACACTTCATTAATCAGGTTTCAACATTCTTGTTTTGCAGATGACGGATCAGCTCTGTGAGATGGAGCCTTGCTATGCATCATGTTTTAAACTATTCAATAAATTTCCTGCTGGATTGAGATCCAGAATGTCTGCAAGCCATGTCATGTTGAGATGATCTGCATTTCTCCAAAAAAACCATGGATGCTCCATGCTGATTATTATAAAATATATAAAAATATCAATCTTGAAGAAAAAAACGTAAAAGCTGCTTTTTTGTTTTCAGAAGCAACTCGTAAGAGAACAACATCTTACAAGCTGCTGTAGTTTTCCATTTGCACAATAAGGCTTCTTAGATAAATTATTTCAGATTCCAGGCAATATAAACAGAACAGCAGTGCAGCTCTGGACATAGTGACTGTAAAGCATGGGTTCATGCACAGATTATACAAGGGGGGTAAATTGAGGCCAAGCAGTGAAGTGTCAGGGCAGATATATTTGGGAAGCAGAACAACGCTTATAACACAGACCCTATTTAGGTGTTTGCTGCTTCAACTGGAGCAGAAAACCTCCAGAAACGGGCTTGTTTTTTGCAGCTTGTTTACACACCTGCACATTAAGTAAATTCAGCAGTTTTTATTGAATACTCTTCATTCAGTACCTCAAAAAAACACCCATTTCTGTACATCTCAGTTAGCAGTCACAACCTCTGAAAAGAAGCAGCAGCTAAACACTGACCCCTGCTGTCATAAAAGTTTAATTCATTGCTCTAAACTGATTTTCATACACTTAAAAACTTCTGTTTTTAAGTCAGTGCTGACAACACAGATGTGTAGTGCAGCTTTGGAAAACAATATTTAAAACCATGCTTAATAGTGAAGTTCACTGCTCAGTGTGCACGCTGTTTCTATTAATAAGTCTCCCCTTTGTCCTCCTCTCCAGATCCTTCCCATTACCACGTTTTTGGCAGTACAGTTCTGTGTTTTCAGTTCAGCTCGCTCTCGTGGCGTGCCAGCGCAGGGGGTAAGGTGGTCCCACAAGGGCCGTGAAAGTGGAACCCGCAACCAGAAGGAAACTTTACCAACAGATAGCTGTCATTGTGATGTACATGAATGAAAACATGGCATGTGATTTGTGGGCAAAATCAAAATAAACACGTGCTTGAAGCGCTCAGTGGCTGGAGTATTCTCCATGTTGAATTCAGCCACGGGAACACCTCTGGCTGCTACCTGAGGAGCAAACATGGCTGCTGGATACACGACTGAAGAGGTGCCAACCTGCAGGAACAATTAAATGAATCAGCATATAAAAAAGGCTATGTGGAAAACGTTTAAAAAACCGCCTTAATTTTTCAAAAATATTTTTCAAAAAGAATAGGATGAATTTTACTCCATACAAAATTGCGGGCTTCTTGCTATCCTGGTGCTGTTTCACCAGTGGGTTCAACGTATTGCGGCATTGCACACCGTGACTGAATTATATTTTTTGAGTAAAGTTGTCCTTAAACAAAATAAAGTCCGGCTCCTTGGACACAAAAATAAAAAATAAAATAAAATATTGAGGGACACAAATGCTGATTACCAGGGAACTTTCTGCTCAAAGGAATGTCAACGGGAAGAAAATAAAAATAATGATGTGTAGCAAATTAAAGGTGTAATAGGAAAAATGCCTTACAAAACAGTTAGTAGTGATAAATAAGTAACCCAGTCTTGGTTAGGCTGACAACTACACAGAAACAAACTGTAGATTAGAAATATATAGTCAATTTTATTTGTGACTGTTCCACAATCTGCCATTTTTATTTAAACAAAATAACATTTTATTCTGATGTAAACATTTCCGCTGACTTTTCTGCAAATTAAGACAAACAATATATGCAGCTCATTTCAGATTATCTTCACCAAACATGCATCACAGTCTACCTGCAAACCTCTTTTGTGGAAGACAGAAGGGACTACATTCATTAATGTGCAGGTTTACCATCAAATTTCTAATTTTCCTTCTCCTGAGAGCTGCTGATGGAAAACTTGAATCTGCCCAAATCATTTTAGCTCACATGAAAACACTACAAGTACAGTTACAGAATCAGGCATCAGCACGATGTTCTTTCAGTCACATAATTCATTGTAATGCCCTAAAAATAGACTCTGGAGTTCAGGATATGTCACACTGTTAAACCCGTCTCCTTTAGGTTTCCCTTTTGACACTAAAACTTGCTCCAAAATAATGTAAAATATTTATTTATAGGACGAAATATCACAAACACCTACTACAAGACACAGGTCACAGCTGTCCAACGCTTTCTCTGCAAAAGAGAGGATGTCTGCGTCCAGGGTCTCCCCAAACCAAACCACAGCCGGTCTCAGGAGCCCGTTACAGCCCCTCTGCTCACATCTGAAACACGCACAGTTAATATCAAAACAGAACTACTATGAGAATAAAATAAGGTAGGTAGAGGTGTCTGAGTGTGCTGTACCGGGGAAGCTGCTCAACAGGAATCTGGGCGTCATGCGTGTCTGGGTCAGGAGCTCTGAGGAGACAGGTAGGTGCTGCTCAGAACGTGGACCATGTTACAGAGCATGTGGTATTGCTCAAACGTTGTGGAAATAAAAATGAACAAGCCTTGAAACAAAAAATATATATTCTTGGCTTTTGATCTTCTTAAATCCACATTTATAAGAGCAAAAATGATTCTCAACTTTCATTTTAAATTCCATATATTTTAGCCCTTTTAGACAAATTGTTAACTAATTTATTTTCTCTTTTTAAAGTTTGTTTAAGATGCTGAGCCTTTCAGAGTCTTCATCCTTGGGGTCTGATTTTAATGTTGTGGTTGGAAAACAAGCCCAGATCATCAACCCTCCACCACTGTGTTTGACACTTGCTATATATATATATATATATATATATATATATATATATATATATATATATATATATATATATATTGTCTCCTTCCAAACAGGCCATACTTGTTCAGTCTTATTCCTATTGTCCTGTCCTGATTTTTAACATCCAACATGCCAACTTAGGTCTGTAGAGCCCGAGATGAAGCTCAGATTCCGGTGCAAAAATGACCTAAAATAAGTCAGGTTCTGGTATTAATTGTGGCATCAGAGTTAAATTCTGCAGCTGGCATAAAATTTTAACAATGGGAATTTTGTTTTCAATCACACACATCCATTTTAAATGTCAGATTAGAGACAAAGTGGCTTTCAGAGTGATGTTTGTCATGAGTCAAATTTCTCCTTTTCACTGTGTCATCGGGTGTTATTTAGCTTGCTGACATTCGACTGACTGAGATGGCCTCGATTTCTCTGGCATTTCAAGCTCAAATGACATTGATATTTCTTAAAACACATTTTCACACCGTCTGGGAAAAAATGGCAGAGATTGCCAAACGAGACCGGATGAGCACTTACCCTCTGCCCTCTAGAGCAGCACAAACGGGGCTCTTGTAATTGGCCTCCTCGTGACCGCACATCATGCAGCGCGTTTTAAACAAGCTGCCTACGTTCACACACAAGAGAGAGGGACTGATTAATGCCGGGAAGATAATCGTTAGGCTATTTGAGCTTTAGGTCACCTTTTCAGAGTTTTGCATAATTCAGTTTTGTCTAAAAGAAGCCCAGTGATGAGAGGAGTATATATTTGCTAAATAAAACACAATGGTTAAGAAAAAAAAAGACATCACACCATGGATTTCTAGCAGGGTTTTTGATCCAGCGCGGCGGTGCAGCTCATCGATGTTCTGCGTGATGACGGTAACTTTTCGGCCCTGTTTGCCAAGACGTTCCTCGCACTCTGCGATGGCCAGGTGGGCGGGGTTGGGGTTCTTGGTAAGCATGACCTCACGACGGTAGTGGTAGAACTCCCAAACACGAGAGGGATTGTGGGCGAAGGCCGTCTGAGTGGCCAGTTCCTGAAAGACAGAGCGGGACTGTTTTTACTCTAGTCTTCTGATTTACATCAAACACAACCAAACCTCCGAACTGAACAGTAGGTTTTGAGTAGGGAGGCCCCTCAAAACGGATCTAGAACTGAATATATTTCTGATCAATGGAATCGTATTACATGAAACATAATACTGCAGATTTAAATTATTTGGAAAAAAAGATATAGTTTAACACAACTGTAAGTATGATGAGGCAGCAACAATTTTAGAATGTAAAGTGGTAGATATGTTATCAAAAGCACAGAAAATTGAATAAATGATGAAAAACACTGAAGTTATAAAACTAAAAACTAATTAAGCAGGAAGCAAATAAAACATTTTATTTAAAAATTAGATTAACAGATTTATTTTTTAAAAACGTACTGCACAAACACTATGAGAACATTTAACCATCATATGAATATTTAAACAACACCTCAAGGCATTAGCCAGGACATTAAAGCATTGGCACAAATGGGTCAATGACTCTAAACATACCACCAAATTATTTACAAAGTGGCTTAATAAGTCGGTGTTCTGGAGTGGCCATAACAGAGCCCTGATCGCAGTCTCAGAAAACTAAGGGCAGAGCTGCAAATGTCTGCGTGAGCAAGGCAGGCAACAGACCAGTTACAGTGCCTTGTGAAAGTATTTGGCCCCCATGAACCTTTCAACCTTTTGCCACATTTCAGGCTTCAAACATAAAGATATAAAATTCTAATTTTTGGTGAAGAATCAACAACAAGTGGGACACAATCATGAAGTGGAATGAAATTTATTGGATGTGTCAAACTTTTTTAACAAATAAAAAACTGAAAAGTGGGGCGTGTAATATTATTCGTCCCCTTTACTTTCAGTGCAGCAAACTTACTCCAGAAGTTCAGTGAGGATCTCTGAATGATCCAATGTTGTCCCAAATGACTGATGATGATAAATAGAATCCACCTGTGTGTAATCAAGTCTCCGTATAAATTTACCTGCTCTGTGATAGTCTCAGGGTTCTGTTCAAAGTGCAGAGAGCATCATGAAGACCAAGGAACACACCAGGCAGGTCCGAGATACTGTTGTGGAGACGTTTAAAGCTGGATTTGGATATAAACAGATTTCCCAAGCTTTAAACATCCCAAGGAGCACTGTGCAAGCAATCATATTGAAATGGAAGGAGTATCAGACCACTACAAATCTACCAAGACCCGGCCGTCCCTCTAAACTTTCATCTCGAACAAGGAGAAGACTGATCAGAGATGCAGCCAAGAGGCCCATGATCACTCTGGATGAACTGCAGAGATCTACAGCTGAGGTGGGAGAGTCTATCCATAGGACAACAATCAGTCGTACACTGCACAAATCTGGCCTTTATGGAAGAGTAGCAAGAAGAAAGCCACTTCTCAAAGATATCCAGAAAACGTCTCGTTTAAAGTTTGCCACAAGCCACCTGGGAAACACACCAAACATGTGGAAGAAGGTGCTCTGGTTAGATGAAACCAAAATCGAACTGTTTGGCCACAATTTAAAATGATATGTTTGGCGTAAAAGCAACACAGCAAAATTGATGGGAAGATGGATGGGGCCAAATACAGGACCATTCTGGAAGAAAACCTGTTGGAGTCTGCAAGAGACCTGAGACTGGGACAGAGATTTATCTCCCAACAAGACAATGATCCAAAACATGAAGCCAAATCTACAATGTAATGGTTAAAAAATAAACGTATCCAGGTGTTGGAATGGCCAAGTCAAAGTCCAGACCTGAATCCAATCAAGAATCTGTGGAAAGAGCTGAAGACTGCTGTTGACGAACGCTCTCCATCCAACCTCACTGAGCTCGAGCTGTTTTGCAAGGAAGAATGGGCAAGAATTTCAGTCTCTCGATGTGCAAAACTGATAGAGACAAACCCCAAGCGACTTGCAGCTGTAATTGCAGCAAAGGGTGGTGCTACAAAGTATTAACGTTAGGGGGCCGAATAATATTGCACGCCCCACTTTTCAGTTTTTTATTTGTTAAAAAGGTTTGACATGTCCAATAAATTTCATTCCACTTCACGATTGTGTCCCACTTGTTGTTGATTCACAAAACAATTTGAATTTTATATCTTTATGTTTGAAGCCTGAAATGTGGCAAGAGGTTGACCAGTTCAAGGGGGCCGAATACTTTCGTAAGGCACTGTACACCAGTTCTTTTAGGAGTAGGACAAGATTCCAGCAAACTAATTCAATTCAATTCAGTTTTATTTAAAAAGCGCCAATTCACAACACATGTTGTCTCAAGGCACTTCACAAAAGTCAGGTACATACATTCCAATTAATCCTGACCATTGAACAGTGCAGTCAGATTCAGTTATTTATTCAAATTGGATAAAAAGTTTTTCTATCTAAGGAAACCCAGTAGATTGCATCCAGTCAGTGACTTGCAGCATTCACTCCTCCTGGATGAGCATGTAGAGACAGTGGACAGTCACTGGCGTTGACTTTGCAGCAATCCCTCATACTGAGCATGCATGTAGCGACAGTGGAGAGGAAAAACTCCCTTTTAACAGGAAGAAACCTCCAGCAGAACCAGAACCAGGCTCAGTGTGAGCAGCCATCTGCCACAACGACTGGGGATTTGAGAGAACAGAGCAGAGACACAAAGAGAACAAAGAAGTACTGATCCAGGAGTACGTTCTATGGGAAGGAAAAGTAAATGTTAATGGATATAGCTCCTTTAGTCGTTTCACCTAGAAAGAAAGAACAGATAAACTCTGAGACAGTTTTCAAGGTTAGAGTCTGAAAGAGAACACATATAGTTAGTTACAGTAGAAGCTCAGTCAATCGCCATGTTTGGGAGAGAGAAAGGGTTAAACACTAAAAGACAGGGCTATGTGGATCATCTGTAGAGGGTGAGCATTAAGTTGTTGCCAGCAGAAGCTCGGACGATGCCCCTCTCCAGAAAGGTGTCACAGGCAGAGACAGAGTCAGGCCAGGTGTAGCTTCTAGGAAGAGAATAGAGAGAACAAGGTTAAAAGCTGAAATAACAGCAAATAATGCAAAATTGGAGAGTAGTGTGAGAATGTAGCGAAGAGGGTGAAAGTGGTCATTATGTCCTCCAGCAGCCTAAGCCTATAGCAGCATAACTACACAGATAGTTTCAGTTCAGATTATTTAGTTAAACGGCGCTTATTTACAACAATGTCGTCTCAAGGCACCTCACAAAGAGTCCCACTGATGGTCGTTGTTATACTAAAAACCACAATGATTGGGAGACCTCCCTCTGTCAGACTGATTATAACCATTGGAAAAGAGAAGGTGAGAAGCTTGTAGAAGGATATACAAAACATTTGACAAAAGTCATACAGATTAAAAGGCAATTCTGTCACTAAGGAAAGGTGTGCAAACTTCCAAATTTGTAGGTTTGGTAAAAAACATTTTTGGTATTTGGTAAATGGAAATAATTCTAACCGACCTAAAGCAGGATGTTTAGTCTGATTTACTTAAATTGCAAGTAAAGAAAAAAAAAGAGTTGGGATTATGAATCTGAGAATATTATTTAATATTTAATATTTTATCAAATAATATTTTTGTCTGTTAAGGGTTGTCCTGTGAATACCAGCCCAGTAAGGCGATGGTATTAGGACAAAATAGAAAGGTGTGAGACGAGCTCTGACATTATTGAACAGCATAAACTCTGCACACACATGAAATGAATTCACACAATTTCTTAAAATACAAGAATTTATTAACAAAAACAAGTAAACTAAACTACCAAGCAGAATTAAAGAATAACAAAGACTAATGGGCTATGTACAATATAAACAAGTTCATTAAAGATGATTGGAAATCATGACCAAAAAGAGTGATGCAACATTACAATGCAATGTTTATGTTTGAGAACCAAGGATTATCTTGAAGGATCTGGAAATGAAGTTCAGTTAGTCTTGGAACTAACTTAGACAACCATTCACAATGCAAGATCAGATAACATATTATTTTTATAAAATAATGTTTTAAAGAATGATCTGCTGAATAAAACCAACTTTTTGGATGACTAATTCTCAACGGTGTCTCATTAGCTGCCTTTCTTTATTCAACTAATATTTAAAGAAATATTATTAAGGAAATATTTTGGAAACGAGCCAAATCTTTCTGGAGAAATGGGGCTTAATGGTGTTTACTTAGTTATCAAATTTAGTAAAATAATGTTTAGGGACTATTATTTACTAGCTTGAAAACTAACAACCTTTCTGTTAAATACTCTTTAGTAGCAAGTACGTGTTCTTACCGGTTAGCATTTGAGCTAACAAAAGAAGCTGATAGCTTAGAACCAGAATCAACACATGCCTTTAAAATACCGTTAATAAAAGGGTTAAAATGCATTAGCACGGACGGCACGTTATGGTCAATCTTCTGTGTTTAAAATCCCCCTTCAAGTAAAGTTTGTCTTAACTTTAAAAACACACAAACAAAGAACACAAAACTGAACATGTGTGCTGCAGATATTCTGCTAGCACCAAGATAGCTGAGTTCAACACAAACAAAACTTCACAAAATGAAAAACGTTTAGATCATTTCAATCTAAATCCTTCTATTTTTCTACCCAAACACTTAATCTCATGAACTGTGGTGAGGAAGGTTGTCCAAGGCGGTGAAGTTTGAATAAACGTCCACAGTCGACAAACTGTTAGCTTCCAGCTAACCTCTGTAGCTGTGGATGAAAGACGGCTCATTGTGTCCACCAACCATACTGCATGTTAACAGTGATGTGGTCTCTGCTGTCTTCCTTCCAGACTGGGAGACCGCGTCTCTCCAGGTGCTTCTCTGGAACACCGTTTGCTTCTGCAGGTCTCAAAGAGACAGTCAGGCAATGCTTATACCTTAATTTCCCCTTTTTATGAATGAATACTGGGTACACAAACAGTTATTCACTCGTACTTAACTGGTGCATATGATCGCGTCATCTTATGACACTCTTGGATCCAGTTGAAGAATTTATGTCTTTTTGCCAGCAAAGAGACATTAGTGCGCTGCCTCACCGATTCTGGTCCCGCAAAGAGGAACAGTGGAAGAGGGAGACTTGTGGGAGAGGGAGTGCTCTTATACAGACAGTGGCATCATGGGAACTCCGCTGTTACAGTTTGCTTGGCTGTGCCGGAAGTAGGTTAAATGCACTTTATCTTGAAAGTTCCAGAAGAGTCAGTACTGGAGTTTAATGTTGAAATCCATGGCTGGGTCCCAACAAAAGGTTATGTGTCGTTTATAGTGTATATACAAATCTGGTTTCAACTGTGTAAAAAAGCTCATTCTTCATTGATTAATCTCTTTCATATCCCTGTGACAGTTAAATCACAAAAACGGAGGAATTTATCTGAAAACAAAATGACTGCAACCTTATCAGCAACAAAGTATTATGATTTTGTAATCTTTTGTCCTCCATTTTCTTATTGTTTTTAACCACACACTGTGCAGTGAACCATCCTGGTCTGGTGTGAGGAATGAACAAAAAAAAAAATCTGTCAAGTTAGCAGTAGAAGCGCAAAGAAAAACTTTGAAAGACCTTTAAAAGTCTTCTGAAGGTCTTTCAACAATTGATCAAAACATGCTGATGGAAAATCCAAGTACAGAATAGATGCTCGGCCAACACTAACCTAAATAACTAAGAAAGGGGTTAAGGAGTTAAAAACCCTCCCTTGATTTTGTTCTGTAGAAGTAGAACATGTTTGTTCTGGACCAGCACCAGTAGGTACCCACCTGCGCTTGCCATTTTCTCCAGTAGCCTCCTGCTCCTCTGAAAGTTGGGACTCCACTCTCAGCACTCACTCCTGCTCCTGTGATGATGGCGATGTTGTTGGATTTAGAGAAAACCTTCCTGAACGCTGCCAGGTCTAAACATGAACATAAAAAGACACAGTTGCATTTTGAAAAGAGAGATACAGTTACTTAAAATATAAATAATAAAAAGTTCTGCACTGGGTTTACCTGAACTGGGTCTGGCCATGGCCTGGATTCTCCACGGCTTTCTCAGCCAGGCATACAGGTGAGTGTTTATGACTCGACAGGCGAAACGGCGTACAATCATCAGGTTATAGAACTAGTGGGGAAGAAAAACATTACAATACTCCTTGCTTAACATGACACATAATTCAGGCTGTGTGTGTTTGAGGTAGCAAGATGTCCCTGTGCTCATTCCCTAGTAGGGGCCTTTCTCTGGGGAATTAGTATGTCATCCCTGTGTTCAAATGGGTTTCCTCTCCCTGCCAAACACATATATAGTAGGTTAACTGGCCACTCAGAAATGTCTTTGAGTCTTTAAAGGGTAGATTTTCCCAATTGTTTCCGTGGGGTATAGGAAGAGCCAAGAGAAATGACTTTTTAGCCCTTAAAACTCAAATTTTAAAGGGACACGAGTAGCTACGGAGTAGATATTGTGCCTACAAACACTGGTAAATATTTTCTCATTTAACATATTTTAAAAGGCCCAATAATCAGTGTCATATCTATATGAATATATTAAGTTTAATATCACTAAAAATATTGTTACTCCGTTTTAAAAGCAGGAACAATCTAAAAATTTTTTTTCGTTCGTCGTCTTCCGCTTTACCCGGGACCGGGTCGCGGGGGCAGCAGACTCAGCAGAGACGCCCAGACGTCCCTCTCTCCAGACACCTCCTCCAGTTCCTCCAGGGGGAGCCCAAGGCGTTCCCAGGCCAGCCGAGAGACATAGTCCCTCCAGCGTGTCCTGGGCCGTCCCCTGGGCCTCCTCCCGGTGGGACGTGCCTGGAACACCTCCCGAGGAAGGCGTCCAGGAGGCATCCGGTATAGATGCCCGAGCCACCTCAACTGGCTCCTCTCGATGTGGAGGAGCAGGGGCTCTACTCCGAGCCCCTCTCGGATGGCCGAGCTCCTCACCCTATCTCTAAGGGAGAGCCCGGCCACCCTACGGAGGAAGTTCATTTCAGCCGCTTGTATCCGGGATCTCGTTCTTTCGGTCATGACCCAAAGTTCATGGCCATAGGTGAGGGTAGGAACGTAGACCGACCGGTAAATTGAGAGCTTTGCTTTTCGGCTCAGCTCTCTCTTCACCACAACAGACCGGCACAGCGCCACCATTACTGCGGCAGCCGCACCGATCCGTCTGTCAATCTCCCGCTCCATTCTTCCCTCACTCGTGAACAAGACCCCGAGATACTTAAACTCCTCCACTTGAGGCAGGAACTCCCCTCCAACCTGAAGAGGACAAGCCACCCTTTTCCGGTCGAGTACCATGGCCTCGGACTTGGAGGAGCTGATCCTCATCCCAGCCGCTTCACACTCGGCTGCGAACCGCCACAGCGCATGCTGTAGGTCATGGCTAGAGGGGGCCAGCAGGACCACGTCATCTGCAAAAAGAAGAGACGAAATCCACTGGTCCCCAAACCAGACCCCCTCCGGCCCTTGGCTGCGTCTAGAAATCCTGTCCATAAAAGTTATGAACAGGACCGGTGACAAAGGGCAGCCCTGCCGGAGTCCAACATGCACCGGGAACAGGTCCGACTTAGAGCCGGCAATGCGAACCAAACTCCTGCTCCGCTCGTACAGGGACCGGATGGCCCCTAATAAAGGGCCCCCGATTCCATACTCCTGGAGCACCCCCCACAGAGCATCACGAGGGACACAGTCGAATGTTTTCTCCAGGTCCACAAAACACATGTGAACCGGTTGGGAAAACTCCCATGAACCGTCAAGTACCCTGTAGAGGGTATAGAGCTGGTCCAGTGTTCCACGGCCGGGACGAAAACCACACTGCTCCTCCTGAAGCCGAGGTTCGACTATTGGTCGGACTCTCCTCTCCAATACCCTGGTGTAGGCCTTACCAGGGAGGCTGAGGAGTGTGATCCCCCTGTAGTTGGAACACACCCTCCGGTCACCCTTCTCATAAAGGGGGACCACCACCCCAGTCTGCCAGTCCAGAGGCACTGTCCCCGTCCGCCACACAATGTTGAAGAGGCGTGTCAACCATGACAGCCCCATAACACCCAGAGACTTGAGGTACTCAGGGCGGATCTCATCCACCCCTGAAGCCCTGCCACCGCGGAGCTTTTTAACCACCTCAGTGATTTCAGCTTGGGTGATGAAAGAGTCTAACCTCGAGTCCCCAGCCTCTGTTTCCACCAGGGAATGCGTGATGGCAGGATTGAGGAGATCCTCAAAGTACTCCTGCCACCACCCGATAATGTCCCCATCTGGCTCTTGGCCAGGGATGGTTTGACAGAATTAGAGTATGCCATGCATTTTAGGTAGCTTGATTGGATCTGACGCAGTGTTGAAGTTTTCTAAAATAGTCACTGATAGGTTTAGAAGCACCGAACTCCTACCAGGCCCGAGTTGTGCGTCTGCCACAACCTGGGCCGCGGCACGCTCGGCCTCACTGTATCCGTCAGCCGCCTCAGGAGTCCCACAAGCCAACCACAGCCGATAGGACTCCTTCTTCAGCTTGACAGCATCCCTTACTGCCGGTGTCCACCACCGGGTTCTGGGATTGCCGCCGCAACAGGCACCGCAGACCTTACGGCCGCAGCTACGGGCAGCAGCATCGACAATAGATGCAGAGAACATGGTCCACTCGGACTCTATGTCTCCAACATCCCCCGGGATCTATTTGAAGCTCTCCCGGAGGTGGGAGTTGAATACATCCCTGGCCGAGGGCTCCGCCAGGCGTTCCCAGCAGACCCTCACTATGCGCTTGGGCCTGCCAAGTCTGTCCGGCTTTCTCCTCCTCCAGCGGATCCAACTCACCACCAGGTGGTGATCAGTGGACAGCTCAGCCCCTCTCTTCACCCGAGTGTCCAAAACATGCGGCCGAAGGTCTGATGATACGACAACAAAGTCGATCATCGACCTCCTGCCTAGGGTGTCCTGGTGCCAAGTGCACTGATGGACACTCGTATGTTTGAACATGGTGTTCGTTATGGACAATCCGTGGCTAGCACAGAAGTCCAATAACAAAACACCACTCGGATTCAGATCGGGGAGGCCATTCCTCCCGATCACGCCTCTCCAGGTGTTACTGTCGTTCCCCACGTGGGCGTTGAAGTCCCCCAGCAGAATAATGGAGTCCCCGGGAGGGGCACTATCCAGCACCCCCGACAGGGACGCCTAAAAGGCCAGGTACTCTGCACTACCACTCGGCCCGTAGGCTGAAATGATAGTCAGAGACCTCTCCCCAACCCGAAGGCGCAGGGATACTACCCTCTCATCCACTGGGGTAAACCCCAACACGAGACGGCTGAGCTGGGGGGCAACAAGCAAACCCACACCAGCCCGCCGCCTCTCCCCGTGGGCCACTCCAGAGTAGAAGAGAGTCCAACCCCTCTCAAGGAGATGGGTTCCAGAGCCCACGCTGTGCGTGGAGGCGAGCCCGACTATTTCTAGTCGATATCTCTCGACCTCCCGCACAAGCTCAGGCTCCTTCCCCCCCAGCGAGGTGACATTTCACGTCCCTAAAGCCAGCCTAAGCATCTGGGGATCGGGCCGCTGAGGTCTCCACCTTCGTCCGCCACCCAATCCTCTTTGCACCGATCCCTCACGGTTCCCCCTGCAGGTGGTGGGCCCACTGGGGGATGGCCTCACATCTCTCGTTCGGGCTTGGCCCGGCCTGTCCCGCGAGGAGCAACCTGGCCACCAGGCGCTCTCCGACGAGTCCCGACCCCAGGCCTGGCTCCAGGGTGGGACACCGGCTCCACCGTACCGGGCGACGTCACGTGCCTCGATATTTCTTGAACCACTCTTTGTCTGACCCATCACCTAGAGCCTGTTTGCCATGGGAGACCCTACCAGGGGCATTTAGGCCCCAGACAACATAGCCTCTAGGATCATTTGAGCACTCAAACCCCTCCACCACGTTAAGGTGGCGGTACAAGGAGAGGACATTTTTTATTTTTTTTTCATATGATTATTTTTACCGAAACAATAATAAGAATGTGTAGTTTGTGCATTACTGTACTAAGTTTATATAATTTTGGCAAAATGTAGTATATTTGCATTTAGACTAATATCTAGATCATTTCATCTATGTTTGCAGAATATTATATTTACCCAACTCTGTTTTTTTAGAACTAGCAAAATTCAAAAATCTAAATATATTACAAATACATTCTAAGTACATTTATTTGTCAGTTCACTGCATTTGGCAATCGTATATATTTTTCCTTATAATCAATAAAAAAAATACGCGGGCTAGCATCTGCTGTAGGATTGATAACTGCTTACATTGTATATAAAGACACATTTTTTGCAAAAGACATCAGTGGGGAAAATTATGATGCAGGAAAACAGAATTCAGCCTTGTTCTACAGGAAGCTAGTGTGCAGAAACGGAATGCAGCCCCTCTGATGTTGCTGCCATGACTAAAAGGTCCGTCAACTGTTAAAAGTTATGCTGCCTTCGAAAGCAACTCGAAACTCGTAACGTTAGTCTTTAAACAAGAAAAAAATCTATGTAAACATCTCCAGAAGTAAAACGTCGTAGCTGGAAACGTGTTAACCCAAATATTAGCCACTTGCGTCGCTCTCATGTCACATATACTAAGGTAAAATAACGTAAAATATTTAACCGGTTACATTTTTTCTTATAAAGCTCTCCAGCTTAGATACTTCGATTAAAACAAGAACGTGATTGCCGATGAAGATTTGTTGTTCAGCACCTCGGAGGATTTTTTTGTCTCTCGCACAACAGGAAAAAAATCAAAAATTGTCGCGATTCCGAGTCCTTAAATTACTTTTTCTGGCTACATTGAATGCAACATAGAACTGTACTAGCTAAGCTAACAACCTTGGAGTTCGCACGAGAGAAAACCGTAACCAAGGAAACAGCTAACAGCTAAACGTCTAGCGTAGGAAAGCGAACTGAATCTAGACTTTCGGGAATACAATTAGTATTTTATCTGACGTGGAGTTAAAAGCTGCTGACCTACCTGTCGGACCAAAATCAGGACAACCAGTCGTTTCAAGCAGGAAGTCAGTATATGCGTTTTTCCTCCTCGGCCTTGGATTGGATCAACTGGGAGAACATGAACCTATCATGGTACAACTCAAATGACCAGCAGAGGGCGCGATCACACTACTCATCCACTGAGCAATTTGAGTGTCCATACTCACTGAGAAGGTACGAAAAATAATTTTATTTTTATCAACATCTCGGTAGCGATTATGACGGACTGCAGTTCGTACTTTCTCTTAGCCAACATAAAAAGGATATGTTCGAAAGCACTCACTGGACCGACAAATACACAGGAAAAAAATGGAAACTAAGTTAAGATCTAAGTAGAAGATGCAGATTTGTACAAGTGAGGAAATTTGTTTGACTGCAGTTGACAGTTTTTTCCTCAAAATGGTGCCTATCCTGAAAGCAGTCTGATAATGTGGGAAATACTTCCCAACCTCAATCCTTTTAAAAATTTGCGAACTATGCTAACTCCATATTAGGAAACCAGTCAATTTTAATGAACAATTTAAATGTCAGGAGCTTGTTGATGGGTATACAAATCGAGATGTTTGTCTGTATTTGAGCCTCACCAACTGTAATAATAAATTGAATCTGACTGTATGGTTTGATAAATAGGATCAAATTCAAATGTATGTCATTGAATTTGTATTATTGGAATGAATTGACTGTGTATACATTTAATTATTTTTGTAAAGTGCCTTGAGACAGCATTTGTTGTGAATTGGCTCTATACACATAAAATGAATTTAATTTATATATTTTTGACCATGAATAGTCAACAAAATTTCCATCATAAACTCAAAGTTGGGTTTGCACATACAAGTAAGTTTACCTAAAAAGAGTTTCTGCCAGAAATGTATAGTAATGCTTTCTGCTGCTAACAGTACATCCCTTTCTTTTCATAAGAAAATAATAGGAAATAATTTGCTAATGACTGACATATTGTGGCAAAATATTGGTAGTTTCCTCCTGTTTGAAGGGTTATTAAGCTGTTCATACAAAATACAACATTTAACACAAATGTTGCTTAATGCTAATTGTTTTGGATTTACTTACTTTTACTTTTTTCAATTTGAAATTTGGGTAGTCATTAAGACATTTCACCCTGGAACTAAACTCGTTGACTGACACATTGTGCAAAAATATTCACACAACTTGATATGATATATACTATCTGGCATCAGTCAAAAATTTGTAGAAAAATGTAAAGTAGCAGAATTAAAGTTTAATAGTAATTAACAGATTATAAATTAAAAAGTGTAGAGTGAAGCGTCAACTTAAACCGTTTTCAAAATCTATGTAACATAAATATTAGCATTGACTTTCAAATTTCTATCAATGTTGCGTCAAGTGAGTTGTGGATATACTTATATAATTTATTGATAATATAAAATGTTTAGGACCAAGCACCTTGTGGTACACCATAGGTAAGATTGTGTAAAACAGAGTTAATGTTATTTATCTGACCGAAGTGATTTCTCTTACAACTGTTTATCTAATTGTGTGCTTTTCACATAACACCATGTGTCTCACGCTTTTTCATCAGCAGTATCAATGACTTTTATAAATTCAGTAAACAGTACCACAGCAAATAGTGCTATTACCCACTGAATTTGTTACATCTTTAAAAAGCTGCATTACTGTCATAGGGTTGGACCTACAGGGGTTGGACAATGAAACTGAAACACCTGGTTTTGGACTACAATAATTTATTAGTATGGTGTAGGGCCTCCTTTTGCGGCCAATACAGCGTCAATTCGTCTTGGGAATGACATATACAAGTCCCGCACGGTGGTCAGAGGGATTTTAAGCCATTCTTCTTGCAGGATAGTGGCCAGGTCACTACGTGATACTGGTGGAGGAAAACGTTTCCTGACTCGCTCCTCCAAAACACCCCAAAGTGGCTCAATAATATTTAGATCTGGTGACTGTGCAGGCCATGGGAGATGTTCAACTTCACTTTCATGTTCATCAAACCAATCTTTCACCAGTCTTGTTGTGTGTATTGGTGCATTGTCATCCTGATACATGGCACCGCCTTCAGGATACAATGTTTGAACCATTGGATGAACATGGTCCTCAAGAATGGTTCGGTAGTCCTTGGCAGTGACGCGCCCATCTAGCACCAGTATTGGGCCAAGGGAATGCCATGATATGGCAGCCTAAACCATCACTGATCCACCCCCATGCTTCACTCTGGGCATGCAACAGTCCGGGTGGTACGCTTCTTTGGGGCTTCTCCACACCGTAACTCTCCCGGATGTGGGGAAAACAGTAAAGGTGGACTCATCAGAGAACAATACATGTTTCACATTGTCCACAGCCCAAGATTTGTGCTCCTTGCACCATTGAAACCGACATTTGGCATTGGCATGAGTGACCAAAGGTTTGGCTATAGCAGCCCGGCCGTGTATATTGACCCTGTGGAGCTCCTGACGGACAGTTCTGGTGGAAACAGGAGAGTTGAGGTGCACATTTAATTCTGCCGTGATTTGGGCAGCCGTGGTTTTATGTTTTTTGGATACAATCCGGGTTAGCACCCGAACATCCCTTTCAGACAGCTTCCTCTTGCGTCCACAGTTAATCCTGTTGGATGTGGTTCGTCCTTCTTGGTGGTATGCTGACATTACCCTGGATACCGTGGCTCTTGATACATCACAAAGACTTGCTGTCTTGGTCACAGATGCGCCAGCAAGACGTGCACCAACAATTTGTCCTCTTTTGAACTCTGGTATGTCACCCATAATGTTGTGTGCATTTCAATATTTTGAGCAGAACTGTGCTCTTACCCTGCTAATTGAACCTTCACACTCTGCTCTTACTGGTGCAATGTGCAATCAATGAAGACTGGCTACCAGGCTGGTCCAATTTAGCCATGAAACCTCCCACACTAAAATGACAGGTGTTTCAGTTTCATTGTCCAACCCCTGTAATTTGCTTTAAACATCTGATTATAAAATCTGTATTTGATTTGTTTGTTCAAACAATTTAATGGACAGCAGTTTGAATTATTATACTGACTTCCTTCCGGAAATGGGTCACATATGCAAAACACAGGATTTTACCAACAACAGAGTTTAAACACTACAACACAACTGTGCCAATTCATCTCACTATATTTATTACACTTAGTGAAAGTAGTCGTAGTAGTAGTAGTAGCTGTATGTACATCTAGGTTAAAACAGCTATGTGTGCATGGTGTATTTAATAGTGACAATGTACATTTTAGAGCTAACATCACAGTACTACATCACAATGATGTCCACAAGAACCTAGTCAGCCTAAAACACAACCATTATTGGTGAAAGCTATTTGTACGCTTGAAAGATCATGTGTCTGACAGGATTCACTAGGAGTCTGATGGATGCAACTTTCCTTTTACATGCATTGTGTTTACCACATCCTTTATATTCTGTTTGAGATGGTAGGATCCAGCAATCGGATTTCAGGCAGTTGAATTAAAATATCAGTTTTGAGTTTATGAGAATTCAACATTATGATATGAACAGTTTATACATAGATTCTTGGAATTAATCAGTTTTTAAAAATCTTAGATTTTCCTGATCTCAACACCTCAATAAATGTAGGGTGGTCATACAATCTGATGCAAGAAAAGCAAGAAAGACAGTGTGTATATCTATTATATACTATTTCATTTTAAACATCATATCACGTTCCAGGTTAATTCCCTTCACTTTCGGGTTTACAGGATGCTCACAGGCCAATTACAGTGGTGTGTTTGTGGTGAGCCGCTGATTTGTTGGATTCTGTACTGAAGTACATGGAAAGAAATATCTCTTCAAGCCTTTCATTTATTCCTCTTCATCTCTATCCCCTCTTTACGCCCCCTCCCACACCGTCTCTCCGGGCGGGCGCACTGCTGACTGCCGCTGCGGCGCCGACTCTCCTTCTCTCAGTCCCGCCGGTCGCCTGTGGACGCTGCCCCGCTTGGCCGAACATGGCGGCGGCGCCGGAGGAGGAGGTAGACCGCAGACCGATCCGGAGGGTCCGGTCCAAGAGCGACACGCCTTACATCAATGAGGCGCGGATCTCCCTTCACCTGGAGACAGGTAGGCAGACCCCATGTCCATGCATGTTCACGGCTTTGGGTGGTTTTACCAGCTTGGTACTTCGGTTGTGATGGGAGATGAATTGCTTCGTGGCTTCCCACGGACGCAACGTGACTTTGGGTTTTCATTGTGCAGCATGGACTCTTTCCATAGTGCGGAAGCGTCGTGCTGGCAGTCATAACTGTAGACCACTACATGTGATGTGCAGGAAAGCCAATTGTCCGCGGAGGACGATGGATTGTTTCTGCTGGCAGCATGACACCGCCTTGATTGTTGGCTGCAGTGAAATGTTGGTGAACTTGACTGCCACGGGTTGCTAATTTTTCTAAATGCGCCTTTAATTTATGCCAGATTTCGGCGAAAACAGGATTTAGCCTTTGTGTTGTTGTTTCCTTTGTTACCATGGTCACTATACGGTGCGCCTCTTTTCTTCTGCGTCTCCATACTGGTTTCTGCTGATCCTCCTCCTCATGTGAAAGCATGTATGACTGAGGGAGGCGGCTGTAATGTCACAGCAGAGCTGAGCGGAGCTGTCCACTGCGCCACGGTGCTGAAAATGCCATGGACAGAGCGAGCGGCCGCGGTATCTTGGGAGCTGATCATCATCCGCAATTGATATATTATTATTTTCTCTAACTGCATCACGGTATATTGGGTAAACACTCCCTTCCCCCCAAAATTGGCTGCTGATGAGACAAATCTCAGTCACATTGAATGTAAAGCCCAGTCCATACTTTCCATTTCAAATTTCCCAGCTCATGGATATTGACTAAAACATGCATTTCCACCCTTATACATGCTGCTTTATTACAAAATAATCCAGAGGAACACTGTGAAGTAATACCAATGAAATTATGAATTACTTAGATTCTTTTTCTGTTATATGCCCCCTTTTGGCTTGCTCCGGTCTTCATGACTCATGATGATCAGGCAAACCTACTCATGATCTCTCTCAACTGTTCTCTCTCTGGTCCATAACCATCTCTCTCCATTTTATGCCCTAATAAAAGCAGCACATCCCCTCAGGCAAATTAGCCAAGCCTCTACAGTTTAAATAACGCCACATTTCTTTCCTTTGAGGCCCTTGTCAGGCGATCCATGGGCATAGAAATGTCCTAAAGGAGCAGGAAAAGGCTCCTGTGTCGTCTCCTGGCTGCGAGGTTGCAGCTGCATGAGGAAATATTTTTCTTCATGCATATCTCATGGAACATTTGGTTTTTTTTTTTTCTTTATTCTTCCCCAGATTTTCTTTGAGTCTAATCGTATTTATTTTCTGTTATCACATAAGCCAACTGCACACCCACTCTCACGATTTCCAGTTAAATTGTTTTTGGCTGCTGATGTGCATAAATCCAGCCCACTCCTCTCTTTGATGTGTGTCACCCTTCACATGTGACAAACGTTCATCAAGCCCATGTGTCTTTGTTTGCACACTTGCTTTATGTGTGGGAGGATGGGTGTATCTGTGACTAATTCAGTGTAGTAAACAATTTATTACCAGATGGCTTGTTGTTGCTGTTGCTCTCTTAAGTTCAACAGTCTCCTGCTCCATTAGCCTTTTTATTAACCAGATATGTTTATTAAAAAAAGATTTTTATGGTAAGTTTCCTTCTTACAAGTTAAAATCATTCGGAGTTTACTGTATGTAATAAGCAGCGACAATCAAAAAATTTATTCATGAGAATTTTTAAGCATTGTGCCTTGAAAAAGTATTCACACCTACAGTGCCTTGCGAAAGTACTCGGCCCCCTTGAACTGGTCAACCTCTTGCCACATTTCAGGCTTCAAACATAAAGATATAAAATTCAAATGTTTTGTGAAGAATCAACAACAAGTGGGACACAATCGTGAAGTGGAATGAAATTTATTGGATGTGTCAAACTTTTTTAACAAATGAAAAACTGAAAAGTGGGGCATGCAATAATATTTGGCCCCCTAACGTTAATACTTTGTAGCGCCACCCTTTGTTGCAATTACAGCTGCAAGTCGCTTGGGGTTTGTCTCTATCAGTTTTGCACATCGAGAGACTGAAATTCTTGCCCATTCTTCCTTGCAAAACAGCTCGAGCTCAGTGAGGTTGGATGGAGAGCGTTCGTCAACAGCAGTCTTCAGCTCTTTCCACAGATTCTTGATTGGATTCAGGTCTGGACTTTGACTTGGCCATTCCAACACCTGGATACGTTTATTTTTTAACCATTACATTGTAGATTTGGCTTTATGTTTTGGATCATTGTCTTGTTGGGAGATAAATCTCCGTCCCAGTCTCAGGTCTCTTGCAGACTCCAACAGGTTTTCTTCCAGAATGGTCCTGTATTTGGCCCCATCCATCTTCCCATCAATTTTGCTGTGTTGCTTTTACGCCAAACATATCATTTTAAATTGTGGCCAAACAGTTCGATTTTGGTTTCATCTAACCAGAGCACCTTCTTCCACATGTTTGGTGTGTCTCCCAGGTGGCTTGTGGCAAACTTTAAACAAGACGTTTTCTGGATATCTTTGAGAAATGGCTTTCTTCTTGCTACTCTTCCATAAAGGCCAGATTTGTGCAGTGTACGACTGATTGTTGTCCTATGGACAGACTCTCCCACCTCAGCTGTAGATCTCTGCAGTTCATCCAGAGTGATCATGGGCCTCTTGGCTGCATCTCTGATCAGTCTTCTCCTTGTTCGAGATGAAAGTTTAGAGGGACGGCTGGGTCTTGGTAGATTTGCAGTGGTCTAATACTCCTTCCATTTCAATGTGATTACTTGCACAGTGCTCCTTGGGATGTTTAAAGCTTGGGAAATCTGTTTGTATCCAAATCCGGCTTTAAACGTCTCCACAACAGTATCTCGGACCTGCCTGGTGTGTTCCTTGGTCTTCATGATGCTCTCTGCACTTTGAACAGAACCCTGAGACTATCACAGAGCAGGTGCATTTATACGGAGACTTGATTACACACAGGTGGATTCTATTTATCATCATCAGTCATTTGGGACAACATTGGATCATTCAGAGATCCTCACTGAACTTCTGGAGTGAGTTTGCTGCACTGAAAGTAAAGGGGACGAATAATATTACACGCCCCACTTTTCAGTTTTTTATTTGTTAAAAAAGTTTGACACATCCAATAAATTTCATTCCACTTCACGATTGTGTCCCACTTGTTGATTCTTTACAAAAAATTTGAATTTTATATCTTTACGTTTGAAGCCTGAAATGTGGCAAGAGGTTGAAAAGTACTTTCGCAAGGCACTGTAATAAACTTTTTCACATTTTGATACATTACAGTCAGACTTTTTTATGTTTCCTATTAGGATACTGACACAAAGTAATGCATAATTGTGAAGTGATAGGAAGATGATACAAGCTTTTTAAGTTGTTTTTTTAACTAGAATCTGGAAATTGTGGCATGCATATGTATTCAGCCACCTTAGCTCTGCTACCCCTAAATAAAATCCAGCACCACTAATCAATTTCAGAAGTCAACCAGTTAGTAAATAGAGTTCACCGGTTTGTAACTGGTTCTCAGTACATATACAACTTTTGGACAATTATTGTTATTCTCCAATCCACAACTCTGTCTTCTATACAGTCGAAGAGTGTCAAGAAGAAAGCCATTGTTGAAAGAAAACCACAAGACATGTATGTGACACAGAAAATATGTGGCTGAATAAAAAAGTTTGAAAGGTCCTGCTAATCAGATTAAAAGTTTAATATTATAATAAAATTTTCTACGGGGGACAAAGGTGATTTGGGATTTTCTACCTTAGGTCTGAGAGAGGCGGATCTCGCTGTGTGCAGTGAGAAGCAGTTCGCTGCAAAAGACCTAGCTGAGCTGGGCTCTCCTAACAATAGTTAAGGGGAAGGTTACAGAGCACCGAGAAGGCTCTGACTCTTGGTCCAAATGTGGACAAGTTTTAAAGGAATATTCCCCTATTACCCAGATCCGTAAAGGGCTAGAAGGGTTCGAAGGGATTGGCTCTCACCCAGGGAAAAACCTTTAATTTTATGGATCAAAAATGCACCTATTGCATCAATGAATGGGTTAAAACATTCGATTTTCCAGCAGGGGGCTTGTTCAGCCCTAAAATATAAAAATTAATGAATTTTAGTCTGTAGTCCAACCTTTCTTTAAATTTCTTTAATTTTTTACTCTCTTTTATCATACCACCACAATGAATTTTTTGTGTTTTTTGTCACTGCAAAGTACATTTTTCATCATGTAAAGCACTTTGAATTGTCTTGTTGCTTAAATGCTATATAAATAAACTTGCCTTGCCTTGAAATAGTTTAACTTAAATACAAGAGTAGTATAATTTCTAAGTGATTTCATATTAATACAGAACATTTTGTAGCAGTCCTTGGCTTGTTGGCCGAGTCCTTAATTATATTTGAATTTAAAAAATAATTGATATAATTCTTTAATACATTATTGTTATTGTTAGCTGTTAGATTAAAGGACAAAAAATTAGCACAGATCAAAAAGTAATTTGCTCATTCAGATCATGACAACATTAACTGATATTTTCAAAAACATATCGTAAACTGAGTATGTTAACTTAGTGTGTTACAAAAGTGAGCCTCTCCTTATCCACCTTAAGTTTTTGTTTAGATATTATCAAAAGTATTACACTCCTTATAGGTTCCTGCTTTACTACATCATGAAAAAGATAAGATTCTAAAAGTGAGAATGTTTTATTAATTTTCCCTTAAGTATTATACATTTCTTTAAAAAGCCAGTCAGTCAGTCATTTTCTACCGCTTATTCCATAGTGGGTCGCAGGGGAGCTGGTGCCTATCTCCAGCAGTCTATGGGCGAGAGGCAGGGTACACCCTGGACAGGTCGCCAGTCCATCACAGGGCAAAACACATACAACCATGCACACACTCATTCATACACCTAAGGGAAATTTAGAGTTACCAATTAACCTAATAGGCATGTCTTTGGACTGTTGGAGTACCCGGTGAGAACCCACACATGCACGGGGAGAACATGCAAACTCCATGCAGAAAGACCCCCGGCCGGGAATCGAACCCAGGACCTTCTTACTGCAAGGCAACAGTGCTACCAACTGCGCCACCGTGCATTTTTTTAAATTCCCCTGTTGTTGTTATACATATTTTCCTGTCATGGAGTGAGACTTAAATGTGATCTTTTAATGTAAAAGTTTTTTTTGTTTTATATTTTTATAATGCTATATGTATTGATTACTTGTTCAGTTACCTAGCTTTGACTTATAAATTAATCAGGTAGTACACAAACAAGTACATAAACAAATTAGTACAACATACTAATGTTTCTTTTTGTCACTGTAAAGTACTTTTTTCATCATAAATGACTTTATGTTGTCTTCTTGGTGAAATGTGCTGTACAAATAAACTTGCTTTGCCTAGATAGATAATCAGCTGGCTGGTTCTTCTTGGATCTTCTTTCAGGTATTTCTTTGGATTATTTCTTCTTATTTCTAGATGTTTAGGCCTGACTCTTCCTTGGTTCTCTACTTTCTGCTTTACTCATATTTAAAGCACTCACTGCCCAATGTAATGTCAGAGTTTAGGCGCAAATTAATTAATTCAGTTCACTTTATTATAATCACAAATGTCATCTCAAGGCACTGTAGAAGACAGATGGGTCGAATAGTTGTTCGACCATGTTTTGCTGAATATTGGACCATTTGCACATTGCTGGACGCCACCAGGCCTTCCGGCGTTTTCGGCCATTTTGTATCCCAGTATAGTCTGCTACTACAAATCCCAGGGGGCACTGCGGCTGATATGATGGGGCGTCCCAAGTCTGACGTGACAGGACACTATATAGGATGGTGGCCCCTTTAAGGAGGTGCTTTCCAGCTGAAACCGAGACGTGGTTATCACGCAACTGGAGCATCAATTCTGGAGAAGAAATCCCACTTGGACATTCATTCATTCTCCCCGTTGACCAACGAAAAAGAAAAATTCATGAAAGAGGTTTCTGGAATAGGAAGGCCAGAAATTTCACTTTACCGATTGAAGACGTGAGTTTAACACGTAGCAGAAGAAAAAACCCTCACAGAGGTTTCAAGGAGACAGATTGCCACCCTTGCTTTTGTTCCAGTCGACTACTGACGGTCAGATCATTTTTTTCCCTTTCGCAAAGGAGCCCAAAGGACGAAGGCTGTAACCCCCCCCCCCCCCCCCCCCCCCCCCCTTCTCTCTCTCCTTCTGCTCAGAGAAGACTTCAACAAGTAAAATCCATCCTTTTATTTTTATTTCTTTATTAGGAATAGCGTGGGCAGGGTAGAGTAGGTTTTAGTGCGATTTAGAATCGCCAATTATAGTCAAATGTGTTCTGAATTGTATGTGCATGTTATTGTTTTGAAATTTGATTGCTGTTGAACTCTGAAGCCGCCGCACTTCTCAAGTTGTGTTTTTACTGTGTGACACCTGGCACAGCTGCGCTGTTAAAATTGAATTGCTATAATAACTTCATGGTGACAATCAACCATTTTCTTTGTCTTCGACACTTCATGTTTATTAGTTGCCGCCAAAAGGTTTACAACCCTTTGTGTTCTCGGACATCCCCAGCGGTGGGGGATGTTTTATGGCTCACAGTAACTAAGCTACACTTTCTGGCGGGCCGCTCCCCAAACTCCGCTCCGCGTCACTTTATCACTTGTTTGCCATAACTGCTGGTTTGATTCCATACACGCCCACTGCTGTTGGTTTAGTAGATATTCTACCCTTGTTAGTAGAACTTTGCATGTTTGATTAGGTGAAGATTATTGAATCGGAAGAGCGAATTGTATCAGGGCTATTGATTTAATAAATATGCATATAGATAAAGAGAAGGCGTTTGTGTTTATTTTGTGCAAGAGTGATTTGTCAGTCAAAACAAGGTCAGAGTTCCCCACATTTCGGCAGAAACGGTTGATTAAACAGTGACATCTAGTAAATAGTTATCAACTATTACTGAGAATTTACTCATTGTAATTATCAAGGGCTTTGAGCCACAATTACAATTTCAGAAGACATCTCTGATTTCGATTAATAAATCAGGATTTTTAATTTTGGTTAAGAAATTAATTTAGTTAAATTATGATTTTCAATTATAATTATTGATAAATATTAATTAATCAATAATCATAATCCCAACATAGTATTAGGACTTCACATAAAATGAGTAAAAACAGCTAAAGCTAAAGAAATGCTTACATTTTAAAAGATTTTATGGAGATGAAAAAGTAATTCAATTGTTTTAAATTTGATGCATTTCTTCTTTTCGTATCTTATAGCTTTTTGTCTTGTTAGGCTTTTTTTTTATTTGCACTCTTTTAATTAATCTGGTTTAACAGAAGAAATTCTTAGTTTTCAGAAGTTATGACAGAGAAGATCAGACCACCTACATTCATCCAACCTGGTTCTGTTGATGGAACAGCTCTGTTGTTACTGAAGCAATAGGAGAAAACCTTTTCTCCTCCTTTGTGCCCACATACACGTCTCTGACTGGGATAAAAACCTACTTACCACATAGCTACAGGTTTAAGTACAGTATGCCTAGGGTTTAGATCCAAGCATAATCATGTGTTGGAATGACCACAAAGTTCAGACTTAAATCCAACTGAGACTCTGTATCAACACCTTGAGCTTTTTAAAAAGAACAATGGGCAAAAAACAAGTCTCTAGATGGGCAAAGCTGATGGAGGCATACCTGAAAAGACAATTCAAGTTGAATTGGTTCCATAAGGTTTTGACTCATGCCACATTTTTCAGATCTGTGTGAAAACCATGTATTCTTTTTCTTCCACTTTACAATTATGCTCTACTTTGTTTAGTCTATCACATAAAACCCTAATAAGATATGTAGAAAGTTCCCACGTGGTAAAATGTGAAACAGTTATAAGGGGAATTAATATTTATTCAAGACACCATTCCTTTATTGTTGTGGACCAGAATTTCTCTGGTTGGATTTTGTCCAGCTGCCTTCTTAAACTGGTGTAATCTTCATCTGTCTTCTTGTTTGGCTTATCTTATTGTTTTTGTAAAGCTTCTACTTGGAGTTTTTATCTGAAAGTCCTGTGGAGCTCTGTTACTGATGGCCACGTATGTCTTTCATCTGTTCCGACCTTTTTGCGCTTTACCAAATCATTATTATGGTCCTTTTCCTGATTACCATCTGTTTTTGCAATTAGGTGATTTCCTGATCTTTCTTAGTGCTCTTAGTTGATGTTAATAATGGTCGCAAGGCTTTAATTTGAACTTTTAAAAATAATACAGAAGAAGGAAAATAGCACACGTTATAATAGATCATTTCTTTTTTTCTGGAATAAAATGTGGAAACTACAACATTGTCTTTAAACTTCTGTCATTTTCATATTCGCTTCCTGCTTCTCTGTGAGTTTCTGTGTCTGTTATTGCCAATGGAAAGGTAACCCCTTCCAGTTCACACTGCTGTGGTTTTATAGTAGATTACAGCAGTGAGGCTGAAAAAAGGTAACTTCTTCTTCAATAAATACACCTGGATCCTTCCTTATTCTATTTTTATAAGCTAGTCTCCATCTACCTTCATATTATAATATCTTTTAGCTGCAGAAAGCAGTAATATTCGCAGGTTTTATTCATGTTAATTTGCTCTCCTTATGGTGTTAAAAATAATCTGTCCTGCTTATATCTGGTGGAAAAAGGTGGTTTGCACTTATCTACAGCATTATATTAAAGATACCACAATGTTTTATCTAGTATACCACAGAACATATATATTATATTAATGCATAGTTAATAACAGGGTTCCTACACAATCTAGAAAAATCTGAAAAGAATTAAATTTATCTGTTTTTCATGCCTGGATAAGTATAGGAAAATAATTGTTTTTTTTTTTTTACTTCTTTTAGTGTCCCATTATTAAAGGTTGTATCTGTCCATCAGTTCATCCATACATCTGCCCATTCAATTTGACAGATTCCATATTTAAGACATAACCTTTATAGAAACATCCACCACATATTCATATTCAACCTATCTATTTGTATTTTAATGGTATATTTGTACTTTAAGAATGAGCAAAAAATGAATTTCCCAATCTGAAATTAAACGTATGGAAAAAGGAAACAATTTAAGGAACCAGTAGGTCCAGGATCTTGCCTGTAAAATATGGTGTGCCTCAGGGCTCCATTTTTATTTTATTTTATTTTTTTATTATTAACCAGAAAAAAATTGTTTCTATCACTGTTATGCTCATGACAAAAAGAGCATCTGATGGTTATAAAACCTTTTACATTTCACTGATACATAACTATTTTAATTAATTTTATCTTTCTTTAGAAGCATCCACACTCATCTCTTTGCTGCCAAGTATTCTGATGACAGACCTTATATGAGACTCAATTAAGGGGAGCCTCCTGTCACTGGCTCTTTGTGAGTTTTAAAATCTGTATTGATTTTATTGATTGCTTTTAAAGTATCTTTGTTGCCTCTCATCATCTTTTTTGCCTGACTTTAGTATCATATGACCATGTTTGTGTACTCAATTTCTCTGTAAGAATATGTTATTTGTTAAAGCAGCACAGTTAAAATTAGGGACATGTTTGCTGGAGACCAAACCAGTTTTTGCCCAGCTCCTCTTATTTATGTAATCAATATTTAGGTTAACCTTTATACTAAAGATTTTTCTGATTGATCTAACATTGATCAAATAATTAAATTCTGCTCTAGTTCATGGGTATCTATATTTTAAATCCAATGTTTTAGGATTTCACCTCATTTTATCCACATAAAGTCACTCCAGATTGTACACAGAGCCCATTGGAATTCAGAGCATCTCAGTTGGAGCTCATAAAGAGATGCTGGCATTATTCTGTTCTCATTCAAACACAATAAGTACTAACACCATCCTGAATGAGGAGCTGAGAAAGGGAGTCTTTAAATAAGAGGAGGTAGAAGAGTGGGAGAAGCTTTAAGGATGAGAACAGGATGAAGCCTTTCACATTGTAAGACCATGAATACCGACATACTAACAAAAGGAGAAACCAAGCTGGCTCTCATCCATAGAATACTGTGAGAAAAGGGCTTGTATCTCTTATTATCAGCTGTCTATGAACACAAGTCAGTCCTGGAGCAACACAGAGCCAAGCATACCTGGGCAAAAATAAAAACACACAGCCAAGAAGTCTGAGAGGTTTGAAATCAAATCCAGCGCCTCCTAGCAAATATACCACCCTCCCTCTCTTCCTCTGAGTGTATCCATTCAGCTCACACAATCCGGCCATTGTGCTGAGTGAGGAATCCTGAGCCGAGGAAGGCAAATGAGTCAGAGCTGTTCTCTCTGAAGACAGTGGGAATTATGTCTCCCAGCTGGATGATGTCAGAGTGCAGGAACAAATATGAGGTGTGTCGTAACAGAAGATACCCAGTGCTGCTATGCTTAATAATATTTCAATGATATAACATTATTCTTTTTCAGACTGACTTAACTATTATTAAGGCCTATTTAGGGCAAGAATGATGTGATGATGTGACTAGTATAAATGTTTGGACCCTGAGACTTACAGTCATTCAAATAACTTGACAATCATGTACTGTTAGGAAGGACCACTGCTTAAATCTCACAATAGTAAGGAGAAAAACATGTTTCCAAAAATTTCAGTTGCTGTTTTTTGTTTTCTGTGATCTTCATGGATCACTCTTATCAGCATGTACATTTCTCTAACGGCGTTTATGATTTGCCCTGGTTTTTCCATTATTGTATAGTTCCTTGTAAATAATTTATGGTTACACTCATTATTTTTACAAGTGGCTACAATTTTTTTATAAATCACCCATAAACAATTGATGGGCTCAACTGTTCACTTGGCATCAGTGTCATTTTAAGCCTGCCCAAAATGTATTCAAGTTGCAATTTATACAATAATTATGTATTGCATACGATCCACTTCATTTAAATTTAAAAGAAAACTTCATGTGCCGTAGGCAAAATAAGTATTTTTTATCTTGATGATGATTTTGCACATTTGCTCTACTAATTGAAAAGAAACAGTGAAACAGTGTCTTTAATGGTACTTTCTACTGAGTTTGGAAAGGCAGAAAACTAGTTAAAAATCACGAATAAAATGCAAAAAAATAAAACAAAATTGATTTGCATAGCAATGACTAAAACGCATATGTGGTCTCCAAGGAGAAGACTCAGAACTTGATGGATAAATATTTGTTGGAAAGCACAGTGCTAAGACTTTTCCTGTAGTTGCTCACAAAGTTGGCACACATCTGAGAATCAGAGATTCGCTGTCCATAAAGTCTCTAAATCCTTTAGGTTTCTTGGCTTTCACTAACTCAAAGTTTAGCTCTTTAACAGATTTTCTGTATAATTGAGATTTGCTGACTGGTTAGGCCATGACCTTATGTAGCCACTCCTTTGTTGCCTAAGTATGTGTCTTGACCTTTTGTCATATTGAGAGACTCAATATGATCAATTTTAAGTGTTCTGACTGAGGGAAGAAGGTTCTTGTCAAAGTGTTTATGGTACATGGACCCACCTATGGCCCCCTTAATGCAGTGGAAAAATAAACAGCCCAAAAAGTATAATGTTTTCAACTCTGTGCTTCACTATAGAGTTGGTGTTCTCTCGGCCAAACTGAGCCTTTTTCTTCCTCTAAATGCAGTGGGTTGAGCTGATGTCAATGAGCATAGATTCTGGTGTCATCTCATCAAAGTACTTTCTAAAAGCCTTTATTTTATCAATTAGATGTTTAGTAACAAAGTAAAACTGAATCTGTAACTGTGTCTTGTGTAGTAGAGAGCTGTAGGATTTCAGTCAATTGCACTGAGGTGTATTATCAATAATGTTCTTGGTAACTGGGTCCCAACTGCCTTCAGATCATGAACGAACCCCTCCTGTGTACCTGTAGGCTGATCCCACACCTTTCTCATGACTATCCTCACCCCATAAAGCCAGATCTTTCATAGAACTCCAGATCGAGAGCCTATGATTCATCTAATATTTGTTCAGTTTCCTAATAATCACACCAGCAGCTGTCACCTTCTCACCAAGCTTCTTGTTGATGGTCTTGTAGCCCGATCCGGCCTTATGCAAATCAACGGGCTTTCCTCTGACATCTTTTGATGGCTCTTTAGTCTTGGACATGACTTGGACATAAAGAGGTTGAAATTAATTAAATGGTTCTGTAAACATGTGTGGCTTTTTACACGCAATGAGTTACAAACAAGGATATGTGCAATAATACACTGCTCAAAAAAATAAAGGGAAGACTTAAACAACACAATATAACTCCAAGTAAATCAAACTTCTGTGAAATCAAACTGTCCACTTAGGAAGCAACACTGATTGACAATCAATTTCAGATGTTGTTGTTCAAATGGAATAGACAACAGGGGGAAATCTTTGGTGATTAGCAAGACTCACTCAATAAAGGAGTGGTTCTGCAGGTGGGGACCACAGACCACTTCTCAGTACCTATGCTTTCTGCTTGATGTTTTGGTCACTTTTGAATGTTGGTGCTGCTTTCACACTCGTGGTAGCATGAGACGGACTCTACAACCCACACAAGTGGCTCAGGTAGTGCAGCTCATCCAGGATGGCACATCAATGCGAGCTGTGGCAAGAAGGTTTGCAGTGTCTGTCAGCATAGTGTCCAGAGCCTGGAGGCACTACCAGGAGACAGGCCAGTACACAAGGAGACGTGGAGGAGGCCGTAGGAGGGCAACAACCCAACAGCAGGACCGCTACCTCTGTCTTTGTGCAAGGAGGAACAGGAGGAGCACTGCCAGGAACCTGCAAAATGACCTCCAGCAGGCCACAAATGCGCATGTGTCTGCACAAACGGTTAGAAACCAACTCCATGAGGATGGTAAGAGGGCCCGATGTCTACAAATAGGGGTTGTGCTCGCAGCCCAACATCGTGCAGGACGCTTGGCATTTGCCAGAGAACACCAGGATTGGCAAATTAGCCACTGGCACCCTGTGCTCTTCACAGATGAAAGCAGGTTCACATTGAGCATGTGACAGACGTGACAGAGTCTGGAGACACGGTGGAGAGGGATCTGCTGCCTGCAACATCCTTCAGCATGACCGGTTTGGCAGTGGGTCAGTAATGGTTTGGGGTGGCATTTATTTGGAGGGCCACATGGCCCTCCATGTGCTCGCCAGAGGTAGCCTGACTGACATTAGGTACCGAGATGAGATCCTCACACCCCTTGTGAGACAATATGCTGCTGCGGTTGACCCTGGGTTCCTCCTAATGCAGGACAATGCTAGACCTCATGTGGCTGGAGTGTGTCAGCAGTTCCTGCAAGATGAAGACATTGAAGCTATGGACTGGCCCGCCCGTTCCCCAGACCTGAATCCGATTGAGCACATCTGGAACATCATGTCTCGCTCCATCCACCAACGTCACGTTGTACCACAGACTGTCTAGGAGTTGGCGGATGCTTAAGTCCAGGTCTGGGAGGAGATCCCTCAGGAGACCATCCACCGTCTCAGCAGGAGCATGCCCAGGCGTTGTAGGGAGATCATACAGACACATGGAGGCCACACACAATACTGAGCCTCATTTTGACTTGTTTTAAGGACATTACATCAAAGTTGGATCAGCCTGTAGTCTGTTTTTCCACTTTAATTTTGTGTGTGACTCCAAATCCAGGCCTCCATTGGTTAATAAATTTGATTTACAATTTGTATGTGATTTTGTTGTCAGCTCATTCAACTTTGTACAGAACAAAGTATTCAATTAGAATATTTCATTCATTCAGATCTAGGATGTGTTATTTGAGTGTTCCCTTTATTTTTTTGAGCAGTGTAATTTAATTGCACCTCATGGCCACTTAACTGATTTGTGGGAACTAGAATTCTGGAATCAAATATTGAAAGATATGCAAATATATATTTTTAAAAGTATTTTTTCTCAACATTAGAATAAAACTAACTTGAAAGAAAAATGAAAGACTGTTAATGTCTTTGTGAATGAGTAAACCTAAACATACATAATTAGGTTTTCAACTGTATATCAGAAAAAAAATACATTGGCTTTTTGTTTCTGTCTTTAGTTGTTTCTTGTGGAACCGACACCTGTATACACTTCCAATGAATTTCTTCCTTCTCCTTGCACATCAGGCAATACACCTCAGCAAATGAGAAATTTGAGAAGCCATGCAGCCACTGTGCCTCCCATTTGTTTCACTGATGATGTCACTGATTGGAGTCGTGATTTTGTTTTTGGTAGGCTCTCTCGATCACCATTCCTTCTTGACATCTTGATTCCCTAGCTCACCTTAAACTTATTTGGAGAAAAATTAAATACATGAAAGTAACTTTAAACCTTTATACTTGGTTTACTGACAATGTTTTTGGGTTTTTGTTTAATTGTCCAATCAGAGTTGGAAAAAAATTGGCTTTTTTATACTGTAAACTCTGGATCTGAATCGCTTCAGTACCTTAAGTCCTTATTTGTTTCTGAAATCCTTTCAGCTCTGTCTGTGGCTGTACTGTTTCGGATTTTGTTCTCCCTAAAATGTTTTCTGACAACCTTCAGACTGCATGTCTGAACTCGTTGCGTCTGTCACTCACATGTCAATGAGGATGAAGCCTGCGGGACATTGAAACAAAGGAGGTGGACATGTTTGGAGTCAAAGCAAAAGGTGTCCAAACACAGTATTGTGTTGTGTGGTGGACACATCTTATTTTTATATGAACTTGGTAAAACAATGCAGGTCATTTCTAAATGTGATGATTTTTGTAGCATGTAGCTATAAAAATGTTGCTGTCACACTGCATTAAAACGTGTAACTATGTAAATTCGAGGTTTGCGGATTTAATGTAGTGTTGCCCAACAATAAGCTGGCAACATGTCCAGGGTGAATACCTTTCTCTGCCCATTGAGCACTGGAGATACCAGTCTACCATCTCTAGTTTTCTGCAGATGTTGAGGGACCATCTTCTTAAAGATGGCTCTGTGCTCTTCATCTGTGTTGACCAGTCCAAAATATCATGTGACTTATTCCAATGGCAGTCTATTACTACCTACTTCATCTTGAAGTTACTTAACCCTGATAATTTGACCTGCACCATGTCACAAAGTTGTTTACCAGGGTTCCTGTCAGTCCCTGTCCTCAAAAGTTAAACTGGAAGCGAAAATTGTTCTAGGTAAACAACAGGAAATGGTTTAGTCCTCTGTGGTGCTCGAATACTGAAGACCACAATGTCTGGTGTACAGCCATTCAACCTGATGTACTGGCCATTTTCTGGCACAGCTAACAGGTCAGGAAATCCAGACATTCTTGTAATGATTCCCTCCAGCTCTTCATGTGGGATCCCAGAGCCATTCCCAGGTTATAAGGGATATCTAAAGTCCTCCAGAAAGATGTGCACCTACTCTCGGGTCTACTCCTTAAGAGACGTGTCCAAAAACCTTATTATGGAGCCAACTCAATCAGATGTCTGAACCACCTGTCATTTAAAGATGTCTTTAAATGAAAATGTTATAATCTTTGATAACTATGTTAGTTTTGGCCTGTTTTTACCTCTCCAATCTCACTCTTAAGATTACTTTAACATAGGTCTACGACAGAAATATCAGATATTTTGATGGGATCCACTGATAACCTTTACATCCAGATGTGTCGTGAATTCAGACAGGTCAGTAGTGGTTCTTCATCCTTCATTGCCTGCCTTCTGCATTGAACTCCTCCTCCTCTGCAGGCTCTTAGTAAGTTTCACTTTCCTATCTCTGCCCCCTGTAGCAAACAGAAGTGCAGCCCCACTGGGCTACTGTAAAAAAAAACACTCATCCAACAGCTTTTTCTTCTGTCGTTAGCTATGAAGGCCACAGATCATACAGGAGACAAAGAGGTTGAAGAAAGAGATGACTCATATCTCACTGATATGCCAAGTCGTCACACATTTGCAGTGATATTCCCACATAAACAGACAAGCACACACACTCTCCTGGAGGCCCTGCTGAACTGTCATTTTGTATTAGTTCAGTGCAGAGAGGGGAGGAGGGGTGTTTAAGGCTGTTGAGTAGTGAATGGCAGTGAGCAAGAAGATAAAGGAAATGTAAATCCAACATTTTGGGTTGCTTTTGAACTTACAAACTTCATTTGTTCTTCTCCATCACATCACACCTTTTTTTAAGACTGTTTCCATTGTTTGGTGCCTACAAGTTTCTACTGATATAAACAGAAAAAAACGGTCAGAAACCAAATCAGATGCAAGAAAACCTAAAAACTGCAGCTGTACTGTTTGAGCATTTAAACAATGCCACAATAGGCTCTCCTGAATAGAACATAAATGCATTACATTCTGCTCCCATAGCTGCTCTTCTTCTGTGCTCCTTTGGTAAATCTTCTCTTTTTGTTGTATTACAGCACTGTTTCTGATCGGAAAACAGTTCAAAATGGATGAGGAAAAATTCATTTTAAAAGTTGGAAAATAAATGTATGACACAATATCACCATAACAAGGACAATGACAATAAAAACATTTCCTGCTGATTGAGTTCTCACAAAATTGGCTATTTGGTTAAGAAATCTAATTTTAGTTAAGTTATAAAGAAGGAATGCATAGCTAATATGTTGAATTTGTTTCAAAGATTTACACAATGACCATTTTATGGTATGGTAAATTAGTCTTGGTGTAGTAAGTAAACAATTTCTGTTTCTTGTGATATGCTACGCCACCAGTTGGCATAAATGGATTTGGGTTTATCATATGTTTTAACCCTACCCTATTAGAGGTGCAACAGATAATTGTTCTGAGATCTGAAACCAATAGAAATATAATGGGATTAAAAAATAACTACATGAATAAAAAAGGTGTCAGGATGTGACATTTTGGACTTTGTGGTTTTGTGTTTTGTTTTGCTAGATGTTTCTTGTTTGAGGGTTAGTTTTCATGTTTATTGCTTTCTGTGTTCTGAAAGTTCTGGTTTCCATTTGCCTCCCAGTGTGTTCTCCTCTCGTCTTTAGTTTTCCTCTTTTAGTTGTTAATTACTCAGTTTTTGTCCCCTTTACATTCATTGTCCCTCTTAGCTCTGTTTCCTCTAATTTATCTTGATTCTCCAGTCCCTCCTTTTATAGGTTAGCTTTAGTTACTGTGTACTTTTATTCTAGTCCTCATTCTTCTTCTTCTTCTGTGTTGTTTTTTGGCAGTTGGCAAATAACTTGAAGATGTGCACTAGTCCTCATTTCCTCTGCTTCATTCTCAGTTTGTTCTATCGGTGTTTACTTTTGTAGTCAGGGTTTCTTTATGGTCTCCTTTTGCTTAGGCCTTAGGTTCTTGTTATTCTTCTGTTCCTTCCAGTTCCTCTGTTTCCTTTACCTCTTGGTTATTCTAGATTTCTTCTGTTTTGGTTATTTTATCTTAGTCTATTGTCCTGCTTAGGTCTATGTTTCTCTTTATCGTTTATTGTTTTCACCTGTCCCTTCTGCCTCCTTGCCACACCTGTTCCTTGTTTCTTGATTACCCGCCTTTGCTCTCGTTCTGTATATGAGTTAGTTTGGTTCTTGTGTTTGAGGCTGGTTTGTACTGTCATATGTTGAGGTTTTTGTTGTGGGCCAAAGTGCAGATGCAGGCGAGGAGTCGGCATGGTGAGGCAGAACGATGATTTATTTAAATCAAAACAAAGGCTAAACTCTCAGGCAGGCAGGATGAAAACAGAGAGTTTAGGAGTCCAGGTCTTGCAGCAGCATTTTGAATCAGCTGAAGGCTTTTAACTGCATTTTGTGGACATCCTGGTAGTAACAAATTACAATAGTACAGCCTTGAAGTAACAAATGCATGGACTATGTCAATGTTATTTTTTTGAGCTACTTCTCTTGGTACTGTAGTCCCTTTTGAGTTTGACAGAAAGGAAATTGGATTTAACTCTCAACAAGATGGTTTCCAAAGCGCTGTGAGTTGCAATCTTTGCATACAGTGGATGATTGTTGGAAGGGTTATGCATCTCTCAGGGTTTTTGCTTGTTTTCTCTAGCTGTTTCCTGAAGACATGACTTTTAGACACTGCTCAATGGCTGCAGAATTTTTGGGGGGCGTAATGATTCTCCCTTTGTTCTCCATTGGACCACCTTAATTGTTTTTTAAAGCACACCCCAATAGGGTCATAGTCGAGTGCAAAGACAGGACAAGAAAATATCCCAAATCCCTAAAGAAAAGTTTGAAAGATCTTTTAAAAACCTGCAGCACATTTAAATATTAAAATGTCTTCAAAGTGTGGCTGCTATGATGCAAAATCTGAAGATTTTAGAGGTGATTTGAAATATTTGCACAGTAGTAACCTCAGTTTGGTTTTATGACTTAGAGTGTAATAAAACTGACCTATGATTGCTCCACTACACGAGGAATAAAGCTGTGAAGTTTAGCCGAGGAGGGCAGATAATCTCTCCTGCTGTGAAGTAAATTATGTACAAAACATAGCATGTTAAGCTTCTTCCATCAGCTACGATCGGGGTGCCTCCAGAGAACTGTGTATGTGTGGATTTTAGCAAGGGTGCACTTCAGCAGCCCTGTAGCCACCTAACGTCTTAATCAGGGATGGAGCTGCTAGTAAAAAGGGAGATTGAGAGCGATGCAGATTAAAGTCAGAAAGACTGAGCCTTACAGTCATCTGGGACGCAGCAGCACATTAATCTTTCTTACACTGCCAGGATATTAGTCAGAAAATAAAGCACAAAATTAGAAGCACTACCATCAAAGGCTGCAGGATGATATTTTTTTTTTTGCCTGATGGAGACAGATGCTCTTGATAGGCTGAGACCAAGACATGTAAGGCAATGATTAATAATTACCAGAAACAGAAGAGTCTTTCAGTGGAGAGGTAGCAGGAGTTCAATTTAAAGGTTACACCAGTAAAGTAAAACCAAAAGGTTTGGACACTTTAGATGTTTATTGTCATGTTTATGATGCAGTGTTACAGTAACTTCTTGTGATTCCAATTGTCCAGATGTCCATAAAAATCTAACATTTGGTCTTGTACAGCTCTTGCAAAACAATCAGAGAATTGGGGGGTGTCAAATCTGATTTTATTGTTTTGCATGCTTTCCTTTGGAAAGGTCTTGAGTCATTTTATCCATCCAAGCTAAATCACATGCAGGGTATTGAAGGGGAAACTCAAGAGTCATTGGACAATGATTTGATGATTCATGAGCTTGATTCATCCCCCATTTGTTTATTTTTTGTTTCAAAGCAGGCAGAACTACTTTTGATTTTTGAACTTGGTCTTTACGTATGCAGGCCTTGTGAAGCTTTAAGTTATTCTTCAAAGTTTGGCTTTTTTTTAAGACGCTTCTCTCTAGCCTTTGACTCATTCAGGCATAAATTGGGCATGACTAGTTGATGTAATCGATGATGTTGACAATAATAAATTCTCATCATCAATATTTTGTGTCACCAAAAAATTTTATGTATCTTTATTTTCTTAATTTCTTAACAAAAGTATAACCGTTTTCCTTGTTGTGTGTTAGGAAAAAACGCTGGCTACTGCAGCAGTGTGTGTGTGTGTGTACATACATCAGCTAGGTTTTGTGCCAGTCATTGGTCAGGTCCATCTGAGGTACAGTTTCAAAACACACATAATGAATGAAACATCTATAAGATTTTGTTGAGAGTAAAGTCAAAGCTGAATCTGTTCTATGAAGTTAGACAGGTTGTCTATCTGCTACATTTTCCCCTGAATTAGTGTTTATGCAAATACTTAGACCCACCTTTGATTAATTAATGCAATACCAGCAAGTGTGTTAATGTGCAGACCTTGTGTGTTTTCATTCATCTAATTATAATGAGATAATTTATGATTTAATTGTTAATACATACATTTGTGGTTTACATTACCTAATTATTAAAATATGCAGGGATAGCACTAACTGAAAAATAATTAGTTGATGTTGTAGCCCTAGAACAAAGGCAAAGATGTATGTATTTGAGTGTATCTTCAACACATACACAAAACTGTGCAAGTAACCTATTTTTAACTCTAAGCAGTCTATTATTTGCAACCTTTCCAAAGCACATTTTTTTTCTGTCCTTTTTTTGTTGCATCTAGAAAAACACGTTTGACAGGTGCAAAAAGAATATCATTGTAGCTTCAAAGAACTGCAATGCTGACCAAGATACCTGGACAATTTTAGAAGAAAAGAACAACTCTGTCTCCTTCTTGTAAATGATCAGTATTTCAGGGTCATGCTACTTTACTAAAATGGTCCACATTAATGAGACCATGTTAGAGAAGAAGGAGGGGTAAATTAAGATCTTTGTATTTTGGCTCAGCTCTATTCTTCACCAGGGGAGACTGGAACAGTACACTACTGGTGATTTGCACTGAGCTATGAAATACTCCAGTGCATGTTGTCCGCCGTGGTTTTAAGATACCAATACAGCCATATCATCTGCAAAAATGAGACCCTTGGGTTCGGAAACCAGAAACCCTCCTCTCCATGACTACACATTGAGAACATGTCCATTGAACACCCCATATGGGATCTGTTACCTGGAGTAGCCCTGGCAGAGTCTAACTCACACTGGGAAAAAGCTTTACTTTGTGCCAAGACTTGGCTCCTGCTTTTGTTATAAAAGAAGCTCAGTTCCTACTCCCAGAGCACTCAATACAGTATGCAATGGTGGACACAGTAGTAGACCTTTTGCATATTGTAAAGCACTTGTGGACTGGACAGTCAAACTCCCATGATGACTTCAGTACCTTTTTTAAGGTGGTAATGATCTTCGCTATTGTTCCATAGTCCTAGAGAACAGATAAATATTTCTTGTAAGTAAAAATGTACTTGGCAACAAATATCAATTCTGAAAGCCTCCTTGCTCTCCTGAATCCAATGTTGACGATTGGTTGAAACCCCTTTTGAAGACTTTGGAGTAAACCTTTGTAGGCTGAGAAGGGTAATCACTCTGTATTTGGAACACGCTTTGCGGCCCCTGTTTTTAGAAATTGGGATCAATACCGTGGCACTCCAAGCGTGTTTTCCCAGTTCCCAACATTAATAAAGATCTTCCCTGAAAATGAGGTCTTTGGTAGCCACACAGCTTTAAACCAATTATAGGGAAAAATAAACATCTTTGTTTGTTTTTTTACTCAACCATAACTTATATTAAGTCATTTTTAAACCCATACTAACATCACAAGTTTAATTCAGATGATTTTCTACTTCAAATTCCTGTCTTTAACACAAGGAATGCCCACAAAAAAACAGGATGCTTTTATTAGGAGCAATAAAAGGAACTGAATTTATAATGGCAACTGATGCTAACTGAAATACTATATTTACACATGTTATTGCCATCTCCAGATGGCTTTATGTGAAACATGATGCATGTCTCTCAACTTTAACAATTTGTATCAGATTCTCTCACGTTGTTTTTAGTAAAAGGCCTCGTTTAAACTGTCTGACCTGATAGCATTTAGGGTCAGAGTCAGTCTGATTGGTAACTGTGCTGCTATTGATTGGGACATTTTCATTTGGCAGTTAGTGCATAGCCCACCACAGCCAGACACATGCCTTCTCATCAATAACCACTTTTTAAACACATTTTCCATTAAATGTCTCCAAGGTTTTTCTGTTTCAGCATGAAATACCCAGTGGGCTTCTATCAGTCAGTCAGTTTCTACCGCTTATTCCATAGTGGGTCGCGGGGGAGCTGGTGCCTATCTCCAGCAGTCTATGGGCGAGAGGCAGGGTACACCCTGGACAGATCGCCAGTCCATCGCAGGGCAACACACAAACAACCATGCACACACTCATTCATACACCTAAGGTCAATTTAGAGTGACCAATTAACCTAACAGGCATGTCTTTGGACTGTGGGAGGAAGCCGGAGTACCCAGTGAGAACCCACGCATGCACGGGGAGAACATGCAAACTCCATGCAGAAAGACCCCAGGCTGGGAATCGAACCCAGGACCTTCTTGCTGCAAGGCAACAGTGCTGCCAACTGCGCCACCGTGCAGCACTGTTTCAGCATGAAATACCCCTTGGGCTTCTATGTTCAGTTATTTTACTGTCTAGTCTTTTTTTTTTTTATTCCGACAAATTAAACTCCTACTTTACCCAGAACTGAATATCTTTCATAAACCATTAATTAGTTTCTTATAATACAGACATTTTCTGACATTCTACACTGTTATTGCACTATTTTGTTTATGTAAACATAAATATTTTCTCTTAAGAGAAAAAAAAAGCAATGTCATAAGGGTCAAGTACTTTTTATTATTTAATTAGAATAAGAACATACTGCCAGGTTCAGTCCTCAACATTCATTATGTCAAAGTTCTGAGTGTTGTGATTATGAATATGAATATATTATTTCATATTAATACTTTCATATTTTATTAAATAATATTTCAGTCTGTTAAGGGTGTCCTGTAAATATCAGCCCAATAAGGCGATGGTATTAGGAAAAAATGGAAAGGTGTGAGAAGAGCTCTGATATTATTGAACAGCACAACTCTGCACACACTTGGAATGAATTCACACAATTTCTTAAAATACAAGAATTTATTAACAAAAATAAGTCAACTCATAGTCAAACATATTTCAATCAACAAACTCTTTACTATGCTAAAACAATCCAACTAAACTACCAAGCAGAATTAAAAAATAAGGAAGACTAATGGACTATGTACAATATAAACAAGTCGATTAAAGATGATTGAAAACCATGACCAAAAGAGTGATGCAACATTACCATGCAATGTTTATGTTTGACAACCAAGGATTATCTTTAAGAATCTGGAGATGAAGTTAAGTTACTCTTGGAACTAATTTAGGCAATAATTGGTATACCTTTAAACAACCATTCACAATGCAAGATCAGATAAAATATTATTTTAATAAAATAATATTTTAAATAATGATTTGCTGAATAAAACCAACCTTCTGGATGACCAATTCTCAATGGTGTTTAATTAGCTGCCTTTATTTATTAACATAATATTTAAAGAAATATTATTAAGGAAATGGTAAAATAATATTTAAGGAAATATTTCCTAGATTGAAAACTAAAAACTTTTTGGATAAATGATCTTTAGTAGGCAAACACGTGTTCTTAGCTGTTAGCGGTTGAAGCTAACAAAATAACTTATAGCTTATCATCAGAATCAAACACATACCTTTAAAATACCATTAATAAAAGGGTTAAAATGCATTAGCATGGATGGCGTGTTCTGGCCGATCTTCTGTGTTTAAAATCACCCTTTAAATAAAGTTTGTCTCAACTTTAAAAAAACACAAACACAGAACACATAAACTGAGCACGTGGTGCTGAACAGATAATCTGCTAGCACTAGGATTGCTGAGTTTTCAACAGAAACAAAACCAAACGTCATAAAACGAAAAATGTTTAAATTACTTAATTTCAAACTACTTCTCTCTGCCTAAAACACAACCTCATACGTGAACCATGATGAGTAAAAGTTGTCCGGGGTGACGAAGTTGAAGAAAGCATCCACAGTGAACAAAGGGTTAATTGCAGCTAACCTCCGTAGCCGTGGGGTGGGGCGGCTCGCTTTGTTGGCCGTCCAAACTGCATGTTACTGCTGTAGCCACAGTGTTGCGGTCCAGTTGTCCTTCCTTCAGACCGGGAAAACTGCTCCATTTGGCGTTGTAGAGACAGGGTCTCTGCTGGGAACTCTCTGGAACACAGTTTGCTTCTGTAGACTTAACTTAGTGCATATGATCGCGTGATCGTATGACACTCTTGGATCCAGTTTGAAGAGTTATGTCTGTTTGCCACCAAAGAGACATTAGCGTGCTGTGCCCCTCCGTCCAGTTTCTCTGGGGACCTGCGTGGAAGAGGTCAGTTTGTTGCAAAAGTGGGGTTTTTATTCAGACAGTGACGTCACGGGAAGTCCGCTGTTATTCCCTGTTTCTGGCTGTGCTGGAAGAAGGTAAATGCGATTTACTTTGAAAGTTCCAGAAAAGTTCTTACTGGCCTATCATTTGTAACCCATGGCTGTGGTCCCAACATGAGCATGAAACTGATTTGATCCCGTGAAATGATTACATAGGTTAAAATCCCTTTAATGTGTAAAGCAACTCTTAGCAGACAGTGTTACACTTCAACAAGAAAAATATGTTACCTTATATTCACATCTGGGAGATGGCTAATTGTTGGTTGGATAATATGACAAAGGTTTCACATTGCCAAATATTCACCCCTAACTAGCTGGCCCTCCACTTAGATTTTTCACCACATGAGAGTTTTCTGAGTCTGGAACCTCAGAAAAAGAAAGGAAGAAAGTTTTGCACCTTTGCTACAGTGGTGATAAATGTTCAACATAGTTTGTTGTGCCAAGCTGTTCATTTTTGAGGGACGCTCTGCTAGATTTTGTTTAGTTTTCCTGTCTGACTTGTATTAAGCCTTCAGTGATTTGTTTCCTGAGTTTACTCTCTCTGCCTGATAGTCTGTTCCAGATCCAAAATGAGGAACCATTAGACATCACAACCTAAAGCAAGAGTGACCACTGTCCTGTTTAAAAGTCACCTCTGTAGGCCGAACTTACTGCTAGTGCTGTGGTACTCCAGACCAGTCTTTTAAAGTTTTGTTCTTGGTCTTGCCTCTGAAGTTTTTCTCAAGATGTCAGCTGCTACATCCTTTTTTTAACTGTGACTGGGTGTGAAACTCTTGGCTGCATTCAATTTCAAAATACGTTTTAATTTTGAAAACTTAAAAAAGATCAGATTTTCTTTAAATGTTTGTAGCAATCGCTACATTATTATGATTACAGCACTAGTCTTGAAAATAATCTTGTATCGGTTTGGTCTTGGTCTTAGACTTGCCTCCCTCAGTCTTGGTCTTCACTCAGGGTCTGGTGGTCTTGACTACAACGGTGACGAAAGTCAAGGGGCTCCATATCTGTGGAGATACAGACATGGTTCGATGAGTTCAGTACAGCAGCATTGGATCCAACATGGATTCCTCAAATGTGCTGGCCGAACACTGAGGTGAATAGGGAAAATATTTTCTGGTGATTTATCCCATGAAAAACATTTTTCCATTCCCAACTCCTATTTTTCATCTTATTCGTCTCTTTCAAACTCTTTTTTCATTAAACTTTTAATAGACCATCAAAATTCTAATTTCTCTGAACAACTGACAGTCAAACAGACCTCTGATAAATCTAAAGGTCCTGGTTAGCTTAGTTCTTTCTTAGAAAGAAGCTCCTTCTCCAGTCTTTCTTTCAGTCACTTAACTAGGCTTGCCTGTTTATTGTTTTTAGGATACATTTTACTAAATTCATGATGAGTGAATACTTATTAGTACAAATTGTGTTATTTTCTTCTATAATCTGCAATAAACAGTTACTTATTCCATCTTTTTTTTTCAAAAAATAATAAATGTAAAAGACAGCTTACCTTTTTTAGGTCCAATGTTAAAAACTCCTTAGATAGGTGTGGCATAGTCTTCCATTTAAATTTGTTTTACTGATATGTATAGAATCATAACACTCCTAAACGGTGGACAATTAAACAGAGCAATAAGGCTGTTTAATTATATTTTTTATCAGAAAGCTTTTCAGTCTCATTACTTTTCTTTGGTTTGAGTCCTGTGTCACCTCTCAGGTGAACTGGACTGGGTCCCTTGACCTACAATTCTGAACATATTGTTTCTCAGCTCAGTGGAGAGGGGAGTCTCTGCACATCTGTTTACCCTGTCCAGGGAGACACTGACTGTTTTCATCTGTTACAGACATATGATGTTCACCGGATCCTCTCTTTGGAATTCAGAACCGAGCTGTAAGCAATACCAAAATAGATGTCACTGGACACACTGGATTCTCTCTCTACCACAGGTGCACAGCTTGCTGGAACTTCAAAAATTAGATGATGACCAAAAACAAAAGATTGTGATGCATAAGAGTGATTGTGCAACCAAAATGTAACCAAGTGGGTCAGGCTTCACAAAGTAATTGATTAAATCTATTGAGCTTCTGCTTGATTGTTGTGTTTGTCAGCCTCTTCCCAGAGTCAGCATTTAGAACTCATCAAAACTGCACCATCGACAAGCACTGAGCACAATGGAGTTTAGTTTAGCTTAGTTTAGTTCAAAGCTGTTTGCCAAAACACTTAAGATAACCATAAAGAAAAACAAGACTCTATGGTTTCTTTTTAAAACATATTTTTTACATCTCCAGGGAGAGACACTTCCAAAAACAACATAGATGAGAATATCACTGGCTGAAGCTGCAGTTCTTTCAAGACAATAAGAAGAGACAGACAGTAATGCTTTAAAGGAACATGCATTGATAATGGATCAAATCAAAAACTAACTGCATTCCAAACTACAAAGTCTATTACTGTAAGAAAACAATAAGCATTTATTTACACGTATCTAAATCCACAATTTGTCACAACAGCTTTAGGGTCATCAACACTGCATGTTCTGACAGTCTCGGGCACACAACCTGTAAAACAAGACATGATTTTACCTAAATTAAATATGATGATGAAGAGTGAAAGGGGTGTGTGTTTGTGTATCTGTGTGTGCATACTGTATGTATTCAAAAAGTCATACTTCTGAGGTTCCATAATGCTGGCAATAAGTGATGAAGCTTGTTTGATTTTGATAACACATTAAAGTGGTTGAATTGTGGAAATAAAAATCATTTCAAGAGACTGATAGTCATCGCACAGGTAACAAAACAATAGGCTTTAAATTGTAAGAAGATGGTTTATGAAACTGGGCCGAATCAAGACGAGAAAATTAGAGGAAACTGAAAACATATGTGCTTTTAGGATGTTTGATTAGTGTTTTCTCTCCGCTGGAGGCTGTTGACAGAAATTGTTCAAACATGACAAAACCTGGAAAGAAAATCTAGAAATAACGACATGACAAAAATTCAGACAGCAATTATTCTCGACAGCAGAATTAAAAACCAAACACAAAATTCTAACATGTCAACAGCCTGTCAGTGACAGTGACAATCAGACATTCTTTGAGCTATTTTTACACCCTTTGTTCTCAGAAGTCACTAAAAGGCCTCGATCTCTGAATCTCATCAGAGTTGTCAAGGCTGACACAGCTCCATGGAGATCCTAGCTCAGGCAGGTCAAGGTGAGATTGATCTGGCTAATGTGGACCTCTAATGCAGCACAGAGATGTGAGATGCTCCAAGGGGGAAGGTAAACTGTCTGCTAGTAAAGATAGAAAACCTATTCTGTGCTGAAATAGGTGCTGTTGGATGGGATGTTTTACAATCTGACAGTCGTGGCAACCTCAGTGTCTCATAGACAGCAGGTGAACTGACAGCTCTAAAGTGTGAGCATCGACCCTTATGGTTCTGAGAACTCTCTGAATATCTAAAAGCTCTTCATTACTCTATTAGTGTCTGCAGCATATTGAACAGCAACCTGCCAAACATCTGAGTCCCTTCTGATTGGTGGCCTGTCAGAGGCCTCGAACAGATTTACAAAACCTACACAATTCTCTGCTGCAGCTCAGCTTTCCCAAATTGGACAAAAAAACTGGATGTATCAAGTGGATTATAAAAGGAAAAGAAAACATTGTGGATAAAATAAGAAATCATTCTGGTAATGTGACAACACAGAAGGCACTTTAATTATTCAACAACGCTGTAGCTGGAATACTCCTTTCAGGGCGCACATAAACAAACAGTTACCACACTTAACATTGCAAGGAGTGCAGCTTAATCGAAGCTGTTTTTTTAGTCATTAATAACCTAAACTGGTAATGAGTTATTTCCATCTATATGGCAAATTTGTTATTTAACAGGCTTAAACATAAATATTTTATTCATATGTAGTATATGTTTGCATTCAATTAGTAAAAGAAAAAACTTATGCGTTTTTACAGCTTTTTAGAGTTACTAGCTATTGTCTTAATTGAGAGTATTTTCCACTCATATGTAAAAAAAAAAAAAACAACTGGATGAAACTACAGAAAAAATGTACTTTCCTACTACATTTTATTTTGTTTTCTGCGGTTTTATTTAAGCCACTAGGTTAATTTATCTCCTCATACAACCTTTTTACCAAAAATGTAGAAATATATTTGTTCTTTTACATATTTACATCATTAACTGACTCCTCTTTGCAAAGAATATACACTATCCTTACTGGGATTTCAGGTGAAAATGTGTAATGCCTACAGTCAGAAAAAAATGATAAACAAAAATTCTAACTAAGAATGTGACAAGCAAGACTTTACAAGGACCCAAGTTTATCTTGTGATTTCGTACACTGAGTAGGATGATAAGGGAGATTAATAAATTCTCCAAAGATCACAAAAGGAGAGCTTCAGTAAAGAATGGGATCTTGAAGCCATGAGGTGGCTATGGAAGCATGAGATATTATCTATATGCCAGCTGTTTGATTGGGAGACATCCCATGAGAAATTATTTTGTTTCCCATCATCACGAATGAAATGTTTGCAACACTCTACTTGGACTTGAATTGGAACTATGTGCTCTCTTCAGATAAGAATAACACTGAGCTTTTCAGCAACAATACTGCAGCTGAGTTTTGTGTAAGAAAAAGGATGACTGATTGAAAAGCATCTAATGCCCACTGGTAATTATGGTGAAGAATCAATGATACAGTGGGCCAGCTTCACTAGAAAAGATCAGGGAACCTTCTTAGTGGGCATGGCATACAAAAAACTATCTGAGATACCAGGGCATTTTAAATATAAATCTGATGCTTCCACCAGAAAACAGAAAACGAGTCATCAATGAGACTTTCAGGAGAACAAAAATCCAAAACACATTCAAATCAACAACAAAAATAGTTTACCAGACACAAAATCAACCTTCTTCCATAGCCATCTCACTCTCCAGACCTAAAGCTGTTGAAAATATGTAGTCTCAGTTAAACACAAGAGAGCCTAAAAGAGAAAGCACGGAGTTAAGGTGACAAGTTAGAAAAAAATAGATAAACGGTTTAATGAAAAAGGAAAAAAAAAAATCTGTTTTTGTCTATTTGATGGGTGTTGAGATGGTTTATTTCACTTAAGGTGCATGAAAATGTAACATTTATAAGTGTAATTTGTAAATATGCCTAACCAATTATTGCTTGCACACTAAAACAAATCTGGGTTTGTAAGTTTAAGGAGACCTGATTTACAGTGATGCTGCAGGATCCCTCCTCTGCAGAACTGCCAGCCTTATGTGGCGGAGAGGTTTGACTACCTCTGACCCTAGGGACTTTGTTGTTCAGGGGTTTGGCCCCTGGTAGGGTCTCCTGTGAAAAATTGATCTCAAGGCAGGGGTCATGCAGGCGATTCAAGGATTAATGAACCAAGACCACAGTGATAGGCAGACCTCGCCCTGAGGAGAAAGCAAGGCCAGAAAAAGGTGGGCTGCTTCCACCAGGTCAGGTGTCAGTGTTTGTCTCAACTGGGGGAGTTCCAGTATCTTTGTCTCCTCTGGGTTCTAGGTCAATGGCAAGATGGAGCAGTAAATGGATAGATGGCTGAGGACCTCATGTGTAATGTGGGTGCAGCTCTGGTCTGTTGTGGTGAAGAAGGAGCTGAATCAACAACAGCAGCTGTCAACATACCAGTCTATCTACATTCAGAGATCTTCATAAGAACCCAGATAAAGTGGATAAAATTATCTTCCTCTAAGGTGGCTGGACTCATTCTTAAAGGTAGAGTGTAGAGTTTTGTCATCCAGGGGTGGTTTAGATCAGAGCCATCGTTCCTCTGCATCAAAGGGATAAATCTGAGGTAGGTTGGGAATCTCATCAAGATGCCTTCTGGTCACCTTCCTTTGAGGTTTTCTGGTAACCTCCCACAAGGAGGAAACTCTAGGAGGGACTATACTATTCCTTCTGACCTGGGAATGCCGTGGGGTCACAAAGAAAAACCAGGAGAGAATTGCTGTGAAGAAAGTTGTTCTAGATTTTTCTCCTGGACTTCCACAGTAGAGGAAGGCAATAGATAAATTAAACTGCTACAGGCTCTGACAGTCCATGATTATGGTGGAGTGCAATGTTAATATATTTTTAATTCTTTAAAGATTTAGTTGTAAGCATGGGAATTAAAACTAAATTCTTCAACCCTCAGTTTGAAGACTACCGGCACACCTCTAATATGAGCACAGTCTTGAGCTTTCTGGGCCAGGAAAGACTTTTAGGGGTACTCAGCTGAAGTGATGATGATGTCTGATTTGATGGGAAACAAGGGCCAAAGAAGATGGACCATAATGGCTCCTTATCTGTAAGTCTCTCAGGTCTCATCAGAGTCTTATTCTGATAACATTATTTCCAGCAGCTCTAATGCAGGTGTGATGTACATGTGAAACACTAGTGTTAGTCTTTCCTTGCAGAATGTTTAGATCTTTAGGTGTGCATGTGAGACCAAGGCTTTATTTTTCAAGCTCAAAGGATCTGTTGCTCTGGTTTCCAATCTCCTTCTGACTGGAGGAGCTGCAATTTGCATCAAAATGAGACATTCGAATAAGGAGCTATGGAGTTGCTCTTACTTAGTCCTTGTTTCTTATGAGTTCAGGCCTCATTCAGTCAACTACTCTGAAGTGTCTTTCTCACTCCTCCCTGTTTTCCTGTCTGTGCCTTAATGCCTCACATTACCGTAAACCTGCAGCTGTCATCTTTCAGTACAAACTCTAAAGTAGAGTACCGGTATGTTACAGTTTTTTTTGTTTTAATATAAACAGCATTGTGCAAACTTGCAAAGGAAATAACAATCAGCACGAAGTAGCCACAAAACAATATCACTTATACATATATGTGATGTTTGATGTTCACTAACACCACAGCTTATATTTGAAATATGAAAGGTAGGAGAGATGATTATTGACTGTCTGCATCTCTCCTATTGACTTTAACTGAGCTCCATCTGCTGGCAGAGAATTGTAACTATTTCTTACAGACCTTTTATTCTTTGTAAATTTCTGAATTTAGCTTCCTTTTCTAATTGTATCATATTTGCCATATTTATCTTTACTGCTGGAACGGTAATTCCAGATTTTAGGCAGCAATGACCACAGCTGTTGGACTGAAGGACAATCTGAAAGAGATGACCCGCTTCCAGTAAAACAAACAAAATTAATAAATCAGGTTTACTCTAAAAACTGTTACTTAGGTCCATAAAATATATGCATCTACTCTTCTTCGTGGCTATTTATATTTTTTTTTAAGTGAGAACCTCAAACATCTTGAATCCTTCCTTTAATCCATTTTTTAATCCATCCTTAATCAAATTATTTTTTGCCCTATTGTGGGGTTGATTTTGGAGTTAACTTGGTGGATAAACAAAATAATATTGCCATATTTGTTTTTCTTAGTAAAAGTCATTGCTTTTATTTTAAAACGTGGTTTCTGTGGGAATTTCCAATTAAAAACGGGTATATTTTGTCGTTTTAATTTTAGACCTTAAATAATTTTAAATAAGCCCAGATATCCCACATAAAGTCTTAAATTACCATAAGCCAGAGCTATACCAGAGTGTGGATAAGGTTATATTAAACATGATTACATTGTTAAGTAAATTAAATATAGGCTATTAGGTAAGTTATTAAGTCAACATTCTTCAGTTTGTTTTTGCATAATTCTCGTGGGTATGAATCTTAATGCATAATGGTCTTAAAAAATGTCTTAAAGAGTCTTAAACTTTCAGAAACCTTGTAAAACGTTTTTTTCTAAATGACGAAAAATTATGTACAAATCAACAACAAAATCAATCCATTAAAACACACACATTAATAACATTACCACTGCTTAATACTAATTGTATTAAACACTTCTTAAACATTTTTAAGAAGTTGTGATTTTCAACTTTATTAATATTCAGATTCTTGCACCTCATTGGCTAAAGCTCCTTGAGCCCCACGTACCACGTATAAGTACTCTGCGATTGGCTCTTGGCGTGGGGGGAAGGTATGGAGGGCGCTGGAAACGGGAGAAGAGGAACTGTGTCTCGTAAAAATGTAGTGAAGACGGAAATGTAAGACTTTCAAAATAAAGCTAAGCATGCTAAATAGTTAATAAATCTGTAAAACAACCACATTTTATCTGAATTTAGAAACATAAAAACATTCACTAACACGATAAAGAGCCACTTATGTAGGCCTACTTTATATATTTACTACCATACAGCCAGTTTGCTGGCAAAATAATTGATGTTATAGATACATTTTTCTTAACGTACAGTTAGAAATTTAGTTCATTCTGGCTACCTTTTAATTGTTATCATTTTATCATAATTATTTTTGCCATTGTATGTATCGTTTTCGTGGTTTCGCTCATGAAGCAAAAAAATATATATAATTACACAACCTTTTATTTTGTAGTAGATCGACCGGAAGGCAAAGTATATACTTACTAACTTGTTAGTGTTGGTTGAAGCTGCGGACCGTTTGAAAATCTCCTTTAGCTCCCCTGCTGTTTGGACTTCGAAGGCAACATGATGTCTTTATGGTTCCGACCCGGTTGGCAGACCGACTCCTCATGCCCTGTGGATTCCGGTGATGAGACGAAGAAGCAGGGGAAGCGGGTTAGAACATTCTGCCTGGACAAGATGAAGCCCTGCACACTCTGCGGGGAGCGAACTGAAGCCGCCGCAAACAACAACATCTCTCCGCTAATGATCCGCTGTCAGATCGGTAAAGAGATCAAACACATCTGCAGCAACTGTGGAAGAGCCGAGCCTCTGGATGGTGAGGATGAATACTGCTTTTAAAGTCCTGTGAGGCACTTGAATCCGTATGGCTTTATGTCGTAGTTTTTTCTTTTTCCATTCTTATCTCTGATATACAGTAACTTAGTAAAATATTTTGTTTTTATGTTCACTTTTGCTTCCCACTTTCTGTTCTCCCGATCCACCTCTAAATGCAGAACAGTGCCTCTTTATAACACCCAGAGCTGCTGCATTTCTGCTTAATGATCAAGTGTTAGTTCGCCATTGACCTGTGGGAGATTTTCTGCTTCGAAAATGAGAAGTTCTGTTATCAACCTTGTTCCGGTCCTAACTGGCTTCTTGGTCCTAAATTATATCAAAATCTTCTCTTAGAAACTTTTGATTGTTCCGTACTTGGTTTTTGGTTTTCCTGTGCTCATCAGTGCAGTTTTTAACAATATGATTACAAGCAGCCCATACCAAACTAAACTATAGACATTATTATAAAATACCCAGAATCAAAATTCAAGAATCTATTAAATTATATAAGTGCCAGAGATTCAGGTTTTCTATGCCAGTAATATATTTGGTGATGTTTGTTGTTCAGCAGAAAAGTTTTTAGGGGATCATCTAGATGTTCTGGTAAAAAGTTATTTAGAAAATTTGCCAACTTTCAAAATAGACATATGCAACTTTTTCATTAAAACCATCTTTCTGACATGGAAATGGTGAAGTGCTTTTTTTCCCCAGTAGCTGGATAGACTGCTTAGTTTGGGGTCTTTGTCTATCTGTCCGTCCTTACCACCGACCGACCGACTCAAGTCATATTGTCATTGTGACGTTTACTTACATTATTGCATGTTTTTCTGATTCCGTTCCACTTTGTTTTGTCAGTCCACTGAATCTTTTCCCAAAAGTCTCTGGGATCATCAAGATTTTGGGGAGAAAATGTGAGACGGACCCCTGTGTTCGTAGTGGTTTTAGCCTTTGCAATGAAGGCTACAGTGCTTTAGATGTTGTGGGTTCTTTTGGGACCTCCTGGATGCTCCAAGAGCACATGAGTTAATGTGCTCTTGGAGTAATTCTGGCAGGGCGAAGACTCTTGGAAAGGTTCACCATTGGTATGTTTTTTTTTCCATTCACGATAGTGTTTCTGGTTCATTGGACGACTTTGTAACCCCTTCCTGGCTGTTAGATATCAGTGTCTTTTTTTTCTCATCAGTTCTTGAATTTTTTTAAACTGGGGCATCTGAAAACTGCAATTTGTATTTACTAAGGTTATCTTTGTGTGATATTAAAATTAGCTTGATGATCTGAAAATTAACTGTGTGACCAATGGGACAAACAATTTTGCATGCTACTGCTGGTTGTGTTGCAGATAGTAGTAAGTTAGGATTAGTACTAATTTAATTCCTTTGGATTTCTGTGTTGGAGCTGTGCCAGGAAAAATAGGTTGGGTTTGGTTTCATTCCCAGATCCAAATTCCAACTTCAGAAGGAAGTGGAACAAAAACTACCACCCCTTGTTCTGTATTTACTGCCACCTCAGTTCGTCCTGTCCATACACAAAACTTTCTTTAATTCACTTCTCTTTTGAGAGGTGGGCATCTCCTTCATTAGATGCTCAAAACAACCTGTCAAATTGTGCCAGCTATGCCAAACGTAACGTTCATAAAAAGTAATTCAGATAAAGGATTCTCCAGACAGAAACCCTGGCTTATGTTGGCAAATAGTGCAATTAGTATTTTCGAAGAAAAGAATTGTAGATTAACTAAAGATGATTTTTCTAGCGATCCAGTTAGTAATGAGGCTTTTCACTCCATCCATCCATCCATCCAAATAGAAAACCTCTGCCTGGTGTATACAAATACCTTTCCCAGAGGGTGGAGGGATTAACTCTCCTGATGAAGTCACCTTAACAGTCATTAACAATGGGCCAAATGATGTTTGGTTGACTTGAGTATCAAGTTTCCAGCCAGAGAATGTAGTCTGACATCTGGGATTATCTGGTTTTCCAAACTGTGGATTATAAAATGATTATTGCTAGAATAAACAAGCAAAAGAATAATGTTTTCTTTTATTCTTGGCATGAAAAGAGAAAGCAACGTGATTACATGTAACTCCCCTATAGATAAAGGATATTGTGAGTTTGCTATGATTTAATAGAGTAGGTTGGTGGGTTTGTTGTCTTAAAGCAGGAAGATGGAATCCTTCCGTCTATTTGTTTATGACCATGTCTTTTCATTGTACTGTTCCAGCTGAGGAAGTGGAGCGGCTGGCATCAATGCGCTCCGATTCGCTGGTACCTGGAACCCACACTCCTCCCATCCGCCGGCGGAGCAAGTTTGCCACTCTGGGACGCCTGTTTAAACCCTGGAAATGGAGGAAGAAGAAGAGTGAGAAGTTCAAGCAGACCTCTGCAGGTGAGAGCTGAAACGAACTGAACAACAGATGGATTATCTGCCAGCTTTGCATCTATTCTTCTGTCCACTAACAAATGATGGATATCTTCATGTTGCAAGTAACACCAGAGCCAGGAAGCTCTGTGGAGTGATTTTGAGGTTGGTGCTGCAGAGGAGCTCTGCTGACGTAACATGGTGGCTGTGTAAACTATCAAACCACAAAGGTCAGGTCATCTTCAGGGTATCTGCTCCAGTTTCACCCAGCAAACCATTAGTATCACGGGTTCTGCCAGATCTTGAAACCCGTAAAGTTTAAAAGAATTTGATTTTATTCCTGTTTTATTTTTTAAGACTCAATTAAAAAAAGTAGCCTTTCACAGATCTCACAGTTCAAGTGAACGGTGAACCACTATAAGGCACTAATTATTTTTAACTGCTAAGTAATATGCAGAAGCAATGTTTGGAAAACCAAGCCCATATAATCACCCCTCCACCACTTTGCTTTAAGGTTGGTATGAGGTGTATGTTCTGATATTTGGTTTTCTCCAAACGTAGTAGAACTAAATCTTAAGAAATATATGCGCTACAATATGAGCAGCAAAAGGATTGATTTATGGTCAGGAACAGCCACTGTTGCTGCTTCTCAGCTTGACGAATCAGTTTACATCCTGTTCTCACTGAGAGACACAAACATACTGCAGAGAGGCTTCCTGCAGTCAAGCTGTTCCCCCAGCTGTCGCAGCAGATCAGCTAACATTTAACACTTACATTTAGTTATTTTCTACCTGCTCCTTTGCCTCCAAACACAGATTGTGCATCTAATTAAACACATATTTAAACACATAGAACACTGCATTCTGTGCTCACCATGCAGTATATCTGGATTCTTTCCTTTCAGGCGCGATACACTGTTGCATTATTCGGTAACAACAGAGCCCAAATGTGTTTTTGTTTTCTTCTGGATTTGAATCAAAGTTACTGCATGAAAAGAATTAAACGTCTGGATAAACAAGCCCTCTAACTTCTTTGAGCGTGTTGCTGAAGCTAAATGATAATGTGCATATATTGAGCTTGCTTATTGACAAACTATTATACTTATTGCATGTTTTTGTCACATTTTGGAGAAATTATTTTGTGAGCAAAAGATTAAATAAAAAGAGAATGGTTGTTCAAAGGTTCCATATCAGTGAATATTAATATGAGAAATGGCATCAAAACAGTGAATCTCCACGAATGGAATTATCTAGCAAACAAAAAATTGTAAAAGAACTATAAATATATTTTATATTTTAGATTCCTTAAAGTAGCCACCCTTTGGTGTGGTGAATGAAATATTGACCTTTGGCCGTCTCTCAACGAACGTCTGGGAAGTTCTTCCAAGACTCTTTGGAAAACCATTTCAGGTGACCACCTCATGAAGCTCATGGAGCGAACGCCAAGAGAGCAAAGCAGTTATCAAAGCAAAGGGTGGCTATTATGAAAAATCTGAAATAGTTATTTCTCACTTTTTGTTTGCTACATAAATCCATGTGAGTTCACTCACAGTTTTGTTGGATTTGGTGAGAATCTACAATTTAAATGAAAATAATAATAATCATGAAAATTAAGTGAGAAAGTGTATTTAAGTTTTATCATCATGATTCACACATTTCTGAATCCAGTCTATATTCTATCAGTTAATTTCTCTCCATCAATCATTAGGAGCGCATTTGGTTTTTGGGTTGTTTTTTTGTTGTTGTTTCTTTTAACAATCAATCACAGCTCTTAGAAGACAGCGTCACACCTTGAAACGGGGTCAACCGTGCCCCCTCAATAAGAGAGGAATTTTTGCCAGGAATCTTTAGGTTAAGATAGGAGCTCTCTCAGAGGACTCTGAGAATCTCTGTGAATACGGGCCCAGGTTGTCACCACTGGTCTTTACTGGTCATGTTGATAAAAGCTGCTATATTCACCCCTAGTATTACATTTAGCTCTAGTTTTATTGTTTTTTGTGTCCTCAGTGTTGGAGAGGAAAATGTCTACTCGCCAAAGCAGAGAGGAGCTCATCAAGAAAGGACTCCTGAAGGAGGTTTATGAGAAAGGTAAGAATATAAAAGGTTTTCAAGGTTTCTCAGATTTGACACTTTGCTCTCTTGTTTTTTATATGCTTTCTATTAAGCGCTAATTTATTCAGTGATTCCTTTGCTTTTTCTAAAGCAGTCTGACAACCACACTACTTTATATGAATATTAGAGATGGAAAAGGTTAAAGATGGGTATCAATAAAGCATTCTAAAACCAATCTACAAGGAATATATAAAAGTTATTAGTACTTGTGTATTAGGATATAATAGCCACATCAACCAGTTAGATAAACACAGCAGCACTTATTGCATTAATTTATCAAAGAGTAAGCAGAATGTTAAAAAGTAAGTCTTCATCTATTGGAGATTTAGTCTCAGGTTTTTTGATTGTGTATGCTCTGTCCTTGTGAAGCACTTTGTGATATCTATCTACAAAAGTTGCTATATAAATATGTTTCATTTGCATACTAATAATCACACAATGTATGTCGGGTGTTTTACTGCAGGATAAAACTCTGATTTTAGGAGCTTGTAAGAACCAGATGATTTTTTTTTATTCTTATAATTCATCAAATCTTGGAATATAAAATATATTTTCTATTAAGAAGAATCTCATACTTTCCATACTTTTTTATTTAGGGTAATTTTTTAATTTTATAGGTATTATTTCAAGCATCGATTACATTATGCTGGAAAACATGCACAAAATTCACCATAACAGGTCAAACTACTTTTGTTGGGATAAAAACGTCGACATTTGAAGTGAAAAGGGGGTTGCTTAGAGTTGGAACTGTTACAGATTTCTTTTTAAGAAAATGTTCCTTTAAATTTTGTATATTCACAACTAATAGTTGTAAATGTTAAAAAGTTATCTGAATGTAATAATTTGTTTGCAAGCTACAACCTATAAAATGAACATTTTAAAAAATTTTTAACAGCTAAAAACAGGCTTTTGCTCGCTATTTTGTGAAATGCATTTTTTGTAGACCCTTTACTGTTTTTGCTGTCCTTTTATTTTTTTATCAATCATTTTATCATTAATTTTTTTATTTAATTCATTTTTTATTATCATATTTTTAATTATTCATTTTTTTATGCTCTTTAATTATTTAATTACCTTTATGTCTCTGCAATGTACTTTTTTTATTATGTACTTTGAGTTGTCCTGCTACTGAAATGTGCTACATACATAAACTTGCCTTGCTTTTTTCTCTGCAGATGGGACATCCTCTCTAGTTCTCAGGGAGGAGGTGAAGATGGAGAACGGGCGCTCCCCATTGCTCGGCACAATCCCGTCCGAACCTGAAGGTCCTGAACTGATGGAGGGAGCAACAGCTGCTGTAGGTAGGAAGCAAACCCTCAACCATTGTCACCACTTTGTTTATGTCAGACATACTGCCCTCTGACTGCTTGTTGTAAATATTTCACAGCTGGAAGTTTGGAGTTTCAAATGCAAAGTGAAGGTACGTGTCAACAAGACCAGGCTCAGAACTCCAGCCTGACTCCACCCACAAAGGCCTCCACAGTGTTTCCTGCTGATGGATCAGAATCACCCATCTTGAGACCTCCTACGTTACACAAACAGCCACCTGCTCTTCCACCCAAACCTTTCAGCAGACTCCCCAATCACCTCACAGGTAAGCTTGTCTCTTTGCACGCTTCTGAGTGAGCCTGGGTCCATGTTTCTCTATCTGTCACTTCCTCTCTCTCACGCAGATGGAACCCCAGTAAAGTTGCCATGCATTTCAACCAAGCTGTCTCCTCCTCTACCTCCGAAGAAGCTCCTGATTTCTGTTCCTGCAGGGAGCATGGAGCCCTCTCCGCTCGTCTTCCAGAAGTGCCCCGCCCCACCTAGCCACTCTGTGATGGGCGGACACTCGCTGCAGTATGGGGCTCTGCCGGTGCCCCTGCACCCGCCCAGCCGGATCATAGAGGAACTCAACAAGACACTTGCCCTCACCATGCAGAGGTTTGAGAGGTGGGGGCTAAGACACATAAAAAATGTCTTAGAAATCTGCAATCTCTTCAACTTCATTTTAGTTTTTCTCTTTCAAGACTTTGTTTGTATCGGTTTCACAAACTATATGCCTTCACATACTGTACAGACCAAAAGTTTGGACACACCTTCTCATTCAAAGAGTTTTCTTTATTTTCATGACTATGAATATTCTGGCTTCACACTGAAGGCATCAAAACTATGAATTAACACATGTGGAATTATATACTGAACAAAAAAAGTGTGAAACAACTGAAAATATGTCTTATATTCTAGGTTCTTCAAAGTAGCCACCTTTTGCTTTGATTACTGCTCCTTACACTCTTGGCATTCTGTTGATGAGCTTCAAGAGGTAGTCACCTGAAATGGTTTTCCAACAGTCTTGAAGGAGTTCCCAGAGATGCTTAGCACTTGTTGACCCTTTTGCCTTCACTCTGCGGTCCAGCTCACCCCAAACCATCTCAATTGGGTTCAGGTCCGGTGACTGTGGAGGCCAGGTCATCTGGCGCAGCCCCCCATCACACTCCTTCTTGGTCAAATAGCCCTTACACAGCCTGGAGGTGTGTTTGGGGTCATTGTCCTGTTGAAAAATAAATGATGGTCCAAATAAACACAAACCGGATGGAATAGCATGCCGCTGCAAGATGCTGTGGTAGCCATGCTGGTTCAGTATGCCTTCAATTTTGAATAAATCTCCAACAGTGTCACCAGCAAAGCACCTCCACACCATCACACCTCCTCCTCCATGCTTCACGGTGGGAACCAGGCATGTAGAGTCCATCCGTTCACCTCTTCCGCGCTGCACAAAGACACGGTGGTTGGAACCAAAGATCTCAAACTTGGACTCATCAGACCAAAGCACAGATTTCCACTGGTCTAATGTCCATTCCTTGTGTTCTTTAGCCCAAACAAGTCTCTTCTGCTTGTTGCCTGTCCTCAGCAGTGGTTTCCTAGCAGCTATTTTACCATGAAGGCCTGATTCACACAGTCTCCTCTTAACAGTTGTTCTAGAGATGTGTCTGCTGCTAGAACTCTGTGTGGCATTGACCTGTTCTCTAATCTGAGCTGCTGTTAACCTGCGATTTCTGAGGCTGGTGACTCGGATGAACTTATCGTCCGCAGCAGAGGTGACTCTTGGTCTTCCTTTCTTGGGGCGCTCCTCATGTGAGCCAATTTCTTTGTATCGCTTGATGGTTTTTACGACTGCACTTGGGGACACTTTCAAAGTTTTCCCAATTGTTCGGACTGACTGACCTTCATTTCTTAAAGTAATGATGGCCACTTGTTTTTCTTTACTTAGCTGCTTTTTTCTTGCCATAATACAAATTCTAACAGTCTATTCAGTAGGACTATCAGCTGTGTACTGTATCCACCTCCTGCACAACACAACTGATGGTCCCAACCCCATTTATAAGGCTTGAAATCCCACTTATTAAACCTGACAGAGCACACCTGTGAAATGAAAACCATTTCAGGTGACTACCTCTTGAAACTCATCAACAGAATGCCAAGAGTGTGAGGAGCAGTAATCAAAGCAAAAGGTGGTTTGAAGAACCTAGAATATAAGACATATTTTCAGTTGTTTCACACTTTTTTGTTCAGTATATAATTCCACATGTGTTAATTCATAGTTTTGATGCCTTCAGTGTGAAGCTACAATATTCATAGTCATGAAAATAAAGAAAACTCTTTGAATGAGGTGTGTCCAAACTTTTGGTCTGTACCGTATGAAGTTCTTGTGCTTTTATACAAATTTATTTTTGTTACTGTTGCAGCATTTGTTCCAACTTAAACTGGATGAAATGTCCTTTTGCAGTTTCTGTTCAATTCGTTGAAGAAACTATAGTGGGAGCTTCGTCTGTAATCTCCCACTGAGCTGTTGTGTCATTATTTTTAAAGCATTAATGTACTTGACTGAACTCTGACCTCTGACCTGCTCACTTTACCGCAGTTCCATGATGCACACTGTTTCCACAATGATGATCGAGTGCGACGATGATAAAGAAAATCTCCCAAATGAGGCGGACTACGAGGACCTGCCTGGCATGTACAGGGACGAGGAAGAAGAGGAAGACGACGATGAAGAAGAAGAAGAAGATGACGACGAAGAAGAGGATGAGGAAGAAGAAGATGATACATTGCTTACAAGTAAACTCCTTTCTTGTCCCTCACTTCTCTTCTTAATTGAGGTGTGTGTGCTTTGAATAATCAGTATTTAATCTATTAAAATAGATTATTGATCAATAAATCAAAATTAAAGATTTACTGGAAAGTTCAACTCTTCAGAAGTACAAAAAATAATGGGGGCCTTTTTTGCAACAATTAATGTTTTTTGAAAACCTCTCAGTGTTTGCCCAAGCAGGCAAAGTAAACTGACTGGTCAGCACCTTGCATTGTAGTCTTCCAAGTAATATTGATAATGGAGCAAAAACAGAAGCACACACAATCTGCACACCTGAAATGACACTTAAACTTAATTTCTGCTGAAGGTACGCTGGCCATGAAGGTTTTACGAAAAGACTCTCTGGCCATCAAGCTCATTAACCGTCCATCAAAGAGGGAGCTGCAAGAGAAGAACATCTTGCCGATGCAGTCGGACCAGGAGCGTCTAGAATGCCGCCAACAAACTGCAACCAAACTCACCAGGTGAGGCACAGACACAACAGGGCGAATTGTCACACCGACTTTAATCAACGTACGCTGAAAAAGGAGAGAGATTAAAGGTGAAGAGTCAGTGAATTAACATAGAAAGTGAACGCCAGTGTGCAGTGTAAGGAAAAAGGTGAATCAGCGTGAAATTAGACCGTTCAGTGTGTTGCTGTTACTGACATCTAGTGGTACAGTTGGAGGTTGCAACCATTCTAAATGATACCCCTTTTGCCATTCATTGGGTAAAATTCATTTAGCTGCAGTTAAATTGCTGAAAAAGCCTTTATTCATCAACTGTTTCCTTTCTGGGAAGCAAGACCAGAGTGGATGTTTCTTTTCTGCCTTCGCTCGTCCCAAACCCTTTTTTTACATTATAATCCAAATTATACCAGACAGACAGACAGATAGATAGACGGATGGACGGATGGATAGATAGATAGATAGATAGATAGATAGATAGATAGATAGATAGATAGATAGATAGATAGATAGATAGATAGATAGATAGATAGATAGATAGATAGATAGATAGATAGATAGATAGATAGATAGATAGATAGATAGATAGATAGATAGATAGATAGATAGATAGATAGATAGATAGATAGATAGATAGATAGATAGATAGATAGATAGATAGACAGACAGACAGACAGACAGACAGACAGACAGACAGACAGACAGACAGACAGACAGACAGACAGACAGACAGACAGACAGACAGACAGACAGACAGACAGACAGACAGACAGACAGACAGACAGACAGACAGACAGACAGACAGACAGACAGATAGATAGATAGATAGATAGATGGACGGATGGACGGATAGATAGATAGATAGATAGATAGACAGACAGACAGACAGACAGACAGACAGACAGACAGACAGACAGACAGACAGACAGACAGACAGACAGACAGACAGACAGACAGACAGATAGATAGATAGATAGATAGATAGATAGATAGACGGATGGACGGATAGATAGATAGATAGATAGACAGACAGACAGACAGACAGACAGACAGACAGACAGACAGACAGACAGACAGACAGACAGACAGACAGACAGACAGACAGATAGATAGATAGATAGATAGATAGATAGATAGATAGATAGATAGATAGATAGATGGATGGATGGATGGATAGATAGATAGATAGATAGATAGATAGATAGATAGATAGATAGATAGATAGATAGATAGATAGATAGATAGATAGATAGATAGATAGATAGACGGATGGACGGATAGATAGATAGATAGATAGATAGATAGACAGACAGACAGACAGACAGACAGACAGACAGACAGACAGACAGACAGACAGACAGATAGACAGATAGATAGATAGATGGACGGATGGACGGATAGATAGATAGATAGATAGATAGACAGACAGACAGACAGACAGACAGACAGACAGACAGACAGACAGACAGACAGACAGACAGACAGACAGACAGACAGACAGACAGATAGATGGACGGATGGACGGATAGATAGATAGATAGATAGATAGATAGATAGACAGACAGACAGACAGACAGACAGACAGACAGACAGACAGACAGACAGACAGATAGATAGATAGATAGATAGATAGATAGATAGATAGATAGATAGATAGATAGATAGATAGATAGATAGATAGATAGATAGATAGATAGATAGATAGATAGATAGATAGATAGATAGATAGATAGATAGATAGACAGATGGACGGATAGATAGACAGACAGACAGACAGACAGACAGACAGACAGACAGACAGACAGACAGACAGACAGACAGATAGATAGATAGATAGATAGATAGATAGATAGATAGATAGATAGATAGATAGATAGATAGATAGATAGATAGATAGATAGATAGATAGATAGATAGATAGATAGATAGATAGATAGATAGATAGATAGATAGATAGATAGATAGATAGATAGATAGACAGACAGACAGACAGACAGACAGACAGACAGACAGACAGACAGACAGACAGACAGACAGACAGACAGATAGATAGATAGATAGATAGATAGATAGATAGATAGATAGATAGATAGATAGATAGATAGATAGATAGATAGATAGATAGATAGATAGACAGATGGACGGATAGATAGACAGACAGACAGACAGACAGACAGACAGACAGACAGACAGACAGACAGACAGACAGATAGATAGATAGATAGATAGATAGATAGATAAATTGGCACCCGTAATGCATCCTAAGATGGAATGTTACCTCATAGCATAATTACTTTCTGTAATTATATATAACTAATTTTGTAAACCTTAAGTTAACAGATCGGCATATGTGTGTGAAGCCACCAGTATGTTTCCCCATTACTTTTATCACCCAAACTGTAAAATCATGAAAAAGTGATTGACTTAGTAAAGACCTTAAAAGCAAACTGAAACCCAAGATTGATCTTTTCATAACCACTTTACTAATGTGCATACAGTATGTATTGAACAAACGATTTCTTCTTGCTTCACTCGTCTCAACTGATATATCATGGTGATCTTTATTAGATCATCTTCAATATAATAACATCTTTTGCTGTGATTTAAATGTTCTTATATTTAGTAAAAAAAAAAAAAAGGAAAAAAACCTGATAAAGGTATTTTATGCTGGATGATGCAAAAACACAGTGCTTGAAACCTCGTGTGATATTTTGTTGTATGGCTTCATGCACGTGCACGAAGATCAAAGTGTAGATCTTATTTTCTTCCCTTTCAGGCGGTTGAGTCAGAGGCCAACAGCAGAGGAGCTGGAACAAAGAAACATTCTCAAACGTAAGCCTCTTTGTAGTTACAGTAAAAGGTAAATATTTCTTGCTTGTGTGCGATTGTGGTCGTTCTGGTGTTACTTTCAGCTCGAAACGATCTGGAGGAGCAGGAGGAGAAACGGGAGATCAAGAGACATTTGTCCAAAAAGGTAAGACAGACAAAAAACTGTTATTAATAATGTGTAAACCTGATTAGATGAACATGGGTTAAGTTAACCTGGTTAACCTCCTCACACTACCGATCTTTATTTATTTATTTATTTATTCATTGTTTGCTTTAAAATCCCCAGAAATGATTAATATTTGATTAAATATATTTCAGGCCGAAGCAGTTTTCGCAAGCTGACCCATTTAGGGTGGAAAAAATATCAATATTTTATATTTTGTTACCTAATACTTTGTTGCTTAATATTTTAGGAAGTGGACATTTTATAACTTGTTTTTTGTGGAGATCATTAAATATACTGGCCTGAAAAAACTTGAAAAGCAATGCATTTAAAATCTGGTATAAATATTTTAGGCTGAAGTAGTTTTAAGACATGTTTAAAGTAGAAAGAAACATCAGTACATAATATTTTTACAGATGTTTTAGATAAGCTGGCATTGTTTTCTGTTAGGGACAAATGCATTAGGATTTTAAAGGACCTCTTAGGAATTAAACACAGTCTGAGGTCAACCAACTCCTGCATATTTATCACAGCTGTTGTTTCAATTTACTGTCCTGTAATATTATCTCCCAAATTAAAGATCATTTAGACTGCATCAATGGTTAAAGGGATTGATTGAAATTATACTTCTAGAGTCATCTGTTTTCTTTGCTAATTTGTATAAATACAAACCTCAAAAAATTGCAAAAGATGGTAAATGAAAGAAAATTATTAAGATTACGGGAAGTGAAACTAAAATTTGTACCAAAGCAGTTTAATAACTGGTAAATATATATTTTTCAGTAATTCAGTTACCTACAGTAGGCAGTCAAGAGTTTTAGAAAAATACAACTTTATCGCAAGAAACAGGAGAAGATTGAAAGTTTTAGAGATTGGTACACACTATATGAATCTGAACAGCTCCTAATAACTTTTAGATGATTGCTTCATTTCTGCTGCAGGGTATTTTTAGCGTATGTCTTTTCTTCCACCGTCTAGCTCAGTAATAGGCCCACAGTTGAGGAGCTAAGGGAGGCCAAGATCCTCATCCGATTCAGTGACTATGTGGAAGTCGCTGAGGCTCAGGACTACGACAGGAGAGCAGACAAGCCATGGACTCGACTAACAGCAGCCGATAAGGTCAGTTTAAAGCAGAAACTCCAAACGGAATTGAAGTATATAAGGCTATGAAAAAGTATTTATCCCCTTCCAAATTCCTCTATGGTTGATTTTTTTTGTCACACTGCAAATTGAACAAATTTTAATATCTGACAAATATAACCGGAGTAAAAACAAAAACCAGTTTTCTGAAATTATTTCATTTATCGAGGGAAAAAGCTATCAAAGCCAACCTGGCCAAACTGGTAGTGGCCCACTAAGCAGAAAACTTGCCATCAAGGTAATGAGTGTTGTACATCGCTGTCTAAGACTTTTGGCCCACTCTTCTTTGCAGAACATAACACATTAGAGGGAATTTCAACATGAACAGCCTGTTTTAATGCATACCTGAGAATCTCAATGGGATTAAACTCCAGACTTTGACTAGGCCACTCTATATCATCATCAGCACATTACAGCTCCCAAAACAATCTGTTGCAACTGCATGACGTTGTTTGGGAACATCTCTGTGTGAAAGGAGACTGGGCTAACTGAAGGTGGGTATTTTCTCACTTTTACGGATCTCTGGACCGGACCAGCAGTGTAAGCACGCCCTTGATTTTGGTTTCTTTGAGCCATTCAGAAGTGGACATGCTGGTGTGTGTCATTGTGATTGTTGTCCTGTTGCAAAACCCAAATGCACTCAAGCTCAAGCTCACAAACTCATGGTTCTTTCTTGGCCTCCTGGATGAGTAAAGTAATAATGGCAGTTTGTGGAAAGGTTTACTTCATTTTTGGTTAACGGCTCTCACTGTTGCTTGTTGGAGTCCCAAAGCCTTACAAATTGCTTTGCAAACCTTTCCAGACTGATAAATGACTTTGCTTCTGTTTTTGAATCGCTGTAGAGTGGGGCTTTTATGTGTTGTTTTTTGATGTCTTATTGCCTACTTCATGTTGTCAGACAGGGTGTACTTAAATGATTTCTTGATTCTACAGGTCATGCAGTAATCAGGCCTGGGTGAATTGAACTCAGCGTAGCAAGAATTGTGGTTTGCACTCAATTTTGCAATTTTCAGAGGGGTCAATTACTTGTTTCATTAGGGCCAGGTTGGTTTTATATAGCTTTTTCCCCATAAAAAAATGACATCACCATTTAAACTACAATGTTTCTTGTATTCAATCAGTTCATGCTTGCCTGATATAAAATTTGTTTGATAATCTGACACATTAAAGTGTGACAGAAAAAACAAAATCGAACCAGAAGAAATCTGTAAGGGAGTCAAATTCTTCACCTCTGTGTATTTGATTAAGTCTTGATTGATTGTACTGTATTTATTACTGGCTTTGCGTTATCCTCAGGCTGCCATCAGAAAAGAGCTGAATGAGTTTAAAAGCACAGAGATGGAGGTGCACGAGTCGAGCCGCCATCTGACCAGGTATGTGAAAGAAATAAAAAGCTTCAAACAGTGAAAATAATAAATAAATCTGTGATTGTGGGCGCCACATTGAAAGTCATGCTGTTATACACCACGCTCAACTTTTATCAGTTCGAGTTTAACTTCGTCGGCATCAATCTGCTGACTCTGGGCTTGATTGTTAAACCATAATTAAAGGCAGCCAAGCTTGACCGTTCCAATTATCTTCCTAACTGGAATGTCCTATCAGGAAACCTCTGAAAGCTAAATTATGTCCTGCTGTTGGAGAGTAGCAGCAGAGGTGCCAGTACATAGAAATACATTTTACAGAGTTTGAGAGAAATGCTAGCAGTAACTTAAACTGGATATTTTGCTTCATGAACAGTTGTCTGAAATAAATTCATAATATACTGGACCCAAAGTCATTAAAGCTTGTTGATTTCAGACCTTAACTGTGTTTTGCTCCTGTTCTATGATGGAGATCCAGAAAAAGGAAACTACAATCTTCTTTCCTTCTGTTGCTTCTTCATTTTGAATGCTTCATTGATCCTTAATGGTAAATAACAAGTGACCCAGGTTGAAATATTCCCGACACAATGGGTGACTTCTATAAGAAGCCGACGTGTGATCAGATTTCAAGGCTTGTTTGTGACCACCGGGATGATTTTGAGCGACCTGCGACCATAATTCAAGAATAGTCTGTGTTTAGGCACCCAGGGCAGGTGGTTAATGCAGATAGATCCTTTGTATTCTTGTATTTAACAATGCAAACCTGTAAGAACCTTTTTGATGTTTCAGATTTACAATAATCAGACTATTTTGTTTCATTAAAATACTGGATGTTTAGTTCATTTTTAAACAGGTAAACAAAATGGTAATTATTTAAATTATGTTTGCATTTTTAATCTGAAAATATTTTACTTTCAACTTGAGGATTTTCACCTGCGTGCTAAACATTATGGACACCACTGTTCAAAGTACAAGATCATTTTAAATTCTGTTGGGCAAGAGCATTAAAAACCTTAAAAACCAACAGAAAAAAATTTCAAAATAATCCTGTAAGGAACAGGAAGACAGTGGAGTAAGGCCCGAACTGGAGATCATTTTTCCCGTTTTCAAATAACAATATAAGCGCGTTGCTATTAAAACTTGGATCGATCTTTGAAAGAAATTGAACGTTTACCTTGACAGAGAGTAGCTAAATAAAGCAGAAGCATCATTTTTTTATTTGCTCTACTGTGCCATCAAGTGGACAATAAATGTAAAACAGGCAGAGTGGTTATATTGACATGACTTTGATGTGTGAAGCTTTAAATTTGATAAATAAATGGTGTTTGTGATGCCAATAAACAATTTCTGAATAGTCTCTGTAATCTATAATCCTATCTGTCTTTATGATACAATACCAAGATCAAAAGGAAAAATGAGATCAAATAGAGGACAGGGTTGTGATATGACTTTGCTTGTGTTACTTTGTATCCGTGCTTTTAATAATGACCTTTATTTAACCAGGTAAAGCCTCATTGAGATCTTTACTAAGAGAATTGGAAAGCTATATTCCCTAACCGGAAATCGAATCTAGATTGCGGCGGTGACATCGCCAAATCCTAACCACTAGACCATCTTGCACTTTCTTAAGATGATTTTGCCTTCTTTAGAAAATACCCATTCTCAGGGCACAGATGAAGCTGGGAAGAGAGAAAGGCAACAGCAAGCTTATATAAGTTGTGATAGACATTTTCTATTCATTTCAATACTCCCCTCTTTCTTGCTGAATCCAAAACAAAAGAAGCACAAATAGATTGCTAACGCTAACACAATCCAATCCAAAGACAACTAAATGTGACAGGAAAATCAGCAGCGTTTTGTTGACCCTTGTACAACGAATCACCAGCAACCCGGCAACCCAGTTCCCGAATCAGTCACATGGTCTGACCGGCACCACATGCATCAACACAAACCCTCGATAAGTGCTTCACAAAAAATCTGCCTGGATTACTCAACACATGCTTTGAAGCATTGACTCACTGGACAAAGCCCTAGCTCAAGAAGAGTATTGGAAACGTTTCAGGAAGGTGTTAAAGTTGAAAAGTTATTGATCTCAATCTTCGACCTTAACAAGTCCTTAAAGTACACAATTTACTATACTGGGTCCTACATTAGGTTCAGTTACATTTTTAATTTTTGTGCCGGCTCATCCATTGTTTCTTCCAAACACTGTTTTTGCAATAGTTTAAAAAAGGAACTGGCATCTTCTGTAGAAATTCCTGTGTCTCGTCTTCTTGAATATGCAAACCCCTCTTAGAGAGACAATAACCCTAATAAATAAGTTTTCAACAATGTCAGACTACTCCATCAACCTGAACAAATCAAAGGCCTTTTCTATCTCCTCTAGCATTCATCTCAGTCCAACTATTCCTTTACAGATTGTAAACATCAGGTACCTTGGCATCAATATTTCTAAGAGGCTGAATGAGCTGACACAGTTAAATGCTGCCTCGGCATCAGGGGCTGAGGGTGCTGGGGCTGTCAATAGGCGGACTGGGCATTTGGGTACCGCGCTGGGGTGATGCAGGGTCTGGCACTGAAGTGTCAGGGTTGGGGTGCCACCATGGCCTAGCCCAGCAGGTTGGCCGTGGTGGCACAGGTGGGGTGGAATAGGGTCTGGGGTTGGGAGGGAAGTTAAGGTGTTTGGCTTATGCCCGGTCGGACCTTAGGGGTTTGCAGGCCGAGTTCACCTGCTGGGGCCCACTGGTGACTGGAGTTCTGGTTGATCTGGCTGCCCTTTTGAGGCTCCCCCCAGGTATTTTTGAGGATCTTTGGGGGTCTGTAGCCATGGTTGCTGCTGTTGTGGTGGGGCACCTTGGCATCCATCCCCTCCTAACGTATGCAACTCCACATAGCAGTAGGGTCTCGGGGTGGTGTGAGATAACGGACCTTGCAGGCATGGGGGGGGGGGGAGAGAACCATGCAGTGTCTCGCCCTCTGCTATGTTACTATGGGACTCCTGGCACCCCAACAATCGTCAGGGGTTTGTGTGGGCCTGGGCTGCCATAGTGACTGGGTCCTGGGCTTGAACTGCATGGTGGGAGATGACAGCTTGGCCGTGTCGATGGTGGGGGGGTCTGGGTGCCCTACGTCTCACCCTGTGCCTCTTTGGGCCTTGAGGGGGCTGCTTCTGTGCTTCAAATATGACCTGCCTCTGTAGGGACGTATGGGTTCTCTGGTGTGGTGCCTTATACAGGTCCTTCTCAAAATATTAGCATATTGTGATAAAGTTCATTATTTTCCATAATGTAATGATGAAAATTTAACATTCATATATTTTAGATTCATTGCACACTAACTGAAATATTTCAGGTCTTTTATTGTCTTAATACGGATGATTTTGGCATACAGCTCATGAAAACCCAATATTCCTATCTCACAAAATTAGCATATTATTAAAAGGGTCTCTAAACGAGCTATGAACCTAATCATCTGAATCAACGAGTAGAAACATCCAGAGCCACCGTGCACAGGCGTGTGCAGGAAATGGACTACAGATGCCGCATTCCCCAGGTCAAGCCACTTTTGAACCAGAAACAACGGCAGAAGCGCCAGACCTGGGCTGCAGAGAAGCAGCACTGGACTGTTGCTCGGTGGTCCAAAGTACTTTTTTCGGATGAAAGCAAATTCTGCATGTCATTCGGAAATCAAGGTGCCAGAGTCTGGAGGAAGACTGGGGAGAAGGAAATGCCAGAAGTCCAGTGTCAAGTACCCACAGTCAGTGATGGTCTGGGGTGCCGTGTCAGCTGCTGGTGTTGGTCCACTGTGTTTTATCAAGGGCAGGGTCAATGCAGCTAGCTATCAGGAGATTTTGGAGCACTTCATGCTTCCATCTGCTGAAAAGCTTTATGGAAATGAAGATTTCATTTTTCAGCACGACCTGGCACCTGCTCACAGTGCCAAAACCACTGGTAAATGGTTTACTGACCATGGTATCACTGTGCTCAATTGGCCTGCCAACTCTCCTGACCTGAACCCCATAGAGAATCTGTGGGATATTGTGAAGAGAACGTTGAGAGACTCAAGACCCAACACTCTGGATGAGCTAAAGGCCGCTATCAAAGCATCCTGGGCCTCCATAAGACCTCAGCAGTGCCACAGGCTGATTGCCTCCATGCCACGCCGCATTGAAGCAGTCATTTCTGCAAAAGGATTCCCGACCAAGTATTGAGTGCATAACTGTACATGATTATTTGAAGGTTGATGTTTTTTGTATTAAAAACACTTTTCTTTTATTGGTCGGATGAAATATGCTAATTTTGTGAGATAGAAATTTTGGGTTTTCATGAGCTGTATGCCAAAATCATCCGTATTAAGACAATAAAAGACCTGAAATATTTCAGTTAGTGTGCAATGAATCTAAAATATATGAATGTTAAATTTTCATCATGACATTATGGAAAATAATGAACTTTATCACAATATGCTAATATTTTGAGAAGGACCTGTACACCCATGCACCAACACACACAAAATCAAAATGAATGAAGGTCACACAAACACAGGGTACTATTACAGTAAAGTGTAATAGTACCCTTCAATACAGAACACGTATATTTAACATGCTAGTGTCTTAAACTGGCAAAAACCTAACACCTCTGAACTGTTGACCTACAAGATAGTTGTAAGGGAGTCCTGTTTCTCAGGGGAACATTTCAACTCTTTTGGTTTTGAATAAAGAGCAGAGATAACAGGAAATCTAGTGGGTTACAGGAGGAGAAAAAAAAAAGTCATTTACACACTGCTGCTTCAGTATATTTCATTAACAGACTGAATGTTTCTTTTTAAACTAAATCATTTTGTTTACATTTTCACTGCAGGTTTCATCGGCCGTAGTCGGCACAGTTCTACTCTGGCCATGTTTTTATACCTTTACCTGCTGTCCTTGAACTGCTGATGGGCGTCAACCTACTGTATTTGAGTCAGGAAGTAGGAGCAAAAACTTTCAGATGGGGGGTTGAGGGGGCTAAAAACAAACTCAAAACTGTTGTTTTCCCTCTGTGGGAATTTTTATGACTTCTTGATATTCAAAAGCTTTTAACTGTCATTTTTTATGATGAAAAGAAGGAAATATTTTATTTCACTGCACTTCTGATGTTGGGAAATCCGTGCCAAGTTTGTGGAAGGGAACAGCGGATTTTTTATTTTATTTTTTTTTATAATCATGTTCGGATTTTCATTCTCAGCTGGATTATTTTCTTTTCTTATGCTGAAACTTGCGCTAAACTGCCCTGAAATCCGAATTGAAAACCAAAAGTGATCCCAGAAATTAGAATTTTTAAACACATCAGAGTTCAGTGATCTGCTGTGTCACTGTGCCTACAGTATTGTTTACAAGAATTTTTGAATTGCCAAATGAGTATTTAAAATTAAATATTAGATACGGACACAGCAAACAGCCGCTGAACTCTGCTACATGTTTAACTATCTGGGATTAGCCAACATGAAAAACCTGCCACCTTACAGCTCAAACTGAATCCATAAAGTTGTATATCTGACTGTATTACTAAGGACTGATTTATCTGTGTGCATGAGTCAAAGAGTCAGTGTTCCTGCTGTCTCTTGTATGTTTGAAACTGTTTTGAGAGTAAAGTATTCTCAGACTTCTAAAAGGATGTACATAAACTGTAAGGATTTTCAAATGTTCTTTTGTAAACAGAGAACTGCATGTTGATATTAATTTATTGTGAGTCTTCAATGATGTATGGCATTTCTTAAACAAAGGAAACTTATTAAAAAAAAAATCATAATTTTATGTGTCTTTGTGATTTTTATGAGTAAGAAATCCAGTAAAGTTTGTCATGTTCTCAGTTGGATGCTGGAACAGAAAAACGTGGTTGTGAAACCCTTATCCGAAGAGGCCACCGATGAGTTTCGGATTCAGTTTGGCAGGAATCATCCCCGTATACAGACAGCGCCACAGGTGAATTCTTGGTGGATCTGGGAAAGCATCTCGCCTCCAGCTGTTCTTCTTACGCCACACAGCTAAACTGCGTGATTTGGGTTGCCGCAGTATTTTTGCCACAAATCGATTGCTTTAGATACGATGGCCTCTGTGTTTTCCTGAGGTATCTGCAGGGGAGAGATTGTGATTTTACTTTGAGGCAAGGTAAGTTTATTTGGACATAACCAAATTCATGCACAAGGTAACTCAAAGTGTTTTAGTAAACAATAAAGGAAAAGAAGAATAGTTCAATTTTAAGCATGACAAGAAAGAAACGCACATTAAAATGTATTGACAACTCTCCTGTATTTATTTCCTGACCTATGACAGAAATGTGTTTCTGTGTCACATCATCATTACACCCAAAATAGTATAATGTGGTCCATTTCTCTTCAAAATAGGAAAGACAACAATTCATGCCAATCAAGTAAGAAAGATGTGTCTTGATCTTCATGAATTAGGAAATGGCTGCTTGCCACAATCTGCCTATAAAGTCAAATAGGAAGTCATTTATTTTCAATTTAAAGCTCCTCGACACTCTGCACCTTAAAACATAAAGCATATATGCCCAAAATGATTAAATGTACACAATTTAAAAGGTTGGATTTTTTGTTTAGACTGGACGTTTAATGCCTATTTTATGACAACATTCTTCTAGATGCAGTAGCTAAACTGGAATAAAAAGGGTTCAGTTTGCAGCAGCTAGTCACTTTTAAAAACAAACAGCCTTTAATGTTTGCATAAAAATTCACACTTGGTTCACATTAGCTGTAAAAGATGAATTGGAGTTCTTCCAAACAAGCTGATTTGCCCTCTGACCATATTTGTTTCCTGTGAAAACAGTCTATGAATATATTCTGTTTCAGAGACTTTCTAGATATTCTGTTCTCTGTCAACCACATATGAAAGATTTTTTTTACTCACGTTACACAGGAACTTAACCACACCCTCTGGCCGGGTGTTGCCTATCAACATGATCTTATAGCTGAGCAAGATCTCCAGGGCGACAAAAACAAGGATCTTACAGGAGCCACTGATCACTTTGTCCCACACCCTTAAAAAAAAAGAAAATGTATAAAAGGTCTTGGAAATAACGGGTGAAAACATGAGCAACTATTCTGGGCATCTCTAAGTGATCTATATCAACTGAGCCTAACAAGAACGAGCAAGTCAGCATTCAGTTAAAATAGAAAGATGAAAATTCAAACAATAAATCACTGTACAGCAACCTGAAGCATGAAGAAATGTTTTATTTCTTAAATTGATCTCAAAGAAGGATTGACAACTGTGTGCAGATTTATCCTGAACATTCCCATTTCCTGATGTTTCTTGGTTTGCAACTAGACAATTTTTTAAAGTTGTGTCCAAAACATCTGGATAGATTCTTGTACTGTCTTGTTTTAGCAGGATTCGGGTGATGGGTGTAAACCTACCTCTGCAGGCTGGATTCAGGCAGGCAACCAGCGAAGCAGCGCTTGAACCACAGGCTGTAAGGCAGCTGAGGCAGCGCCCCGATGCTCCTCAGATGGTTCAGCAGCCGAGGTTCCTCCAGACTCAGATAATGCTCCAGGCTCTTTGGCTACAACAGAACAACCCCGACAGATAGGAAGAAAACTTAACACAGATTTAAAGAACTAAATTTTACATCAGCGGGCCTTCTTTATCCAAAACTGGTGTTGATTCAATAGCAGAAACCCTTGTATGATAAAATTTCAAGCAGGATTTACGAAAAATAAAAAGGAGTGCACTAGCTAATTCAGCTGGTAATTCTGGCAACAGGAAACAATCAGTTTCTGTGGCCTTTTCATACAGGATATGAAACATGAATAAAAGAAAACATTAAAATCAAAATGATCTGATTTAAAAGTGAGAGCATTACAGCAGAGGTTTAATGAGACAAACTGCTATAAATAAAAACCTAAAGCAGTTTGTCACAGTTGCACTTTAGAAATGTTGGATGAAGTCCTGTCTCAGTCTGAGAGTCACCAAATTAACCCAACTGTTCAGCACACTATTACACAAAGGCTGCACAGGTCAAGGTGAGGCCACAAACCTAAGTGTGTGCAAAACAGTTCCTTCCATTGATTCAATGCAGACCCATCTCTCCTTCAGTACCCATGAAGAACTTTCCTGATCTTCTAATAAATGATCCACGTGGTCAAATTTTCCAGCGTTGAAAGCACCTGCACGGTTTTGAGTTTGGATCGCCAATTTCCTTTCCTTGTGGTTTTAGATTTTTCGGTGAGGATATGCCTTGAAGGATAAAATCAACATAGCTGCCGTCAGCAATCTAACAAATTAGGGTTGATCCTAAAAAACCCTTTTTTGTCTGAGGGGGGGTGCACATGTTTACTAACAGATTGCAATCTGACATGTTTCACATGTGAAGGTTGACATAGATCTTATTTAAATAGATAACTTTAAATGATTAACATATCTTACTGCAGAAAGATTAGTGTAACTTATGGATTTGATTTTTCATGTGAGGATCTGCCGTGCATAATTCCTAACAAGGCACTCCAGCACACTAAAAATGTACATCCTGATGCTTGTAGTTGTGATCTTTTTGTACTTATGGCAATGCTATGTTCAGTGCAACAATCATCCTCCTGAGGAATCCTGAGCTCAGTTACTGCTGTATAATTTTTTTTTCGATTTCTGAAGCTGACAGTTTTTTTAGTATCTTTTTTTTTATTTTTATTACAGTTTTTATTAAATTACCTTAAACTTCTTATATTTTTTTTGACAAAACTTTGTGTAAGCCATGCAACCTTCACACAGGCTACTTCTTTTATCCAAAAAGTATTTCTATGACGGAAGATTAGCCTAATGATCAAACAAATCCCAGAATATTATAATGACCAGAAATCCTGGGCTGTTAAACTGATTTTTTACTAGTCATGCCTCATAATTCTCCCATGCAGCAGTTCCTCACTGACATAACATGTATGTGATCTGGGACCTGGCCTGGGATTTAAGTGTTTTCCATGCTCTCATCCAGGTCAAAAAAAAATCTCTGTTTTTTGTGTTAAAATGACCAAATATTCACTTTTCTGCTGTACACACATTTCATAAAATATTCAGACCCCTGGCAGATTTACATTTAAAATAATTTTTATGTCTTAAAAAAAAAAAAAAACCTGACCGGCATCTCTTAGAGGAAAATAAAACCTGATTGAACAAAAAATTATTTAATTGTTTTTATTTACATTTTATAAAAAAAAATTACACGGTTGAATTTTTTTTTTTTGTCCTTATGTCCAAATCTTATAGGAATCCAACCCTTCTTGTAATCTGTAATTAAATAATAAAAAAGTAAATATTACTTCCAGTTAAAAGAGTCATGTCTGAAACATTAAAAGACTTGTCTAAAGTCTTCAAAAAGAATCATTGGATCATGATTCAATATTAAAATGACAGATTTCACATTTTAAAAACAAATTCCAAATTTTATAGCAGGTTTACAAGGTTTTAGTTTTTTCTTGGAACCACCAATAACACTTACAAGGTGAGGAAGTGAGTCTCCAAACTTGTTGTGGAACTGATTGATGAAACACTTGATTAGCCAATAGCAGTCGACAGGATCATCAACAATCTCCTCCATGGCTCTGGCGATGGCCAGAAAGTCTTCATTCTCGTCATTCTGGAAATAAAACACAGCAACACTTAAAAAAAAACCTTTGGAGATGCAGAAATATCCATTGCCGTAGTCAGAATTTACTATTGACAAAATGACTTTTTACAGGCTCTACTTTTAAACATATCCAGCTGAAACCATGTTTCATTCACTGTATAAAAAAAGAGAAATTTGGTGGTGAAGACTCATTTGAAGCCAGGTTTTATCTTTACATAATCCACATAATGTTCTTACGTACTGATGCCATCTATTTTGTAAAGCGCACCAGTCCCTCCTGCATCAAAACATCCTCATAACAAGATGCTGCCACCACCATACTTCACAGTTGGGATGGTGTTCTCAGGTTTGCAAGCTTGTCTGTTTTCCTCCAAATGTAACAATAATCCTTATGGCCAAACATTTCAAATTTAGATTTATCGGATCACAGGACATACCTCCAACAATTACAGGCTTTACTTTCGAATGCATTTGCAAACTGTATTCTGGCACTTTATGATGATTTTGAAGCAGTAGCTTGTTCTTCGCCGAGTGGCTTTGCAGCCAGAATCTTCAGAGGGTCTTTTACTTTTAATCTGAGGTCTATATGTATACCTTCCCAAATGATGTTAATCTCTGAGACACAGAACCCGTCTCCATCCTAAAGGCTATCATGGCTGGACATTCCCAAATGTTCATACTTGTGTAGAAATGTTTGAACAGAAGAACGAGGTACCTTCAGGCATCTGGAAATTATAATAAAGGATGAATCAGGCTTGTGAAGGTTGACAGTTCTCTTCCTAATATCTTGCATGATTTCTTCAGATTTTTCCATGATGTCACACAAGGAAGGGGTGTGTTTGAGACGTTGACTTAAAATACATCGGCAGGTTAGCATCCAGTTAACTCAAATGCTGTGAATTACCAATCAGAAAATCATAACGGCATATGTGCTTCCCCAAATGACAGTGATCTTAGCGTATGTGAACTTCGGATTTTGAAGATATAATTAAAAAAATCATTGTCTCAGTATTCTGGCATTTAGCAAACAGAAATTATTTTGGTCACCCTTATCAACATGAAATGTCAAACAGTGAGAAGAATGTTTATGAAGCTTTGCATGTAACCTTTGGTTTTAACTGTAATTACGTCTTGAAATCATTTGGATAGCTGCCACTAACTTGTGAATACATTTACTGTTTCAAACACATTCTGGTTTACTTGCTTCAAATCAGGAGTGACCAGCTGTGGAGTAATAAACCCCACTCCTCTGGCACATTCAAGTATGTGGGGTTTCCTTTCACAATTACAGGCACAAATGAATCTGATTAGTCGGTTAATGCTGTCTTGATGGCTTTGAGGAATAAATCTTTGAAATAACTGGCTTCAGCAGGCTATAACTCGACATGCCGCAAATAAATAAGCTTCAGATTCCAAGTAAACCCAGCTTTGATTACGTAATAACCAGACCATAACAGAGCCATGACTCAAGGAATCATTTCCAGAAGATTTTTTTACAATACTCAATGCTCAAGCTATGATCATCTAAACATATCTAGTTAAAGTATTACAGTTGCAAAATAAGAGGTAATGCAGCTGCAGTCAGCGCTGGTGTGCGACATGCTTGATCTTACCGGTGGTAAGGTCTCAGAGCATCGAGGGAGCACCTGGCTCTCCAGCTGGAACATGCACAGATAGATGTGGGTGAAAGGTGTACATGAGTTGATGTATCTCATCACCTCCAGACTCTCCACAATGTCCTGGTACTGCTCCTTCCTGTAGCCTCCAACCAAAGAGTGAGAGTCACTGTGGGGAGGGAGGACGCCTGCAGGACAAGCGACAATCAGAGCCTGGGAACAATAGAGATGGACTGAACCTCTCCAAACCGCTGCAGGTAAGATATTGGCAGCTATTAACCACCCCGCACAGCTGCACAACTAAATGATGTGGGGTATGCACTGCAGACTTCAGCCAAACAGGGAAAATATGCCGTGGCTTACGGTTCTTCAACATTAAAAAACTGAAGCAGACGTTAAGGTGAATGTGTGTGGTTTCTTACCCAACAGCACCTTCCAAACATGAATCCTATACATGGAGGGGAGAGGGAACCTCTGACTGAAGGTGCTCAGTTTCTCTAGGTCTGCAGGAGAGTAAAACGAATCTGTTGATTGGGTTAGTTAATCATTTCTGACTTGTACAACATGCTTTATCATTTTATATTTTTTCCATTAGTGCTAAAGACAAACCACATAAAATGAAACCTCAGATTTTCATGAGTTTTATCCACTTATTTAAGCAGCACTAAAATGATTAAGTTTTAACTGAAGCTGTAACCGTCGTTCACCTGTTAATAAATATTATTTTGCCTCAGGCGTCCAGTAAAGTATTGCTTTGATAGTAGAACTATGTCTGAAGGAGGTGCAGCATAAGGTTGATGTATCAGATATTTTAAGTCTAAGCAAGTACAAAACACTGCAGAATCTAGTAGGTACCATTACCGCTTCAACACACGCCAGCAAAGGTTTCAGGCAAGGCGAGTCTGCACCAAACCTAAGCAGCGCATCAATCAGCTCATGCATTTTATGGCTTGGTTGAATTCGACGCTGCAAGCAGCACTTCCTCTCGCATCAACACAATAAATACCTGGTCTGTTTACAATAGTTTCAGACACGATTTCTGTCAAGCAAATAAATAAACTAGGGAATTTGTAAATATATATTTTATTCTAAATGGGTGATTTGTGATCTTTTTTTTTTTTTTACTTTCCAGCATTTTTATCCTATCACAAATTTAGAATAAAAATGTCATTATCGGACATTTTTTCTCTTAATGACTCTGATCACTGATTGGCAGAACACATTTTAATACACTTTTTTTACGTTCGTTAAATGCATTAAAACTTTAATTTTACACAATTTCGGTGTGTAAACGCATTAACATAAAGCATGTTCTCCAATGCAGGTGTTTACAGTTCAGTAAAAATGACATATAAGGTTACGGATGTGTTTTGATGCATTATTGGGTTGATTTTGGAATCTCTTCATTCTCTGTCGGATTTAAAACTATTACCTCTTTTATGGCCAATGTTACATGTTTGTTGCAGAGTTAAAATTAAGTTTTTCACAATGGGATTTTGTGTGTGATATAGTCCTTAGAATGTAAATCAGTTGTTTACTCTTACAGAATACCACAGGGTTCCCACATTGGTTCCATTTTCCAAATTTCCATATTTTTCTTGACTCTAGTTTTAGGTTACGTCAGTTTTTATAAAATTATTATAAAACATTTGAATAGTTGGACAAATCCTAAACAAGATGGTGCTGAAGCTGTTCCCAATTCAGTAATGTTGTAAAGGACTATTTTACTGTTTTTTTTGTCATTTGGAAAAACAGACTACCTAAAATATTTAATACTTGGAAAAATCTGCACAGGATTAGCCTAACTTAAATACAGATCTCGTAAATTACAGTTTCAACCAGTGATCAATCGATAAAATTACAAAATTAAAAAAAGAAATTTCAATTACTTGTTACCATCTAAAACCAAACTAGTTGTAGATAAAACTATCCTTCAGTTGAATGGAAACTCACATTGTGAAGTGGCAATCCAAAAGTAAAGGTCAAGACCTAAATTTTTCTGAAATTTAGGTTTTTGTCTTTTAGTTGTTTGAATAAAAAATAGAGCCCAGAAACTCTAACTTTTTCCATACTCATCCAACTTATCCACACCCTGAAAATAATAAAACTAAATGTCATACTTTTCAAAACTATGTAGGGTCCCTGACACCACCATCGACAAACCTCTTTACTAAACACATGAACAATATCAATGTCCAACTAAATGAACTATGGTGATGGAATATACAGATATTAATTCCAGGATTGGAAGCAGACTGGAAAACATCACGTTTCTTTATTTTTAATAACTTTCATGATGGATTAATACTTATTTCTATATATTTATGTGAGCATTTTAAAATCTATGCAACTAAAGTCACAAATCCTGTGCAAAGGTGCGAATAAAATTAAAGCGTATATCAAGATTAGAAATGAAAGGGAAGTAATCTACCTATAATTACTGATTATAGCACTATATTAAAGTCTTCGCCTGGTATTACATTACATTACATTCCAAATGAACCCAACAATAATACCACCACTACTTCCATCTTGCATGTGAGTTTTATGATACGTTCTTCATTGAATTATGCTGAAAAGTGCTTCCCACCCAGTGGATTGTCCTTGAGAAGTATTTCCAGTGATTTCTTCTCCTCTACTCCTCTGAAGCCCACTTTTTCATAATACGCAGAGCGGAAGTTTCTCTGAGGGTCATCAGCCATGACGAAACCTGCACAATCAGACCCAAAGGCAGACATCTTTATTAGTTCTGTGGATTTACTTGTGATAGAAACTGTGATGACAATTCAGTTTTTAGATTATCGTGCAGAGTGACTGGTCCCTTGCAACGAGCATTATTAGAATAAAAACTGTAACCATTTTCGCTGCATTTTTGCCATCAACACAAAACAATCCACAAACTTCATTTTAGTAAAGTTACAGCGATCCGTAAATTAGGAATTAGGATAATCAAATTAGAAAATCAGAATCTGCAAATTATCTCTTGCCTCATATAAGTGATCATCAGCTCAATACTGAAAAATCTGATTTTTTCCCCCCTATTTTGTGAATATATAAAAACAAGTCCCACCATTCTTGATCTACAAACGCATCGTGTAATTAGGAGTTTTAAAAAAGTCAGATAACGGTTAGGGGCAGATGACTTGATGCATAAGTGGGCCAAATATTGCACCCCTTTAATTTTATGTTTGCTTTTATTGCCTCCATCACAAAACCCGCAACATATTGTTTCTCTTTTAGGTGTTATAATATAAAAAAAAAGAGAGAGAAAAAAGATTGGACCTTGTCAAAATCAGAATCGGTTTGTTATCTCAAAGAAAACCAAAAATCTGCATCAGCCCAGACAAATTGGTGCATCTCTCTAGCCATCATATCAGTACAGACAATCCTGTAAAAGAGTGTAACTGAAATCCCTCAGTCAAACTAATTGGCAGGCTGATAGCTCTAAATAAGAGGCAGAAGACATTGAAATCCTCTTATGTTAGCTATGGTTCTCTCCAAAGACAAGCACACCGTCTCATCTCGTTGCATCAGAACATCTTCACAGACAAGAAACAGCTGCTATGAATATTACAGCTGAAATAACAGTGCTCTGCATCATGGAGAACCTCAAGGTGAGAAGTTTACTTGGAGCAGACAGGATTTAGGATGTCCAAGAGGGTCCGGCAAGCACCAGGACCGTATCCTACTGAGGAAGATACTATAAAGACTTTCTTGCCACCAGGGCAGAGCTTACTCAACACTGGCACCAAAGTTTCAGGTGGGTGTTAAGTATTAAAAGTACTTTTATATACATATAGCAACAAAGTGGAAGAAATCAAGCCATATCTGTTAAAGAAAACCATTAAAAAAAAGGCTGAAATTCGGCATAAAGAATGAGAATGTTTTTTCCAGCAGGATACATTGAACCTTCGGGTCAGTTCGCTGCCCAGATAACCCCACTGAAACACTGAATGAAGCAACACGGGAGATACTGTCATGCATCTTTTATATGGACCTCATTATGTGCAAGGACAACGAGAACCGACATGAAATCACCTGACATGACAGCAACATGTTCTTCTCACCTCGTTACGTTTCTTTGCGTCTCCAGTTTGTTGTTATCCTCGGAACCACATCAGATGGTCCTGGTTGTTGGAGCCGTCAGCCGGAACACGTAATTTAGAAAGTTCAGAACATCCAGTGTTTACCCTTTGATGTTTACGTTTTCTGTCAGGCTACTGAACTAGATTCACCTGGACGTCGTTAAAGTAGCACCAGACGCTAAAATTAAAACTACCACAAGCCATGAATGCATATTAAACAACTTCCGGGTAATTCTATCAAAATTAAAGCTTTTAGTAAGTTGCTCATATTTAACCATCGTTTCATTTCTAATGGGCATTAAAAGACACGTAAATAATAAATATATCCCAAAGTTGAGCTAACATACGTGTTAGGGTTTGCTTCTGCACCTATTTTCCTCTCCCAAATTTCAAAAATATACTCTTATTTAGAAGGTTCGCGACAAAGTTAAACAAGTCTGGGTTAGCTATGATGCGTTCAATGTGCCTCGAATGTGGCAATTCTGAGGTGAGAAATTTAGAGCCACTTTCTAGGCTTCCGGGTATTTCAAGAGATGTTTACCTTGTTACAATTAGTACAGTTACAGGTTCCATTAACCAGAGAACTGAAAACAGCTCGTACCTTGAAAACAAACAGGACTTTTTATTTACGTTCCTTTATGTGTCGAACAGCTTGTGTATAGTTAATTCCCCTGTGATTTATGTATGTATTTATTTGTTTATTTATGTCTTGTTCAACACTTTATAATACATTTTGCCAGTTGTTAAAACAGAAGCCTACCTGTACACCAGGGGCGATACTAGACATGAAGCTGTGCTGAGCAACTAGCTTACTCTAGCTTTGTCTCATCTGACCATAAAAATATTTTCCAGCATATTTTAGTCAAGCTTGAAGCTTGAGGTGTCGATTTTAAAAGTAATTTTTTTCTTGTTCACTCACCTACCAATGAACAGTGATACTGTTGCTCCTGCAGCTTTGAAACCTGAAACAATGTTCCTATTTTGTTCTTAAGCAACCATTTCCCCTGCATTTAGGGGGGACAGTTTGTATCTTCTTTCTACAACTTTTCAAAATTGTATATCTTGTTCTTGCATACAGTAGTTTGAACAGATGATGTTATTTGTTGGTGTTTTGTTCCTTTTTTTAGGAGTTGGTCCAAAAGACAATTCACTCTAGATCTTCATTTTGTTCCTTGGATTTTCCCACTGTTCTAAAGATTTATCAGTTCAACGAGTGTAGTAAAACAAAAAAAAATTGTGCTGTAAACTATGAGCTGCAGGTAATCTTGACCACAAACCAGGATGTTTATAGACCTAGTTTTGTTGCCTTGTCAAGCATTCTAGAATCTTCAGCACCAATTATTAATCAATTTAAATAAATGTGTGTATTTATCCTGTAGGTATACTTTTGTGTATTAGACAAACATTTCAACTTGCACATCCACATCTAATTATAGCAGTTGTATTTTTTGTTTAATTTTCCGACCCTGGATATGAACTGTTCTTCCTTGGCATGCTCATACTGACTCAAACAATCATGAAGCTGATAAGGAATACGTGAATTTATAAGTGTATGAGAATATAGAAATCATCATGCACCAAATAATCAAGTAATACCACATAATTTTACCAGAAACATGTGTTAGGGATTTTTAAATCAATAAGGGATGTGGATGTTTGAGCTACAGATTGTTAAACTCATTTGAATGATTTACCCCTTTAAATTGATCTGTCTGAAGATTAAAAACATAATAATTATAAGTGTTTTATAGTGAAATATATCGGACAGTACATTTTTACATGCAGTCTATAGAAATATGTACTGTTAGCTTACAGAAAAACACTTATGCTTCGTTGATCATCATTATATCCTGATTTTTCAAACATTGAATTAAAAATGTCCCTTGGTCTCTCTTGCAGGCACGTTTTTCCCCTCTGGTTGGGACAGACTGTGTCCGGTGCTCTTTATGGTAGGAAAATATGTATTATTTGTTTGTATTATGTTTATTAATTTTAGCATTTAAAGCAACACCTAATTATATAAGACTTGAATTCAAGCATAAATAAAACAAACTGACCTCCTACACAACAAACAAAGGGGACCGAAATACTGACTGATCAGACCAGACTGGCACACTGAGAAAGAGGGAAGGAAAACATATACAGAAATTTAACTAACAAAAATAACTAAACACGGTTAGCTTAAAAATTTACTTGAATGACTAATAACTAAACAAAATAAGCAAATCACAAAAACAAAAAGAACTTATGCAAAAATTAGAATAAAGACTCCATGGTCTTCCCCCATGGTGGAACTCCAGATGGTATCACCCAATCAGTCAATCTGGAATTGGAGCGTGCCAGCCAGAGTCCATTGCTTCAGTTCAAGGTACTCCCCCACAGCACCAGCAAAGAAAGCACAAAAAATGTTAAATATTTGATTAAATTAAATATACAAAAGTTAACCAAATGTGCGCACTACAATTAGAACTAATGTATTTGAATATTGTCAAATGAAAATATAAACAGAAACCCATGTATTTATGCTGCAGTGAATGTGTATATGAAAACTCAAAATGAAAAAGTGTTTGTGTGTGGGGTTACCGACTGTGTGGATACAGGTGTGGCCATCACACAGGAGCAAAGACACATTTTGAACATGCAGTGAAGTAAGCCATGAGGGCCAGAGTTGGGGACTACTGTTTACAATGGAAATATTACACAGATATAACAAGTCAGGTTTAGATCTGAGAGCATCCCATGAGATACGTTTGGTAGAACTGCCCTTGTTCAAACATTTTGCTTTGTTAAATTTGCAATTGCCTTTGAAATTGTTGGTTGAGTTGTGACCTGTCCAGGGTGTACCCCATCTCATGCAATTGAGGCATACAGAAAACATGTATGTAAAAATACTTTTGAAATATGACTTAGTTTTAAAAGGTCTTAATTATAACTTTTAATTAAAAAATGCTTCATACTTCATACCTTGTATGTAAGCAGCCAGTTAAAAGACAAACCTTTTCACAGTGCAACATCAAACTGTAAGGTTGGTGGTAAAGAGTGGAGCCACTCCAAAGGTATCATCACAAAGGAGGAGTTTGAGATGATATGCAGGTGCGTTATAACTGAGGTAACGGTGTTCCTAAAAGACATGGCAACCCTGTAAAATCTATCAAACAAGGTATGAAGATGGTAAATAATTTCCAACACCCTATGTTCTGTTTTAATCTTTTTCTTTCTTATGGTTTTGAACTTAAGAAATTAAGGTTTTAAAAGCAGTATTATTATGGTGTGAAAAGTATTACAGGATTTTTGTTTTGTTTTTTTCTTTAAAACATTTTATTAGTGTTAGTCTCTGCTCAAGCCTGCCTCACTCCTGTCCAAACACTAACCTCTGAACCAAAAATGAACTGCCTACTTGCAGGAACCCAGGATGTTTAGCCCCAAAGACTGTGGACTCCATCCCATTCTTCAGAACTAAAGGGGGAATGTTGGGACCCACAGCCATGGAAACAACATTAAAACTCCAGTACAAACCTTTCTGGAATTTTCAAAATAAATTGCATTTAACCGACTTCCAGCAACTGAGGAGGGGGGTGTTGCAGCGGACTTCCCATGATGCCACTGGCTGTATAAAAGCACCCCCCTTTCCAACAGTACGATCTCTACCATCACACTCTGTGAGAGGCTGGCCAGTGAGACAGTGCGCTAATGTCTCTTTGCTGGCAAAAAGACAAAACTCTTTAAACTGGATCCAAGGGTGTCATACGATCATCGATCATATGCACCAAGATAAGTACAAATGAATCACTCTGTGTATCCGGTAGATTCATTCATGAAAGGGATTTAAGGTACACGCCTGGCTTGACTTTCTCTCTGAGGCCTGCAGAAGCAAACGGTGTTCCAGAGAAGTCCCTGTAGAGAAGCGGTTTTCCCTGCCTGAGAGGAGGACAACGGGAGCCGCATCACCATGGTTACGGCAACGTGCAGTTTGGCCGGCCGACAGAACAGCCGCCACTCCCCACAGCTAAGGAGGTTAGCTGTAGCTAATGTTTAAAGACTAGACGTTTTTTCAAACTTCGCCGCCTTGGACAACGTTCCTCACCACAGTTCATGAGGTTAAGTGTTTGGGCAGAATAATATAGAAGTGATTTAGATTGAAATGATCTAAACGTTTTTCATTTTATGAAGTTTGGTTTTGTTTGTGTGAAAATGCTATCTTGGTGCTAGCAGGCTATCTGCTCAGCACACCTGTTCAGGTTGTGTTCTGTGTTTGTGGGTTTTTAAAGTTAAGACAAACTTTATTTAAAGGGTGATATTAAACACAGAAGATTGATGATAACGCGCCGTCCGTGCTAATGCATTTTCACCCTTTTATTGACGGTATTGTTAAAGGTGTGTGTTTGATTCTGGTGCTAAGCTATCGGCTTCTTTGTTAGCTTCAACTGCTAACAAGTAAGGACACGTGCTTGCTAAATAATATTTACCCAGAAAAGTTTAGTTTTCAATCCAGTAAATAATGTGTCCCTAACATCATTTTACTAAATTTGATAACTAAGTAAACGCCATTAAGAACCATTTCTCCAGAAAGATTTGGCTCTTTTCCAAAATATTACCTTAAATATTTTACCATTTCCTTTAATAATATTTCTTTAAATATTATTTCAATAAATGAAGACGGCTAATGAGACACCATTGAGAATTAGTCATCCAGAAGGTTGGTTTTATTCAGAAGATCATTCTTTAAAACATTATTTTATTAAAATAATATTTTATCTGATCTTGCATTGTGAATGGTTGTCTAAAGGTATTATTGCCAAAGTTGGTTCCAAGACTAGTTTAACTTCATTTCCAGATTCTTCAAGATAATCCTTGGTTCTCAAACATAAACATTGCTTGGTAATGTTGCATCACTCTTTTGGTCATGGTTTCCAATCATCTTTAATCAACTTGTTTATATTGTACATAGTCCATTAATCTTCCCTATTCTTTAATTCTGCTTGGTAGTTTAGTTGGATTGTTTTAGCATAGTAAAGAGTTTGTTGATTGAAATATGTTTGACTTTGAGTTGACTTATTTTTAATAAATTCTTGTATTTTAAGAAATTGTGTGAATTCATTCCATGTGTGTGCAGAGTTTATGCTGTTCAATAATGTCAGAGCTCGTCTCACACCTTTCTATTTTGTCCTAATACCATCGCCTTACTGGTATTCACAGGACAACCCTTAACAGACTGAACTATTATTTAATAAAATATTAAATCATATTTACAGATTCATAATCCCAACATGGTGCAATAATTTGTTCATGTTGTTGTGAGTTACCAGACTTTCATAAAATTGTATGAGCAATACATAAAAAAGGGTTCAAAATTAAATTATACAAAATAAAACCATATATACCTTAACAAAAAATCTTAATCACATAAACTATTCTAATATTGCAAAATGAGTATAATTTGGTAGCAACAGAAAATTGTCCTTGTTTAGTCATGTTTGCTTCGTCACAAAACGGTTTGCTTTTTTCTTTTGCTTTTCTGGTGATTACTTTAGGTACATTAGTTGGGTTTGGATTTTGATTGTTTAATTTTTTGAGTAGCTTTGGATGTGCTAGTAAAAATGAGTGAAAAGTAGCAAATTACATACAAAATTAGGGAATAAAAATGTCCTCAATGTGTTTATTGTTCAAGAATGACCATGCACAAAAATGATTTCAAATCCACTAAAGCAACAAACTCTATGCTTTATTAAATGATGGTGACAAATTAAACAGTGTATATAGTGCTAATCAGAAAATAACCCTCCAAACAACTTGCTAAGTAAAAAAAGAACCGCTTTTACCAAACTTAATACCTATTCCCCAGAAAACATACAGATCATATTTTGATAATTCATGAAAGACAAGCTGTTTATAGTAATAATTCGAATTGAGAGGATGATATTCTATAAAACTTTGGAAAAAGAATATTTTTGAAACACAGCGTGCAAACACAAATATGGCAATTTGAAGAATTATTTTAAAAATACCAATAATTACTATAACAACTTTATTTTCTCTCCAAATACCTTAAGGTGTCTGTCAATAATGTGTTTGTTTATTGTGACACAACTATTCTATTAGTGTTCTTCATATCTGTTTTACTTAAAGCAAAGTAAAACTGAAGCCAAAATTTAAGAATATTTAAAAATATTTTTCTGCACACAGAAAACATTTAGTAGATTCCCACACACAATATTCTAAACATCATTACTAATTTGCAAGAAAAGCAGATATATGTGAAAGCATTTGCCTTTTCTGGATTTATTTGGTAGAGGAAAAGCTGGTGAAGCTAGTAAAACTGTATTGTGGTAATGAATAGCCCAGGTCCACACTGCTTCTGCGCGAGCCCCTTTGTGAGCCACTCCTGGAACCTGGCGTGGATCCTGGGGCTGAAGCAACGTTGTACGGACTACTGATACCTCTAGAAGAGACTGATGATGCCTGAAACATTTTCACCCCAGTGCTCTCCTCAATTAGACAGTTATCAAGCAGTTCTTTGTAAGAAACCTTAAGTTTGCTCTTGGGACATGTCAGATTTTTTGTATGGTGTTTGATGTCCTGGAGCTTTTGTGCCGCTCTCACATCTATCCAGCCAATTTTCAATGCATCCTCAATGCTTCTCCTACAGCCCTTCTCTGGGTCATAAAGCCCACCTGTTGCAACCTGGAACTCCAGAAATCTCTGCCCTGCATCATATGGCAGCCACCTTTCCTTCAAGGCCTGAGCAGCTGACAACTTCCTATTGGTTTTTATATCCTCAAAACCAAAATATGCTTTCTGGGCAGGCTTGAGTTTAGTGACCATGTCATGAGTTATTATAGCCATGCGGGAAGCCTCTTGGATGCTGAGCCTCTTGCCATTTGTGGGATTGACAATTCCTCCAGTGCAAGCTTGGGCCTCAAGCAGTCTTTGGGCTGTGATGGAATCTACTAGACCCCGATTTAAAGCCTCCGTGATTGAAATCTTCTCTACTGTCTCCGTGTCAAAAACAGCCCCTACAGGTTCCACCTCACCAACTGCTTCAAGAGGAAGGGACAGAGAAAAAGATTCACTGGATACATGCTTTTGGGAGTCTGAGAAATCAGCAATAGTCCTAGATAAGGAGCTCCTCTCTGTGATTGTGGTAGTTTTTGTTGTAGTTGTTTTGGTGAAGGTAGGAGATAGCGGTCTCGATACAAAAGTTGATGAAGAAGAGGACAGGGAAGATGACGTAAATGATGCTGGAACAGAGACTTCTGATGTTCTTGAGGTTGATAATGTTGAAGATGAGCTCAGAGATTTTGAAGTTTGTGAAGTTGTTTCCAGTGATGATGATGATTGTGTTACTGATGATCTGCCTGATGGCTCTGGAGTTAAATTTGATGATTTGGATAACGATGATGATAAAGATGATGACTTGTGTTTGGTCTTACAACTGATGATGTCTGCAAATTGGTTGATGGTGATGGCATGTGAGCGATACTGCTCCACATCAGACTGCTCAATGACTCGTTTTTCAAGTAGGTCATCGATATCATATTGTCTTCCAGTTGACTTGTCAATGATAACAAGTCGCATGGAACCATCTGGAGCAGTGTTAGTAATCTCTTCCCACTCACACTCCTGCTCTGACAGCTCCAGGTAGGTATCATAGTCAATGTACCCTTTCTTGTACGCTTCATGTACTGTCATCTCTTTATCAGTCACTGGATCCACAATTATCACTCTCCTTTTCCTTACGGTGTTCTTTTGGCTTGACTCCTGCTTCTTTTTGTCTATGATTGGCAACAGGACGAGCCCGGTGTTCTTATCTAAGATACATCGTTTTTTAAGTTCCAGATAAGTTAGGTTTTCCTCTGTGTTGGGATCAAAGAAACCTTTAGTGTCATCACTCTCATCAGTCAGGATCTTGTTAATTTCCTCATTAAAGCAGCCTCTCTTGATGGCAACATTCACATCAATACGGTGACTGTGTTGGGGATCAATGATGCCTCCGCTGGCAATCTGGGCCTCTAACAGACGAATGCCATGTCCCTTTTCGACTAGACCACTCTCAATGGCCTGAAAGAGGGAGATTATCTTGCCTGATCTAGGCATTTTGTAACCAGTTACAGCCTTTTCTGCTGAAAGCAGTTTGTCTTTAAACTCATGCCCAAAAAGTCTTCTATTGTAGGCTTCAGCAACAGTCAGAAAGAGATTATTGACAGGATCAATCATATAACCCGATGCAGCTTGCGCTTCAAGCAGTTCTAGAGTGTTGCCCTGTCGCAAAAGTTTATTCTTCATAGCCTGATAGATTGACAGCACTTTATCACTGGCTTCATCATAAACTCCTGCTATGCAAGTGGAACCTCCCAGGTATGACCGCAGGCGATCCTCAATGTCTTGGCTTGTAAGTTTACCTGCATTCAGTTGGTCCACATCAGATTTGTTTAGCAGGTTTGCATCAACCAGATCTGTAACAGACACCTCATTTCTTAGTCCCCTTATAGTTATTGACTGTTTAGGTTTAGGGAGAAGCAAAAGACCAGTGCTGGGATCAGATTTGCATTTTTTCTTCAATGATACATATGTAGTTGGTTGTTGAGTATGCGGGTCTAGGTAACACTCAGGAGACTGAATCAATGCCTGATACAGGTCCTCATCAATAAGATTCTGTTTCCTTGCCATGTCTTTCGGTAGGAAAACACTGAGACTAGGGTCCAGAATTCCACCAACAGACTCTTGAGCCTGAAGGAGAAGTAGTGCAGTATCTTTGTCAATTAATCCCTTTCTCATGGCTTGGCCAACTGACAAAAATATGTTGGTATCTGAATCTCGATACCCAATAGCAGCAGATTCAGCTGCAAATAACATTGATTGATCTTCTTTATCTACTATTCCTCTAGCACATGCTTCTTTTACTGTAAGTTTCTTATTTGTTCTGGGGTCAATGATGTGACCTGTGGCTGCCTGGGCAAGAAGAAGCATGTTAGCACTTTCAGATGGCATGATTTTCTGTCTCTTTGCTTCTGTGAAGGACATTTTTCCAAGAGGCCCAGCAACTACACCAGCAATTGATCCCATCCCTTTTAAAAATATCCTAATATCCAAAGAAACCTCTGAGATTGTTTTCTCTCCTTTCATTAGTTGGTCAAATGTGTGTTTATCCAGAACTCCACAATCTAGTAGCTGCTGTGCTGTGACTGTTTTGTGCACAGCATCAAATAATAATTTGGAGGGGTCAATCTTATCTGATACTGGCAAAATATGTAGGCCTGTATGAGTGTTTGTGTTACATTTTGCCTTCAGAGCCCCATAGCTGATCTTGTGCTGAGTTTCCGGGTCAAGATAACAAGCAGGATTCTGTTTTAGAGCATGGATGAGTTTATCATCCAACAGGTTGTGCTTGATAGCTGTGTCTTTTGGAAGTAAAACACTAAGATTTGGATCTAAAATTCCTCCAACTGAATCCTGGGCCTGTAAAAGACGTAACCCAGTCGCCTCATCAATTATTCCTTTTTTCATGGCCTCAAACAAAGAAAGTAACTTTCCTGATGAAGGATCTTTATAGCCAACAGCAGCACTTTCGGCAGCTAAGAGTCTGCTTTGGTCTTTAAAATCCACAACTCCTTTGATGCATGCCTCCTCTGCTGTCAATTTCTGCTCAGTTTTAGGGTCAATGATGTGACCTGTGGCAGCCTGGGCCTCCAACAGCAAATCTGCACTGTCCTCTGATATGATCTTCAGTTTCTTGGCTTCTGAAAAGGAAATGTTACCTTGACGGCCAGCAAAAACACCAGCAATAGGCCCAGTTCCCTTCAGATAAATCTTTTTATCCTTAGATATCTCTTGGACAGTTTTCTCTCCTTTGATCAACTTCTTCAATGTAGCTTGGTCAAGGACACCACAATCCAACAATTGCTGCGCTGAAACTGGCTTGCAGAGACCATCAAACATTAGTTTGGACGGATTGGTTTTCTCAGTAAAGGCCAAAACTATCAGACCAGTGTGAGGCTCTATTTTGCATTTTCTCTTTAAAGCACCATAGCTGGCACCACGCTCTGTGTCTGGATCAAGGTAACACTCGGGATTCTGGTTGAGGGCATGACAGAGGTCTTCATCCAAAAGGTTGCGCTTCATAGCAGTTTCTCTAGGGAGGAAAACACTGAGGTTTGGATCGAGAATACCCCCTGCAGATTCCTGGGCCTGCAGCAAGCGCACTCCAGTCTTTTTGTCAATTAATCCCTTCTTTATTGCCTCAAACACTGATAGAGACTGGCCTGTGCGAGGATCCTTATATCCAACAGCAGCAGCTTCTGCTGCTAAGAGTTTATCTCGATCACTTCTGTCCACCACTCCCCTTGCACAGGCCTCTTCTACTGTCAATTTCTGATTGGAGATTGGGTCAGTGATGTGACCTGTGGCAGCCTGGGCTTCAAGAAGTAAATCTGCACTCTCTGGAGGCATAAGCATCTGTTTCTTGGCCTCTGACAATGACATTTTCTCTAAAGATCCAACGGTGACACAAGCAATGGATCCTGTTCCTTTTAGAAATATCTTTTTATCTACAGAAACGTCTGGGACAGTTTTCTCCCCTTTGATCAACTTGTTAAATGTTGGTTTGTCAAGGACACCACACTCCAACAATTGCTGTGCAGAGACTGGCTTTCGCACGCCATCAAACATCAGTTTGGAGGGATCCTTCCTGTCAGCAAGTGGCAGAAGCATCAGACCAGTGTGTGGCTCTATTTTGCATTTCCTCTTTAAAGCACCATAGCTGGCATCACGCTCTGTGTCTGGATCAAGGTAACACTCGGGATTCTGGTTGAGGGCACGACAGAGGTCTTCATCCAAAAGGTTGCACTTCATAGCAGTTTCTTTAGGGAGGAAAACACTGAGGTTTGGATCGAGAATACCCCCTGCAGATTCCTGGGCCTGCAGCAAGCGCACTCCAGTCTTTTTGTCAATTAATCCCTTCTTTATTGCCTCAAACACTGATAGAGACTGGCCTGTGCGAGGATCCTTATATCCAACAGCAGCAGCTTCTGCTGCTAAGAGTTTATCTCGATCACTTCTGTCCACCACTCCCCTTGCACAGGCCTCTTCTACTGTCAATTTCTGATTGGAGATTGGGTCAGTGATGTGACCTGTGGCAGCCTGGGCTTCAAGAAGTAAATCTGCACTCTCTGGAGGCATAAGCATCTGTTTCTTGGCCTCTGACAATGACATTTTCTCTAAAGATCCAACGGTGACACCAGCAATGGATCCTGTTCCTTTTAGAAATATCTTTTTATCTACAGAAACTTCTGGGACAGTTTTCTCCCCTTTGATCAACTTGTTAAATGTTGGTTTGTCAAGCACACCACACTCCAACAATTGTTGTGCAGAGACTGGCTTTCGCACGCCATCAAACATCAGTTTGGAGGGATCCTTCCTGTCAGCAAGTGGCAGAAGCATCAGACCAGTGTGTGGTTCTATTTTGCATTTCCTCTTTAAAGCACCATAGCTGGCATCACGCTCTGTGTCTGGATCAAGGTAACACTCGGGATTCTGTTTGAGGGCACGACAGAGGTCTTCATCCAAAAGGTTGCGCTTCATAGCAGTTTCTTCAGGGAGGAAAACACTGAGGTTTGGATCAAGAATACCCCCTGCAGATTCCTGGGCCTGCAGCAAGCGCACTCCAGTCTTTTTGTCAATTAATCCCTTCTTTGTTGCCTCAAACACTGATAGAGACTGACCTGTGCGAGGATCCTTATATCCAACAGCAGCAGCTTCTGCTGCTAAGAGTTTATCTCGATCACTTCTGTCCACCACTCCCCTTGCACAGGCCTCTTCTACTGTCAATTTCTGATTGGAGATTGGGTCAGTGATGTGACCTGTGGCAGCCTGGGCTTCAAGAAGTAAATCTGCACTCTCTGGAGGCATAAGCATCTGTTTCTTGGCCTCTGACAATGACATTTTCTCTAAAGATCCAACGGTGACACCAGCAATGGATCCTGTTCCTTTTAGAAATATCTTTTTATCTACAGAAACGTCTGGGACAGTTTTCTCCCCTTTGATCAACTTGTTAAAAGTTGGTTTGTCAAGCACACCACACTCCAACAATTGCTGTGCAGAGACTGGCTTTCGCACGCCATCAAACATCAGTTTGGAGGGATCCTTCCTGTCAGCAAGTGGCAGAAGCATCAGACCAGTGTGTGGCTCTATTTTGCATTTCCTCTTTAAAGCACCATAGCTGGCATCACGCTCTGTGTCTGGATCAAGGTAACACTCGGGATTCTGTTTGAGGGCATGACAGAGGTCTTCATCCAAAAGGTTGCGCTTCATAGCAGTTTCTTTAGGGAGGAAAACACTGAGGTTTGGATCAAAAATACCCCCTGCAGATTCCTGGGCCTGCAGCAAGCGCACTCCAGTCTTTTTGTCAATTAATCCCTTCTTTGTTGCCTCAAACACTGATAGAGACTGACCTGTGCGAGGATCCTTATATCCAACAGCAGCAGCTTCTGCTGCTAAGAGTTTATCTCGATCACTTCTGTCCACCACTCCCCTTGCACAGGCCTCTTCTACTGTCAATTTCTGATTGGAGATTGGGTCAGTGATGTGACCTGTGGCAGCCTGGGCTTCAAGAAGTAAATCTGCACTCTCTGGAGGCATAAGCATCTGTTTCTTGGCCTCTGACAATGACATTTTCTCTAAAGATCCAACGGTGACACCAGCAATGGATCCTGTTCCTTTTAGAAATATCTTTTTATCTACAGAAACGTCTGGGACAGTTTTCTCCCCTTTGATCAACTTGTTAAAAGTTGGTTTGTCAAGCACACCACACTCCAACAATTTCTGTGCAGAGACTGGCTTTCGCACGCCATCAAACATCAGTTTGGAGGGATCCTTCCTGTCAGCAAGTGGCAGAAGCATCAGACCAGTGTGTGGCTCTATTTTGCATTTCCTCTTTAAAGCACCATAGCTGGCATCACGCTCTGTGTCTGGATCAAGGTAACACTCGGGATTCTGGTTGAGGACACGACAGAGGTCTTCATCCAAAAGGTTGCGCTTCATAGCAGTTTCTTTAGGGAGGAAAACACTGAGGTTTGGATCGAGAATACCCCCTGCAGATTCCTGGGCCTGCAGCAAGCGCACTCCAGTCTTTTTGTCAATTAATCCCTTCTTTATTGCCTCAAACACTGATAGAGACTGGCCTGTGCGAGGATCCTTATATCCAACAGCAGCAGCTTCTGCTGCTAAGAGTTTATCTCGATCACTTCTGTCCACCACTCCCCTTGCACAGGCCTCTTCTACTGTCAATTTCTGATTGGAGATTGGGTCAGTGATGTGACCTGTGGCAGCCTGGGCTTCAAGAAGTAAATCTGCACTCTCTGGAGGCATAAGCATCTGTTTCTTGGCCTCTGACAATGACATTTTCTCTAAAGATCCAACGGTGACACCAGCAATGGATCCTGTTCCTTTTAGAAATATCTTTTTATCTACAGAAACTTCTGGGACAGTTTTCTCCCCTTTGATCAACTTGTTAAATGTTGGTTTGTCAAGCACACCACACTCCAACAATTGCTGTGCAGAGACTGGCTTTCGCACGCCATCAAACATCAGTTTGGAGGGATCCTTCCTGTCAGCAAGTGGCAGAAGCATCAGACCAGTATGTGGTTCTATTTTGCATTTCCTCTTTAAAGCACCATAGCTGGCATCACGCTCTGTGTCTGGATCAAGGTAACACTCGGGATTCTGTTTGAGGGCATGACAGAGGTCTTCATCCAAAAGGTTGCGCTTCATAGCAGTTTCTTTAGGGAGGAAAACACTGAGGTTTGGATCAAGAATACCCCCTGCAGATTCCTGGGCCTGCAGCAAGCGCACTCCAGTCTTTTTGTCAATTAATCCCTTCTTTATTGCCTCAAACACTGATAGAGACTGGCCTGTGCGAGGATCCTTATATCCAACAGCAGCAGCTTCTGCTGCTAAGAGTTTATCTCGATCACTTCTGTCCACCACTCCCCTTGCACAGGCCTCTTCTACTGTCAATTTCTGATTGGAGATTGGGTCAGTGATGTGACCTGTGGCAGCCTGGGCTTCAAGAAGTAAATCTGCACTCTCTGGAGGCATAAGCATCTGTTTCTTGGCCTCTGACAATGACATTTTCTCTAAAGATCCAACGGTGACACCAGCAATGGATCCTGTTCCTTTTAGAAATATCTTTTTATCTACAGAAACGTCTGGGACAGTTTTCTCCCCTTTGATCAACTTGTTAAAAGTTGGTTTGTCAAGCACACCACACTCCAACAATTGCTGTGCAGAGACTGGCTTTCGCACGCCATCAAACATCAGTTTGGAGGGATCCTTCCTGTCAGCAAGTGGCAGAAGCATCAGACCAGTGTGTGGCTCTATTTTGCATTTCCTCTTTAAAGCACCATAGCTGGCATCACGCTCTGTGTCTGGATCAAGGTAACACTCGGGATTCTGGTTGAGGACACGACAGAGGTCTTCATCCAAAAGGTTGCGCTTCATAGCAGTTTCTTTAGGGAGGAAAACACTGAGGTTTGGATCGAGAATACCCCCTGCAGATTCCTGGGCCTGCAGCAAGCGCACTCCAGTCTTTTTGTCAATTAATCCCTTCTTTATTGCCTCAAACACTGATAGAGACTGGCCTGTGCGAGGATCCTTATATCCAACAGCAGCAGCTTCTGCTGCTAAGAGTTTATCTCGATCACTTCTGTCCACCACTCCCCTTGCACAGGCCTCTTCTACTGTCAATTTCTGATTGGAGATTGGGTCAGTGATGTGACCTGTGGCAGCCTGGGCTTCAAGAAGTAAATCTGCACTCTCTGGAGGCATAAGCATCTGTTTCTTGGCCTCTGACAATGACATTTTCTCTAAAGATCCAACGGTGACACCAGCAATGGATCCTGTTCCTTTTAGAAATATCTTTTTATCTACAGAAACGTCTGGGACAGTTTTCTCCCCTTTGATCAACTTGTTAAAAGTTGGTTTGTCAAGGACACCACACTCCAACAATTGCTGTGCAGAGACTGGCTTTCGCACGCCATCAAACATCAGTTTGGAGGGATCCTTCCTGTCAGCAAGTGGCAGAAGCATCAGACCAGTGTGTGGTTCTATTTTGCATTTCCTCTTTAAAGCACCATAGCTGGCATCACGCTCTGTGTCTGGATCAAGGTAACACTCGGGATTCTGGTTGAGGGCACGACAGAGGTCTTCATCCAAAAGGTTGCGCTTCATAGCAGTTTCTTTAGGGAGGAAAACACTGAGGTTTGGATCGAGAATACCCCCTGCAGATTCCTGGGCCTGCAGCAAGCGCACTCCAGTCTTTTTGTCAATTAATCCCTTCTTTATTGCCTCAAACACTGATAGAGACTGACCTGTGCGAGGATCCTTATATCCAACAGCAGCAGCTTCTGCTGCTAAGAGTTTATCTCGATCACTTCTGTCCACCACTCCCCTTGCACAGGCCTCTTCTACTGTCAATTTCTGATTGGAGATTGGGTCAGTGATGTGACCTGTGGCGGCCTGGGCCTCAAGAAGTAAATCTGCACTCTCTGGAGGCATAAGCATCTGTTTCTTGGCCTCTGACAATGACATTTTCTCTAAAGATCCAACGGTGACACCAGCAATGGATCCTGTTCCTTTTAGAAATATCTTTTTATCTACAGAAACGTCTGGGACAGTTTTCTCCCCTTTGATCAACTTGTTAAATGTTGGTTTGTCAAGCACACCACACTCCAACAATTGCTGTGCAGAGACTGGCTTTCGCACGCCATCAAACATCAGTTTGGAGGGATCCTTCCTGTCAGCAAGTGGCAGAAGCATCAGACCAGTGTGTGGTTCTATTTTGCATTTCCTCTTTAAAGCACCATAGCTGGCATCACGCTCTGTGTCTGGATCAAGGTAACACTCGGGATTCTGTTTGAGGGCACGACAGAGGTCTTCATCCAAAAGGTTGCGTTTCATAGCAGTTTCTTTAGGGAGGAAAACACTGAGGTTTGGATCAAGAATACCCCCTGCAGATTCCTGGGCCTGCAGCAAGCGCACTCCAGTCTTTTTGTCAATTAATCCCTTCTTTGTTGCCTCAAACACTGATAGAGACTGACCTGTGCGAGGATCCTTATATCCAACAGCAGCAGCTTCTGCTGCTAAGAGTTTATCTCGATCACTTCTGTCCACCACTCCCCTTGCACAGGCCTCTTCTACTGTCAATTTCTGATTGGAGATTGGGTCAGTGATGTGACCTGTGGCAGCCTGGGCTTCAAGAAGTAAATCTGCACTCTCTGGAGGCATAAGCATCTGTTTCTTGGCCTCTGACAATGACATTTTCTCTAAAGATCCAACGGTGACACCAGCAATGGATCCTGTTCCTTTTAGAAATATCTTTTTATCTACAGAAACGTCTGGGACAGTTTTCTCCCCTTTGATCAACTTGTTAAAAGTTGGTTTGTCAAGCACACCACACTCCAACAATTGCTGTGCAGAGACTGGCTTTCGCACGCCATCAAACATCAGTTTGGAGGGATCCTTCCTGTCAGCAAGTGGCAGAAGCATCAGACCAGTGTGTGGTTCTATTTTGCATTTCCTCTTTAAAGCACCATAGCTGGCATCACGCTCTGTGTCTGGATCAAGGTAACACTCGGGATTCTGGTTGAGGGCACGACAGAGGTCTTCATCCAAAAGGTTGCGCTTCATAGCAGTTTCTTTAGGGAGGAAAACACTGAGGTTTGGATCGAGAATACCCCCTGCAGATTCCTGGGCCTGCAGCAAGCGCACTCCAGTCTTTTTGTCAATTAATCCCTTCTTTATTGCCTCAAACACTGATAGAGACTGACCTGTGCGAGGATCCTTATATCCAACAGCAGCAGCTTCTGCTGCTAAGAGTTTATCTCGATCACTTCTGTCCACCACTCCCCTTGCACAGGCCTCTTCTACTGTCAATTTCTGATTGGAGATTGGGTCAGTGATGTGACCTGTGGCGGCCTGGGCCTCAAGAAGTAAATCTGCACTCTCTGGAGGCATAAGCATCTGTTTCTTGGCCTCTGACAATGACATTTTCTCTAAAGATCCAACGGTGACACCAGCAATGGATCCTGTTCCTTTTAGAAATATATTTTTATCTACAGAAACTTCTGGGACAGTTTTCTCCCCTTTGATCAACTTGTTAAATGTTGGTTTGTCAAGCACACCACACTCCAACAATTGCTGTGCAGAGACTGGCTTTCGCACGCCATCAAACATCAGTTTGGAGGGATCCTTCCTGTCAGCAAGTGGCAGAAGCATCAGACCAGTGTGTGGCTCTATTTTGCATTTCCTCTTTAAAGCACCATAGCTGGCATCACGCTCTGTGTCTGGATCAAGGTAACACTCGGGATTCTGGTTGAGGACACGACAGAGGTCTTCATCCAAAAGGTTGCGCTTCATAGCAGTTTCTTTAGGGAGGAAAACACTGAGGTTTGGATCGAGAATACCCCCTGCAGATTCCTGGGCCTGCAGCAAGCGCACTCCAGTCTTTTTGTCAATTAATCCCTTCTTTATTGCCTCAAACACTGATAGAGACTGGCCTGTGCGAGGATCCTTATATCCAACAGCAGCAGCTTCTGCTGCTAAGAGTTTATCTCGATCACTTCTGTCCACCACTCCCCTTGCACAGGCCTCTTCTACTGTCAATTTCTGATTGGAGATTGGGTCAGTGATGTGACCTGTGGCAGCCTGGGCTTCAAGAAGTAAATCTGCACTCTCTGGAGGCATAAGCATCTGTTTCTTGGCCTCTGACAATGACATTTTCTCTAAAGATCCAACGGTGACACCAGCAATGGATCCTGTTCCTTTTAGAAATATCTTTTTATCTACAGAAACTTCTGGGACAGTTTTCTCCCCTTTGATCAACTTGTTAAATGTTGGTTTGTCAAGCACACCACACTCCAACAATTGCTGTGCAGAGACTGGCTTTCGCACGCCATCAAACATCAGTTTGGAGGGATCCTTCCTGTCAGCAAGTGGCAGAAGCATCAGACCAGTGTGTAGTTCTATTTTGCATTTCCTCTTTAAAGCACCATAGCTGGCATCACGCTCTGTGTCTGGATCAAGGTAACACTCGGGATTCTGTTTGAGGGCACGACAGAGGTCTTCATCCAAAAGGTTGCGTTTCATAGCAGTTTCTTTAGGGAGGAAAACACTGAGGTTTGGATCAAGAATACCCCCTGCAGATTCCTGGGCCTGCAGCAAGCGCACTCCAGTCTTTTTGTCAATTAATCCCTTCTTTGTTGCCTCAAACACTGATAGAGACTGACCTGTGCGAGGATCCTTATATCCAACAGCAGCAGCTTCTGCTGCTAAGAGTTTATCTCGATCACTTCTGTCCACCACTCCCCTTGCACAGGCCTCTTCTACTGTCAATTTCTGATTGGAGATTGGGTCAGTGATGTGACCTGTGGCAGCCTGGGCTTCAAGAAGTAAATCTGCACTCTCTGAAGGCATAAGCATCTGTTTCTTGGCCTCTGACAATGACATTTTCTCTAAAGATCCAACGGTGACACCAGCAATGGATCCTGTTCCTTTTAGAAATATCTTTTTATCTACAGAAACTTCTGGGACAGTTTTCTCCCCTTTGATCAACTTGTTAAATGTTGGTTTGTCAAGGACACCACACTCCAACAATTGCTGTGCAGAGACTGGCTTTCGCACGCCATCAAACATCAGTTTGGAGGGATCCTTCCTGTCAGCAAGTGGCAGAAGCATCAGACCAGTGTGTGGTTCTATTTTGCATTTCCTCTTTAAAGCACCATAGCTGGCATCACGCTCTGTGTCTGGATCAAGGTAACACTCGGGATTCTGGTTGAGGGCACGACAGAGGTCTTCATCCAAAAGGTTGCGCTTCATAGCAGTTTCTTTAGGGAGGAAAACACTGAGGTTTGGATCGAGAATACCCCCTGCAGATTCCTGGGCCTGCAGCAAGCGCACTCCAGTCTTTTTGTCAATTAATCCCTTCTTTGTTGCCTCAAACACTGATAGAGACTGACCTGTGCGAGGATCCTTATATCCAACAGCAGCAGCTTCTGCTGCTAAGAGTTTATCTCGATCACTTCTGTCCACCACTCCCCTTGCACAGGCCTCTTCTACTGTCAATTTCTGATTGGAGATTGGGTCAGTGATGTGACCTGTGGCAGCCTGGGCTTCAAGAAGTAAATCTGCACTCTCTGAAGGCATAAGCATCTGTTTCTTGGCCTCTGACAATGACATTTTCTCTAAAGATCCAACGGTGACACCAGCAATGGATCCTGTTCCTTTTAGAAATATCTTTTTATCTACAGAAACTTCTGGGACAGTTTTCTCCCCTTTGATCAACTTGTTAAATGTTGGTTTGTCAAGGACACCACACTCCAACAATTGCTGTGCAGAGACTGGCTTTCGCACGCCATCAAACATCAGTTTGGAGGGATCCTTCCTGTCAGCAAGTGGCAGAAGCATCAGACCAGTGTGTGGTTCTATTTTGCATTTCCTCTTTAAAGCACCATAGCTGGCATCACGCTCTGTGTCTGGATCAAGGTAACACTCGGGATTCTGGTTGAGGGCACGACAGAGGTCTTCATCCAAAAGGTTGCGCTTCATAGCAGTTTCTTTAGGGAGGAAAACACTGAGGTTTGGATCGAGAATACCCCCTGCAGATTCCTGGGCCTGCAGCAAGCGCACTCCAGTCTTTTTGTCAATTAATCCCTTCTTTATTGCCTCAAACAATGATAGAGACTGACCTGTGCGAGGATCCTTATATCCAACAGCAGCAGCTTCTGCTGCTAAGAGTTTATCTCGATCACTTCTGTCCACCACTCCCCTTGCACAGGCCTCTTCTACTGTCAATTTCTGATTGGAGATTGGGTCAGTGATGTGACCTGTGGCAGCCTGGGCTTCAAGAAGTAAATCTGCACTCTCTGGAGGCATAAGCATCTGTTTCTTGGCCTCTGACAATGACATTTTCTCTAAAGATCCAACGGTGACACCAGCAATGGATCCTGTTCCTTTTAGAAATATCTTTTTATCTACAGAAACGTCTGGGACAGTTTTCTCCCCTTTGATCAACTTGTTAAAAGTTGGTTTGTCAAGCACACCACACTCCAACAATTGCTGTGCAGAGACTGGCTTTCGCACGCCATCAAACATCAGTTTGGAGGGATCCTTCCTGTCAGCAAGTGGCAGAAGCATCAGACCAGTGTGTGGTTCTATTTTGCATTTCCTCTTTAAAGCACCATAGTTGGCATCACGCTCTGTGTCTGGATCAAGGTAACACTCGGGATTCTGGTTGAGGGCACGACAGAGGTCTTCATCCAAAAGGTTGCGCTTCATAGCAGTTTCTTTAGGGAGGAAAACACTGAGGTTTGGATCGAGAATACCCCCTGCAGATTCCTGGGCCTGCAGCAAGCGCACTCCAGTCTTTTTGTCAATTAATCCCTTCTTTATTGCCTCAAACACTGAGAGAGACTGACCTGTGCGAGGATCCTTATATCCAACAGCAGCAGCTTCTGCTGCTAAGAGTTTATCTCGATCACTTCTGTCCACCACTCCCCTTGCACAGGCCTCTTCTACTGTCAATTTCTGATTGGAGATTGGGTCAGTGATGTGACCTGTGGCGGCCTGGGCCTCAAGAAGTAAATCTGCACTCTCTGGAGGCATAAGCATCTGTTTCTTGGCCTCTGACAATGACATTTTCTCTAAAGATCCAACGGTGACACCAGCAATGGATCCTGTTCCTTTTAGAAATATCTTCTTATCCCCAGACACCTCTGGAACAGTTTTGTCTCCTGTCATTAACTTTTTCAAAGTCGGTTTGTCCAGGACCTCACAATCAAATAACTGCTTTGCTGTTACAGGCTTTCTTACACCATCAAAGACCAGTTTTGAAGGATCTAACTTTTCAGAGATGGGTAAAAGTAACAAACCTGTATGTGGTTCTATTTTGCAAGTTTCTTTGAGTGCCTGATAGCTGGTATGTTGTTCTGTCTCAGGGTCAATATAATATTCAGGCCTGTGGTATAGGGCTTGACACAAATTTTCATCAAAAAGTTTGCGCTTAATAGCTGTATCTCTTGGTAGAAATACACTAAGATTGGGATCTAGGATTCCTCCAACTGACTCTTGTGCCTGCAGCAGTCGCAACCCAATTTTATCATCTATAAGTCCCTTCTTCATGGCCTGAAAAACTGAGATAACTTTGGGTACGTTAGGATCTTTATAGCCAATTGCTGCAGCTTCTGATGCCAATAGTCTGTCCAGGTCATTAAGGTCCACCAACCCTTTTGCACAAGCCTCTTCAACAGTCAACTTTTTATTAGCCTTTGGGTCAATTATGTGACCTGTAGCTGCCTGAGCCTCTAGTAGCAAATCTGCACATTCATCGGGCAGTAGCATTTGTTGTTTTGCTTCAGTTAAAGACATTTTACGCCGACCACTTACTATAACACCAGCTATGGGCCCAGTACCCTTTAAATTAACGGTTTTGTCCACAGAGACCTCAGGTACTGTTTTCTTTCCATTTTCTAGATCTCTAAAAGTTGGTTTGTCAAGAACACCACAATCAAGCAGATGCTTGGCTGTGACAGGTTTCCGAACACCATCAAATACAAGGTTAGAGGGATCGACTTTCTCAGGAATAGGGAGAAGAAGAAGACCTGTTTGTGGCTCTATTTTACACTTTCGTTTCATTGCCATATAGGTCACATCTTTCTCAGTTTCTGGGTCTAGATAAAGCTCCGGCCTCTGATTCAGAGCATAGGACATGTTATCATCAATAAGATTACGCTCACTGGCAATGTCTCTAGGGAGGAACACACTGAGTATAGGATCTAAGATGCCCCCAACTGACTCCTGGGCTTGTAGAAAACGCAGAGTTGTGTTCTTGTCAGTAAGTCCCTTTTTCATGGCCTGAAATACTGACAGTGGTTTGTTTGTGCCAGGTGCACTGTATCCTACAGTTGCTGCTTCAGCTGCAAGTAACCTTTCTCTGTCCTCGTCATCAATAACTCCTTGATTATATGCTTCTTTCACTGTTAGCTTCTGATTGGTTCTTGGGTCAATTATGTGCCCTGTAGCAGCTTGAGCATCAAGAAGCAGGTCAATGCTATCTGGTGGAAGGAGGTTTTCCCTCTTGGCCTCAGTAAATGTCAGTTTGCAAAGTGGCTTATTGCTTATTGCTGGACCTTTGGGACTTTCAATTATAACCCCAGCTATTGGGCCTGTGCCTTTAAGAGCGACTTTTTTCTCAGCAGACACTTCTGGAACGATCTTATGTCCCTTCACAAGCTGGTTATATGTTGTTTTGTCTAAAACTCCACAGTCAAGTAATTGCTTTGCAGTGACTGGCTTGCGGACTCCATCAAAAACCACAGAGGAGGCATCCATGGTTGGAGGCTCTCTAGTTTGCTTTAGCTCAGTCTCCACGGTCTTTTTAACAGTTGTCACATCTTGCAGTTCTTTTTGAAGAAGTAATAGTCTACTCTTATATTTCTCCTCAGGTTCCCTCAGTTCTTTCATCAATGTCTCTATCTCACTTTTTAAAGATTTCTTTTCCCTTTCGAGAATATCCTTGTCTGTGTCATACTGTCTTATCAAACTTTGTTTGCCGTCACATTGATCCTTCCAATAACTCAAGTCTCTCTTCACCCTGTCATTCTCCTCTTGTAGACGTTGCTTTGTGCGAAACTCTGACTCCAGAGAAAGTTTTATGTGGCTCAGTTCTTCCTCTAGTCTTTGCTTGTGCTCTTTGTCCATTTCCAACCGCTGCAATTTCAGCAACAGAGAATCTCTCTCACTTACAATCTCACTGTACTTGGACTGGAGGGACTGTATCGTTGCATTTGTCTGCAGAAATGAAATAAAACAATGAGAAAAAACGATGACAAAATATTAGTTAATTCAGAAATGTTACAACATAGATAAAATAAATAATTTGTCCATTTTGGTCATAAAATCAGTGACAGTGGTTTGTGTCATAAAGAACAGCACACATACTTGCTTTTTCATTTATTCAGCAAAAACTAACTAGAAGTCTGCTTTCCTTACAAGGAGTCAGGCTTTTCTTTTATTTGTTTATGTGTTCTCTGATTTTTCTTTTATTTTAGTACCTTTTCACTTAGTTTGAGTCCAGTATCTGACCATGTTCAGAGGAATGTGTTTGTTTATTAAGCTACTTCAAAAAATAAAAGGCTCCTGAAGGGTTCTAAACTCAAGGGACAAAGCAGTGTGATACAATGGATGATCTTTGTTGGATTTTACCTATTTCTGTTGTAAATATTTTTCTAGGCTTGACCCTCTTTTACTTTTTGTTTTTTAAAGGCACACTGCAAGGTCTCACACTGGTAGGATACACACTAAACATAAATTGAGTCTTCAAATAAATTGTTGAAAGACCACAGAGCTTGCAGAACTACTTTATGCACTTGACAAAACACATCTACAGTAAGTCCCTGGTTGTAGCCTGAGCTCCTCAGGCAGGGTCCTGCTGGTCATACCACAACCTCAGTTCAGAACACAGGGGGGGAATCAACGATTTCTTATCAGAGCACCATTTGTTTGGAATAATTTGCCCATGAAGATACAATATGCAAACTTACTTTCATTTTTTAAGATGTTTTTAAAGGAAGCTTTTTTCTGTGCCTAAAGGTTTATATGTATTTTGCTTGTTTACTCTGGCTGTGTTATAATTTAGAATTTAAAAAATCCAAAGCAGAAAATGATGTCATTAAATTAAAAAAAGCAAAACTATGCGTGTGTTCTACAATTTGAAGCTGGTTTGCTAAGATTGCAATGTAAACAAAGCAATGCTGAAAATTATCTTTGCTAAATTAAAGAAGTACAAATAAATCTGCCACTGCTACGATCTGACTATTTTCAAGCAAATGATGAAGAAAAACATATTGAAACTACAAAATATTCCAACATCTCTAAATACATAACTATTCTATTAATTTGCAAAACAGCATAGATACACAAAACTTGTGTGCCTTGAATAGTTTAAAAGTGCTCATTTTAAATGCATATCAGTGCTGTTTTGCAGGTTTGGACTATTTTAGGCAGACAATCAAGCTGAAGCAAAGCAGAGGACTGGTTGATTACTCTGGGAAAACAGAATTAAAGACCACAATCATGCATGACTGTACCATGTGGAGAATGATGATAGGCTATTGGCAAAGAGTGAGGCACAGATTTTTTGCATGCAATACATTACATGCAAGATATTTAAACACACAGACGTATGCGTTCAAATAAGTTATTTGGCATCTGGCAGGGGTTCTAAGGGATTTTGCATGCAGGCAAAGGCTAAGGCTACTTAGTGGTTGCTAAGTAGATATTCCAGGAGAGAATTTGAAAAGATGAGACTAGTCCAAGATGAAGAGGCAAGCTTCCATGTACCTCTTTGACCTGCTTTTGTATTTTCCCAGCCTCCAGCTTCAGTTTTTCACGCTCAGAGGAAAGTTCTGACACCAGGTTGCGGTGCTCGGCATTGTTGCGCTCACTCGCTTGCAGCTGTAGTTCCAGGGCAGTAATTTGCGAGGAGAGCTCATCATCAATTTCCTTTTTGGATTTCAAGAGTTCTTCTTGATCCTGTCGCACTGCCCTCAGCTCCACCTCCATCCTCAACTGTTCTTTGGTCTGTGTTTCAATTAACTCCTTAAGCCTCTGTAGCTCAGCAGAGTTATCATTAAGTGCCTTACTCTTCTCCTCAATAGTTTTGTAAAGACCCTCATTTCTGAGGTTTGCCTCCTTCACTCTGGACTGCTCCAGCAGAAGTTGCTGCTTTATGGTTTTCAGCTCTGCACTTAGTTGAGTATTTTGGTGTGAGCAGTTTTGGGTTTGTCTCAAGGTTTTCTCAAGCTCGTCTTTTAGCCGAATGTGCTTTTCTTCACTTTTCTTTTCTGATGTGCTAGCCTGTTCTTGGCTCTGGCGCAATCTAGCGATGGTGCTTGTGTACTCTGTCATGGTCACGGTGGTCTTTTCTAATTCTGCTTCTATCTGCCTTTTCCTGCCTACCTCCTCTTGATGCACTATCCTCAGATTTTCTACCTGGCCTTCAAGGCTATCTCTAACAGCCTGCAGGTCTTTGATGCGTCCCTGCAAATTGATCATGTTATCCTCCACTCTGCATCGCTCCTTGTTCTCTCTTTCCAGTTGTAAACGCATCTGAAGAAGCTCCTCCTCGCACTTCCTCAGTTGGGTTAAAGCCACCAACGAACTGTTCAGCTTCACCTGTAACTGAGCTAAGGACTGCTCAAGCACAATCTTCCCCTCTTCTGTTGTCTTCCTTCTGCGTGTCTCCTCCTCTAAACCGTGAGTAACATAAACCAGTTGGTCATTCTTCACCTGTAGAGTCTTCAAGACTTCAGCCAGCTCTTCTCTATGCTGGTTCCTTTCCTCATCTCTCTGCCTTATTAGCAGCTCCATTTGACTTTCCATTTCTCTCCTCTTGTGCCCATCCTCTATAAGCATAGCCCGCTGATTGCAAGCTTCCTCATCCACCCTCTTCTTGTGCTCTTCAGTCTGGCTGATAAAAGTCCTAAGCCTCCTGAGTTCATCTTCTAGATTCCGCCTCTCTGCGTCCATCCTGTCATATTGTATCTGGAGTTCAGCTGTATCCTCGTCCCTCTGGACTGAAAGCCTCTGGATGTCTGTAAGATTGACTTGGATCTGGGATTCATAGCTGAGCTTTAAGTTATTGATCTCCGTACTGAAATGGGTCCTTACCTTTGACATCTCTTTTTGCAGCTCCATCAACCTTGCTAACTCCTCGGCTAGCTGCCGCCGCATCTGCTCCGTCTCTTGCTCCTTATTTGCCAAACTCTTCTCCACTGCTACTTTGGACCAGCTGACTGTCTCCAGCTCTTGCTGCCTCTTTCTCAGTACTGAGTCGTACTCTTCTTGCTGCTGAGTGTAGCGCTCCTCTGCCAGCTTTGTCTTCCTTTTCTCTTCACCAAGTAGGTACTTGAGATGTTCCACCTCGGTGTTGAGATCAGCCAGCTGGCCCTGAGTGGAGTCTAGGCTGTCCTTGGTGGCACTGCATTGCAGCGCGGTTGTTTGCTTCACCTCCTCCAGTGACAGCAACTGTTCCTGAGACTGTGACAGCTGCAGTTTGAATTGAGCAACAGCCTCTTCCAACGATTTGTTTTTGGCATTGCGCTCTTGCATTTCCTCTCTTAAAAGGCGAAGTTCCTCTTCGAGCAGATCGATCTGGGTGTTGCGCATCTGGGAGTACGACAAAGCAAGAATGACATATAACACATTTAAATGTGGACTTTTGCAGATATTTGATTAATTTTAAAGTAATACTAACAAATAAAATATGACCACAGTACCTTAAGCTCCTCCATGTTTTTGAGCAACTCTCCAAGGTATGTGTAGTAGTCACCAGACAGAGTAAGCAGCTCCATGTAACGAGTTTGAAGGTGTATAGCCTGGAACCAAAGAAAATATTTAGAAGTGACATCTCTTTGTTCACCATGGACCCAAATCTTATGATACTACCTCTTGGTTAAGCTCCATCGTCGGTGACTTAAGCATTGTCCTCTTGATGGGAACGTTGAGCAATGTTTCCAGCCCAGAGGTGTAAGAAGTGAGGTCTGTTTCATAGTCCTGCAAGAAACCCATGCATAAGACCAGAAAACAGACATATTTTATAAGTATGATGCAGGCGTACCTTACTTACCTTGACAGTATTCACACATGTCTCATTGTCTCTCAGCACACTCTCTATTGTCTCCCGCTTCGCTTTGATTTCTGTGTTCAGCGCCTTGAGAAACCAATAAAACATAGGTATCACAGATAAAAATTACATAAAGATTGGCTCTCATTAAAAAAATATGTCAATTAAAAGCAGCAAAGTGATGAACAGAGGACCTTTTGGTTGGTAATGTGCTCTTTTAGTTCTTGAACGCTCTCTATCTTGGTGGCCTGCATGACGTCCTGTTTTTTACGTGTGGCATCAATCCATTCAGTGATAGAAGTGCTGGTTAGCTTGTACTGCTGCAACTGAGGCAGATAAAGCTGCAAGTCCTGCAGTCTGGGCAAGAAGAATGAAACAAAACTTTTACGTTAACATGTATGTATTGCCATATCTTTAAACCAAAAGTATTTACTTTACTTTGATTAAATGTACAAACTAAAGGGAACAAGGTCTACCTGGTGTCAATCTGGGCCTGGATTCGTCTCCAGCGGTCAGACAGCAAGCCCACCTGCTCTGTGAACTTTGACAGCATCAGGTCACATCTGTGGTAGGAGCTGCCCATCTGACTGTTCCAGTGGCTCGCCTTGGACAGCTCTGAATTCATAGAGGTCAGAACATCTGTCTTCTTCCCCAGCTCTGCTTTCATATTCTACATGTTAACAGAAGGCAAGACAAATAAAAAATTGCAATGTTGAATGGGCTTCCGTCAGCAGTTGTAGTTATAGTTATGATGATTAATTTTAAAGAATTAACCAACCACGTAGCACTACATAACACAGCTAGTACTTTCCCAGAACTAAAGGGGATACTAATTAAGAAGTTTGCGTTCTGGAATGTTCTCAGAATTTACCAGGTACTTCTCCTGGTTTGTACCGGGTGCTTTAATTGAAGTTACCAGGTACTTTTATAAAAGTTACAGGTGCAATCCCCGAACTTTTAAGATTGCACCTGTCGTCCTCTAACATTTACGTTCAGAAACCTTCCCAGTGACATTTCAGGAACAATTTCTAAAAGGTGTAGTTACTAGGAACTTAGTGGACACTTTTACAAAACAAACGGATGTTTCCTGGAACTTATTGAGAACTCTAATGGACCTTTACAGAAAACATTCTTAGCACATAATGGCTACTTTCCTTGCTGTTTACTTTCCCATTACTTCTTTGTTAAGTAGGTAAGTAAAGTTTATTTGAAAGGTGCTTAGCCTTTCACAGACAAAATCACACTATAGCGCTATACAGAAAATCAATAAAATAAATATTAAAATGAAATGCCATAAAAAAAGATCAAATTACATCCAATAAACATTCAACTGAAAGCCTGTTTAAACAGGAAGGTTTTTAACTGCTTTTTAAGAGTCCACATAGTCAACTAAACGTTGCTGTAGAGGTAGATTGTTCTAAAGCCTTGGTGCTGTAGACTGGAAGGCTATGTTCCCCTTGGTATTCAGTCTGGTGTGATGAACTAGAAAATGTTGAGCCTCAGAACGAAGACAGCGAGCAGCAGTATATTTTGTAAGCAGATCATAAAAGTAAACTGGGTCCTGGTTGTGCAGTGCTCTGTATGTTAGTGTGAGAATTTTAAAACGAATTGTAAAAATCTATTGGAAGCCATTGGAAAGATTATAAAATGGGGGTAGTGCGAGCTCGCTTGCTGAAGTGTCCAAGTACTCTGGCCACAGGATGTTGTATAGCTTGGAGGCATAAAAGAAATGATTTATCCAAACCAGTAAACAGGACATTCCAATAATCTAATGGTGATAACACAAATGTTTGGATTATTCTTTTGATTTCTGCTGAGAAGAGCATATTTTGCAGTTTAGAAATTTTCCTTCAATGAAAGAAACTGGAACAAGACAAATATGTGAGTCAAAGTTATGCCATCTGCATAAAAGTGATAAGAAATGTCATTAAAAGATTGAATCATGTCAGCTAAAGGAAGCATGTGAAAAGAAAATAACAATGGAGACAGTTTTGGAACGTATGGCGTACTTTCCAGAAGTCACCATTGTCTTTTTAGTGTGTACCATTAGGTTCGAGGAAAGGTCCAAAAGTACATCGAGGTTCTGGGAAAGTACATTATAACTGTATTATATAGAACACAAAATGTATTATTATAAGTCTGTGAATATATAGCATTTCCTAGAATACCTTCAGGGTCTCCATGTATTCATTGACTTCAGCTGAAGATAGAGAAGTGGTGTCTTTTTCTGTCAGTCTTGCTTCATGAACTTTAACTATGTCCTCAGCTCGTGCTATGCTCTCCAGCATGTCTCTTAGAGCCCGTAGCCTAAAGAGAGGTAGAGAGTCATATCACAAGATACAGTAAATTTAAAAACCTGATGTAATGCAAATTATGGTCATTTTCTGACTTTAATAAATTATTTATTTTAAAATATGATTTAATGTCACAACTAAAGTGCATTTAGTCATAGTATTAATAAAAACGGTGTCACATAGCTACAGCAGTCAGGCTTTAACCCCTTCTAACTGAATGATAAACAACACTAAACTCTGTTCTTAACATTACCACAGCTTAATCCATTTAATTTAAAAAATGAGGGGGTGTCCCTCAAGGATTATTATTTGGTCCCTTGACACTTCATGCAATGGGAACATCTTTAATTTCCTTTGCTTAAATGCTAAATGAGTGTTACAGGTTTAAAGCAGGCAACTGTTCAGGTTCAAATTAGGGAACGCAATATGGACTTTTAAGTAAGTAACCTTTTAGTCAATCACCCTATTTGTCTTCTGCCTAACAGCAAACTTGGTAATTATTTTTTTAAATACTAAACACTATTTTCTTTGGAATTACTTTGTTGTTCTACAAGTTTCAAGGTATTTGTAGCTTATATTTAAATACCTCCTCCTCTGATTTTTATTTTTGTTATATATTTTTATGGTATAAGTTCCATTTCATCACTTAAAACAGTTTTTAAGATGTTGCACATGGGTCAGTACTTGACTAACTGATGGTTTTGATGTACAAAATATTTTTTCCAACTAGGGACAACCTTTATTTTTAAGCTTATGACACTTTTCTGTGTATCTTCTATAGAACTTCAGCAGTCAAATTAGGCCAACAGTAACCTAAAAACCTTTTAAGGTTGTGAATTACGTCATGAATTATGCAAGAAGAGACTTAGTTGATCTAGTGGTCTAACACATAAATGTTCCATTAATAAACATCATAAGGCCTCCTGTCTCTGATATGCTTTAATACGATGTTTGGGGTTTGTTTGTGTTAGGTACCTTAGTACATAAGCAGATGAGCTGCTCTCCAGACTGCCCAGTTTCTGGTTGATCACTCCGATCTCACTGCGGAGGAACTGTGCTTTATCCAAGTCATTCATGTTTTCCAGCTCCTTCAGGATACGCTCTCTTAAACGTAGATACTCATCACGCATCAAGTCAACATTATCCTGTACCGACTAAAACAAAAGCAAAAATTAAGTTGTATGAGTGATGTGAAAGAGCTCTTTAATATGTTGTTACTGATTCAAAATGTCTGTTTCTCAGTTTGTGCTTACCTCTAGCTGAGTAATCTTTAGACCACAATCTCGAACACCGTCATCTCCGAAGCAAATATGTACATACTGACTAAGCGAACCCTCAGCAGCATCCATCCTCAGTCTGAGGGCATGCAGCTCCGATAAGAGATGAGATGACAAAGAGAACATAGAGGAGGAGGAAACCTTTCTCTTTTGCTCTGTTTTTGTCACTTTCATCATGTCTTTCTTGATCACCTGCTCCTTCTCCATCACCTCTTTCTTCGCCTGGTTTTTAAGCTCTGTTTGACGTCTTTCTTCCTCCAGCCTCTTGGCTTCCTCTTCTGCTGCAGCTTTTTGTTGCTGTTGTAGTAGTAGTTGCTGCTGTTTTTCTTGTTGCTGTTGTAATATTAATTGTTGCTGTCTGTCTTGCTGCTGTTGTAGCATTAGTAGTTGCTGATTTTCTTGTTGCTGTTGTTGTAGTCGCATTAGTTGTTGCTGTTTTTCTTGTTGCTGTTGTAGTATTAGTTGTTGCTGTTTTTCTTGTTGCTGTTGTTGTAGTAGCATTAGTTGTTGCTGTTTTTCTTGTTGCTGTTGTAGTAGAAGTAGTTGTTGTTGTTTTTGCTGTTCTTGTTGTAGTAGTAGTATTTGGTGTTGTTGTTGTTGTTGCTGAGGTTGTTGTTGTACTATGATCAGTTGCGGCTGAACTTGTTGTTCGGGAACCTGATGTACTTCTATTTGTTTCTGATGTACAACTGTGGAGAAGCAGAACATTTATTAGTCATAGCTTCTGGAATTAAAGGAAGAAAGACTTTTTAAAATATAAAGTTGTGACATAAACATTTTAACAGAGTATACCTAATCAAACTTAAAGATATTTAGTGTTCTCACAATAAGAAAGGTTAGCAATATCAAATAAAATCCAGAGCACAATTTCTAAAATACTCACCATATGTGGGCAGCTCCACTACCAGCTTGTCGTAATGGGCCTGGGCCCCAGTAACCTGGTTTTCAATGCTCCTCTTGTCCTCGTCACCAAACATCTCAGAGCCACTGCTCCTGATTTTGAACTCGTCAAAGTGGGTTTCCAGCTTCTTCATGATTTGACGGTATTCCTCGGGACGCATCTTGGACAACTAAACAGCAAAAACATGTAGACTATGAGTGACTTCCAAACCAGCAAAAAGATAGCAGGAAAAAACACTTAATCTTTTCACTGCACCTGAGACATAGATGCAGATAGATAGGTGGCTTCAGTTGAGGTGGAAGGCTACATAAGTTCCTTGCAACAACATAAATTATGAATGTATAACTATAAGAGTTTAATGTTTTATAACCTCCAAAATCATATCATACCCACTTTTAATATTTAAACATATGCAAACATTAATTAAAGCCTTTCAATTACTGCATAGTAAAAACTCAAAAGTGTAAATGTAATGCTATGTAAAAAACATTAACATTGATTTTTTGCAATTGTTTGTAATAACGTACATTTTGCATGACATGAAAATGTCAAAAATAATAAGAATATTGTCAAGTCAAGATAGAGGATGTTGATAGAATCCAACCAAAGTAGATTCAATGTTAAAATTGAATGAAAACGTGGTTCAACAAAGCAGTTAAATATACTCTCCCTTTAACAGATTTGTTTATTTTTAGTTTAATTGTTTAGGGTGTGTCATATTAAAGATTGAAAATGTTTCATTTATTCATTATTAAATATTCTTATATCTTACCATAGAGATGGTGAGGGAGTTGACATAGTTAATATCCATGAGACAGTAGTGCCAGGCGATGAGACTCTTAACGTTGATGTACAGCTGATTCCAGATTGACATGATGGCTTCGTAATACTGATCATTCCTTTACACAACACAGATACAAAAGAAAACTTTTAACACACGGTGAAAACTTTTCAAATTCTTACTTACAACTTTAAAAATTGTGTGCCCCTGCGGATTGTTTATGTTTCTTACTTGTTGGCGAGGCTGACACTCAGTGGATTAGGAGGTGGTACAATCAGGCACAAGGAAGGTATTAACATGTCGAGCCCCCCTGGGCCAGTTACGTGCCATTTAGTGCGCTGACTGTTGTCTTTCAGGATGGCCTCGTTGTCTTTGAGGATCACCTTCTGCAGGGACAAAGGAAAATATTCTTCTGATTATGAAAACACAGTTGCCTAACTGGGCTCTAGAAGTTTTTGTTTCCATGCAAAATAAACAAATAAAAGCAATCATCACTTTATGTAAAGTCATACCGACATAAGAACCTTTTCTACTTTTTTCCATTTGCATACTATCAAGTCAAGTATAATAAAAGTGACCTGGTCTTGTTTGAAGTCAGTCAGAGCCTTGACGATGATGCCACTGCTGCTCCTCTCCTCTGGGTTTCGGGGTTTCAGCCTTACAATGTTCTTTGACTTGGCGGTCAGGTGTTGCACTTGACTCTTATAGTTTGTGATTGTTTCCTTTTCCAGCTAAATAAAAGAAATAATTATAAATGGGAAACATAGCTGCATTTTCACTTTGCTCTAATGTGATCTCGCTAATCTCCTGCTTGTAAAATGCAAATCCTTTCAATTCAGTTGTGCCACAATGTGACTTCAACTATAGCTTTATATTTAACAAATATACAACAGAAAATAAACATACCTCCAAGCTTTTAAGGAGCTCCTTTAGGTCCTCCAGTGAGGTGTTCTTGTCACAGGTGAAGGTTTTTCGGATTGTCTCGTGTTCCTTTTGCAAAGCCTTGTATGTGTCATTAGCCTCTCTGAAGAACTATTAAAATACATAATACTAGATAAGTATCAAGTAAACACAGTCTAATCACAACCTGTGCTCAGACAATTAAGATATTTCAACGTTTTTAGTACAAATCACTATAGAGATCTTCAATAACTTTTGATTCTGTCAGTAAAATGTGGATGACTGTTTGGTGAACTGAGACATCAACAGAGTCCAACAATGCGATTGGTGCAGTACGTCAAAAATACTAAACCAAGGGATCAACAAAAGTATAGATGGATGCTCTAGACTATTGCTCTTTTGGTTATGATACAGTATATATTTCGTGACTACAGGTAAGGCCTATAACATAGTTGGACTGGCAAATCGCTAAGTTCTTTCTTCTCCAAAACGCATCAGAGCAACACCTACGTTGCTCCAGATGAAGTCGCAACTTGTCTACTCATCCCCCACTCTATCCCACCATCACTTGTAAAAAAGACATCAAGAAACTTCAATTCCTCTGCTTGAGGCAGAGACTGATCATCAACTCCAAGGGAACAGTCCACCTTTTTCTGGTTGATAGCACTTAGGTGGAACGCACATCAGGAATATGGCAGTGTGTCAACTGATGCGTCTCAGTTTGCGCCTTAAACCCATGTTGGATGGGTTGTGCTGACGTGTGCAGGGGCAGAAAAGCCAAGGATATTACAAGCGGCATTCTGAAAAGGTTCGAAAAAGATCACTGTGCGCCGCTTATTGGAGCATCGGCCACCCAACAGACGCAGCCAGTGACAGCCGTTTGATAAAAAAAATAAATAGTGCTCTGTTTTTTGACATGCATCATATGTCACCAGTATGTGTTGCCCTTTAGAGGGACTTTTCTAGCAAGTTATGCACATCTGGGATGTTCACTACAGCTTCAGAGGTATGGACTTCAGCAGTGGGTATTTTTATGAGAAGACTTTGGAAAGGATTGTTTGGAGCTGTGCCATGGAGTTGACCTCATTCTACCAGTGTGGGTTGCTGAATAAAAAATAATACTTAAGTATTTTTGATACATACAGAGACGAGTTGTATTGTTCGGTTTAACGCAAATTATGGTGCAGATTCGACATCTCTCGTCTCCTCGTCTTCCGCTTATCCGGGACCGGGTCGCGGGGGCAGCAGACTCAGCAGAGACGCCCAGACGTCCCTCTCTCCAGACACCTCCTCCAGCTCCTCCAGGGGGAGCCCAAGGCGTTCCCAGGCCAGCCGAGAGACATAGTCCCTCCAGCGTGTCCTGGGCCATCCCCTGGGCCTCCTCCCGGTGGGACGTGCCTGGAACACCTCCCGAGGAAGGCGTCCAGGAGGCATCCGGTATAGATGCCCGAACCACCTCAACTGGCTCCTCTCGATGTGGAGGAGCAGCGGCTCTACTCCGAGCCCCTCCCGGATGGCCGATCTCCTCACCCTATCTCTAAGGGAGAGCCCGGCCACCCTACGGAGGAAGCTCATTTCAGCCGCTTGTATCCGGGATCTTGTTCTTTCGGTCATGACCCAAAGTTCATGGCCACAGGTGAGGGTAGGAACGTAGACCGACCGGTAAATTGAGAGCTTTGCTTTTCGGCTCAGCTCTCTCTTCACCACAACGGACCGGCACAGTGCCCCCATTACTGTGGCAGCCGCACCGATCCGTCTGTTGATCTCCCGCTCCATTCTTCCCTCACTCGTGAACAAGACCCCGAGATATTTAAACTCCTCCACTTGAGGCAGGAACTCCCCTCCAACCTGAAGAGGACAAGCCACCCTTTTCCGGTTGAGTACCATGGCCTCGGACTTGGAGGAGCTGATCCTCATCCCAGCTGCTTCACACTCAGCTGCAAACTGTAGGTCTTGGCTAGAGGGGGCCAGCAGGACCACGTCATCCGCAAAAAGGAGAGACGAAATCCACTGGTGCCCAAACCACACCCCCTCTGGCCCTTGGCTGCGTCTAGAAATCCTGTCCATAAAAGTTATGAACAGGACCGGTGACAAAGGGCAGCCCTGCCGGAGTCCAACATGCACCAGGAACAGGTCCGACTTAGTGCCGGCAATGCGGACCAAACTCCTGCTCCGCTCGTACAAGGACCAGATGGCCCCTAATAAAGGGCCCCCGATTCCATACTCCTGGATTCAGATTGGGGAGGCCATTCCTCCCGATCACGCCACTCCAGGTGTCACTGTCGTTCCCCACGTGGGCGTTGAAGTCCCCCAACAGAATAATGGAGTCCCCGGGAGGGGCACTATCCAGCACCCCCGACAGGGACGCCAAGAAGGCCGGGTACTCCGCACTACTGCTCGGCCCGGCCCGTAGGCTGAAATGATAGTCAGAGACCTCTCCCCAACCCGCAGGCGCAGGGATACGACCCTCTCATCCACTGGGGTAAACCCCAACACGAGACGGCTGAGCTGGGGGGCAACAAGCAAACCCACACCAGCCCGCCGCCTCTCCCCGTGAGCCACTCCAGAGTAGAAGAGAGTCCAACCCCTCTCAAGGAGATGGGTTCCAGGCCTGGCTCCAGGGTGGGACCACGGCTCTGCCGTACCGGGCGACGTCACGTGCCTCGATATTTTGGTCCTCATGAGGGATTCTTGAACCACTCTTTGTCTGACCCATCACCTAGAGCCTGTTTGCCATGGGAGACCCTACCAGGGGCATTTAGGCCTCAGACAACATAACCTCTAGGATCATTTGAGCACTCAAACCCCTCCACCACGTTAAAGTGGCGGTTCAAGGTGCAAATTCAACATGTTATTTCCTTATAAAGAATGCCTGGCTTGGATTGTGGACTTGTGTGTTTTAGGTATTTTTTTTCATTTGTATGAGTCACTTTTTACTTTATCATTATTTTCTCAACCAAATAATATCTAAGCTGCTTCACATTATTGCCTTTTCTAATGTTAACTCTGATGCAGATTATGCAGAGAAAGAAATGTTGGCTAAAGCGACCCAAGTCACAATATTCTAGCTGCCCTGCATGCAGTTAGCATAGCAACATCAACATGGTTAAGGTGAATTATAAGTTTATTTTCTTTCCTTAATTTGATTTTGAATTACCACCTTGTTAAAAAATCTGACACTAAATATACTGACTTGATACATATAACCATATTAACAAAGAAAACCCCCTCTTTTATATTTATGTGTCTTTTTTAGCGTTTAGAAACTTTAAGTTTACTAACTATAGAGCTGCATGTAAAATCAGCTGCATGACCAAAACTGTACTGATGCAACAGTAGAGTAAATTATTTGTTAGTGTATGTCTGAGTCACCTCGGCGTAAGCTGCGTTCTCCTTCAGATGAGTATCAATGCATTTTATAATTTGAAGAAGCCAGGTCCACTGAGTCTGCAAAGTACCCATGTAAGCCTACCAAATAAATAAAAATTAATCATAAACACAGCATATTACAAACTGTATAAATGTAAAAACTCCAAAACAATTGAGTCAATAATTTTTAAATAAAGATCTCCAGACCTCAACCATGTAAAAGGCCGGGTGCTCGCTCTTCAGAAGCTTTTGCGTTTTAGCCTTGAGTTTCTGCACATCCTTCTCTTTCTCCTCCAGGTGGCTCATCAGTTTCTATCACATAAGAGGTTTTATAATTATATAGGACACCAAGATGCAGCTTTAAGAAAAGTTTTGTGGTTGTTCTCTAAGTGCAGGATAAGTGATGGAAATTATTGTGTCCTTATGAAGAGCAAATTATCCTCATAAAAGACATCAGGATTCATTTAGACTAATAGAATTGACTACAAATGGTAATTGACTAAAGGCTCTTAAGCACTGAAACAAAACTACTACTGTTGGTTTCACTAACCGAGTAGCTCTCCTGCTTCTTGGGGATGTACTGTTCTATGTTCTTGTCCCCCCAGTCAAACACCAGCTCCTCTTCCTCCTTCTCATTCACCCACATGATCTCATTGATTATTTCCTGAATAATTTGGATCAGCTCTCGCAGCTGCTCAGTCCGCAAATTCGACATTTTCTAACACAGAAGAAGAAAGTAAGTTGATTTAAAAACAAATTTACAAAAAAAAAAAAGAAGCCACACATTAGTAGTAGTAATGAGTTTTTGGTTTCTTTAACCTGTAAACTTTCAAACTCCTGCTCCAGAGTACGTTGATTGGCTTTGTCTCCTCTTTTTTTCTAAGGGGATGATAATAAAACATTTAAACTTCATTAACATAACAACTATGAATACAAAAATCCTCTCCTCACCAAAGTAATTTACAACTAATGGAAATTTAATAAAGGATAATGTGTGAATAGGATAATAAGATAAAAATTGTATACTATCTATCTATACAGGTTATTACAATAAAAGTAGTAATAATAATAATAAATCTAGTATTATTTATTTATTATCTGAGCCCCATCTAACTGATTCAATCAGAAGACTAAACCCACCAGGTCATCAATTGCTTGTTGCATCTCAGTAGACATCTGGAGTGAGGCATGAAACCTCTGGTGGCTGATGAGCTCCTGCTCAATGGTTTCTGGCTCGTCACCCCAATAGGCTATTTCAATCAAATGCTGGAACACAAAACGAACACTCAACCGGTCAAACTGACAAACTGAAAGCAACAAAACATATGGAATTATGTAACAAACAAAAAAGTATATAAACATGCTCAGGTGTCTTATAAAAATCCTAAACAGCAGGTGAGTGCAGTGACATTATTTTAAATCATTTATCTGTTAGGGTAATCACAATAAATATCTCACTTTGAGCAAATAATTTCCAGATTTTCAAAAGCTGCTGTATAGGAAGACCCTTTGAATGTTCTTTAATCTACAAATAGATTTTTTGGTCAGTCAATTTAAATTACTTTTGATAATTAATCTATTGATCTAAACAACAAATTTTCAATTAGTCAATTAATCTATTGTCTCATTTTTGATGATTAACAGTTTAATCTAAACAATAACATTTTAGGTTTGATTAATCTAAAAAAATTTTTAACAATAATATGAAAGATTCACATTTTCTAATTATTGACTAAGCTAAATAACATTTCATAAATTACTCTGTTTAAATAATAAGCAGTCACAAACTCGTAACAGGTATGAACTGTCATAAGGCATTATAGAACGTGTGTAATATGCTGACATATTACTAAGTGAAGACAGCTGCAGAAGCAGCAGGGTCTGGTGTTCAGTGAGAGCAGACACGCCACATGCAAAGAGTCTGTCTGATCTGAGAAACAGAATCTGATGCAGATTTTATGTTGAGGACAGCCTGCCTAAAGATCTAGACATAACCTTAGCCCTTTGGACTTGTCGCATGCATTGCTAAAGTAAATGCTACAAGTTGTGGGCCACGCCCCTTTGGTTCTACAATCTTAACTGCAGGCTGTATAGGCACACAGGCCCTGTGATCTGTTTGTGATTGCATGTTTATTAGGGAACTATGATCTATCTGAACTATGTCTAACTTAACAAACAGCATTCAGCAGCTTAAAAAATTGAAATGGCTTTGTTTTTTTTCTGTTGGCTCACTAGTATAGTCTGATGCTCATGCATCATGCTGCAATTCTGAGTTAAACCAAACTAAAAGAGCCTCCAAAACCCCATTAACATCAACCAAATTGTAGTACTTCCTCTGTTTTTAAAAACTTTTATAATCCTTTAATAGACTGGACAACCCAGCAACAGTGTTAGCCAACATGTTTATTTTAAGTACTGTTAAAAACAGCTGATTAGATTTACAGCAGACGAGATCTTCTTCGATCTATTTCTCTTTCAATTTAAGCTTTAAATGAGTTCCTGTCCTTTTTAGCCTATAGCAGATTGAATTCCAAACCTGTTCACAAAAATATCAGCACACATGTATGGAGGTTGAACTTTTGACTTGCACTTATTTTTTGCTGTGTGAAAAACACTTTTTTCTCAGTAGAGGCAGTTGGTATAGTGCGTCTACAGCTTCTCCCAAAGGTCTGCTTTTCACTTTTTTAGCACAAATACTGTAAACTGCTGCATCTATAAGGATTTAATATAGTTTATTTTATTGAGTAGCTGCATGTAATCCTGAAACAGCAATAAAAGAAAATCTTCTGTCTCTTCATTTGGGATCTGCTGTCTGAAAACAATTTTATTTTTTCTCAGCACTGGAAACTTGGGTTGGGTTTTGGCTTGAGGTTTTGGCTCAAACAAACAGCTTCATATGTGTTTGAGTTTGTTCCTGCCTTTTGCTGAGTGATCCAAGCCATAGCATCATTGAAGCGCCTTTCAGACTCATCCCAGCCTCCAGAGCTTTTTCTGGTGCTCCTTCTCCTCAGCATGTTGCTGGACATGCCCATGTGGAACCCCTTCAGCTGCTCAGTGTAGTGCTCCACGCTGCAAATTAAGAAGAAAGCAACAATGCATTTGGAGTGGGCCTTGGTAGATATTGTCAAAACATGTCAGAAGTGATTAAAGGTGAAGCTGTTTTACCTCCTCACTACATTTGCATTGGATTGTCCCAGTTGACTCATCTCAAATGCGCAGCCATTTAGCTGCTCTACAGCATCTCTTGCCATCCCCATGAAGTAGTCTACATCACCGGTGCCCTGCAAGATATGTACAAAAAAATATGTTCACATATAAGTATTTATATTCCCAAAACTCAGTCAGACACAAAAGAAAAGCTATTTCTTAAACAGATTCAGCTAAGACCAAAGAAAAACACCTTAATTCTCAGCGTGGTTACTACAGGAATTTTCAACAACTCCGCTTTTAACCACAAAGCATTTTTTTCTGCAAACAGACGACAGGCTGCAACAGTACAATCTCTCTTTTCATAATAAAAACCCAGAAAGAGCTGAAACTCAGTACAATGTTTTCTTTCTCCAGGAAAAGAACAAGTAAAAAGCAGAAAAATCCACACTCACGGCCTGATGGCTGTATTCGGCCTTCTTCAGGTACTCATTGCAGAGACTCTGCTGCTGTAAGACTCTCTGGTTGATGGACATGGAGCCACTGCAGGGAGCAGCAAAGCAAATCCATAAAGATCATCTCTGTAATAAGCTTCAGATGCATTACAGGCAGATTCAACACAGTGTTGCCATTCAGACAAAATCTCCCAAACATCCTTTGGTAAAACTATTCAACTTGTATTCCCCTGAATATAATAACAGAAGGTTTAGTGTCCTTTGAAAATGAGTCATGACAGACAAAGAAGGTTTTTCATCTTAAATTCAAAATGTATGTTTTAATGTACAGTTTTGGCTTAATAACTGCTCTGACTGGGTTGTTCTCTCAGCAAATGATATGTTTTAGAATCTGTATACTCCAGTTAACAATTATTCAATGAATAAACTAGGTGACGATTATTTCAATATTCGATTAATCACATTTAATACGATTAATTGTGTCAGCCTCAAAGTAATCTAATTCAATCAACATGGTTCTTCTGACTGGAAGTAATATTAACATTTTGGAGTGGCCTACGGATCGCAAGGAGGACTTCCAACCTCAAATACTAGAAGCTCATCAACAAAGATGAATCATCAAAATACCAGTGCAAACATGCAACAAGCTGGTCAGCAATTATGAGAAGGGTTTGATTTTCCATTGATTATTGAGAAGGGTATAACTACATGTAATTACGTTTAACTACATTATTTTGTTTTTTAAGACATGCTTGTCTAATGTGCTATCAGAATCAGACTTCTAGTTTGAATAAAAATATGTTTAAATCTAAATCTTCCAGGGATATTGATAATTTTGACCTTAACTGTATGCCTTGATTCGCTTCTCCTTTAGTTACGGTTTGCTTCCAAAAGCAGCCACACTGAATTGTAACATATTGAAGTGTTTTTAATCAACATTTCTCCCCAAACAAAATGGTTTTCCTTAATCCTTGGCAGCTTTTTAACTCATTTTCTGCTCAGCACATGACAATTTTCAGATAAATGTTTTCTGTTTATTTATTAGGCCACTTTATTCTAACCTATACTTTTTTTAGGAGAACTCAACTCTTCTCCAGTCTGTACCTCCATTTAGAACCCAGCCATTACAATTTTATACAACTGTACCCAGTACTTAACTATTGCAAATCAATAGTTAAGTAATGGGTACTTAACTAGCTTAAGTACAATAAATACTCGAATCTCATTTATAGGTTAATTTAAAAGGTTTTTATATAATCTCATATTCTCACTGATTGTGGTCCAGATCCCAGCTGACTCTTATAAAAAATAAGAGATTATGATTCTTATTTAAACCTATAAGCTCTAAAGGTAGATATGATTAATTTGCCAATAAGTATGCCAATATGTAATTGTGTAGATTATAGGAAAAATGGTAACCATTTGTTTTCAAAGCTTGTACGAAACCTCCTCAAGGCAGGTACGAAAGTATCAACTCTGCAAAAATACAACATGGCATGTAAAGATACAAGAATAAAAAGGCTCGTAAATTTAAGGGAAGATCCATTGCTGCATTACAAAAACAACTGAACAAGTGGAGGACAAAGGCAGAAGTATGTGGCCTTTAGGTCAAATATACACAGAAGCAGTCAGCATTGAAAATAAAACTCAACAAAGAACTGAAATATGACCTGAGAGATCCACAATTGTTTATCAGCCAAATTAGCAGCCTATCATTTATTCACATGCAGTTGAGGATTAAGGAGCTGTATCGGGTGAATGAATTCTTAATGTTAAGTTCTTTAAACAACCAGAACTACTGATCAAGCCCACTTTTTCACAGTACTTTATGAAACTCTGGCAAGTAATAAGACCCCAACCATAACAGACTGAAGACCAACCAGCACATTCAAGCTACGAACATGAATAAATGCAGACGTTTCTTCGCATTCTCCTTGCAACCCATTCAGGACAGATGACATGATATACTAAACTAAATCAGCATTGAACATTAAAATGAGAATGTTTAATTGCTGCAGAACCCATTGAAGAGTGATCAGTTTAGCACAAATAGCTTCTGAAAAACTTTAAAAACCAATAGCCTCCCTTATTTTGGGTGGATCCAAACAGTTGCGGGATGTCAGCAATAAAAGCTGATTGAAAAGATTATATATATAATCCATACAAACGACTTAATCTACAGACACTATATATTATTAAGATATTGTAGGCTTTTCTGCTATCATACAATTTACATGCTATTCATCATTTCCTATGCAAATCATAGTCATAACTTTCTCCCACAATGCAACAAAAAAAAACTGACATTAGTTTCCTATAACAAGTTATTTTGCATGAATAAAAGTTAGACTTTTTGTAAAGCACAGGAGTGACAGATTTGCTCTCTGTGTGAGGGTTTTTTGAAGGCTCTAAAACTGAACGTGTCTGGAATTAACAGTGTTGAAGATGTTGCAACAGAGCAAGCTAAAAGGTTCAGTGTGGACCACAAATCAAGTGTCCCTGGGGGCAAAATGAGCTGCTGTGCAAAGAAAAAGATTTATAATCGATAGTAGATCATATTTAAAGGGGATGAAATATGTATGCAGATTTGTTTCATTATCAGGGTGTGGGACCTGATTAATAGCACTTTTCTTACTTTTCACTTACATTTAAAGTACTTGTAACTGTACTCTTGCAAAATTTCCAAGAAAATTTTACTTTAGAAGTAAATATCAAAAACTTAAAATTAAATTGTAAAGTTTTAGAAATTTGATTTTCAGATCAGAACCATTTGTTTGCTTCTACCGTTTTTTTACTCAGTTCTGTTCAAGGTTTGCAGTGTCAACATTAGGTAGATAGATAAAAGGGGCTTTCATGATGGATATTTGATGGCTTCTAGCTTTTCACACTGACAATAATGAGCGAAACAAAGTGCGCAACAGGTTACGAAAAGGAAAAAATGAATAAAGCACATTTTTGGCACCTCATTCCGCCCATCGGGCCGCTCTCCGTGGTGATACTCATCATCCCGCGCCCCTTCATCGACTTCCTCGAAATTGACGAGCCTCTGTACCCCTCCACGAAGACGTCGTATCCATTACCACCTCCATGCGCCACGTCGCTCCGTGCGTAATGGTAGGTCCCTCCACCGGTGAGGTCGCCCTTGGAGCCGACCCTCCGGCTCACGTTAAGCGCCTGCTGGGACCCGAAAGTGTTCATTTTGACCCAGAAACGGCAGCCAGACAAAGCGGACAGCAGACCGTGCCTTCTCCACCTGTCCCCCTCCTGTCCCTCTGCTACAGACTGCGAGCAGCGCGCAGGGGTGGCACGTTTTAGGAGGTGGAAGAGACCACACCTCTGAATCTCCACTGTTCTCAGATGTTTTCATATCCGCGCTGCCACGCCCTTTAAAACCCAACTGGAGACAGAAATGTGTGTTGTTGTATTCTATCTTTCTGAGGACTGCCTTGACTTTCAAAGTTATGGTAAGAGGTTCAGAAAAGTGGATTTTAACTGTAGACTGGTGAACGTGGAGGTTTATGAACATTTTTACAGCATTGCCAGGCTTTCCAAAAGTAATCAAAACATTATTGAGCTCATTTAGGAACCTACGGATGTTTTTTACAAATGCAGACTTAAACCGCTACATTTATTTTTTTATTTGCAGGATTGTGCACCTATGGAATTATAAGATAGGGTCAGTATAAAACTATACAAGCATGGAAGCAAGGAACACTGATACATTATTTATATTTAAAAAACAATAGCCTTGCAAACTTGGAGGATCTCTATGCACTTCAGAGAGATCCACCCAGGTAGTTCTTCTTCCAACGTGCTGTTGGAATCGTAACAAAACAGTGTCAATATCTTTGCTGTGGTTGTGCTGCAAAATATTAATTTGGGGTTCTGTCACTTTAAATACATCCCTGAAGGTTTCCTAGAGGTCATCCAGTCCCCCACATTACCCAAATTAAACAAAAATGCTTTTGACGAATTGGATTACTCTTATACTGGTTTGTCCTGCTAAAAACATTGTTTGTACTGGGTGAAGTTTTTGTTTTAATTAACCCCCAGTATTTTTGCTCTCACACTTTAATGTTTTAGCTCTAACCAGCTTACTCTCCCTGCAGATGAAAAGTATCGCCACACCTTCGTCTACATTTGCTGTGTTTCCTACATGTCTTGCATTAAACAGCAAAAGTGGCTACTCATGGCTTTCTTTCTAAAACGGCTTTCTTTCTAAAATGGCTTTCCTCTTGCCACTTCTCCATGAAGGCCAGATTTGTGGAGTGCATCTAACCTAATAGTTGTTCTGTCAACAGATTTTCCTGAGCTGTGAATTTCTACAGCTCCTCGAGAGTCACAGTTGGTTGCTACCCTAATTAACTCTCCTTGCCCAGCATGTAAATTCAGGTGGACAACCATGTTTTCATTTAGATATATGTCTAGCTAAAGATGTTAATCTTTAAAAAGGTATTGCATTTGACACAAAGAGATCAATAAGATGGTAGTTTTTTATGCAATTTGATCCAAACTAAATTCTTGCTGCACTGAAACAGACAACAAGCTTCTGAAAATATGGACACATTTTCTAATCTGAAGCAGAATCGCTCTGTTAACCTGCAGTAATGGTTGCAGAGCTTCAAGGCAAACTGCTGAAAGTATGGGTGATAACACTCACTAATGCCTGCAGCTGGTTGGTGGGACTCAGGAAAAACAAGTTTTAGAGCCAATTGTAAATGACAGCTTTCTCTTTTCTTTTTCCAAAATGCTCTAAATCACAGTTTGATCTCAAAGTACTCTCTGTCCTCTCGACAGTCATAAGCCGCTGGTTTCCCCCTATGCTCCTCTGATCCAGTTGTTTTAGGCTAAACACAGACCGACTCTCATCAGCAGACAGAGTTTATGTTAAAAGCACCTATTTTAGCTAACTTAATTGTTGAGTGTACAGTAGAGTCTTTGTCTGCCTTTAGGTGGTCCGACCCTCCTGCAAAGTCTGAAATGTAGACTTTCAGGGAAACACACTGCTGAAACATTACTCAGTTTTAAGAAAAGACTCCAGACACATTGGGAATGTGTGTTAAAGCAGTTCACACACTAATTCAAGTCTCTTTTTGGTTTAAATTCAGTAAAGGAGAGTTTATCGGTGGGTTTATTTGAAGTTGGTGCACAAAGGCCTTATAAATCAACCTGAGCTGTTTCATTAGCACAGCATCACAAAAAGAGAACAAGACACTCACCAACATGCAAAGGTATCTGTAGATCACTTGTTTTGGTATTTGTGTGGAAAAACCGTTTGATAAATACTTGATTCCTAATGTTATTGTAGTCCTGCCAAGCAGCAGAGAACCTCTGAACAGGATCAATTAAAGGAGAAAATGGTAAAAAAAAAACAAAAAAAACGTAACTCTCTACTAAACATGGATTTACTTTGTTTAATGTTTTGCAATAAAATATGTAAGACTTGCATAATGCAATCTGTAATCATGTTTACAGAAAACAAGCTCAAGAATACTGCAGTAAGACTGCCATCTGGAAAGGAGAATAAGTCATGTTTTCCTTACTTCTCAAAAGTCTTGGCCTGAGAGGCAAAAAACAACAACAACAATGACACAGATACTGGAGATTTAAATAATTCGATGGAAAACTGGAGAGGAGTCTGGTCTGGGAACCTCAGGGTTTTATTTAGCTATTTGCAGATGATTTGCGATTACCTTCAGGGTGCACTAGAGCAGTCACAAAATATGAGTGTGAGGGGCCCAGGTTGACAGTCAGCTCCTTGAAGTCAAGGCCATGGTTGTCAAAAGGTGGATTGCTCTCTCTGCCCCAAGTGGAGGAGTTCAAGTATCATGGTTTCATTTGTTGGTAGAATAGAATGGGTCCTTACCTGCAATAATGCAGACATGTCTTTGTTCTGTTGTGGGGAAGTAGAGCTGAACCAAAATGTCAAAGGTCAAACCCTTACATCTAGTCATGAGATACAGATCATAACTGAAAGAAGGAGATCCTGGATACAAGTTGCTGAAATCAGCTTCCTCCTTAGGGTGACTGGACTCAACTTTAGACATAGGGTACAGCCGCTGTTCCTCCATATGGAGAGTTGTCAACTGAGATAGTTCAGGCATCTGATCAGAATGCTTCCTAATCACCTGTCTTTGAAGTTTTTTTTGGCATGTCCCACTGAGAGCAGACCTGTAACTCACTGAAGGGACTTTATGTCCCTTATTGACCTGGGAACACCTTGGGAGTCTCGAGAATAAGCTGTTGCTGGGGAGAGATCTCAGTTAAAGGGTAGATTTTTATTCTTCATCTACTTTCTTTTCCCTGCCATTAATTAGTGTTCAATATGAGGGATTGCTGCAAAGTCAACACCAGTGACTGTCCACTGTCGCCTCATGCTCATCAGGAGGAGTGAATGCTGCAACTGACTCAATGCAATCTGCTGGGATTCCTTAGATAGAAAAACTTTTTAACCACTTTGACTAAATGACTGAATCTGTCTGCACTGTTCGATAATTAGGATTAATTGGAATGTTTGTACCTGACTTGAAATCTGTATGATTCGATTTAATTGACTTTGTGACGTGCCTTGAGACGACGCCGTATGTTGTGAATTGGTGCTATATAAATAAAACTGAATTGAACTGAAATGAAAGTTCACTTCTTTCTGTTATTGCAGTTTTATTTGTGTTTTTGCTCCATTATTTTTTTCTTCGCCTTAGTGTTTTTACAACTTACAAGTTTTGTGAGACTATAGTTATGCAAATTAGTACCTACTGGATACACATGGCAGTTGTTAAAATAGCCCCTTTCACAACCACTTAATGCAGGATTAACACGACTTTTAGTCTTCACCATGTGTTTTGTGACAGGGCTGATGCGGTGAGGGGGTTGAAGTCAGTGCCCCTTACTCGCCAACGAGTAAGTCACAGGCTTCCATCAGCTGACTTGTATCAGTGCAAGCGGGCTCTGTGGGCTTGCACTCCCAAGAGAGGTGATGTAGGGTGTAACAGATTTAAAGGCGTAAACAAGACTATGAGAAGTAATTTCAAACATCAAGAGTAACTACAGAAGTTTTTGGTTCTTAAAGCCAGCGGTAATATTATTATCCAGTGTGTCATGGTCTTCATGTCTTTTGGTTCTCACTTGTTTTCGTAATTGGATTATTTTGCATTGTTATTGTCTGGGAGTTCCAGAAGTAGTTAATTTGTATGTGTTGAATCCTTTTATGTCCTGTTTAGTTCATTCTCAGTTTATTTCTGTGTGTTCCTGCTTAGATTCTCCCCCAGCCGCACTGTATTATTATTAGTCACAGCTGGTTCTCATGTCACTCGTCAACCTTCTGAGAGTGAGAGCAGCTGAGTGAGAATGGTAAATGGCCTAACACCAGAGATTGAGGGAATCAAATGGAATTAATGGCAGAACAGAAACTAGAAAACAGTATACAAAAGGAACAAAGACTCAAAACACAAAACACACAGGAGACTGTGGAACTTAGAAGCAGGAGAGAAAGAATACAGGAAGTAAGGAGAACACAGAACAAAACAAGACAGACAACTAGAAATGTCAAACTCCCAAACTAAAGACTACAACTCCAAATGTATGGATAAAAGTTACGACTGTAATTACAGTTCCATGAATCGCAGATGACTGCCATCACTGAATGATCATTTGGTGCTTATGCACCGCCTCTGCCGGTCAGTAGGAATGAAATAGGTATGTTAGGGTATACAACAATATCCTAAGCTTTGAAGATCTCACGCAGCACAGCTTAATCTATCATCTAAAAATGGAAAAAATCATTGCACAGCTGCAAACCTACCAAAACATTACGGTCCACCTAAGTGGGCCACTCAAAGTCCAGGCAAAAATCAAATCTGTTGCAAAACATGAAAATTGATTTTCATAGTCATAATTTCTGTCTAAGTTTGAGGTGTTTCACAAAGAAGAACAGGCAACAATTTAGGTTTAGTGTGACTGCCATTACGACTAGCAAGGCTAGTTTTTTTGTATAGCATATTTTAACAGCAAGATAATTCTAAGTGCTTCACATGATGAAAACAAGTACACTGCAGTGACAAAACAGCATTTAAAAAAAGTACACTGCAGGGGCATATTAAAGGAAAGTCAAGAAATGTTGGACTACAGACTGAAATTAATGAATGCACTTTTCTGCACATATTTTCATAAAATCATTTGGGGAGGAGGCAACTCCATAAAACTGTTCTGACCCATTATGCATCTCAATTATGGGGGAATATTCTTTTTAAGTCAGAGGCTTCCTGGTGCTCTGTACCTTCCTCCTAACGTCTTCTAGGAGAACCCAGCTCATCTACAGTCTGTCGGGGAGGTGTCTGTTACAGTGAAATGCTTCAAACTGTGGAGAGCGAGGTCTTTTATGCTGTCCGTTCCGACGTGGAAAATCCTAATTAGCCTTTATCCCCTGTAGAAACTTTGAACAATATGTTTAACCCTAATAATTTAAATAGAATGATCAAAGGCAAATGTAAACAAATGGGGTTTTAATCTTGGTTTAAAATAACTCAGGCATTCCGCATTCTTGCAGTTTTCTGGAAGTTTGTTCCAGATTAGTGGAGCAGAAGAAATTAATTATGTTACTAAATGTTTGATTTTATTTGTAGAATATATTAAAAATCATTTAAAATTTTCCTTCCACTTTACAGCCACAGTATGTACTACTCCATGATAGTCTACCAAATAAAATCCGGTTAGACTACACTGAAACTCCTGGTTTGTAACGTTACGAACAATAAAAAAAAAGGAACCCTAACGTAACCGAAAGAGAGCAACTGAAGCTAAAGTCAAATTCCTTGTTTGGGCATACAATCTTGGCCAATAAAGCTGATTCTGAAAAGTTTAAGGAGGGCGAAAACCTTTTAACACTATGTACAGAGCTCTGGAGAACTCCAAAAGATTAAATTGTTACCTAGAGAGCAGGGTCTTTGGCACTTTCAGAAAGGTAGCACGTCAAACACTTTTGGATGTTATCTTATTTGGAAAAACACAATTAAAAAACCTTGCGATGGGCTGGCAACCTGTCCAGGGTGTACCCCGCCTTTCGCCCATAGACTGCTGGAGATAGGCACCAGCTCTCCCATGACCCACTATGGATTAAGCGGTAGAAAATGACTGACTGACTGACTGACAATTAGAAAACTATTATTGAACGTCACAACTCAAAGATGACAAAAAGCTTCTAACATCAAGAGCTTGAAATTCAAAAGCTCTGAATGAGTTCCAAAGCAGACAAGAACCATTTTATCCAAAGTACGATCCTTAATTCACCTTTCAGTTATTTTCTCGGTTGAACTTTGCTTTAGCCTGCCTACACCTTGGTTTTATTAAACTCTGCAGCGAATGAGGAATGTGGCATGTGTGTGTTTGTCAGTCTCAGAAAGTTTAAGAAGCAGAAATGGAAATGTTTTTTTTTTTACTGTTTTTTTATCTGTTTGATTTATTACAAACATCTGTTTTTCCTGTGCTTAAGTCTAATTAGAGACTCTACAGATGACTTGCTGCAGAAGAACTTTTGCAACATGGCAACGTAAGTGGCTGCTTGTAATTTTGGAGCTTGCATGAGTCTAAATTTCTGTGGGTGATTCATAAAGGTAATAAACTGCTCCTCTGTCAGAAGAACAGCAAGTCCCACATAACCATCTTCTAATTCCCCTTGGCAATTATCGTTCAGGAGCACGCCTTTGCTTGCACATCAGCTCTGAGACATACTTTCGTTAGGGCAGCATTCCAGCAACGGCTTTTCTGTTTAAAAGCTGCACAAATGTTCAGCTCTCAAAATTCAGCTGGACGGCATTTACTAACGATAAGATTTAAACTGAAATCTGAGTCTGCATCAGTATGTTTTTATCTGCCACTGGAAAAAACTTCTTATTTATGTAGACAATGTTGTTTGGGTTTGTGAATTTTGTACAAAGTGGCATGTAAAATGTTTAAAGGAAAATAATTTTCCACTTTTACACAGTTAAATAATTTTAAGGTGAAGTAACCCTCCACATTCCCACCCTCCTTCATCAAATTTTATTCTGCAGACAGGACTGGGCTTGCAAACTTGGATTGGCTTCAAAAATTTCTTTTAGTGTTATGGGCCATTAAACTTCTCTGATGTTCGTTATAACATTGGTTTCGATCTGCTTTGGACACTTGTCTTTTGCATGCAAAATTCAATCAAGTGGATAATTTGATAATTTGATGAGGTTTGATGTTTATCCCCAGATAAAAGTTATTTGCTAAAAAAAGACATTTTTATACCAGTTGCTTTCTGATCTTGCTTCTATATTGGATTTTAAGGCAAATTGTATTTGCTTTACAATTAAGGGACTTTTTTCTCTCTTGCTTTTAGAGATTGGAATCCAGTATTTTAAAATATGATAACAGAATCAATACCATCCCTGTCGTTAGATGTTCCTATTCCTTTTTCATGGTTTAGCTTGTGGAATGAGGCTGCTTTTTCATTTATTTTCTGTCCAGTCATTTCTCAATTTTAAAGATTTGTTATTTTATGATAATTAACATTTTTACATTTTTTTATTGTCACAGGTGCCCATATTTTCTTCCATTTTTATTACTGTCGTAAGTCACAGTACTTTTGTATAATGTGGTTGAAGGTTTTATATCCTTCTTCTGACTGATACCTTTGTACAATAAGATCTTTTTGATCCTTTGTGACCACTCTACAAACCATCGCTTAGGGTAAACAAAGAAAATTTCAGGAAATCCTACTAAGACATGTAAACTTAACCTTAATTTTCTTAGATTCACCATAACTGAAAAGCAAATGCTGAAACTGAATCAAAAGGCAACTGAGCAACGTTTAGTTTAAGTGTGCACCCTTATGTGGATGTGGAAAATGTTTTGAAATGATTTATGATGGTCTTTTTTTACGTCAAAAGAAACATTTTAGGTGTTTGCATTTTCCAAACCCACCATGTTTCAGCTTGATATGGTTGTAAGCAACATTAAAGCTGGAATCCCTGGGGTCTGCTAAGGTCAATCTCCTGAAGCGTGGTTCTAATAACAGTTTGTAATTGAGCAAACCTGTCCTCATCCCCTTTGAGATGTAATAATTTAGATTAATGTTAATAATACCAAAACACTCTGGGATTATCTCCAACTTGGCATTGTCCCACAGGTGAACTGTGGGAAGCTCCTGGAAGAACTCATCCTCCACACCCATGAAAACGCCCACTCACACACATGCAGAATCACCTCTTGATTTTCACACACTGTGATGATTCAGGACACATCGCAGCATGTTCAGACACCTCATTCTGTAAAAGGAGGGGCATTTTTAAATAATTTTGTCTTGGTTTTTTTTCACTCTCATCTTGTCAGGTTTCCTGCATTTGCATCTTTGCATTTCCTTACCAGTGTGCACTTGAAAGTGATCCAGTGTGTGTGCCAAGGGAAACGTTCACATAATAAAAAGAATGAAAAAGATGGGTGATGGTGACAAATGTTGATATTTGGGGTGTGTCTGCTTGCTTGACATTGTTCTCAGAAGGTATTGCTGAGGAAAGGTTTTAGGAAAAGTGCTTTCATTACTGGATTTCATTGTTTAGCTGATTATAACTATCTGTACATCGAAATGCACAGATAAATCTTAGGCTTTTACAACCTACAGTAATATTTTTCAGTGCTTCTCAGCTGGGTCTAGATGGTAGAAATCTGAAATTGAAAGACATGCTTAGTTGTTGCACAGTACATGCTTAAAGAGTCCTAAATATCTTTGACGCTCCCCTGGTAGAATGGGAGTTAACACGGCCCTGTAGTGTCTCTACACCCTGACGGCCCAGGTCATGCCAAGCTCACATCCTTGTCTACACCTGCAAAGGCAGGTGATACAGCGAGGACACGTGTAAATGTGCAAGTAATGTGAAGGGAAAGCAGAACAGAAGGTTGTTATCTGTGCCCAAGAGATGTTTGCCTGCAATGTGCAAATTGCGTCAGTGTTTCAGTGGTCTAGGGGTCCAAGCAATGGATGTCATCATGGCCTAAAAGCTTTCATTATTTTTCTTTCTTACATCCAACCAGAAAAAGACCCAAGATAACCAAATGATACCACTTTGATTGAATTTTGCAAAAAAAAAAAAAAGAAACATTCCCTGGAAAACCTAATAAAACATCTAAATATATTCTTTTATTGAGGTTTTAATTCTGGTGAAGGAAACACATTGTGTTACAAAACAATAAAGATGAATGAATGAATGGTGCTACAGATATGAAGTCTGCTGAATGGGAACAGGCTGCAGTTTAGGAGAGGCAGGGCGTGTAATCCAAAACTCTGGGAGGAACCCGAATACCTGGAAAAAACCCTGAAAGTAAATCCACACAAGCACCTGGAGATCATATTACACAGAAAATCCCAACTTTAGCTTAGTTTAGCTTTACTTTCTTTATTTCATCTTATTTTAATGCAGTTTAGCTTATTTTAGGTTATGTTAGCTCACGTTAGCTTATTTTAGCCAAGTTGATGTTGACTTACTTTATTTTGATTTGGCTAGCTTAATTGGATTTAGCTTGACTTAAATGAAATATTTTTTTTTATTCAGGTTATTTATTTTTATTTTGGTTACTGTTGCTCAGGTTGGGTTTGTTGTGCTGTGTTTACATCTAAATTAACATACTTTGCCTTAACATAACTTATTTTGGCATATGCAAGGAGGACTTTTCTATTTCACTTTAATTCATTTTTTTTCTTTATTTAGCTTGTTGAAAGATGTGTTGTAATGTTAAAAAATGCATTATTCACCTTACGCCCAAAATATAAGACAAGTTTTAACTGTCAGTTTCATCAACCAATCCAGTGTCTGCAGTTTATGTGTTTGTTTCACCGATCATGTGATTTGTTTATTATCCACAGGCCCTCTTTGCACACACTTTGAATGTCCTGATAGAGACTATGGTGGAGGTTTGGGTGGAGCAGCAGCCACAATCCAAAAAATGTCACTGGCACACACACACTGATACAGCAAAAGACCCGGTTTTGTTTTAAAGATGCTGCCAATGTTTTTACAAGATACTGAACTTAGAATGAAAAGAGTTTGGTAAGGCTTAAAGTAACAAGCTATAATCCTTGGCTTGCAACTATTGCAAACACATTTGATGTCTGAGAGGGTTTGTTTAGTTTAAAGTGAAATATGATGCCAGTTTAATAGTATTGTAGACATATGAACTGTTCATGATCTGGCTGTCTATAAGTTGGTATATAACTCCATTTAGACAGGCTGCAAGCTGCTGCACCACTCTGATCCATTGACAGAGGCGTGCCTGTGCTGCAGGTGACATAGATATGCCTCCAGGGGGGTACAGAGGCAGAACCAGGGAGTAGGAAGTAAATGGGAAGGAGTGGGCAGCACTGAGCTCTGATACCTGAACCTATCTGGGTCACCAGTCACGTGGTGCTGCTCCTGAAACACTCAAACTCTTTCACTGCAGGTCTCCTGGTGGAATCATTTTAATATCATATTAACTAGAAGTCTTAAAGGAACAGGTCTCTGATTTTTCACATTAACTGTGCAAATATGACACAGATCCATGATTGTGTAAATAAATGTTTTCCATACTTGTTTAAAGATATTAATTTGCTTTTTAAAAATTATGCCGGACTTACTGGTAATCTTTTAAAGTGGCCAATAGTTCTCTGTGCGTTTTGACATCTTCAGGTGTTTTCCCTTGGACTTTAGCTGCATTTTGACTAATTTGTGCGTTTTTGGCAGGTGTAAAAAAATGGAATCTAAGAAAGGCTACAAATTTACAAAATGCAAATCAATCCACTTCTTTGTGTAAACTAAGACTCAATGTTGAGATTATGGCTCTGTTGAGGCCACATCATGGTGGTATTATATGAGGAATAGGTATGGTATCTAATGAGTAGACACCATTAATCCTGACCAAATTTCCAACTGTATTTGCCTCCCCAAACATGCTTCACTATTGCCTGCAGACACTACTGCTCTGCGACTCTTCGGCAAAGTAACTGGCTGCTGCTACAAGCAATATATGTCAGATTTTGTTTTATCAGACTAAAGCACCTGCTGTATATCAACCTATATGTGAAATTGATGATCATTTGTACCTCTTAGGTATATTATTGATCACACATTAACTATAATCGTACAGAATCCAGACTTTGTGCAAAGATTGGTTGCTACTCTGAAGGCAATGGCAACATCAAGAATGGATCTGATTAGATTAGATTTTTTTTTGTTTGCTTTCTTTGCATTTTGCAAAGTCAATCAGTCATTTTCTATTCCACTTCCTCCATAGTGGATCGCAGGGAAGCTGGTGCCTATCTCCAGCAATCTATGGGCTAGAGGCAGGGTACATCCTGGACAGGTCGCCAGTCCATCACAGGGCAACCCACAAACAACCATGCACACATTCATTTATACACCTAAGGTCAATTTAGAGTGACCAATTAACCTAACAGGCATGTCTTTGGATTGTGGGAGGAAGCCGGAGTACCCGGTGAGAACCCACGCATGCACAGGGAGAACATGCAAACTCCATGCAGAAAGACCCCCAGCCAGGAGTCGAGCCCAGGACCTTCTTGCTGCAAGGCAACAGTGCTACCAACTGCGTCAGCATGTAGCCTGCATTTCAATTATTATGTATACTTTTTTGATACTGGCGGAGGTTGCTGGAGGCACTCGTCCCTGAAGTGGGCGCAATAGAAATTTCCCCACTGATGTGAAAAATAAAAGTTAACCAGGCACTTCAAAGAGGTTCTATTGCGGGGGGACGGTGTGATGAATCGTGTGGGTTAATACACCCAGCAACCGAACCGAACATATCCTCTTTCAACATAGGCATACTTGAGCTTGGCTACAAAATTGCAGCGAGGAATAAACATGGCGGATATGTAAAATTGATCAGCTGGAAGTCCTTGACCTTATTTAGCTGTTGCACAGCAAATACTGTGACGTAACAGTTGGAAAAATGTAACAGAATCAACTGAACGGACTGAAAAATATGACCCAAACAGAATATAAAGATATCTCCACAACACCTTGAGAGACTAAGTTCAACTTTCTGTACTCCTACAGACTCCAAGAACACAACAAAATGTATTTAAAGGCCAAAATAAGTGGATTTTGCATCATATGTCCCCTTTAAGTCAGAGTTTGGTGACTTAACAAACTAAAAACATTTATCTTGTCAGGTATACTGGACTACAAATGAGTAAAAAAGAAAGAACAGTCCAAATCTTTAAAAGACCATCGGAGGGCCTGTAGAACAGTTGACCAAAGCACAACTATTGTACTTCTCCTCAATAGCAAAGCTTTTCCGCCCCATACAGTATGTAGTTAACATTTCTATGACGTAAAAATGTTGCTGCACTATTAAATTAATAATGATATGACAATAAGAAAACCTTCTAACCAAGGCCCCTTCTGAGCTGCTGAACCTTTGAAGATTTAGAAATAATCTGTCAAAAAACATGTACCAAAAGTTCACAGATAAGATCTATATTCATAAATACACTCACTGGACAGTTTATTAGGTACACCTTGCCAGTACCATGCTAGACACCCTTTTGCCTTAATTCTTCATTGCTTAGATGCAAGAAAGTATTTAAGACAATTTTCAGATATTTTGGTCCATATTTATATGAAAGCATCTCAAAGTTGCTGCAGATTTGTTGGTTGCACATCCATGATAATAAAGGTGATCTATTGGATTAGGATCTGGTGACTGTGGAGGCATTGGAGTACTGTGAAATCATTGTCTTGTTGAAGAAACCAGCAAAACTCGTGTACGCTGTGGGGTTTAAATAATACTCAGTTGGTACTAAGGGGTCCAAAGTGTGCAAATAAAACACGCCCCACACCGTTTCACCACTAGCACAAGAATCGCTGATATTTCACTTTTACAGACTCTTCTCTGTAAACCCGAGAGATGGTTGTAAGTAAAAAGACAACACTTTCTGAAATACTCCCCAACCCATCTGGTATCAATAAGCATGTCACATTCAAAGTCCAATTTCTTTCCCAGTCTGATGAGTGATTTAACTCCAGGAAGTCATCTTCAAAACTTGACTGGCTGGGTCGCTGTTTCTGTTAGGTTGTCAGCATAGTGTTGGCAAGTGTTGCATTTATGTTGACTTTCTTGTGAAGATGACCAGCTGTGGCTTTTACTGAAATCAGTTTGTATAACTTTTTAAAAAAGTGATTTTCAGGTGTAATTAAAGACAGCCTAAACCAGTGACTGCAAAATCTAAATATAAAAAAAAAATAGTTCTCCAAACCTTTTTATTTAATTTAGCCATATTTAATTACATTTCATGTTTTGCTGGGGTTACTGTAGGTCTTTTGGAAATGACAGAACCAGCTCTGTTCTGTAAGATGGGTGTGGTTGGCACACTTTAACTGCAACAGCAAGCAGTGTTTACAGTTTGTTCCAAGACTCCTCCTCTCCATGGAACGTGGAGAAATGTGATGAGAGATGAGCTGATTGTCACCTCTGCTGAACCCCGATTATCAGCTCAGTGTCATTCAGAGGTGACTAACCCCACTCTCTCTACCTGTATTTTCTCCTTTTATCTAAGCAGTGATCTTAGACACCCCTCAGACGATGCTGAAAGCTTGACTGAGGGGAAATTCCACTGCTTAAAATGAACATGGACTACCTTTGGTTCATAGAGCGAAACCTAACATACTTAGAATGGTCAAGCTTGAACTGGATTATTTAATTCTCATGGCCAGTTCTAGAAAACAATTTACCAATCTGTGCAATCTTTACTCAATCTATAAATTGTAATGGAAAATTATTTCAAAGTGCTCTGATATTCCCTTCACCTCTCTCATTTGATTCTGTCTTTTATCACCCACAGGTGACCTTCCATCTACCTCTCACCTCTGACCTCTGTGTTTTATTAGTGTTCTGTTATTTAGAGCAGATGGACTCTAAATTCAAATGCTGGAGAGTTTTATGGTTAACACTTCCTGAAGTGTATATTTCAAGGGAAGGTAGATGGGTGCCCTCATAAATAACTTTGTTAACTCTGACCCGGGGAGGGTCTAGGGGCCATATTTCTAAAACTCTTTGCAGTTGAGATAACACTGTCATGTTCTGGTATAAATACTGTGTGTAAATGTTGATCGGGGCTCTGTTTCACTGACTAACCTCAGTGTCAGGGTCTTCAAACGCTGAATGCCTTTGAATAAAACTTATAAGACAAAGTCCGGATTTTCTCTTGTTATGAGTCAACTTCTACCCACTTTGATAAGAAAATTCCACAACAATTTTGGCGTCACGAACAGGATCTAACGTGCCAGAGGAGACCGCAGGATGGGACACGGACGCCTGGCCAGCCTGGAGACGTTGTCCTCAGTCCACTTCCATTTTACGGAGGGGAGTCCTCATGTCCGCCTGCGGCTTCTGGCTGATTAGATCCGAACAATTTGTCTTCAAATATATCTGGGTGAGAAGTTGCTCTGTATGATATAATGTATATTATTATTTTTATTACACATTAACCATCATCTCCTAACTAATTAATTAGGTTCCAGAGTTGCGAGAGGGAGGACATCAGCTGAGGGCCCGGTTACCCTGCAAAAGGAATTGCAGGGAGGTTCTTATTGGTAACAATAAGATAAAGCAAAACACAGGGTTTTGCGGGTGGTTTTTAGCAATTTTCTACACCTCATAAAGGAGAAAAGCCAGTGGGCAGACGTGCCGCTGAACAGGTAAAAAAAAAATGGTTCCGGAACCTTGAGGCATCAGGGGTGTCTCCTTCTTCATACTCTGATTTATAAAATAATGAAAGGAAAAAGTGGGGATGATTGTGTTAAATGTGCTTTAATTTGGAAGATAAGTTTGGTTTTTCACAGCGTGGAAGTTTGAGTGTAAATAAGTAAAATAGTTTAAAAAGTTTCAAGTAAAACAGTTGATGGAAAAATAAATAAAAAAAACATAAGAAAAGATTAAAAAGCACAGAGTGCATCAATTAAGGGGTTAAAGAGTTAAAACTTTCCTGAAGGAAGTTTTGTTTGTCTTAAATATTGCGATCAGTCGGAAAAGAAGGTAAAATTGAAAAGGGACATTAGAGATGCGAAAAGAAAGTTGTTTTAGAAAGGAGTATAGTTCATGTTGTGGAAGGAAGTGACAGGCAGGGGGACAACTGACTGACTGACTGATAATATGTATTTGTACAAAATCTGAACCTATACTAAACTTTTCTTTTGCCTCTCTCACACACAAATACACACATATATGGGATTTGAGTTCAACATCTGCGTTTTTGAGTCTGGATTTTAGAAACCTGCCCTTCTCTATGGCTACTACACCAGAGACGCTTCTCCAGCACGGCCTGAAAGAGAGAGATCTGCCTTCCTGCATGTTGAAAATCGCAGTGTGACTTTCTACAAAAAAACGAAACTCAGAAGAAGTCTGGACCCACTGAGATGGACAACGATCCATGCTGTTTGCAAGAGCCAGAAGAGTGATACACTGGATTTATATTGAAAGCATCTTATGCGGGCAGAAGAGAAACCGGAGCAAAGTTTCTTCTTTCTCCCTCCTGGAGAAGTTAAAGTGGACAAAGAATGATTCAATGTCTCACCAACAGACCTGGGAAGGGTCTGGTTGTTTTTTGGACTGATAGAGGACTGTGTGCCATGGCAGTCTGACTCTGGAGCGATTTAGAAACTGATGGGGGTAACGTACAAACACACACACATTTGCATAAATCCTTTCCTATTTTCTGCAATGAAGAACGCTTATTAACCGCTGCTCATGTGACACGCTTGCTTGACGTTGACAGATATAGCGGGTTAAAATATTATTTTAGGGTTAGAAAAGTATCTTTAAAAGGGTGATGACTTAACTCATTTGATACTTTCCAGTTAATTCTTTTAGAGAAACAAGTTCTCTTTCGTCGTGGAATATTCAGGGTCAATTATTCTAGTTATTAAAAGTTATTAAAAGCAGAGGACGTTACAACATCTCCAAAACTCAGCAGTAACCATGTGTTTCTATGTTATTCTCAGGACAGATCTCATGAAGGAGTATTTTTAAAAACCCAGCGCATGCGTAAAACCTGATGGGTTTCTCCTTCAGGCATTTTCTGTTGTCAGATTTTGTATCCCATAAATCTAATGGGTAGAGACCTCATTAAAACAGGCTTAGTTCTACTGCAGATGGTCTTCATACAGTTTCTGACACAGTACTTAAAGTTTGGTGCAGTTTTTGTCCGCAAGTGTTAACTGACGCTTATGGAAAGTACAAATTCATTGTTTTTCATAGCAGCTGCTGGGAAGAGGTTATATTAGGTTTTTTTTCTTCCCTCTTCTGATTCATGCAGCGTGTTGATTTACACTGTACCTTATATCAGATCCTGACAAAAACTATGAAAGGTTTGGTTCTGCAGGTTCTTTTTTCTCCCTTTGGAGAAGGAAAGGACACCTAATCAGTTCTGTGTTGCATATAAATATTAAAACACTTGTTGTTTTCTAAGATATCACCAGCTAAAAACTTTTAAAACTTTTGAGAGTAATTGGTTTTGTTAAACACATTTTTCTTGGTAAAACAAACCTTTAAAATGAGTATGAAAAAATGGGGTTATTTAGAAAGAATCTGATTGGACAGTGGTACCACACAAAAATTAAACTAATCTCATGTTTCCTAAAAGACTCTGCATGAAAAGGCCTTCAGAACTGTGGAGTTATTTTCCACCACAGTAACACGTTTTTTTTAAGCATGCTTTTTCTTTATTTTAAAACAGATCTGGGTTTTTGTTCTTGGTTTTTTTAGCATAATGTTTGTCTGAAGCTTCTTATGAACTGGGTTAGAAGCAAATATGATCTGAGGTAAATTAGGAGCTGTGAACTAATAATTTTAAATCTGATTATTGTCCAAGCAGAAATAATATATTTAGCCAATCCTTCAATCTCTGCAGAAAGTTAACACCATTGTTCAATGCAGTAGTACTCAACTTGTGGTTCCTGGACTCCTGAAGCCTGTAAGCCATAGATTTTGGGTCCATGAAATTATAAGACTTAATTAAAGGTAGGCTGATTACTTATTAAAATAGATCTAAGTCAATGATGAGTTCCAGTCATTTTGGTGACTTTGAAATGCAATAATACTCAAAATTTCTACTCTGGTGAACACAGATTGGGGTTGAAGAGTTTAGTTTTGGAACCAAGGTTAGGACTTGTATAACGGAATAAGACAAGTAAAATCCTTTATTTTAGGAAAAGAAAAGAAATAAAGGCTCTCTTAACAGTAAGAGGATGGTCGGCTCAAACTCAAGTCTCCTTGTTTGATTTCTTAGGGTTTAAAGATTAAAGGAATACATAGGAGTACAAAAGTACACAAGGTAATTTCAGATTACTAAGAGATAAAATATTGAAACATTTATCAGCATTTGGATTATTAAAGAGGGGTTCTAGTAATAAGTTTTCCCCAATTCTCAAAATTTAAATAGCCAAATTAAAGAAAATGATGTTTGTTCTTCTTTAAACACTATGTGGGAAAAAGTCCAGTTTGGAGACAAGCTTCTTATCTTAATTTCTGATTAAGTCAAACACTGCAGTTTTGTTTAGTTTGGGTATACTATAAAAATGTCAACGCTGACTTTTCTAATTTCCCCTCGGGGATCAATAAAGTATCTTTGAATTTGAATTGAATTAAATAAAAAATACTTCTTTGCATTTAACTTGAAATTCTGCAATGCAGCTGCGATCAAATTGAGCCAAACAAAAAGAGAACTATAACAATAACTCTCAGGATTGTAGTTATTATTATAGAGATACAGTACAAAGAATTAGCAAAAGGTTTCAGCATCAGTAAATTTGGATTCATATAAGAGAAAACTGTTGCTGTGCTTCTAAATACTTTGAGATCTCTTTGGACTATGTGCACTCATTTTTAAAAAGGATCCTGACGATTGTCATAACCAAATTGATCAATTATAGCATTAAAAGATATGGCTGAGAAAACATATTCTGAAAAGAGATTGTTAAAAATTTCTTTGAATTCTTGAAGCTTCAAATTTGGCCATTTGTCTGTCTTTGATGTTTTGTCTTTGTTTTGTTGGAATTAATGTTTGTTTATATGTTGCATGACAATAATTCATGTTTAGAATAATGTTTCTAAATCTCAGATTGATTAAAACTTTGAGTTTTCAGGAGAGTTAAGAAGCAGCTTGTTTCTGAGGTAGGTGCATGTTAATAGCTAAGCAGTTTAAGTTACACTAATGTGGGATGGGATGAAGAAACTGTGGGTCCGCCCATAGGCTGTCAATCAGAGGTTAGTTCTGCCTGACTCCGCCCACCTACTAGGTTGGTTCATGCCTTTGTTGTCATGGTAACGCTCAGCACCTCCCTTCCTGAGTTTTAACACTGTTTAAGAGACAATAGAGTCAAAATGCTTGTAGTGATTGTTGCCTTAAAAACATGTTTTTTTTGTATAATAATTAAGGGTGTAGCATGACTTTTAGATTTATGTGTTTTATTACTAAAAGGTTAATGAAATAGTTTAAACTAGTTTGAAGAATTAGTTTTGCATGCAGGATCATTGGTGATTTATTAGATTGAAAGTTTCCCTGGTGCCATTAAGCTAGCTGACAGTTCAAGATATGCAAAAGTAAGGAATATGTTTTTGATAAAGAATCAGAGTCATGCCTTTATACTTGGTGGGAATTATTTATTTGATTCAATTTGTAGGGTTTATTCATCCAAATTACATTGGATGTCCATTAATCTAATACTCATCTTTGTACAAGACAAATTAGGATGATGTGTGACTAATTTCTAAGTGAGACATTGATGAACTGAATAACTAAAGTTTGTGTTTTGTTGTTAATGGAACTGAATTGCAGTTAAAAACATCTGGATTTTCTTTATGTTGCTTTTCTTAAATTCATAGTGACACATAGTTATGTCAGAATTCATTTCTTTGGTTCTAGGTTATGTGATCTTGGTTACTAGAACATTTTTGTACAAACTTTTTGCTGGATTGTCGCATGGGTTGGACCCTGCGCCAGAAGAGGGGAATGTCAGAATAAAGTAACATGGGGTTCCAAAAGTTTTAGCACTCATGGGAAAAAGGGTAGCTCAGACCTCCAGTGAGGACTTAGTGACAATGCGAGAGAGACGTTGTACTTTGTTATATAAATGGTGCATAGCTCCCTAAGACCACATTCTGAAAACCTCTCTGAAATTATGGTGTTGATTTTTTGTGAAATTTTACATCTCCACAGATTAGACCATTTTTGAAATTCTTTGTGGGTATTCTGAAACTATGAAATGTTGACCTGTAATCAGACCTTCCTCAAACATCATGTCACATTTTTGATATTCAGAATATTTAGCTGATGGTCATTGCTAGTATATCAGGTGAAGTCAGAAGATCAATTCTTTGGATTTTGTTGGATGTTTAGATGAAGTTCATGTAGTTAAGCACTTAGGTTTGAGAATGGGACTTTGAATTGAAAATTAGCCAAGTGTTGTGAAGGCTCTACCTATTGTTCTCACTTATATGAGATTGAGACAAAGGACACAGGCAAATCTCAGTCCTTTTGAAGTGCTGTGTAGCAGGTCTCCTAATTTGGACATGGGGATATTGCCAAGATAATTTTCTTCCACATCTTTGTGTGAAGATAGGATATTGTTTTACTGTCAAAACCTGTCCACTGTGTTTTCTCAAGTTTCACAGATGGTGAAGGCTGCATTACCAGAAACAGCCACTTCCACCCTCCAGTCCTTTATTCCTGGCAACTGGATTCTGGTCAGAGAATCTAGGAGAAAACACAGGAAGTCCAGGCGCTGGAATGGCCCATATCAGATCCTACTAGACACCCAGGAAAGCTGCAGGAAAGCTGCAGGAAAGCTCCAGCTCCTCCAGCTTCATCTGGCTTCCAGGACACAAGTCATCTTCCAACTGGATCATCCACGGCCTGAAAGGTGTGAGGACAGCGGACCACCATAAGATAAAGAACTGTAAGCTGATCACTGGCGAGTGATTGAACAGGTGGTTGAAGAACACTGTTCTTACAAGGGCACAATAATCCCTTGGGCAGTGCAATGTTATTTCAGAATCTACTTAAGGCCATCGCATTGCCTGAAAGTTAGAAATCATAAGTTGGACTATGGAAGCCTGACTTCCAGCAGGTTAGAGTTCCTGTTTCTAAATATATTTCTAGAGGAGCTTCCAACGACCGCCCACCTGTACCAGACTGGTAACAGGGCAGCTTGAAGCGCAGAAGCCACTCAGGAGAGGCAGCAGGATTTTTGTTTTTTTTAAAGTTGTTTATAATTTGTTTTCTTTGAGAAAAAAAACTGTTTTCTTTCTGTACCAGAAGAAAGGACATTCCACTTCAAGGTCACGATGCAGTTAAATGGAAGATTGTCTGTTCTGATGCTAATGATTGGTATTTCAAGTATTTTTATAACTCTTGTGTTCATTTGGGAAAAGGTGCAGCAAAGACAATGTAGGGCTAATTTGAGGAATTGTGTTAATAATACTCATCAGCTGATTCGAAGAGAGATCCATCACTTTTCTGACTACTATGATCATGCTGATAATGTCTGGTGGCAACTGATGCATCAAACCGTGAGGAAGATAAGAAATGATTGTTGTTATGTTTGTTGTTTGATTTCACGTGCTATTAATGATCAACCATTTTTGGTACCAGTTCCTATTGATGCTACTTATGCTCTAGCTACTTTCTTTCCAGATAACCGGTTGGTGGAGGTCATTTTTCCTTGGGTGATGGTTTTGTAGAATTTTCTTTTAGTTATGTGATTATCTTGTAATCAGAAGAAAGGAGTGTAATGGAAAATTATTTCAAAGTGCTCTGATATTCCCTTCACCTCTCTCATTTGATTCTGTCTTTTATCACCCACAGGTGACCTTCCATCTACCTCTCACCTCTGACCTCTGTGTTTTATTAGTGTTCTGTTATTTAGAGCAGATGGACTCTAAATTCAAATGCTGGAGAGTTTTATGGTTAACACTTCCTGAAGTGTATATTTCAAGGGAAGGTAGATGGGTGCCCTCATAAATAACTTTGTTAACTCTGACCCGGGGAGGGTCTAGGGGCCATATTTCTAAAACTCTTTGCAGTTGAGATAACACTGTCATGTTCTGGTATAAATACTGTGTGTAAATGTTGATCGGGGCTCTGTTTCACTGACTAACCTCAGTGTCAGGGTCTTCAAACGCTGAATGCCTTTGAATAAAACTTATAAGACAAAGTCCGGATTTTCTCTTGTTATGAGTCAACTTCTACCCACTTTGATAAGAAAATTCCACAACAAAATAATCAAAAAAAAGTTGTTTAAGATGTTTTTTCTCTGGCAGTTTCATCATCTTAGATGGCCTTCAGCTTGAAATGTAGAAATGCCAAACTTGAAAGAAATAATCTTCACTAATCACCAATGCTATATATTGCAGTTTGTTTTTGGAGAAACCTTTCTTCAATATGTGAACATTTTAAAAAAGCCAATTTAAATTGTTTTTTTGCTTCATTACCACATCACATGGTAATGAATCAAAAACTACTATATAGGTCAAACCTTCAGGGAAATATTCTACACTAAAGACAGATTCTGGTAAATCCTGTTTTTGATCCTTGCAATGTGTAAAAGTTTTGTATAAACTCAAAAAAGAGAGAAATTTTAAATGTATTCTTTTTTATTCTTCACCAGCATTAGATAGGGTCCTGCTTGAAAAATATAGTAACAGTCTTCACCAACTTAGACTGGGTCCATTTTAAAAAACTAGGGGACGAATAAGCAAAAAACGTTAAAACTGGTCTCTTTTATTTAAACTTTGACCAAATCAATATAATGCTGTGAAATCACCCTTTAGTCTGGAAGCTGCTCTGGCTTTTCTCAAGCTCAGTGTCAGTCATGCTGGACCAGCTAAACATACAATTTGTCCGTTTTTAAAACCTTTAAATTCCATTTATATTTGCTATTATTTTACATTTATAATCTCAGTCAAAAAAGGCAAATTTTACATTTCTCATTAAGACATAAACAGTTGCACGATTACAAAATATGATGGTCTGTCGACCTCTGGTGGATGAGAGGCAGCACAACACCCAGAAAACAGCAACCCTGCTATTGTCCCCCCAAAGCATTTTCTTATCTATTTATATGAAGGTTATGAAAGGAGCCTATGACGCATTACTGAATCCGTAGGATGCTGCGGGAGAACCCATCTGAAAGTGCACACAAACAAGAAAGAAAAGCATCTGGAGCAGGGGCTCTGTGTGCTTTAAATCATCCCGCTTCGTTGGGAAACATGAATGACTGAGTTATCCTAACAGCTTTAATAGGCCTTCTCAGAAGCTGCACAAAGGGCACTATTGTTGCCTGCAGAAGCCCATTAGTGGTGCAGTCGCTCTTTGAAGCCCCTCCAATCGCTGCGAATAGCGCCACCGACGGAGGGCGTGGTTTGCTCCCCCCCCCCCCCCCCCCCCCCCCCCCCCCGTATCTGCTTCAAACCACGCTTTGGCACAGCGTCCCAGAGGAAGCAAGCGGCGGGTTTCACGGATCTTGCAGTGAATCTTGGACGGTTGGATACCTGGGGACCTCAGTGATGCGCAGCTGCAGGACGGCACGGTTTGGACAGGTGTGAGACCTGTGGCGCTCAGAGATGAAGGTCACGCTGATGTTTTAATCACGCCGTTCTACGACCCCCCAGGCCTGGCACTGTTGAGCCCCACATGGATGAATCCTGCTGTAGGAGCAGTACTCATGGAATACAAAGCCTGGCTGAGTCCGCCCCTCTCCGGAAGCCTCCTCGCAGCCCTCTCCTCCTGACACAGCCTCTCCTGGTCCCTCTCGACATGAGGGTGTCTGCTCGGTGATTCGGTGGACCCTGTGTTTTTCGGGTTCTTGCTTTTGTAGGTAACTTACAGGATTTGTCAGCGCTCTGGGATTCCTTTGTGTCAAAGGGTATAGCACAGGGTGCGCAAAGGGCGGCGGAGTGGCGCTGGGGGTGGGCGTCGGTTGCGCACAGCTGCCGTGTTATTGTGCCTGGATTGTGATGGCGGGCAGCCGGCCGGAGCCACAGGACCACCCGCCCGAGAACGGCTTCAGCCCGCTGGAGTGCCCGGCGCCCCGGTTGCTGCCGCACATCGACGGATGCGTGCTCCCCTCTCTGGGGGGCTTCGGGAGACACCAGAAGCAGCTGGTGGTCCTGACCTGGATACCTGCGCTGTTCATTGGCTTTAGTCAGTTCTCGGATCATTTTCTGCTGGCGCAGCCTAACGAGACCTGCGTGTTGCCCGCGGGTAACCTCAGTAGCTGGACCGGGTCACCTCTGCTTGCCACCGGCTCGCCCGCGCCGCATCTCGGGGCCAACGGCACCGCGGAGGGACTCGGGGACGGCGCCGGGCTGCTGTGCTCCTGCGAGGAACGGAGGTTGGAGCTGCAAACGGGACTCCTTCAGAATGTGGTTACCAAGGTAACTGATAGATCTGCGGTACAGAAAATAAGCTCTGTTCCCCATCATCATCCTCTTAATCATCGAGCATCAGTGCTGAGTGTGGAACAAACAGCTGACTAGCAGCTTACCCACTGACCTCAAAATGAGAAGCAGCAGCTGGATTTTGGGAGTGTTGGTTAGGGCTTTTAACGCATAAACAACACAATTAAATAAATATTGCAAATTGGTAGAATAATAACCAAATAAAAACTAAAAGAAGCCATTGCTGCAAGTAATACCGAGCCCAGGGTTCTAAAAATGTACAGTGCACTGCTACAACACCTTTCAGTGTTGTTTTTTTTTGGGGGGGTTCTGCAATAAACCAACCCAAAGCAGCATAAAATTATGAAGTTTTTTACAAATACAATCTGAACAGTGAGGTGTATTTAGCTCCTATTACTGTGATACCCCTAAAAAAATCCATTTCTACAATGTTCTGTTCTGTAAGAAGTTTAAAGCAGGCTTAAGGTATAAAACGATAATCTGAGCTCAGTGTAATCCATCATATGAAAATGAAAAGAGTATAGCACTAATGCAAAGCTACAAAATATGGCGGTCCACCTAAACTGGCAGGCTGGGTAAGGAGCACATTATTCAGAGGAACAGACAAGGCCATGAACTTTTCAGCCAACATGTAAAATGCTCGGTGTAGTGGAAAACTAGCACTGAACATCACCTTAAAAACACCATTAGGGTGAAACATGGTGGTGGCAGCATGTTGCTGTGGGGATGCTTTTCTTCAGCAAGGACTCTGAAGCTGATCAGCGTTGATGGAATGATGGATGGAGCTAAATACAGGAAAATCCTAGAAAAAACGCCAGTTAGAGGCTGAGAAAGACTTGGGACAGTGTTGCGTTCTGAAGGGAATTAGCTGCATTGAATTTTATTTTGTGGTTTTAGAGTAAAGGGGGGTAAGGGTACAGTTTTCAAATATTCAATATTTTCCTTCCACTTTATAATTACATGCTACTTCATAGAAATGAAATATCTAATTTTATTTTTGTACCTTGTGCAAATAGGGAAGGAGTTTTTGCAAATTATGGTATAATTATAGTTTAGAGAGATCAAGAGAAAGTTTAGCCTAGAAGAACCCATATTTAGTGTAGTAAATGGATGGAAATGAGTAGGAGTTCTGACAAGTATTTTATAAAATGCACAACGTAAATTACCCTGTTTTGTAATTTATCACCAATTTCTGCCTTGCATATATGAGCAACATCAATGTTCTCAGGCAGCATCGTGGCTAATAACTTACAATTAACAAAATGTGTTGGAGGAGTTCTCCTCATCTACACCAGAGGCCATTTTATTTCTAAAATATTCATGCCTCGCCACTAATTGTCCAATCTTTCCTCCCCTGTGCGGGTGACGACTCAGTGAGGAGTTTTTCGAATTATTATTAAACAGTTTCTACACACAGCCAAGTCTGACTGCAGGGTTGCTGATTTCAGAGTTGTAAGCAGATGAAGAGCAAGTTGTGCCTCCACATTTGAATCCTTGGCTGCGTTTCAGATGGAGAGAGCTGCAGTGGTGTGTTCACTGACACATGAGAGAAAAACTATTGATTTCTGACACCGTGGACAAGGTCATTCCCATGTTTTGTTTAGTTTTTTCTCTCACGCTTACTCACACACGTGCCTGTGTTTCCTCACAATTTTATAGATTTAAATGTGAATATTTCAGAATCATGAACAGATTTAAAAGTGTGACATGTCTTGATGTTAATTTGCCTTTCCCTGGAAGATTTCAACCCGAGTAAAGCTGCTCTTCTCTGTTTTCTGTTTGTGTTTTAGTGGCACCTCGTGTGTGATTCAGCCTGGAAGGTTCACATAGCCAAGTTCTCCTTGCTGGTGGGCTCAATATTTGGCTACCTGGTGATGGGAGTAATGGCTGACTGGTATGCTCTTCCTTCAAAGTTTTATTAAGGAGTCTTAAATAATAAGATCAAGCCTTATGGATCCAACTATGTTTAATGTCTTAATGTTTAGGACCCGTTTCCTTTGTTCCAAATCACACAAACTGGCTTTTAAAACAAGTTACAACACGTGTTTTACATGTGCTTTTCTGATCATAGGTGGGCAGTGTTTCAATTCACACCTGGTAGCTAATTTATAGTGACCAAAACTTTATTTAATAGATAGTTAAGCCAGATATTTAAATGCAACATATAAAACCTTTTGTTCACAGTCTAACATTAACTGAAAATTACATGTTTTAGGTAAGTTAGGATTAAAATAATTTCTTGCCTCCATATTTTTTCACTTTTAGGAGCAAATATTTCTCTTTTGGCCTCATTCACAATACAATGTATAAAAACTAACTTTGTACTTGAAACAATAGATTTGTGAGACAGCAGAGCTTAGGTTCAGCATGCAACTGTAGACCAGGGAGACAACTTTTCTTTGGATGGAGTCAGTGTGCTGAAACTAGAAGACGGGCCTGAAGACCTTAAGCTTTTCTGGCTGACAAGCATTCATGTGCTGATTGCACCATTTTTACAAGCTTACAACACATTCCACCTCTGCCCTCTGGTCCTTTGGAGATGCATTCACAGCTGTTCTGCTCACTTATGTTGCAGAAAAAAGAGCTGGGGATTTTTTGTGTCAGCAGCTGGCTTTACATCTTGTTTTCTGGATGCTGGAAAGGAACGATAAAGAACATCCTATCTGTAACTCTGCAACTTGTGTGGAGGCATGTCGAGAGACACAATTGACTTTGCATTAGTTTTAGGCAAGACCAGTGAAGGCCAAAGCTGCGGCTATACAAATAAATCATCAAATGTTGATCTATTGTAAAACTATAGTTATAAAAAGTCTGTTAAAATGCCAGTGATTTTAAAAAAAGACTGGTCAGTGAGTCTGACATGAGCCTGACAGTAAGACACCATGAGCTGCAACAGGAATCTATGGTTTGTACTGGTTGCCTTCTATACATGCCAACCATCTGCTTTATTCTCCCTTTGTCCATTTATTCTCCATTTGTGGATGTGAGGAGTACATTTTATAGAAAAAAGCCTTTTCTTCCAAAGAAAACATCCAGGGCTGGCTAAAATCTCCAAAAACCACACAGGAGAAAAATGTTTGGTCAAAATCCTAAACTTATGACTAATTTCCATATGATATGTTTTGGGACAAAAACAATATCCCACATCACCAAAGACAACCCCATAACCATAGTGAAATATGGTGGTGGCAGCATCATGCTCTGGGGTTACATTTTTTCAAATGAAACCAGTCTTTTTTTTTTAAGGTGAATTAAATTCAGAATAGCTCTAAATACCAGTCCATTTTACCCAAAACCTTTACGTGTTTTGGGTTTTTGGAATTGCCTAGCCAAAGATCTGTTAAAGGGTTTGTGAGGTCACCTGAAGAGGGCTGTTGAGAAGAGATGTCTTTATAATCTCAAATATTTGGAGAAGTACAGCTGGCAAATAAGCATCCGGGGATCGGGCCGCCGAGGTCTCCACCTTCGTCCGCCGCCTGGGAACGCCTTGGGCTCCCCTCGGAGGAGCTGGAGGAGGTGTCTGGGGAGAAGGACGTCTGGGCGTCTCTGCTGCCCCCGCGACCCGGTCCCGGATAAAGCGGAAGACAACGAGTACGAGTACGAGCTGGCAAATATTCCCAAGTCATGATGTGGGTGGCTGACAGATTCCAACCAAAGAAGACTGAATGATGAAATTGAATCAACAGAAACCTCTACAATTTATTATTTCATGTCTGTGCAAAGCTATGCAGCCAGATTGTTGCAGCATTTTTATTTTCCATATTATTATTCACTGTTTTTTTTTTTTCAGTTGAACTGTGCAGAATATCACAGTAAATATAATAACAAAACTTTAAAATGATTTCTATAAAGTGAAAGAAATGGTCTTAAAAAGGAACTACAACTCAACAACCATTTGCAAATGGATAAGCTTACTAGCACAGGTGGAGGTAGGCTCATAATTATTAGCTCAGTACAGAAACAAAAAAGCTCCTATTTTTTAGTTTCAAACCAAGGATTTAAACAAATTAAAGGCTGAAAATTTAGTCCAGAGGAAACATGAATATTTTTTGAAATGCAGGGATTCAATTTTTATGTTAAAGTATTATTTTAGATATTTGACTGAAAAGCTTACAGCTTTGGTCATGTATTTATAATAACCTATAGAAATTTAATCTGAGGTTTGAGTTCAGACCAGCTTTTCTGAGATCTGCTTTCAGAAGCTTCACGTTATCTTCACATACCTTACTAGGAACAGTTTTAAATAAGGAAAAACATCTAAGAAAAGCTAAACCAGTGTTTTTCTCTTAGTTACCAAGAGAGTTTGTTGTTGAGAAAGTAATCTAAGGTTTCTGACTGACCTTTCCATGCTTGTTCATTGTGGTCACGTCTGCAGCCTTGGGGACAACCTGAGCTGGACCGTGGGAGGAAATGGATCAGTAACAATGTAAACAATGCAGCAGCTCTGACCTGACCTGCTGACCTAATGACCTTTTGAACCTGGACACAGAGTGATCTCTTTCACCTGACTTCTCCACATTTTCGCTGTCTTTTAAAGCTCTTTGCTGCTTCTCTGTCTCCGTTTCCAAGGTTTGGCCGACACCCGGTGTTGATTCTCTCGGCCCTTTTCATGCTGGTGTTCGGCCTGTCTGTCGCCTTCTCTGTAAATGTCACCATGTTCAGCACATTGCGTTTCTTTGAGGGTTTCTGCTTGGCGGGCCTCGCTCTCTCCCTCTACGTGCTCAGTAAGTACAAGCTTTTGCCTCCTGCTTGTTGTCTTCCTGCTCTCCTGCTGCTGTCCGTCTGTCCTGCTTTATGTTTTCAGGTATGAAGCCATGGGGAGAACAAAGGAGGAGAGACGTTTTAGAACAGAAATTAAAAACTCTCTGCATCCTATATTGTTGCCATCCACTCTAGTTTAACACTGGAATCTCATTGATGACTAACCCAGGGTTTAAAAATATTTTAACTCCTCAAAAAAGAGCTTTGAAGTTTCTGAATGTTTAGTGGCATGACAAGGTATTTGTTTACATATCTCTTCTTAAATGCCACATTTAAATGTTTTAGATTATTGGAAAAAATTATATCAGACAAAGGATTTTGTTTAATTATAAACAAGCTAACCAAACCAGCCTGTCTCTCTGTGAAAAAGTAATCGCCCCCATAACCTAATAACTGGTTGCTCCAGCCTTGGTGATAATAACTACCTTTAACTTTTTGCGATGACTGATAATGAATCCTTTAGTTTGCTTTTCATGAAATTTGACCCACTTTGCAGGATGGTTTAGACTTAGTCACCATGGAGGGTTTTCAAGGATGAAATGCCATTTTCAAGCCATGTCAATGAATCTCAATCAATTTTAGGTCCAGACTTTGACTACACCATTCCAACGTGTTTTTCGAGCCATTCAGAGGTGTGCTTTAGATCACTTTCCTGGTATTTAAACCAGGTTACAGACTGCTGACTCCCGCCAACATGCCAGATGTCCTCCTTCAGGATTTCTGGGTAAAGAGCGGAAATAAGAGTTCCATCAATTACGCCAAGTCGTCCAGGTCCAGAAGCCGAAGCAGAAAGGCGGCTCCAGACCATCACAATACCCCGTGGAGGTATTGGTCTGATGTAATTTGAATGAAACGCTGTGATAGTTTATGCCATCTTCCAAAAAATTACATTTTGTCTCTCTAGCCCAGAGAATATTTTCCCAAAAATCTCGGGGATCATCAAGATGTTTTCTGGCAATTGTAAAATTGTTTTTGGAGTTCTTTTTAGTCAGATATAGCTTTGTAACCCCTTTCCAGACTTATAGGTGTCAATAGCTCCTTTAGGATCATAGCTCCACGATAAACATGCAACCACAAACCTCCCTTTACAGATCACATTCACGTCATACAGGTTGGTCCACCGAGACCATAGGCCCTTAGTGCTTAGACAGCATCCTTTGTGATTCGAGAATCAAAAGACCTTAGCTTACAATTTGCAGCGTTCACCTGAACAATGCGTAAGAGGTTGATTAGTTTATGTTGTGATCCTTGTGTAGGCGTTTTAAATCCATTCAGCTGTTTGGCACCATCCTCAGCATGTTGATATTTACATCAGATTCTGCAGAGTGACATATTTCTCGGGCCAGACGGACTCCTGAGAATGATCTGCCCTGAGGCACCGAGTACTCACCCTTTTTCTGCAGCTGTTTTCGGTTTGTTTCATATCACAGCATCACACTTGTGGCTATAGGTTTGTTACTATCCCGTGAGGCGGACAATGGGCGTTGTGATGGTGGGATGACTTCAAACCCCATTCTGTGTCACGACCTTACATTGTAGTGTAGATCGCAGAACAAAAGGATTATCTGAAAGGGCCTAAAGACTGTTTCTGACCTTGAATTTATTTAGATTGAGGCGTTATGTGTTGCTTTTGAGCTATTACTTACTTCATGTTGTCAAGTGGGTTCTTTTTAAGTGATCTCTCATTCCACAGGTCTATAATGAAATAAATAAATCAGGCCTTGGTTTAGCTAGTAAAATAGGACCCAAAATGTGGTTAATCACAGGTAATTCATCATTTAAAAGGGGAGGGTGATTATTTTTTCACATAGGGCAAGATTAGTTTGTATAGCTTTGTTCCCCAAGTGAAACATCATTTGAAAACTGCTTTTGTATTTGATGTTTTTAGCATGTATCATTTAATTTGATTATATATGTGACCAAAAAAGTCCAGTCAATCCAATTTTATTTGTAAAGAGCATCTGCAAACAGCAACAGTTGACTGAAGTGCTGTAGAGCTCATAAAATATAGCAAAAACGGAAGAAATTTGTGAGGGGGAAATACATTTCACTAGCACTGTAGATGTAAGAGTGATAGCAAATTAGAAAATGTGTTTTTAATTGGAAGATTATGGGTAGCTGGAGATAAAATCAGTAATTCCCTCAATTAGCAGCCGTGATAAGAGTTTGTCGAATTCTATAAGAAAATGACTTTCAGTGCCTCCATTTTTATCTCCTTTAGCAAAGAAATTATGGACCTTTACAATATTTTGGCCACGTTCTTTTCCATCTTTGATTAAATTCATGAGGATTTCCAACATATTCAAGGAAAAAAAGACATAAAGATTATAGAAGAATTGTTCTTTTCTCCTTATCTAAAGTATTTCCTTTTTCTTTTAAGTGCTTTGTAAAAAGAGACTCCTCAGGGTGTCAAGCTGACACCAAACTGGCGGATGACATTTTCTTTTTTCCAGACAATGTCCTCTGCATTCCCCGCCTACTCCCTCTCACCCTCTGTGGGCCTCTTCTCTCTTTTCAGGCCACAGTGAGATTAGTCACACATGATGCGGGAAGCTCAGGCAGACTTGGGCAGTGGGGTGTTGTTTTGTTCTCCGTCAGCTGGGTTGCCTGATGAATTTCAAATGACCCTCTTTTACCTGACGTAAAAAAAAAAAACTCTACAGAGACGTCTGTGGAGAGACGTCTGAGGATTGGGATTTAATCTATGATGTAAACATCAACTAAAGGCTATCAGATTTATAAAGGGTCTGTGAGATAAATGGGACAGATTATAAAACAGAACATTTTCCAGTGTTCATTAAATCATAAACAAAATCGGCCCAGACACTGAATTTTTCTCACTTGTGTCCTCCTAATTAAATAAGCATCTAAGTCTGGTTTACATCTGCAGCTTGCATGCATGAACTGACTGTTTGCATGGATGAAGTTTAAAGCGCAACATAAAGATGTTTGTGTGAGGTGTTGGTTGGCTGTGCGAGGTGTAAATGCATGCAGGAGGAACAAAAACAGTCTCTGTTATATAAAACTTTATTTAATTTAGTGGTTCATTTAAACAGATCTCTTTTCGTGGATGGAACAACTACACACAACATATTTAATGATTTTGTTTTATCTAGAATTTGGTGCAGAAGTTTGAATTAATTGGAGATTTTTGATAAGATTTCTTGACAAGGGCATAGTTTTTAGACATAGGCAACATACTTTTAATTAGCCTTTCCGAAAGCTTAATGAAATGTTGTTTTAGGGTGAGTTTAAGATGATTGTCCTGTGGAACAGATAGTTTTATCCAAGTTTCAGCAGCAAGGTAGTGGTTTAATATGAAGTTGAAGATTCCTTCTTCATTACTCTACGCCTTCATTGAGATAGTCCAACAGCATGATGCTGCCACCACCATGCTTGACAGTTGTTACAATGTCTTAGTTTTATAAAACCTTATTTTGACTTCTTCAAGGATTTGTCCTGTCACTTTGGCCAAACAGCTCAATCTTTGTCTCATCTCAGACGTCATCAAAACTTTTCTTTAGAAAATATTTCCTTTATCCATGTAAGCAGCTGCAAATATTAGTCAAGCTTAAAGGTGTTGTGTTGATGCAAGTTCTTCTTTCGTGGTCTATCTGCACTCTCTCACTCCATGATGATGTAGCTTCACTGTGAGCAGTGACAGGTGTTGAGATTTGTGAAATATGCCAAACTATTTGAATGATTTCTACCAATTCTGCCAAGAAAAGATCCTAAATATGCAGCCAGACTTGTCCCAGAAGCTTGTTGATGCCTATGAAAAGTTTATGTTCAAGGAATAACTTGCGAAGGAGCATTTATTTAAATATCACTGAGGGTGTTAGCCTGTATGCATAACTTTACACTTTTGTAGTTTAAAAAAAAAAATCCAAAGTGAATTAAACTTTGTGCATTAAAATTTTGTCCTTAAATCATTACAGTTGTATTTGTATACATATATATATGTATTATTCTCACTTCTCAACCAAACTGAAATAATTTTGAACCCACCCCCGTATAGAAACTTTAAATGGCTAACAGTAATTACATGCATGGGATAAAAATGTCAACAAATGATATTAAAAATGTGAAGTTGCCGGCGAAATAAATCCACTTAAGGCCAATTAATTTAGTCACTGAAAATATCATTAATAAGAAATGTGGGGAAATAAAAAGGAGTTTCATAGACAGTTTTTACTTCTTTCAGTTTTGCTTTGCTTTGATTTTCATCTTCTGCAAATTAAAGTAATTATTTACTATCCTGACTGAACAAACAAGGCGTTTCTAAATTCATTTTGTCATCATGATGATGTTGCACGGTGCCAGTAGAACGACTCTGTATTAAAAAAATTATCTAATTTGTAAAGCCTCTTAAGAAGAAAAATTCTCCACATTAAAGCTTAAACTTGGTATTTAATCCCCAAAAATAGTGTTTAATTCTAATCTCACTGAGCTGCTGAGCTTAAAGAAAACCGCCTCACCGTCGTGAAGCCTCACTGTAGCAGACGCTGAAGCACAACAGGGGCACATAAAGCCTGTTATACTGCTGAGCAGTAAACAAGAAGGAGGTCACACAGAGAAATGTAGAAATAAACATTTAGGATGGATTTAATGTATTATAAATGAAGGAGGAGTATTTACGTTGCAGAAACATCTATGCTTGCCTCATGTGCTCTTTTCACCCACTGGTGCTGTAAATTCAGTGCTGAACTTCTGTTTTTAAATCTCTCGTGCTCCCCATTAACCCCCTTCCTCTTCCTCATCCTGTACCAATTTATTACACCCACTGTGCTTCTCGCTCATTTTAAATCTCAGTGGTTATCTCTCTGCAGCATGCACTGCATAATGAGATCCACTGGAGCAGTCAGACAGACCCATAGTTTACTCTCGTAAATAATGTGTGTTTGTAGTATATTTGTTTATTGCACCATTTCTGCACAGGTCTAATATTTGCAATGTTGCGCCCGCGTTTTTACTGCAACCTTCCCCATGTTCTCTCCTTCAGTGTGTACAGTATTGTCATAACATGATGATGTTGCCAGACCTGTTATTCTTAACTCCGCAGTTTTTTTAGTTGAAAATTTGGCATATCTTGAATTTGTTTGTCATTTTCCTTAGAAGATCTCAGAAAATGAGAACAACAGAGGAAATCGGTGTTCTAAAATTCAAGGTAGATGAAGCTACCTCTAAAATGGACATGTTTAAAAAATTTAAAAAAAATCTTACCAACCTCCTGATATTGAATTTGAAAAATGCATTATGATTTTCCTGAAACTCCTTGTTGTCGAAAAATATTGGTTTACAACAGTAAATCAAAAGGAACACCTCAAAAGCACAGAAAAAATAGGTGTGTAGCACATTCTTAATTGATTTTATATTTGTTTTCATTTAAAAACACAGCAGTCTTCAAACAGATTTTTGTATTTTTTGCAGAAGGACAAAGCTTTTTTGCTTCACCGAGTAAACTTTAGTAGGACTTTGCTCCTGGCCGTTTTCCACATTGCCAAAAGTAGCCATTCCTCAGTATTATCAAGAGGAAGATCAGAGACAGCAGACTCAACAATGCAGATGAACTGAAGGCCACTATTAAAGCAGCCTGTGCTTCTTTACGTCCTCAGCAGAGCCACTGGCTAATTGCCTCCATGCCATGCCGCTTTGATGCAATAATTCAAGCAAAAGCATGAAGGCCCAAACAAAGGTGTAAGACTACATTTGTTTTAGTAGAAAAAAAATCAAACAAAGAGGAACAACAAAGCAGGTGATGGAAAGGACTTAACTCCATGCAAACAAAAGTTCAGATAAAATACTGTGGGGAAAAGCAAGAATTTAGGAAAAAAAAAAATAGACCAGAACATACAAACAAATGGCAAATCTGACAGAACACACAAGAGTCGGAGTTGGAGAATGATCGTAATAAAAGCAAGATTAATGTAACTAAAGGAGAAACTCTAGAAGCATTTCAAGAAACTAAAAAGCAAAAGCTAAACTCAGGTCACAAACTTGAACCTGGTGAATGACCTGTTCCTCTGTTTTCTCTGTCTCTTTTAGATTTTCACTGCAATTCGGGTTTGCGTAAAATAGAAGGAATAATTAATCTGCAGGAGGCATCTCCAGAGAACCTTTTACATGCAAAATGGGTCAACATACTGTAAATCAAAAGCACATTTCAGCATAAATTACAGAACCTGCAGAAGCACTTTTCAGGGCTACCCATTTTGACACTGCCATGATGTTCAACAAGTAACTTCAAGCATAGGTCTAAAACAGAAGGTTATGCCCACAAATCGAGTTTAATACTGTTCCTCTGCTCTCTTTGTCCTTGGCCCTCTGAGACTTGCAGCTTATGACAAAGACATGGAAAATAGAGCATGTACTAAGGTTGTGTTTCATTGAACTGAGGCGAGTGACTTCGGCTGACTCAGCTGGATTTAATGCTGCTGTCATGCTGTGCCCTTGTTGAATTCTCTAAGCACTTCCCAGCCATTCTTCTCCCTAAAGTCAAGCTACAGAAGAGGATTCCTCCTCATATAATGTTCTATCTAAGAAATTAAAAACATTGCCAACATTAAGCTTTCCTAGGCTGCCTCTTTATGTTGTGTCTTTCATCTATAAATAAATAAAATAATAAAAGTGAGACTATATACGAATACAGAACGAAACACAAGCAAATTTCAAATATGGTTGTTGTTGCAATCTGCTGTTGTGTTTTTTTAGTCCTCAACATAATGATGGTCAGTTTAATAAATAATCAGGTAATCTTTGTTAGTTTTGGTCTTCTAGTTTACCCATGTCGACGTTTTATTAGGTTAGAAGATTTCTTGACCTTGCCGGTTATTTTTGATAACATACCTCTGTAAAAAGTGCATTTGTATGTTAGTGCAGGGCCATATCAATCTTTTTATTAATTTTATGTCCATATTATTGGAGAAAAGTGTCTTTCTTCAGCTCTACTTGTTTTAAGTTTTTGAATCTACTTCAGAGCACTGCAGTTTAGACGCTTTAAATGACCTGTTATGTTTTACTCATTAATAGAATTTTGCCATCTTAATGGTTTTAGACCTTACATCTTGTGGTACATTAAACCTGCGTACTGTATTCTGATTTCTCATATGGAGCATATTGTTGAGATTAAATTAATTATTATTTAAGGCAAAGCAATTATATAGTTAGGCTTTGTGACACTTGAAGCTTCTGACTTTTGGGGTGTTCCTCAGGAATGCCTTCCTGGATCCATAGTTTTCTTTTGTTAAATGCTCCTTTCATATTCAGGTTTTTAAAAGAATCAAGCATTTATATTTACTGCTGTCCTGATGACACCTTTAACTACATTGTCTAACTTTAAATGAACCAAACCCGGGGTCTTGTTTTGCGTAGAAATTATGTGGAGCACTTTGCTAGAAACCTAGGAGTGATCTTGAACAATAAGTAGTCTTTAGCAAATGGCTAATGATATGCTAAATATAATATTTCTGAATGCCAACTAATTGTGAAGCTGCTTCCTTTTGATGATTTTAAAAAAGGTAATCTATGTCTTCATTTTGTTCCTGCTATAATGATAGTCTACATGTGGACAATGGATTACATTATATTCACTTTTAGTTTGCCTTGTCTTGTTACCTCCTCCAGTCTTCCGGTTGTCGAACAGATCAAACAAATTTTTACAGCAAGCACCCATCCACTGTATCACGTACAGGTAAAATGGTGGATACCTCCCTTTCATGTAGCATTCCCTGTCTGTAGCTCTATTTTGGGGATGCAGAATGTGGCAGTTTATGTAACTCTGCACCCAGAGTTGCTTTCAGAGCTGCAAAATAAACAATTAATGCTGAGGTTATTGTGTTTCATTTTCTGCAGATTGACCTACTGCCCAACTAAACTCAATATTCCAGCAGCAAATCTAGGTGCATGTTTTTCTTTGACAGCTATTCTGCATCACACAAACTAAAACCCGACTGTGGTTCTCACTCTGAACTTACGCTGACAAAAGGCAATAGTCTCTTCACTTTGTTGTCAAGCCTCAGGGGGGGTTAGCGAGGCAGCAACAAACAACAAAACGTCGCTGTGTGGTGAAGCTCTCAGCTTTTTGCCTAGTTTGGTCATTATTAGATGTTTGTTTTTTGTTGTCTTCTCTTTGTCTGTTTTTTTAAGCTGGGGTTTTGTTCTGCGAAGCCTCTGCAAGTTTTAGATGTAAAGTCAGAGGAGAAGCTGCTTGGTGAAAGTAGGGGGATGGAGGTGGGGGATGGTAGATTTTTTAAGCGAGTGAGAGCCACTTCAGAGCAACAGAGGAGAGGGAGGAAGGGGGAGTGAGGGAGGATGGGCCCATGGGGGAGTGGAGAGATATTCGGAACAAGAAGAACGGTTCTCACAGTCAGCTGGAGCACAAAAAAGACCCTGACCTGTGTGTGTTTGTGTATTGATATGGCTGTGCAATCAGTGTGATCCATCGCCTCCGCTGAGAATTGGGGAGCCTCTTTTGTTTTTGCTTTTCCACCCATTAGAAATAATAGTGCTCATACTTTTGCCAGTGTAGCCCTGTTTAAACTTTAATTCATGACATTACTGTGTCTCCTGGCTGATTTACATACAGATGGACAGCTTTTAGTACAACCATTTACATTTGGTATTCAAATTCTGTCTTCAGTTATCTGATCTCCTTTAGTGGGTCTGCTGATGTTTTTGTAACATCACGCATTAAGTCAACCGCGCAGTGTTATCATTCAGATATTAACACAGCTGAGATTGATGTGATTTATTTGTTACACAACTTAATATAGGTTATTTTCTAATTATTTATCTGATGTAGCTTTACAGACATAATATGAGTAAAGGAGAATACTGTGATGTGCACAAATATTTGCCCTTTAAATATTTCTTCTGCTTTAGCTGTTTTAGACAAAGACAATCTGAGTAAATAAAAAACAGCTAGTCTACAGATACACCTGTAGACTCAAGAAATTACTTAAATACACACCATGAACCAATCTAAATCCAACAACACATAGACAAAAAGTCATTGAAACCATTAGTATAGAAAGGGTTACAAAGCTATTTCTGTTTCCTAATCAGATTATTTTTGTCTGATATTATAAAATTTTAAAGATCTATGACAAGTGTGACAAAAAAGAAAACAAATTGAGGAAATCTGTGCACTGTGGACATCGTGTGACTTCACAGACCTCAGTTAACAGGACGCCAAAGATTATAATCCGTACAACAGCAGTGTAATAAAACACGACTGCTTGCCAACAGCCATCTGTTCTATACACCTTTATTGTGTATAGAGCACTTCATAAAAGTAGGTAACCTCGTGAACTTAAAAGACGGAGATTTCTCAACTGGCTAAATGTCCCTTGATTAGCTTGTTGAAAAAGATCTGATGTTTCTGTGTGGCTCCATAAAAGTATCGACAAACAGCATGTTTGCAAAAGATTTGCAGAACTACTACTTCTAAGTCAAGCTGTGGGTCAGAGGGAAGAATAGTGGGCTTGCTATCAAAGTTTTCTTTAGCAAGAAAATGAACCTAAAGTTGCCTGGGAGGAAGAAATCGGCCAGTAAGTGCCTGATCCATGCATTGCTAATTAAAAACTAAATAAAACTGTTATCTGTCACAAATGAGCTAATTTAAAGTGATGGTAGCAAGAATGCTCAGACAAACACGGATGTAACATGGACCAGTAGTCCACTGTAGCAGTCTCAAAGGTTTCCCTCCTGTTGTCTTTTGTTGATTTATTTGACTATCTGAAAACCCAAATTCTTTAAAAACCAACCATAAAACAAAATCATACCGAAATTAGACCTAGTTCAACTAATCTGTTGCTTTTAAAGATCGGATGCCAGTGAATTGTCAGAACAACCGGTTTGATGTAGGGTGGTCATCTTGTTTCAGTGATAATGCAGTCAATTAAGCAGGTATTAAACCTCTTTTCCTTGAGGTTTTTGAAAATTCAACCACCTCTTATCTTAGCTCACTAAAAACAGTAATGTCCAAGGTAAACTTACTTAAATTGCCCCCAAGGTCAAAGTTTGACATTTGGTCATAGATTGTGGTAAGGATTACTTTAGCCAGAGCAAATCTGCAAATACTGCCATTCACTTAGGCTGCACAGAAAGAAAGAAATGTTTCTTGAACCTGCGGGGAAGTTAAGTTGTGTAAGGCAAAGTAGAAGAAAGAGAAAGAGGCATTTCCACTAAACCTTTTAACTTTAAACTTAACTGGATGAACTACATTCAGTTTGTCATGTAAGAATAAGGACTGTTATTCAATCTTTCTCTTTTTCTTATCCGTCTTTTTATGCTTTCCCAATTTTGTCCAGCTCTTTGTTGCTCTTCCCTTTGGGAATTGTCTGATGAATGGAAGGACTTTCCTTTTGTTTTCTAATGGGACAACTAATTTGTATTCTGCCCTTAATAGTCCTTCTTTACATTCTCCCCTCTTTTGCCTCCCTCCTATTTTTATCATATTTTCAACAATAATCAAAGACAGTTAAAGTTACAGTGAGTCCCTCTCTCCTCACACACCCACAATAGTCACCTTCAGAAAGAACGTCACCATATGGACCAGACCATCTGGACTGTAAGACATTACAAGTATTAAGACAGGGAACTCGTTCAGAGAGAAATGGGAATATTGAAGAGCTGAGTTCTCTGAAAGGCTTCAGTTTAAATACAGCCTAAATTCACTGAGGTCTTGTGTTAAACTTGTCTAATAATTTAGAAGATATGCTTAATACGGTCTTTACTACTAAACAAACACCCATCCTCATCTTTTGAATCAATTTAAGCTTCTGGTTTTAATTGCCCATCTGCAGTCACATCCCATTTAAACCTGATTTATTGTCGTCTTTGTCTATGACAACATGAAGTCTGAATTTTCAGAGAGATAAAATCTACCCGTCTCTTTTTGCTCTGCCTCTTTATTTAGGGATTGAGCTGTGCTTGCCAGGCTGGCGCTTCTCCATGACCATGGTGGCCAGTTTTCTAAAGGTGGGCGGGCAGCTACTGATGCCAGGGGTGGCCTCTCTGTGCCGCCATTGGCCAAACGGGGATGACTGGCAGGTGCTGCAGATCGTCATTATCAGCCCTTTTGTTCTGATGCTTCCATATGTCTGGTGAGTGGCACCCTCTGAAGACATCCATCCAGGGTTTCTCATGCTGAGCCAGGCAACGGCTTGTACAGTATACACACACATACACATACACACACACACACTACTGAGTACGAAGCAGTCAACACAGAAACAAAGCTCTCTTTCTCCTGTTGTTTTCTTCTTCATTCTTTCTGTCTTGCTCTTACATCACAGTCTGTTCTCCCCTTCTGTTGTTCTGAGGGTACAACCACAAAAGCACTGGAGTGCATTTACTAACTATTGGAAATAAATATTAATAGTTCTTCCATTTCTGTTCACAGCTTTGGAAAACCAGACCAAAAACTGCATCTAAACATGTGCTTCAATTGCAAATAGTGAGCTATGATTTTTGGTATTTACAAAATTTTCAAAGAACAAAAACATGCCCAATAGATCTGGCAGAGTCTTCTGGCAAAAGGAAAGAAAAACAGCCCTCACTGGAGTTTCATTCATCAACTGTACTGTACAAATCAAACTTGAAACAGTTTAGAGAAAGCTGAACAATATTACTGGATTTGCTTTATGCTCGGAAGTCAGATTTTCTGAGTTTTTTTCCAATGTTATTTTGTAGCATTCGTGGCATTTTAAGAACTTACACAGTTTCACCGTTTAGGCTTTGGGGTATTTTGAGATTTTACCAGAAAATCTTTGGTTTAGAGTGTAATGATGTCTCACTCTCTAGATTACAAACCCAGTGAAATATTCAGAACTCCTTTCACTTGAGCCCATGCCCATTAAAAGTTGGCGTTTTTGTTTATTTGTAGCTAGTGTGTGTATTTTTTTTTTTGGTCAAATCGCCTTAAAGGGCAGAGTGCACTCAACCAAACTCTAATTAACATAACGTCTCTTACATAAAACCCAGATGACACATAAGATTTTATATGTTCCTACCATAATTGTCCCGCTAACTGTTCTGCATGGTGACTGCTTAAGGCTTGCCTGCTTTTCTGTTTGCTTGTCTGATTAAAAGAGTGGTACTATGTGATCCCATCCACCCCTGCTTCCAATTAAAGGCTCGGATCACCATGGTGACCATTCTGGTTGTTACAATATTGAGCAGGTTTCACCTTCTTTTATTATTTCGCATTAAATAATTTCCCAATTGTTAAAGAGAAAGAATTAGTTTTTTTGGGGGTCTGCATTCAGACCTTAAAACATTTCCTCTCGATCATATCCCCGTTTTTCCCTTGTTTTGATACAACTCGAGATTTTAAAGTGTGTTTTTGGCTGGGGCTTGCTTGCCTTTTTCTTTGTGATTAGAGAAGTGGTTCTGTTGGCTCCTCTTCCTCCCTGCTCCACAGCAAAGGCAGGAATCCCTATAATAATCTATCTAGTTTTGAAATTGCTCAGCAGGTTCTGCTTTCCTTTATTGTCTCAGAACCAAAAAAATCCCAAATTCCTAAAGAACTAAAAGAATAATGTAAATGAATGTTTGATGTTCAGGCAGTAGATGCATCAACACTTTTCGACGCTTCCAGATTTGATCCCGATCCTCTTAATCTGCAGGATTTTTCCCGAATCGCTGCGCTGGTTGCTGGCCACCCAGCACTACAAGCGGTCCAAAGCCATGATGCTGCGCATCGCCAGGAAGAACCAGGTTGACGCGACAACGGAGCCCAGTGGAGTTCTCACAGGTGAGGATGAATTTAGCAGATGAAAGCTCCCAAACCCATTTAGCTGCCAAATATACTTTCTCTTGACTCACTCAAGTCTTTATACAAGTAATTTCACACTATCTGCTGCTACTTGTGATGCTGCGGTCACTAACAGATGTACATCTGCCTCAAAATAATCAGGATAAGTAATGTTATACTGCCAGTAACGATTAATTTCACAATATATAACGTTTATTGATTTTATCCAATCAATATGGTAAAAATATCCATCTCCCTCAAATAAACACCTACTCCTCTCTTTTATTAGTGTTATGTCATTTTTTCTAAGTGACTAAGAAGATCCCCAATCCCCTTGGCACTTTAACTTCAATACTCTAAAAAGACCCTGAGCATCCAGCCCCTCATTAATTAAATTGAGTTTATTTATATTGTGCGAATTTACAACATGTCGTCTCAAGGCATTTAACAATAAAAGAAAAAAAATAAAAGTAATTTCAATCTGAAAGGAGAAATGAGTCTCAAGGTGTGCATTTCATGTTTCCTACCAGAGCTGGAGCAGGAGCTTCATAAGAAACCCCAGAGGAGCTGCATTGTCAAGATGATGAGTACCAGGAACCTGTGGAAAAACATTGTGGTACTATGTGTGAACTCGTAAGTGTGTTGTGGGTGCCTTTGAATGCTTCTTTTGCTAATCAGAGCCAACATCCGTTGTGTTGAGAGCATGAAATAGCTCATCCACAGATAGACTCAAAGAATGTGGCTGTACATCCTCTCAGGTCATGTGGTTGAGGCGTGTCCCTCGTTCCACAGCTGTATTCTCATTTTGTATCTCTGCAGTCTGACAGGTTATGGGATCCACCACTGCTTCGCCCGTAGTATGATGGACCCGGAGGCCCAGCCCACAGCTTTGTGCCACACTGACTACTACACCATGGCTGGCATCGCTGTGGCCACATGTGTGGCCCTTTGCCCTGCGGTGGGGCTGATGGGTCGGCGTGGAGGACTTCTCACCTTCATGATTATAACAGCTCTGGCATCACTACTGCAGCTGGGTCTGCTCAACTGTGAGTAAACACTTACCCCCAGGCATGGCACTTTGAAAATGCTTTGGAAACGGTGCAACGGGCATTGACTTAATTAGCAGATAAAAGGCAGAACCAACTCGATGTGAGTAAATCTAATCAATCAACAAGCTTTTAGTTCAAAAGTTCAAATTCTGCTTGATGTTCAGTGGAAAGGGTCTTGGTGTAGACCTTTTTTCAAGAGCAAGGGCATTGATCTGTGTTAAATCTGGGCCCAAATTAAAGTCGCATTGGCTATATTTAAAGCAGAAATTTCCATTGAACTTAAAATAATTTTAGGTACAATATATTGTTGCTTGTAAAAGTTTTAACCGATCTTTCTTTGGTATCAGAAAAAAACAGCCATTTGGCTTAACCAACAGGCTACTTTCTGGATTGTGCAAGTTCCTCTGCTGTTACTTACAGGTGACATTCCCAGAACTTCCAGGTTACTTTCCTGGAAGTTCCAGGTTAGTTTCCAAGAAGGGAAGTTACAGGTAACTTTCAAGGATAGTCACAAAGTGAATTATAAATTTGAAAAAGTAGATGTCTAGTACGTAGCAGATGTGTGGCTAAAGCTAAGAAAAAGGATGAACGTTGTTGAAATCATGTTTAAGATATGTCTTATAAAAAAAGAAAGTATTGAAACTTATCTTAGGGCAGAAAGTAGATAATTCTGCAGACCTTGCAGGTAGTCCCTGAATCATAAAAACAGCACAGACTGCAGTACAACCATCATCAGAATTTCTGACCTACATGTGCAGTACATAGTCATTATTTAATGGTCCTGTTCAGAGTTCTCCTAAAGGCTTTTTTATTTTGCTTGTCTTGAGTCAGCATTGTTCTTTCTTTGTGCTTACTAATGAATTGCTCTCCTTTCTTTTCCATTCTTCAATGCTCACTAATGGAATCCAGTAATTGGAAAGTACAGCCTCCGCCATGACACAGGTACAGCTGTTGTTGCAGTAATTTGCAACTTATACTGCTTTCCTCATCGGCCCTTATGACTTTGCTGACATTGTCTTGTTTGTTCGGACAGTTCTGCGAGACACTCTGAATAGAAAATTCTCAGTGGCCTTCTCCATCATTGGCATGTTCTCCTCTCATGCCGTCAGCACACTCAGCATTTTCTTTTGTGCTGAAATCACTCCTACTGTCATCAGGTGAGTTATCACACAGCTGCTTTTACTGTTAGTTCAAACCAAAAAAAGGAAATTCATTTCAAGTACAGGAATATCTAAAAGAAAAATTGAATATTGTGAGAAAGTTCAATAATTTTTGTCACTGATTTCAGAAAGTAAAGCTGATATATTATATAGATTCATTATACATAAACTGAAATACGTATTTCAAGCCTTTAGTACTTCAGTGTCTCAGAAAACTAGAATATAATATGAGATCAACAAAAAGGGATAGTTTGAACAGAAAGGTCAGGCTTCTGAAAAGTATGTTCATTTCTGTGCACTCGATGCTTGGTTTGCATGAATTACTGCATCACTGCGACATGGCATGAAGGTGATCAGATTAGCCTGTGGCACTGCTAGGATGCAATGGAAGCCCAGGTTGCAGATGCATTAGCTAATTAGGATATGACACCATGAATTTCGAATATTTTACTTTTTCAAGAAATTCAAATTTCCTGAGACACTCCAATGCTGAGGCTTGAAATAATTCATATGATATATTGAACGTTTTTCACAATATTTAAGTTTTCTTAAGTTGTACCTGTGGTAAATATTCTGTAAATTTCCATTGTATTGTTCTGATCACAGCTATTTTGTGAAAGGTAACAGCTCCCTCTTGTGGTAAACATTTGACCAAGAAGAGGTAATCTTTGGTGACCTCAAGAGGTTCGATTTAAGAAGTATAAAAACACCTTACAAAATATTGAATTCAGTATACAGTTTTAGTTTGTATGTAAAATTAGCAAATATAACTTTGACAATTTCAGACAACAGCTCTTATCTCAGGACCCTGTTTTATGGAGGTCAGTTCAAACAGACCATTAACTTGTTCTATAGGCTTGGGCCAGTATAAAATACTCAAGTCTATTTACTTTGAATAAAAATACAGTTTGATGGCATCCATATTTAAATATTTTAAATGAGGCTGTTGAACGTGATCTAATCGCTTTAATTTAAATCAGGCAATTCGAACAAACTTCACACGTCTATAGCTGCAACAGGTGTATAGGAGAAAAAAGGGGCCAACCTGCAAAAGCAGAAAAACATCATGCACACGGTTAAACTTGCAAAACTTAAATATGCAACGTTTCGGTCAGACCTGAAAAATGGTTTAAAATTGTTCTGCTGTATTATTATTTCAGTTATGTTATCCATAACATTTATTTTGATTCATAAATTTAGACAAAAATATCAAAGAAACTCCCGTTAAATAAGATGTTTGTTTTAAAGACAGCCTAACCTTAATAACAGTGATGGCTGATGCTGCTTTGGTTTCCACTGTTTCGAGAAAAATTTCAGCCCAATTTGTTTTTCTTGTAAACAAGCAAAACGTGTAGGAGTCTGTTTTCACCCAAAAACAGGTCATTCCAGAAGTGGACCATTCTTTATAACTTTCCATGTGATGACCATCAAAATATTTCACTAGTCCAGTTCAAGTATAATTTTTTACAAATACACTGACATTTTTTTAGCACGAGGTGCGTGGATTATTTTGAATTTTACATATCGAACAGAAAATGTTGTCCGATTTTGGAACAGCATTAACAATTCAGCAGCATTCTTTCAGATAGGTGCCCTGCAGTGTGCAGCAACAGGCAGGGGAGGAGCAGCACTGCTCCAAGAGGGCAGAGTTAACTCTGGTCCCTCCAGCATATTCTCACGCATCTCATTTAACAGATTTAAAACTGTAGATCCAGTACTATGGGACGTTTAAGTTGCTCTAAAACTATATGTCTTTAAAATCTTTAGTGTGTCTTGATATCGGTGGCCAGCCCATGCCTAGTACATGTTTTATTTGAACACCAATTTGTGTAATCTGATTTGTTCAGGTATTGGTTTCAGAAATTCCAAATTAAATGGTAATCCTATACATTTCCCTAAACCCGATGTTGAAAATTATGCCTTTCTAAAAATGTTTACATTTGAATGTATTAATGTATCTGTTACATTGCAAGAATTCCCTGTTTTAGGCTAAAATAGTCAGTCAGTCATTTTCTATCGCTTCTTCCATAGTGGGTCATGGGGAAGCTGGTGCCCATTTCCAGCAGTCTATGGGCGGGAGGTGGGGTACACCCTGGACAGGTCACCAGTCCATTGCAGGGCAACACAGACACAAACAGGACAAACAACTAGCACTCAGTCACACCTAAGGGCAATGTAGCTAAAACTGTCTTCTATCTTATTTGATTTAAACTGCTACGTGAACATCTTCAACATTTTTGTCAGCCGTTACTTCAGGTCATGTGTAAGTAAACTGGATTTGATTATCACTTTGTGCAGGGGTGGAGGTCTGGGCCTAGTCCTGGCTAGTGCAGGCTTTGGGATGCTCACTGCCCCCATCATGGAGTTGCACAACCAAAAGGGTTACTTTCTGCATCATGTGATTTTCGCCTGCTGCACGCTGCTCTGCACCATCTGCCTGCTGCTGCTGCCGGAGCCGCGGGGTCAGCCGCTGCCAGAGACCCTGGCCGACGGCGAGACCTTCACTCGTCAGACCCTGCTCCATCCCGGGGAGCAGCACCTCCTCCTCGTCAAGTATGAAAGGGACTACTCCCGTGTCCACGACACGCCATTACACCTCACAGCCACAGGCGGTGCCACGGCGGCAGTAGCCACCGCTCTGGCAGCGGTACCTGCATCATACACGCTTGCAACTGGTGGTGAGGTGATTGGTAATTGCACAATAGCCAATGGGGTATGAGCTTCACAGCAATAGTCTTCTACTGTGCAAACAACTGATGCAGATAACCAGACAAAAGATGTGATCAAATGTTTTTGTGCAAAAGGAAGAAATGTTAGCACAAACCAGATGAACTGCTGTTATACTGTAGGGAGGTTTGAGATGATGACAATGATAGGAAGTTAGTGTAGTGTTTAGTGACAATGATTCTTTCAGGAGTTGCCAAAAAATATTGTATGGACCGTGTTTATCTGAGGTCAGAGTGTGACGATGGTGATTTTATTTGAGGACTCTTCTGTTTTTGCTTTTTGATTAAACTACACGTCATACATAACCTAAGTAAATACAAAAGGCAGTTTTCCAATGATTTAATTTATGAACTGAAAAAAAGACTGAGCCAATTGTCCCTAAATGTATTTGAGCCCTAAATGTAATATTTGTTATTAACTGGAAATTAGTCTTTTACATTGATGTGGATTTCTTTAGATTGGGCCACAATGTGCTACTTTTTTTTTTTTTTTTTTAGATCTTCTAGCCTCCTTCATGCATTCAGACTTCTCTTAAAGTCATTTCTTGATTCTACAGGTCTGAAACCAATCAGGCTTGGTGAAATTAAACTCGATTTCCAGAAAGGAGAATCACAGCTAATACATTATTTATTAAAGCGAGGGGGTGGGGGGTGTTCTAATAATATTTAAAATCATTTGAAAGGTCCATTTTACTCAGGTTATCTTTGTCTGATATTAAACTTGTTTGAAGTTATCTAATTGTGACAAAAAAGCAAAAACAGAAGAAATCTGTAGGGGGGCAAAGACTTTTTCACCACACTGCAAGTCTTTCTTACTTATTTTGCACTAAATGTCAAAGACACAATCAAGTGTTTGTGAATTTTTAGCCAACATGTTGGAAAACCAGGCTTAATCCAATATAAAAACAACTAGCATGAAAGGGCACAAATGGTTTTAATAGTTTTACATATATGTTTTCCCCCCTTTTCATTTGTGTTCTCTAATTAAAATCCATTTGTGGTACTTTATGCGGTCGGCGTAGACGCTGATCTTTACTGCTGTCTGGGGGGACGTATGAAGGTTGTCGAACGTCACGAACAGCCGGAGACCACGGCAGACTTTAAACGCGTAGCTGTAGCCTTTTGAGACTTGACGAGGCAAATCTGAGAGCTGAACGGATGTTAGGGCGGTGTTCTGCTGTACGTCTAAATGATGTGTCTCAGCATTTCAATGGCTTTATCTCAATGGCTCTGGCTTTTTTACAGATTAAAGACTAGATGTAACTGAAGAAAGACAGTATTTATTTTCTAATGATGCCAAGGGCAAACTTGTTGCTTGAATTACCTCCTTAATTAGCAAATATTTCCACTCCAGTTGTCACTGTTAATTCTCTGTACTTTAGTATTGTTATAATCCTGCTGTTTCTATGTTTAACATTAGACAGAAAGCACAATAAATTACTGTTTTAGAAATAAACACGTGAGGTTTAGAGTACAGCAGCGTAGATCTGGCTTAGTTGTAAATGTGAACATTTATACTACGTGAATATCCAGTAGGATTTGTACATGTGCCATTCATTCATAATGATCATGATCGCCACAGGTTTAGAAGCACATCAACTAGATGGACCAGCCAACTAATCCAAACAACGATTCAAACTATATTAGTGTTGTATGGCTTACTGGTTTGTATGTTTAACTGGTAAATCAACGAAAAACAGGAAAAAAACAAAAAAACAACTCAGCCTCCGATGCTGTTTTCTAAGTGTTATTTTTTTAATAAGATGCATTTGTACAAAAAGCCATAGGCCTACGTGTTTTGATAATAAACCACTTAATTTATTATGTCAATAAAAGAACAGTGGATGTGATTGCTTGTGTGGCGATTTTTGTGTTGGGAGTGTGGTTCCAGTAGAACACACAGGAGAAGGAGGTGCTGATGTAAGGTAAATAAATGTCCTTAAAGACCCAGCGAGTTTCAAAAGTTCTCTGGGTGAAGCTCCATTTCCTTTTTGATCCGGTTTTCCACCAACAAACTCAGGCTGGAATCTGTCATCGGAAGACTGTAACTCACAAATACTTGCTTTTTGGTCCTCTTTGCTGTGAAAGAAAGCAGACAGACCTTTGTTCACTTGGTTTATTAAACAAACTCATATATTAACTGTGTATCTGAGGAAACAAAAGATTTGGAATTTAGAGTTTAAGACATTTAAAAAGTGACTTAAGTTTAGAGGTGTGGTAATCAAAAACATGGCTGAAAAATGTGGTAGGAATTCACCCTAAGAAACATAAGCCATGTAGGCACACATTATAAAATTATTGACACACAAAGTGTTGATCCTTGGTAAGGACGTTGGTTTCATTGCTTCTTTGTTATAACAATTGTTTTTGCAATTAATTATACAGTTGGAAAGCCTGTGTATTTGCCCTTAATTTGTAAGGAAAATGCATTTGTAGCATTTGTAGGTCGAGTGGCAGAGTTTATATGAGGGTTGAATAACAAAAAACTTGCTAAATCCTTTTGACCATACCCAAACAGCTTATTCTACTACCGACTCTTGTTCGGTGCTGTTGATTGGATTATTTGTATGAGTGAAGTTTAAAGAAACACGGCACATAAAAAATGTATTCACCCAACAAACATGCCATCTTTAAGGGTTCTTGGAGACTTTTTTTAAGCGTCTTTAGGTCTTCCTGAAGGCCTCAGACAGCTCTTTTAATCTCACGTCAACAACCAGGAGAACACCAAACTAAAAGTCTGGGGTCTAAACAGGACAAACCTTCTTCAAAATGCTGAGTAACAATGTTGCTATCACGTCCCTCTGATTGGAGGTCTGTGAGCGATTTTAGCCATTTTAAGAGTGAGCAAACATTGGGGTGTCCTCCTATATGCCTCACCAGAATGTTTGGTTTATTTTATCAAAAATTATAAATGGTCTTTTCTTCAGTTCATATTGTTTACATATATTACTTGACTTTTTCAGTATTGTTAAATTTGATATTCAATATCGGAATATCAAAATATGTTAGAAAGACACATATGCTGTGATATGGCCTCCTAACTGATGTTATACAGCTGAGCAATTAGTACTTATTTCTCAAAATTATGTGTTTTTTTTATTGAAGCCAACGTGGTAATGGGGTTTCTAAATGTGGTGGAACTGATTAAAAACTTGCATCAATATCAATATCACTTTCGGTTTTGACAAGCTTAAAACATCACAGTCGCAAACCCTGTGAAGTTTCATTATGAGCACAAAAATTAAATGCATCCTTTTAAAATGTTGTTTGTCCAACTAAAAATGGCTGAAGTGTATTGTTGACGATCTCCTGTTACCTATTATAAGCTTTGACTCTTAGATATGTTCTTGTGAACAGAAGCATTGAGATAAAACATCAACTCATACTTGACTTTACCTAATCTCTGTGCCAAAGAGTTTGCAGCAGTATTGGACGGATCACCCATCACCAAAGTGGATAACGGCATTGGATCCTGAAGACCACAAAGAAAAACATATTTGTCATGAATTCAACAGTTTTGTGTAGAAATGGCTAATAATCAACGGTCTTTCACAGGACTTAATCAACCTCAGAACCACCAATGAGAAGCGGAAAAATGGCAGCTCAATTAACCGAGTTATTTACATATTTGCTGCTCATGGAAACCGCCAGGTTGGACAGAACCGGAGCCGAACCGATCCACAGAAAGAAGCCACCATTCAGCTTCATCGCGTGGAAGTGGACGACCTGCTCCAGAATCTTCTCGGAGAAATTATGCACCGAAATTCCTCCGAAATCCGAACCGTTCAGTATCTCAGTCATTTGAACGCAGTTTGTTACGCCAACATTTAAAACTAGCGAGCGCATGAAACAACAGAAGCTACTTCCTGGTTAGCGTGAGCAAATGGCAGACCAAAGCAATCGATTTGAGATGCAACGATTTGCTCCGGCACAGGGAAGAAGTTGCATGTTAAACAAACTGCAACAAATAGCAGCATTAAAATAGCTTTGAGTTAATATCACGTTTTTTTTTTTTCAAAAACAGCAAAAACGGTCACTTTGAAAATATTGAATATTAAATGTTCACCAAATGGTATTTGATAAATGTTCTTTGTATAAGTTCTAAACACTTTATCATCATGGGAGAAGAAGTGGAGGAGTATAAATACCTCGGTGTTCACCTGGACAACAGGCTGGAGTGGAGATGCAACTGTGAAGCCATCTACAAGAAGGGACAGAGCAGACTGTACTTCTTGAGGAAGCTCAGGTCCTTCAGTGTTTGCTGCATGTCTTCTACTCTGTTGTGATCTCTTCTGCCATCAACTGTTGGGGTAGCAGTGGAGCCAGGGAGTTAAAACAGCTCAACAATCTAATAAAAAGGCTGGCTCGGTTCTGTTCTAACTCCCGTGGAAAGAACATTATGGAGAACCCTGAGCATCCTCTTCATGAGACTGTCGTACAACAGAGTGTCTTCAGTCAGAGGCTTCTTCAGATCTGCTGTAAGACGGACCGCTACAGGAGATCCTTCCTGCCTACAGCCATCAGCATCTACAACAGCTCTTTGAAGAAACCTGCATTATTTGAGCTACAACATTTAATTTGCCTTTTGGATGAATAAAGTATTTTTGAATTTGAATTGAATAGATTTCAGTAATTAGCAAAATATCTGTTATTTGACCTATAATATTCCTTATTTCAGCCAAAAGGTCTGGTTTGTTATTGTAGAAAATAATATTGTTTTATATCATAAACAGTCTGAAAAGAAACAAAATACATCTTGTCTTTTCAAAAATGAAACCTGTAGTTAAATTCTTAAATTTATAAAACAATTATTTTTATGTTTAGTATATCCATCTGATTTGGCTCAAGCTAAAAAAAAAAAAAGGCATGTGCTGAGCGATCAAAATGATTTCTTGCATATGTATACAGTGCAATGACAATGATTTCCTCAGTTACAAATTTCTTCTGTTTTTGCTTTTTTGTCACACTTAAATGTTTCAGATCATCAAACTAATTGTATTATCAGACAAAAAGCAGTTTTCAGATTTTATCTGCAAAGAAAAAATAGCTGTCTAAACCAACCTGGCTCTATGTGAAAAGGTAATGGCTCCCCTTACTGGTATGGCTAGGGTCACTGTCCTTTTGGAAATGTCAATTTTTGGCCACGATTTAACTTCTTGACTGATGTCTTGAAACGTTTCTTTAATATTTCACGCTTTCTGGTGGTGATGTCATTACTAGAGTGATCTCTCTGTTCTTAGCTGTTGAAGCTCTATTAGTCCACTTCTACCACACCATGTTTTTTTGTTTTTTTAGCAAAATCAGTTCTCTTTTATTGACATGATTTTCACCATTCTCTTTTTCAATTCTGGAGCCGCCCCCCCCCCCCCGCTTCTTTTCATAGTATTGAACTCTTTGATTGACTCTTTGTTTGTGGAGTTTCCACTCAACAACAACTGTCACTATGTTTTGCAAACTACAGACATACATCTCAGATTTTTTTTATTTGAAAAAAAAAAAGGAAGAAAATTTGCAAGTAAATTACAGTAAAGTAGTTCAGACAAAGATTAGTGTTTGCGGGCTACAGAAGATCGGTGGTGTGCCTCATTCTTCCAGAAAGTCTTCAACTAGTTTGTTGAATTCCTCAGCATACCTCAGGTGAAGATTATGCTTTCCCTCTGGAATTAAATACAACCTAAATAAAAAGGGACACATATCGTTGTAGCTCAAATTTCAGGATAAATTTAATGCGCTAAAAGATTATTGTTTAAAACATGGTCTCACCGTGACCCTTTTATGTTTTTGTGGAGGTAGTGAGGGTGGAAGCTGGGCACCATGGGGTCTTTCTCTCCATGAATGATCAGGGTGGGACAGCTGATCAGCGGTAGAAGTTCCATGCAGATACTTCCTAAACATGAAATGTAAAAGGCATCATTTCAGCTTAAAACACAAAAAAGGCAGCAAAATATTCCCTCTTTTGTTTTATGGTTTTAAAGAGAATAGGCAAAAAATGGGTCCACCTTAGTTAAAGTTCGGTTGTTATGCGTCTTGCAACATGGAGTCCTCACCTTCTGGTCTGTTAGCAAACTGAGCAATGCCATCCACCCAGTCCTCCCATATTTTAGCAAACGCTTGAACTCCGTACACTTCCTCCATGGGCTGCCGCATCCTTGCACTCCACTTGGAGACGTCACGGACCACTGGGAGTTCCCAGGAATAAAAAAAAGCAGTCATTCAACAGGTAAGAAGCAGAGGCCTACTTTTACACCAGCAACTATTCCAGACAATAAAAACTGGAGTACTGTTGTAAAGCTTGAGGTCATCCTGAGAAACGAAGGCATTAGATCCCCAGACAACCATCTTTTTTATCAGCTCAGGGTTCCTTGCAGCTGCAATCAGAGCAGTGATTCCCCCGTCGCTCCAACCCAGCAGAGAGTACTTCTTAAAGCCCATAGTCTGCCAGAAAAATATAAAAAAAATACTAGAAACAAAATAACAAATAAGGAACTTGCACTTTTTAAAAATATTGTCAAAATAACTTTCAAAAACAGTATAGATTTTTGTGTGATAGTCTAGCTTTCTTCTCCCACACCACTCTGATAAGTGCAATTATTAACGCTTTATATAGAAGACAGCCATGTTGGATTTTGTGTTCAAGACAAAGAAACTTCAAATGGAACCCGTGAACTCTTGGGCCAAACTTACAATAAGTTTCCCCAAATCTTTCTTAATGTAATACTGGATTAACTTCAGCATAAGTGGTATTATGAACATATCTTTTAACTTTGATTATTTACCCCAGAATCCCTCATGAAGAAAAAAATATCGAGGCACGTGACGTCGCCCGCTACGGCGGAGCCGGGGTCCCACCCTGGAGCCGGGCCTGGGGTCGGGACTCGTCGGAGAGCGCCTGGTGGCCGGGTTGCTCCTCACGGGACCCGGCCGGGCCAAGCCCGAACGAGAGACGCGACGCCATCCCCCAGTGGGCCCACCACCTGCAGGGGGAACCGTGAGGGACCGGTGCAAAGAGGATTGGGTGGCGGACGAAGGTGGAGACCTCAGCGGCCCGATCCCCGGATGCTTAGGCTGGCTCTAGGGACGTGGAATGTCACCTCGCTGGGGGGGAAGGAGCCTGAGCTTGTGCGGGAGGTCGAGAGATATCGACTAGAAATAGTCGGGCTTGCCTCCACGCACAGCGTGGGCTCTGGAACCCATCTCCTTGAGAGGGGTTAGACTCTGTTCTACTCTGGAGTGGCCCACGGGGAGAGGCGGCGGGCTGGTGTGGGTTTGCTTGTTGCCCCCCAGCTCAGGCGTCTCGTGTTGGGGTTTACCCCAGTGGATGAGAGGGTCGTATCCCTGCGCCTTCGGGTCGGGGAGAGGTCTCTGATTATCATTTCAGCCTACGGGCCGAGTGGCAGTGCGGAGTACCCGGCCTTCTTGGCGTCTCTGTCGGGGGTGCTGGATAGTGCCCCTCCCGGGGACTCCATTATTCTGCTGGGGGACTTCAACGCCCACGTGGGGAACGACAGTGACACCTGGAGAGGCGTGATCGGGAGGAATGGCCTCCCCGATCTGAATCCGAGTGGTGTTTTGTTATTGGACTTCTGTGCTAGTCACGGATTGTCCATAACGAACACCATGTTCAAACATAAGGGTGTCCATCAGTGGACTTGGCACCAGGACACTCTAGGCAGGAGGTCGATGATCGACTTTGTTGTCGTATCATCAGATCTTCGGCCGCATGTTTTGGACACTCGGGTGAAGAGAGGGGCTGAGCTGTCCACTGATCATCACCTGGTGGTGAGTTGGATCCGCTGGAGGAGGAGAAAGCCAGACAGACTTGGCAGGCCCAAGCGCATAGTGAGGGTCTGCTGGGAACGTCTGGCGGAGCCCTCGGCCAGGGATGTATTCAACTCCCACCTCCGGGAGAGCTTCGACCAGATCCCGGGGGATGTTGGAGACATAGAGTCCGAGTGGACCATGTTCTCCGCATCTATTGTCGATGCTGCTGCCCGTAGCTGTGGCCGTAAGGTCTGCGGTGCCTGTCGCAGCGGCAATCCCAGAACCCGGTGGTGGACACCGGCAGTAAGGGATGCTGTTAAGCTGAAGAAGGAGTCCTATTGGCTGTGGTTGGCTTGTGGGACTCCTGAGGCGTCTGACGGGTACCGTGAGGCCAAGCGTGCGGCGGCCCGGGCTGTGGCAGAGGCAAAAACACGGGCCTCGGAGGAGTTCGGTGAGGCCATGGAAAAGGACTACCGGTTGGCCTCGAAGCGATTCTGGCAAACCGTTCGTCGCCTCAGGAGGGGAAAGCAGTGCTTCGCCAACACTGTTTATAGTGGGGGCGGGAGACTGCTGACCTCGACTGAGGACATTATCGGGCGGTGGAAGGAGTACTTCGAGGATCTCCTCAATCCTGCCATCACACATTCCGTGGTGGAAACAGAGGCTGGGGACTCGGGGTCGGACTCTTTCATCACCCAGGCTGAAGTCACCGAGGTGGTTAAAAAGCTCCGCGGTGGCAAGGCTTCGGGGGTGGATGAGATCCGCCCTGAGTACCTCAAGTCTCTGGATGTTGTAGGGCTGTCATGGTTGACACGTCTCTTCAACATTGCGTGGCGGTCGGGGACAGTGCCTCTGGACTGGCAGACTGGGGTGGTGGTCCCCCTTCATAAGAAGGGTGACCGGAGGGTGTGTTCCAACTACAGGGGGATCACACTCCTCAGCCTCCCTGGTAAGGCCTACGCCAGGGTATTGGAGAGGAGAGTCAGACCGATAGTTGAACCTCGGCTTCAGGAGGAGCAGTGTGGTTTTCGTCCCGGCCGTGGAACACTGGACCAGCTCTATACCCTCTAAAGGGTACTTGAGGGTTCATGGGAGTTTGCCCAACCGGTTCACATGTGTTTTGTGGACATGGAGAAGGCATTCGACTGTGTCCCTCGTGATGCCCTGTGGGGGGTGCTCCAGGAGTATGGAATCGGGGGCCCTTTACTAGGGGCCATCCGGTCCCTGTACGAGCGGAGCAGGAGTTTGGTCCGCATTGCCGGCACTAAGTCGGACCTGTTCCCAGTGCATGTTGGACTCCGGCAGGGCTGCCCTTTGTCACTGGTCCTGTTCATAACTTTTATGGACAGGATTTCTAGACGCAGCCAAGGGCCGGAGGGGGTCGGGTTTGGGGACCAGTGGATTTCGTCTCTTCTTTTTGCAGATGACGTGGTCCTGCTGGCCCCCTCTAGCCAAGACCTACAGTTTGCAGCTGAGTGTGAAGCGGCTGGGATGAGGATCAGCTCCTCCAAGTCCGAGGCCATGGTACTCGACCGGAAAAGGGTGGCTTGTCCTCTTCAGGTTGGAGGGGAGTTCCTGCCTCAAGTGGAGGAGTTTAAGTATCTCGGGGTCTTGTTCACGAGTGAGAGAAGAATGGAGCGGGAGATCGACAGACGGATCGGTGCGGCTGCCACAGTAATGGGGGCGCTGTGCCGGTCCGTTGTGGTGAAGAGAGAGCTGAGCCGAAAAGCAAAGCTCTCAATTTACTGGTCGGTCTACGTTCCTACCCTCACTTATGGCCATGAACTTTGGGTCATCACCAAAAGAACGAGATCCCGGATACAAGCGGCTGAAATGAGCTTCCTCCGTAGGGTGGCCGGGCACTCCCTTAGAGATAGGGTGAGGAGCTCGGCCATCCGGGAGGGGCTCGGAGTAGAGCCGCTGCTCCTCCACATCGAGAGGAGCCAGTTGAGGTAGCTCGGCCATCTATACCGGATGCCTCCTGGACGCCTTCCTTGGGAGGTGTTCCAGGCACGTCCCACCGGGAGGAGGCCCAGGGGACGGCCCAGGACACGCTGGAGGGACTATGTCTCTCGGCTGGCCTGGGAACGCCTTGGGCTCCCCCTGGAGGAACTGGAGGAGGTGTCTGGAGAGAGGGACGTCTGGGCGTCTCTGTTGAGTCTGCTGCCCCCGCGACCCGGTCCCGGATAAAGCGGCAGACGACAAGTACGAGTACGAGTATTTACCCCAGATTTAATTGACATTTTCACAAAATCTCAATTATTAAAATTGCCAAAGCAGAACAAAACAAGCTGCATAAAAGATACACTATTATATTTACTATTATATTTATTAATTAAGAGGGTTTTTTTTGCATTTCTTCCCTTTCTGTTGTGTTCAATCTGGCATCTCCTGATGGTCATAATTATTTCCATCTCTGAAGTTGTGAAATATTTAAAAAAACATTAGAAAGACAGAAACCAAGCAAAAGGCAGCCAAAGGTTGCTGAAAAATAATGATGTATTGACGTGTTCCACATGTAACCCATGAATACGTTACACAATGGCTACAATGGCTGAAGTCATAAAATAAAGATTCATGTGGCACTTTAACCAAGGATTTTAAAGCACTTAAAATTACAATTTATTAAAAATAATTAATATTCTGGCTACTCGGTGGTGCAGTTGGTAGCACTGTTGCCTTGCAGCAGGAAGGTCCTAGGTTTGACTCCCAGCCGGGGGTCTTTCTGTATGGAGTTTGCATGTTCTCCCCATGCCTGCGTGGGTTATTACCGGGTACTCCGGCTTCCTCCCACAGTCCAAAAACATGACTGTTAGGTTAATTGGTCTCTCTAAAATTGCCCTTAAGTGTGAATAAGTGTGTGCATGGTTGTTTGTCCTGTATGTCTCTGTGTTGCCCTGCGATGGATTGGCGACCTGTCCAGGGAGTACCCCACGTCTCGCCCATAGACTGCTGTACATGGCACCAGCTCCCCTGCAACCCACTATGGAATAAGCGGTATAGAAGATGAATGAATATTTAATATTCTGACAATCAGGTGACGTTCAACTTTCTCCTTTCGTTCTGACTAATGTAGTTTCCCTGATGTCCATTAGCAGGCACCATTCATTCATTGTCTAAAGCCTACCTTGAGGGGTCATTGGACAAGAGATAGGGTTCATGAAAGACAGGTCACCACTCAGGCACAGGGGAACACAGACACAAACAGGCCAAAAAAACCCTGCATGAACACAGTCAGACCTAGAGGCAGTTTAGAGAGACCGATTGGCCTAGCGTGCATCCATGTTTTTGGACAGTGGGATGCAGGAGTACCCGGAAAAAACACCACAAATGCCCAAGGAGAACAATGTCACCTGTGTGTCAAATATAGCGGCAGGGAGTAATTCAAGTGAATTCATACATTACAAATTGATCATATTTATCAAACAATGCAGCTAATTGCAGTTTATTTTAAAAATCAGTTAAAACGGTTTCTGTCTAAGGAAACCCAGCAGATAGCATGGAGTCACTGACTTGCATTCAATCCCATTATTATTTTTTCTTGTTCTACTCCAGACCCTCCTGATACAGATTCCTGATACAGATGCCAAATGCTGTATTTATTGGAAATTGATTACAGCACCCAGAGGAAGCCTCTTTATGGTTAAGTGAGGTGATAGTTTACCTTCATCAGATCAACTCCATCCTTTGCATCCCTTTCAAAGAAGTCAGAAGGGAAGTCTCGATCTGGGGGACGGGACTGTCCATATCCGCGGGGATCCCAGCCAACCACAGTGAAGCATTCTTTGTTCAGAGACTTCAACTGAGGACCAAAATCTGTTTTTGTGCTCCCTGTGGTAATAATGTCAAATCTATTTTACACAAGGTCTTGAAGCATATCAGCGGGTTTGTAGGTGTGTAGTGCTGTGTTTACCTAGAGCACCAGGAAGCAGAAGAACAGCATGCTTCCCTCTTCCTGTTTGCTCGTAGTACAGATCAATGCCGTTAACACGCTGCCTGCCAGAGGACACCGAAGAGCTGCAGTGAAACAAAGGTGTATCAGAGCAAACAAGAGAAGAGATGCTTAAAAAGGTGCTTGGATCTGAAGGATACATGATCTGATCATAACATGGTAGTCGGATTGTTTCGTAGCGTAGAGAAATAGAATATTATCAAAATAATCTTGTTGAGTTCAGAAGTAGGTGTTTGGACTTGTGTAAGTGATCAAAACATTTTGCAGGGTAAGATTCTCACATTTTTCTGAGTTCTTGGATGAGATATTAGAAATTGTAAAGTAATTCTAAATGTAATACAGTGTCATGTAAACATTTTCAGCCACTGCTCTGTTAAAAGATTAAAAGAAAGTCTTTCTGCTTAAAGTTGCTTATAATATTTTTACGTGTTTTATATTGTATTTTACTCTTGTTGCTCGTAACTTATTTTATGTGTTCATCGTGTATGCTGTACATATTTGTTTAGCGCTTTGGTCAGCTGTGCCATTTTTAAAGCGCTTATAAATAAAGTTGGCTTGGCTTGGCTAAAGGTTCCCACGTGTTCAGCTGCTGCACTCTTGTTAAAGAAACAGGGATTACTTAAGACACATGTACATTGATGTACATGCAATCCTGCGTTATTATATTTTAAAAAACTGTTTCTATTCGTACTAGGACATTTACTGTTTTTTGCACAAATGTACACAAACAATTACAGCTGGATTATGAAGTATGGCTTTACACTGCAGGATTTCTCAAATTACAGTATTGTTAAAAAAAATTAAAGAAGAAAATCAAGAAAAACACTTCCAATTTGGTTGTCTGTGTATTTGAGTTGGTGACATCACAAAAGGAATGAGAATCAAGGTGATCACCTGTCATTTGTAAACATTATGGTGAAGAAGTGACTTGTTAGATTTTGACATAGACTGTGAATAATTTAAGTTAATTTTAGTGGCACCTAATGTGTTTGAGCTAGAATTAGCCCCCCATTACCTCACAGGCAGTGACAGTGCATGCAATCAGAACTTGTAGTACATCACTCTTTTTGTTTGAAAAGGGTTTTTTTTGTTTTTTTTTCTCATACTTCTTTACTCTAGTGTTGACTGCTCTTCTGTAGGTGCATACATGCAGGGCTAACTGGTAGGACTAGGGTAGTTACAAGTCTGTCTATACTAGTGACTATTCATAGTGGGAAGTTCGGGAAAGATTGGGACTTGAAAATCATCTTAATTGAACTCATCAACCTGACCATATTGTTTTTATATAAGCTTGGCTCCAAACACTGCAGAAGATCTTTGATAAGGAAATCTAGATATTTATTGTTTTCTTTTATGATCTGGTTCCATCTGTTTTATTGTGTCAAGTTTTCCTAAAATCCACACAGTGTTTCCACGTATGGTTCAAACACCTCTGAATGACAGGTTTTATAAAAAAAAAAACCAAACAAACATGTGAAATAAGAAAAAAAAAAAAAACAGAAGAAATATAAATTAATGTAAAGATAACATAATAAAAAAATAAACATATGAATCCCCAATAAAACCACAGCAGGTTAAACTTTAAGGGAGTTTGTATGGGTTAATCGTGCATTTATAGTCAAGCAATGACTGAAGAAATAGCGCCATCTAGTGGACTGAAATAAAGCCATCATTGGGGTAAAAACAACACCGAACGAAAGACGAAGGCGCAACTAAAAAGACCTGTCCAAAAGAACTCCCTATTTGTTGTTGTGGCAGCTTGAAGAACCGTGTACATAAAACTTCATGTCCCGCTGAACGCAGTGCAAAGAGTTACCAATACGGCCGTGACGCTTCCACGATCTTCCTGACGTCCGTGCTGCATTTAAGCAAACGTCTTCCAAACAAAAGCAAGGCCATTCAGTCAGTCGGCGGTGCAGCCACACGGTCGGCTGCTGCACCTTGGATCGAAGCGGTTAAAGATTGTTCACAATCCACTCAGTCGTCAGCTGCATGTTGGTGTTTTTTAAGGAAGTCCAGGCCGCAGGAGTGAGGTTGGCGCTGTTCACGTCAGGGAAACTTAAACGAAAGTACGAGAAAGAACAAAAATGTTTGGTTTACTTTATTTCTATTCCAATCCAGAAAAAGATTTCATAATTAAGCTTAAGTTCTGTGCATTACTAAAGTTTAGCATTTTAAGTTAGGTTTTGTAGCTGATAAATAAATTAAACTCTAACATCAATCCAAGATTTTTCATGTATTTAAAAATGTATTTTTGGTGTGGGGATTAAAGCAAGTTCAGGTTAATTTCAATTATTAAATAATAATTTATAGCAAATATAACTTTAGGTAACTTTACAGGTATACCATTAAATACAGAATTATTCATATCACTGGCAGATTTTAGTTAGAAAGGTATTTTTACCAGTATATTTCTTCTGACTGGAAGTGGCCCACCCAGAGTGGCCCACAACCTAAATGTGCTAGAGAATCTGAGAGAGTTGAAGATTAGGATAATGGAAAGGAGATATTACAACCTCAAAGACTTTGAGCTCTTTGCAAATAATAAATCATCAAAGTACCTGTGTAAGCGTGCAAAAAACTGACCAGCAGTTAAAAGAAGGTTTTGACTGTTGCAATACCAGTAAAGGTTTTTCCACTCGTTTCTCAGAAGGACATACGTAATATTGTTTTTTTTGGGGAGGAATGTTTCCTTTCTAACCAGTATCAAACTTCTTGGTTGAATGAAAAATACTTTCAAATAGAAATCTGGTAGTGGTACAAATAGTTTTGGGCTTAATTGCATATAGCTAAGAAAGTTAACAAATTGCATTAAACATTTGCAATTATCACTCAGTTGGAAGGAACCACTTCCTTTTAATAGGGAAGAACCCAGCAGAACAGGCTTATTATGAGCATCCATCTGTCTTAACTGGCCAACAGCTGAGAAGACAGAACAACTAAACACCCCACAGAAAAGCACTGGGCCACTTGTACGTTCTATGGAGAAGAAAAACAAAGATTATACAGAGTTAATGACAACCAAAATTGCAAATAATGGTTAAGTCCAGAGCAGAGAAAATAAAGAAAGCAGTTGGACAAAGTGGTCAGTCCTGCCAAAGACCGCTGGAGATGGGTACCAGCATCACTTTTGGACCAGCTATTTTTAATTTTTGCAATATTGCGTTAGTGACAGAAAGGATGTTCAGTTTACCATGGGATTGAAAGAACATCCACTGATCAAAGATAGTACCCAATTTATTTACATATTTACTGGAGGCCACACAGTAAATGACTGGCTAAACAGTTTATTATTTTGTCGGTTTTTCTGCTCTTTGAAGCAAACAGTTAAATTAGATCTAAACAGGTAATTTTCGATTTTAGCCGTATTTTAACCTTTGGACAAAGTTATTATTGAGTAGCTGAACTACAAAATTGCTTAATATACTAATGACAGTATGTTGTATTATTTAGAGGTGGAACGCTGCAAGTTGTTGCTTTTACACCTTTCTGTAGCATTTGACTGAATCAACCATGAGATCCTCCTCTCACAGCTTAAAATGTGTGCAGGCAATAAAGCCTTAGCTCCTAAAATGTTCCAGTTATTTCTACTAGGTGGAAACGTCTCTGTCCATCTAGGCTTTTATTCTTCAGTAGCAGTCCCGTTAATATGGCATCCCTCATAGTTCGGTTCTAGGCCTTCTTAAGTGTGAGATTTCTTTTCATTTATTTGTGGTGGAACGTCCCGTTTCATCCATTTGAAAATGATAAAATAATCACTTTCTTGTAAAACAATTTAGCAAACACAACTCATGAATGGAGATAAACTGACTTAGCCTCAATGAAAAAATACCTGTGATTTTTATCTTTGGTAACACAGTTCTTTTAAATAGAGTAATAGGGTCTTAAAGATTTGCTCTGAGTTTAATACTCAAATTTGTTCATTTAATTGAATATTTGACAGAAAATATCAACCACACTGAGTGAAAGATGGAACTTCACCTTTAGGATCCACCAGGAAGGAAGGAAAGTACAGGTCCTTCTCAAAATATTAGCATATTGTGATAAAGTTCATTATTTTCCATAATGTCATGATGAAAATTTAACATTCATATATTTTAGATTCATTGCACACTAACTGAAATATTTCAGGTCTTTTATTGTCTTAATACGGATGATTTTGGCATACAGCTCATGAAAACCCAAAATTCCTATCTCACAAAATTAGCATATTTCATCCGACCAATAAAAGAAAAGTGTTTTTAATACAAAAAACGTCAACCTTCAAATAATCATGTACAGTTATGCACTCAATACTTGGTCGGGAATCCTTTTGCAGAAACGACTGCTTCAATGCAGCGTGGCATGGAGGCAATCAGCCTGTGGCACTGCTGAGGTCTTATGGAGGCCCAGGATGCTTCGATAGCGGCCTTTAGCTCATCCAGAGTGTTGGGTCTTGAGTCTCTCAACGTTCTCTTCACAATATCCCACAGATTCTCTATGGGGTTCAGGTCAGGAGAGTTGGCAGGCCAATTGAGCACAGTGATACCATGGTCAGTAAACCATTTACCAGTGGTTTTGGCACTGTGAGCAGGTGCCAGGTCGTGCTGAAAAATGAAATCTTCATCTCCATAAAGCTTTTCAGCAGATGGAAGCATGAAGTGCTCCAAAATCTCCTGATAGCTAGCTGCATTGACCCTGCCCTTGATAAAACACAGTGGACCAACACCAGCAGCTGACACGGCACCCCAGACCATCACTGACTGTGGGTACTTGACACTGGACTTCTGGCATTTTGGCATTTCCTTCTCCCCAGTCTTCCTCCAGACTCTGGCACCTTGATTTCCGAATGACATGCAGAATTTGCTTTCATCCGAAAAAGGTACTTTGGACCACTGAGCAACAGTCCAGTGCTGCTTCTCTGTAGCCCAGGTCAGGCGCTTCTGCCGCTGTTTCTGGTTCAAAAGTGGCTTGACCTGGGGAATGCGGCACCTGTAGCCCATTTCCTGCACACGCCTGTGCACGGTGGCTCTGGATGTTTCTACTCCAGACTCAGTCCACTGCTTCCGCAGGTCCCCCGAGGTCTGGAATCGGCCCTTCTCCACAATCTTCCTCAGGGTCCGGTCACCTCTTCTTGTTGTGCAGCGTTTTCTGCCACACTTTTTCCTTCCCACAGATTTCCCACTGAGGTGCCTTGATACAGCCTCTGGGAACAGCCTATTCGTTCAGAAATGTCTTTCTGTGTCTTATTCTCTTGCTTGAGGGTGTCAATAGTGGCCTTCTGGACAGCAGTCAGGTCGGCAGTCTTACCCATGATTGGGGTTTTGAGTGATGAACCAGGTTGGGAGTTTTAAAGGCCTCAGGAATCTTTTGCAGGTGTTTAGAGTTAACTCGTTGATTCAGATGATTAGGTTCATAGCTCGTTTAGAGACCCTTTTAATGATATGCTAATTTTGTCAGATAGGAATTTTGGGTTTTCATGAGCTGTATGCCAAAATCATCCGTATTAAGACAATAAAAGACCTGAAATATTTCAGTTAGTGTGCAATGAATCTAAAATATATGAATGTTAAATTTTCATCATGACATTATGGAAAATAATGAACTTTATCACAATATGCTAATATTTTGAGAAGGACCTGTATGTTCTTCCAGTATTATTTAGTTTAAAGTGTTTTATGAAATAGTTTCAAGGAAACCAACCTAGAAACCCTGTGAAAAGACAAATAATATTTGGAACATAAATGTCTGTGCAAGACTTTACAGTAAATAAATGTACCAAAGTTCTTCTTTAACCTTTGGAGTGTATTGGCCTTTACAAAGATGGATGAAAATATCAATTAAAGAGCCACAGCCACAGAACTATCAAGTGTGGTATTTGTTACTGCTAACTTTCATCAAACAAAAGAGTGTTTCCTGTAATAAACTTATAAAGTTTTTTTATTTTAAAAACCTCAACAAAGGCCTGTCTGTTTATGTCTGACTTGACGGTCCTGATGAGTTGTTTGAGACCTCCCCAGTTTTTGTAAACGCCTCCACACTCCTGTGCTTGTTAATGAGTCTGAGCTGTGCCATGTACTGAACCACATACAGGAACACAAGACAAAAACCGGGCTAAAAATACCCCGGTCGCCTCTGAGCGATGTGTCGAAGGTGTTGCCAGATTTACTGGAAATGCAAAACCTGAAGTGTGTTCAACAAGATTGCAAAAGAGTACAAGAAATTTAAGTTAAATGGGGTAATTCTTGGTGTCTAGACAAAACCAGGCGAATAATCAGGCTCAGAACAGTTATTTGATGCTTCTTCTTAATTTTCTGTAATAATTTAAATACATTAGAGCTCTTAGTCCATGACAGCTACTGAAATTATTGGTACAACCTGTTATTTTGATGGACCTTCCATCAAAAATCCTACCAAAAATAGTCAACGTTAAAGTATTTTTACAAAATAAAAATCTGATGAAAAGCTTTCACAATTGAACTTAGATGGGTGATTTCCTTTTTCTAAGTCAAAAATAACCAGTTAAAATTGTGATTTACAGCAGGTTTTGAGCCTGATTGATAAGTGCTCCTTGTATGGCAGAACAGCTCAGCACATAGTGACAACCAGACATCACCCTGCTGTAGATGTGTTCTCCTGTTTCTCCTGGCCCTTGACCATCTTTGTCTGGCTGGTATGTGTCTATGCACGATCCCGTGACACAACCGGGTCTAAATATAAACACCTAAGCAGTGTGCTTCACTGCCAAGATGACATTATGTAATAATAATCAACACGCTCTTGATGAAAGATCTCTTTGGGAATGGGCTGTGGATGTGTCGAAGGCTTTGTGATATTTTGGTTGACCCCAAAGAAGTCATCAAGGATGATTGGAGGACGGTAACACTCAGCTCCTCATTTGAGAGCAATGCTGCTGTAGAGCATCAGGAGTTTCTCCCAGAAGCAAGAATTTGGAGATAAGGACCTTAAAATTGTCTTAGACTTGAAGTTACTCACATAAGACATTTAGTCAAAGATGGGAAATGGAATAAATAAGGTAAAGTATAAGGAAGAATCAATTTAAATCCACAAAATCCTTTTTGCAGTGTCCACTCAACTCCATTTCTTCACTGTTTTTAGATCCTGCCAGATCTCTATCTTGGCAACATTAAAGGTAAGTCATCATGTCAGTGAAGAAATTATTCATTTTTCATTATTTTCAGGATAATGTAGTAGAGCATGTTTCAGTTCCTCATATGGAGAAGCGTGTGGTGAATTGCTACACTGAGCTTGGTTTCTATAGGGTAGAGAGATCACAGTGTGAAGCTGAACGATTGAAGTGCTGCATTTTAACAGGAAAAAAGCTTTTACAGTACTGTTTTTATCTTTATTGAAGTTTTTCCTGTGTGTTTGAGGTGTGCAGCTGCTAGGGGAACATAAATCTTGACAAGTATTGTGAATATAAAGAGCGTAGGTGTGGGAGGGGATGCCCCACGCTGTGGGGGTGTCCCTGATGTGAGCTGCATTCCAAATGTTTCCACAAAACAGAAAACCCAGCATGAGGTTGCTTTTTTCACATAAAATGCACACGCTGAACCATAAACACGTAGGCAATGGTATAAAAATATGTGGAAGACTTTTTGTAAACGTGACCTGTTCTGAAAAATGCTGTCAAATAGGAAACATAATACCTTTCATGTTTGCAAGGCCTTTTTATGTTTGTCACCTAGCTTATTTAAAGACATTTATGTACGACAAAGGAAATAATATTTAGGGCCGGCCTTTTTAAGGTTGCCTGTATACAGAAAAGGTTCGAATGCCCATATCGCAGTTTCATGGCTTAGTTTGAATCAATGAAAAATAAAAACTACTTTTGAAGGTATATTTGAGATGGAAGTTTCTGTCAAGCCTGCACCATATTTTATGTTTTGTAGAAAGGATGACTAAGAGTTTATGTCTAAACCTTTCAAGTTTTTATTGTCATTTAAGTGAAAATGACTTATCACATTGAGGCGATGGTTAATTTTTTTGGGAGGACAAATAACAGGTAACACAGTGCCTAAAGGTGAATTTTAAACATGGCATGTTCTCTGATGCAAGTTAAATATAACTATAACAACATGCTGTTGATGAAGCAACAAGAAAAAGGGAAGTCTTTATTTCTATATCTGTTATACTTTTTCAGATGTCTACATGCTGCAAAAAAGGCCAAGAAATGGGGAGTTCCCCCATAAACCACATTCACTGGGTTGCTAATTGGTGGATTTACATAGTATCCGAACTCTAATCAAGTGGTTTGAATGCCTTAACCTGACCAAGTGCTTTTGAAACCAAGATCCAATCAAGCTGTGAAACTAAGGGCAAGCTAACAACTGGAAAGCCAATTAAATCACAATCAGCTTTATTACCCAGTTTCAAAAATAAAGAATATCTTTTTAAATGTACATATATATATAACTGACTTTACAATGGAATATAATGTGTGGTCAGTCCAAGTATGCATGGTGTTGTACTGGACTGTCAGGTGTTCATCAGTGAAACAGCTTGGGGGAAGAAACTGTCTCTGTGGCGGCTGGTTTTAGCAGACAGCGTTCTGAAGCGCCGTCCTGAAGATAAAAGCCTAAACAGTTTGTGTGCAGGGTGTGTGGGGTCTGCAGAGATTTTACCTGCCCTTTTCCTGAACCTAGACCTGCATAAGTCCTTGATAGAGGGAAGGTCAGTCCTGATTATTCTCTCTGAATGCCTGATTTTTTGAAATGCCAAATAAACTAAGAAATGATACACAAATAAAACTGTAAAATGTGGCTGTGAATCACTGTGGGTGTTCTGAAGGTTGCAGTCAAGCAGCCCGAAGCCAGTAGTCACTTCCAAACTGGATCTCTCATTTGTGTACCATGTCTGAGTAAGTAGAAAAAATGAAAGTTGTATCAAATAAATAAAATCCATTGATAACTTTCTATAACAGTTTCACTAATTGCTGCAAAAATCAACCCATTCTGAAAATTATGATTTTGCAACTAAAACTAAGGTCATAAAACAAAATATATCACCATGTAGTTCTCTACATGGATGATGTTTAAAATCAGGGATAAAGATACTAAAAATAAAAAATACTTTGTGCTTTCTCGCACTCTACCAGTTTTCAAATTTCTATCTTTTATAATTTTTCTTGGTGCCTAATATGATTTGGAATCTTATAAGCGGTCAAGTTCAGGGAATTTTTAAAGTAACACAAAAGTACTTATACAATGTACAGTCATATTCAATAAATTTCATGCAATCCCTAGAGTAACTCAATTCACTAAGTGAAACACATTACATAGATTAAAAATGACAAACACTGATAATTTAAAGTCTTTATGTTTGTTAATTATGAAGATTTTCCACTTACAGCTAATTAAAAAAGAAAGATTTTAATACGGAAATGTGGGGTTAATGAAAAGTATGTTTGATAACTGCTTAAAGTTTGTTATTTTCAAAAGATAACTTTAATCTGAAAAACGAGCCTCGTTGGAATGCATATTTATTGGAATATGCATTCCAATAAATTGGAATGCATATTCCTATTTATTGAATATGACTGCATATATAAGGGCAAAAATGTATGTATTCCACCCAGTTTTAATCACTGCAACTGCTCTGTTATAAGCTAGCCATATTAGCTTGTTAGCTATGCTAATTTAGCAAGATCATTTCTTTCAGCTATCTTTGTCCCTGAATGCTAATCATAAGACAAATATATGCCCTGATGAGTTATAGATAAAAATAGCGATGTCACATACTCCACAGTGCTAAGCAAGTGATTGTAACCTTTTGCTTTGACAAAAGGGTCCTTCTATCATACAAGATCAACATGTTCAGATGACAAGATGGTGCCTAAGAGACCCACAATTCTGGAGTTTCCTAAATCCAACCAAGCTGTTAAAAAGCCAAAAGCCAGTAAAAAAAAAGTCTAAATGAATTTATAAACGATACCCAAAAAGTACACTTAAAAATAGTTCTAATCAAACCTGGGTTTGTAAAAGTTGCAGTAGGCCTGAAGCCTTTCATCACTTACAAAAACTAAAAGTCTTGCTTGTGTCATTTGTGTTAGTAAAAGATCAAATGAAAGCTGCATCAAATCAAATTGATTAATTAATTGCTGCAACCATCTGCCTTTTGTGAAAAAAAGGACTCTGGAAAACTACAATTTGACAATGGATTTCAAAAATCAATATAATGTATTTTCCATGCAGTGGAGTGAGTCTAATTGTCATGATTAATGTTTAAAATCAACAGTACCAAAAGAACAATTCTGCTTCGAATGTCTTTAAAGTTCATGAAGACAGACAAATGCTTTCGGCAATACAGTGTATCTATGCTATTTTTACGGCTACTTAACTGCAGTATGCTCCGAGAAGAGCTGGAAGCTGCTGCCTCACTGTATGTCCCATCCATAAAGAAAACAACCATGGTGCAAAGAATCCTCAGTTTAACATGTTAGCTTTATGTGTTAGGGCATGAGCCTTCATTTCATATTTTTACATATAATGCAAAGCTGAACGTGGCAAGATCAAGGTCAAAGCAAGGGGAGACACATAGGCCTACATTACAGATATATGCGTCCTCACAAAGACAACAAAAACAGCTTACTTGTTTGTAAACAGATGAACTTCATGTTGTATCTTTGTATCACATAATATATATAGTTTTATAGAAATAAAATTACTTTTAGCCTTAAAATGGTGAGAATTATGAACAAAATTGTTATTTTTTGCTTTTTGAGTTTTAGGAGAGTTATTAGCATTTCCTCAACAGCTTTAATGTGATTTCTGTTCCATGATAGATCTGGAGCATGTTTAATTTAAAAATACTGTAATAGTTAATCTTCTTTTTATTGCTTTACTGTTTATTATATTATTTTGTGTGACAAAACCTCTAAAGTTTAAGGTTGTTTAAGGTTACTTGAATATGCCTTGTAGGAGGGCTTCTTTAGGTCTTTTTGGGTGATATTAGCAGCATCCTGCACACTTGCAAAACATGAGAAAAAAATGCTCAAAGCACATCTGTCCATCGTAGAAAACATTTGGCTTCCTTTTAAAGAACAAAATTTGATTAAAACAATTACTGTTTCTTGCTTTTGGGCCAAGCTGTTGGACTGTTTTAGAAACACTGGTTTTCCGGTTTTTCTTTCAGTTCAAAAGAAGAGCAAAACTTTTAAAACATACAGCCATATTTGCTTGGAAGACATTTAGGGAGGGGGTGTGTAGTTGGGCAGAAAATGCTTTATTTAGGTGGCATTCTCCATGGTGACATTTCTGATTGGATGCAGAATATATAGATATATTTAAGATTTCTCAATTTGTCATTGCAATCCACAGATGCACAAGACCGGGAGCTGCTGGCGCAGCACAACATCACCCACATCCTCTCTATTCATGACACAGCTGCACCCGTCCTAGAGGTGAGGCAGCTTCAAACTGGCCTTCTTATTTAAGCATTTGTGACCCCATGACCCAAACCTTGATCCACCTAGACAGTACAAAATGTTCTTCATGCTCAGTTGTTTCCCCCTCAGTGTCCCAGCTGATCAGTACACACAGCTGCTATGCCTCTTCAGAGTTATATCTCCCTGTAGAGGTCTCTGGATACCTTAATAAGTGAAAAGTATGTTCAGAATTTACTTCAATAATTCCTAAAATATGCAATCATAATTTTAGACCCTTTGGTTTTATCTATATTATGCTTTCCACTCAGTGTAGAATCACTTCCTAAAACTTATTGATCATGCAAGATCATTAGTAAGATAAGACTATTTAATCAGCTGAAATAGACAGATGTTCATATTTTCAATTGTGTGACAGTCATAAGACCTGGAATTCACCAGGTTTCACTAAGCACAGCGTTTTCTGGTCAGCAGGGAGGCTTCAGTATTGTTTGGAATTTCAGTCAGTGTGTGAAAATCTGTGTTAGCTGATGCAGCTGCTGTTTGATGTTATATTTTCCTTACAAGATGCTTTAAGTTCTACACATTGAAGTCCAAAAACTCTTGAAAGTAGAACTGGATAAAAGAAAAAGTTTGTGGGTTTTCACTGCGGCCTTTAGATGTGCCTGCAAGTGCAGGAAAATGCATTTTTTAATCATATTTGATTGAATGTGAGAAACAAATTGGATATAAAAAAAAAAAGAGAGACATGCTGTATTGGAGAAAAAAACAATCGACTGGACTTATTTTTGAAGATCTGTCTGACATGTTCAGTGTCCGCTTTCACAACTTTCATCTTTTCCTTGCTGAAAGCGATCGTGAAAAGCTCTCAGAGTATTCTTTACACTTTCTCCATCCATGACAGAATGTTTCATTAAACACTGAAGAGAAACAGCAACCTGTATTGCACAGTATCACTACCCAAACTGGTCAACCACCAAAACGTTTCAAAGGTTTTGGGCTTCAGATCCCATCTTGGCCCACACATACTCTCTATCCTTTTGCTAATCACTAATACAAGACTTAATCTGAGAATTTGTCCTGCAATAAAATGCATGATGCAGCTTTATTTTTTTCAAGAAGTCTGTCATTGAAGATGACTCAGGTCTGTTTTAGACAGAGTGGCCAGATGGGATGATTTATTTGCATACCCAACAGTCAAACTGCTGACTGATTGATTTCTTGGAAGAAGATGTGATGGTTCCTGAGAGAGGAAGGTAAAATTTGCAACCACTAAGTCTCTGAGGTCAGTTGTGGCATTTACGGTACAGGGATGTGGTTGTGATTACCATACTGCAATAAAGAATGATGTAGTAACATTCATTTAATAGATCCGGGATAAATATCCTTTTTGCAAGTATAGAAATTGGTTATGAGCATGCATGTTAGTTAGGAATGTATAGGTTCTCACAGCCAGAGTTTGATATTGCTAACTGTGATGAGTTTTAGGGTTGATTGTGCAGAGACATGAGGTCTTCTCAGCAATATTTTCCAGACCCAGAGGGTCAGAATTTAAATAAATGGTGTGTAGCCTATTGATAGATGTTTTTGCTAAAGGTTATGAACAGCGTCTGGAGCACTTCCAGAGTTTGCTATGTCCCAGAGGACTCAGGGGTTTTTGGGGTGCAGTCATAGCAGGATGAGGTGGTTTCTGTCCAGTTTAAAAACCATCAGCTGCCAGGTGCAAAGAACAGTAAAAACACACACGCACATCGTGCCGTGATCTCACAGGGCAAGGACTGCAGGGTTTCAGGGCAAGTCTCATGAAAAAACAGGAAGTGTGTTATATCCACTACATTTGCATTCAAATGACCTCAATATACAGAACGCTAAATTTCCATTAATATATTTAACATTTTATTGGTATAGTTTTTGCACAGGTCTAAAGGAATTTATGTTCACAAAATGCTGTAGGTTTATTCCTTTAACATCTCTGATTTAAGCTGTTTTGTCTCTTTTGTGCAGGACATGACTTATCTCTGTATATCTGCTGCTGACCACTCAAAGCAAAACCTGTGAGTACCAGATTTTGACAATGTGTACACACATGCTGCAGTCATCCTCATACCTTCGATTGAAAGACGCACGTTTGATCTCTTACTAACATGTTTCATTTTAGATACATGCCTCTATTTTTAGTCCTGTTCAGTTATTTTATTGAATAGCTGATTGGTGTGATGCTTTTGCCAGGATTCAGTACTTCAGAGAGAGCATCATGTTCATCCATGAGAGTCGGCTGAAAGGAGACGGCTGCCTGGTTCACTGGTGAGGACCAGTTAACAGACTCAATCACTCACTTGTTTATGTTGTTGTGTCTTGGCTTAAATAATGTAATAATTAAGTAATGTACCTTTTATGTTTTTTAGGAATTTATCTGATGGATCAAAACAAAGTAATGCATAATGTAATGCATTAGTTGTATAAGTTTTTTTGTGGCCATTTGTTTGCAACCCCCTTTACTTTGAAGCCCTTATATAAATTCCTGATCAACTAATTGTTTTCAAGTAAATAGTCCACTTTAAAAAACTTTTTATCTCATTATAAATGCAGATGTTTTATTAAGGCCTATGGGTGGAAGATAATTTAATGCTGCACACCTCACACTTTATTACCATGGTGAAACGTGTTTGTGGCATGGTTTAGGAATGCTTTTTTACAGCAGGGACAGGGAAGCTCAGTGTTGATGCAAAGATTTATGAAGCTAAATACAATGCAATCCAAGAGGGAAAAAACAACTTGACACTAAGGTGGAGGTTCACCTTCCCGGAGGTCAACAACACATTGTAGAGCCAGAGCTACAATGGAACAGTTTAGATAAAAGATGTCTATGCGTTGAAAAGGCATAGTCAAATGCCCAGACTTAAATTTAACTGAGAATCTATAAATGTATTGTATTGTACTCTCCATCAAATCTTGCAACAATCTGCAACATTTTCAGTCTTTAGATGCGCAAAGCTGGTGGTAAAAAAAAACCCCACAAATGCCAAACTTTTTCAGATTTTTCAGATTTTTATTTAAAAAATTTGTGAAAACTGTGTATCCATTTCTTGCATTTCTCACATTTATGAACTACGTTGTGTTTGTCTGTCACACAAAAACATTGGCTGTAATGTGACAGAAAAAAGGTGAGAACGTTCAAAGCGTAAAAACTATGCTTGCTTTGAGCTTTTCCTAAAACAAATAACCTCGTTCATTACTAATCTGAGCCAGAACCTGTAAAAACGTGTAAAATCATTTAATAAAATTCTGAAAACAACTTAAACATGATGCATCTCTCAGGCCTTGTGGTAGGTCTGTGTTGGATTGTTTTTCTGTTTTTGTTACATACATCACTTTCAGATTTCGTTTTTAATTCAAATAACATTGGAGTTTAAAAGGCAGCTGAGGTCTTTGAAAGACTTGTGGATAGTCTGGAGAACTTTGCATGATTATGAAACAGTTGACTGCTTGGGAAAAAAAGATAAAAATGTTAAAGCTTACAGTGATTCCAAAAAGAAGCAGAAACAGTCAGCTCTATTTCCCTGTTATAGCAAGAATGAACCTCATTATAACTGAAAATCCTCCGATTTTATTTGCTCAGGTCTCATTTTCAGCCACACCAAAAAGGACTTGACTATCAGTCTTTTTAGTTAAAAACTTTCATAGAAAATGCCCTCACCTTTCATCTTGTCTCATATCAAACAGACAACAGCAGACATTTAACCACAGCTTCAAGATTGGGTTTCACTACTTTTGTACACTAAAGCAGAGAATCTGAATGGGAGAGAAATTACTAACCATGAGGGTCTGTCTTTGTCAGCGTGGCAGGAGTGTCCCGCAGCGTCACCCTGGTGGTGGCTTACATCATGACGGTGACCGGACGAGGCTGGGTGGAGTCCCTGGCGGCCGTCAGAGCTGCCCGGCCGTGTGCAGGTCCCAACCTGGGCTTCCTGCGGCAGCTGGAGGAGTTTGAAAACACAGAACTGGCAGAGGTTAGTTATTGTATTAAACTACATTTATATGAACAATTATTGTCAAAGGTAACCTTTTAGAGGTCCGAAATTATTCGAGGAGTTCTTACGCAGTCTAAGAATCTGGAAAAGTGTGTTATTTGATTTCAGTACTTTCTAGGTAATAGTAAGTACAAGAAATAAGGATGAAAACATTTGTAATATTTCTAGAGTTGTTTTCTCCTTCCATTGTCTAAATGTTAGTTTTTTGTTCGTTTGTTCCTTTTTTGTTCCTTCCTTCTTCTGTCATTTCTTCCTTCCACCCTTTTCATTGCTGTGTCCTTCCTTCCTTTAAGTCCCTGCATCCTTACACTTTTCCTCCTTGTGTCCTTCTTTCCTTCAGTTTTTGCAGGGTCCATATTGAAAGTCTGCCCACTGTAGAAAATTCTGCCATAGTTTTTTTTTTCTTATAAAAAGTTTGTGTAGGATCCCTTTCCTCTGGGAAAGTTACTAAAATGCAGCAAAACGTACATTTGCATTTAGTTGAATGGTTTAAACAGTTTTTTAAGACACAAGAGAACAAAAGTAAATGGTTTCCAGTATCTGCACCAACCAACCAATTGTTAGAAGCACAATTAAAAAGCCAAAGTTGGAATATAAAACTAACTCTGCTTCTAAAGTATTTACAAACAGCAGACGCACTTGTGAAAGGTGAGGATTGTGTGTAAAAAGAGTCTTCACCAAACACTTCTTTTTCACAGAAATTGGGTCTCCACTTTATGGTAAACGCCCTCAGAGAATCATCAAGCAGTACAATAAATTCAATTGTCAGTTCTGATAGTATTTCAGATATTAATTCAACTTTTTTGGCATTTCTAGAGCATACAATTATGGATAGATTCAGGGAGTTTATGATATTTTTATAGAATAAAGGCCAAAACTTAAAACCACAAAATCAAAACTATGTTTTATTCATATATCACTGAGGTTTTCTTTGTGTTTTCTTTTGCCTGCTGGCACAGATAACATTTTTTCTAGAAAAGCATCAAAACTGCAGAGAAATTATGGGATTTCAGTAATTTGAAGAAGCGCTGGTCCCTCCAGTTTTAATCTTGTTACATTGGATACCGGTACATTTTAAAATTCATTTAAAAGTTTTAGTCTTTCAGAGCCTTAGGGGGTCAAGTCCCAGCCTTTATCTCTGACCTTTTGAAGCCCTACACCTCTTCTCGTGGTCTGAGATTTTCCAGTCAAAGTCTAGTAATGGTTTCACGAACATATTTAAGGCTAGACAGAATACATCCTTTAAAGCTGTGGTCCCCAGATAATGGAATATGTTGCCTCCATCTCTACTCTGTCTTGATTCTGTTAATTATTTTAAGAGGCAGTTGAAGAACCATTTATTCAGACTGGCTTCTGACTAGTTGTATGCTGTATAATGTTACACGTATGCTGTTTTTATCTTCTGTGTTTTTTTATGCTTGTATTTATTGCAAAGCACGTTGTGGTATCTGAATGTGAAAGGTGCTATATAAATAATGTTTAGTTAATTACTAAAAAATAAAGTGGTTCACTCATTACATTTTACATGTAGGCTGAAAAGGATGATTATAAAATTTACTGAAAAGAGTTTTAGAAAAACATATGTTTGAATGTATTAAAGTTGTGAATTTTTTCTAATACACACAGATTTAAACAGACTCACCAGTCACTTTATTAGGTACACCTGTGAAGTGCTTGTTAACACTTATAGCACCAAAAAAACACTCATAGAGCACAGACCTCTGCCAAGGCAAAAGGGTCATTGATGCATGTCAGTTTTTTTCTATACTGATGACCCATATTCTGGACAACTTCTGGCTACTGTTGTCGCATCATGGTCTGGCAATGATAAACAAATCCTGGATCCTGATGGTGCTCTGCACCACCAAAATTGTATCTCTGTTCCTTGTCCCCATATGCACCTTGTCTGACAATTACATCCAAATCTGTTCAGAACTTTTTGAGATATTTTGCAAACAGACAGACAGACGGACAGATAAAAGGATGTAATTAAAACACAGCATGACAGCAGCTCAATGTGTTTAGGGATGTAGAGGTGGTGAAGATAACTCCCCAAAGACTTAGAACAGTGTATGGATGTTGCTCCCAGATGGGCTGCTCTGAGTATTTCAGAAACAGATTCACAGAGATTTTCACACATGGTCGTCCCATTAGAGATTGGTCTTAAACAGAGGAAATATCTATTGAGCTGCAGTTGTGTGGATGCAAATGCCATGTTGATTGCAGGGGAGAATGGGTAGAATGGTCTGAGATAATAGAAATCCAACAGCAATTTAATTAATTACTCATTACAATCAAGGTATGTGGAATACCACCTCTGAACACACAACAACACGTTGAACCTTAAAAAAGATGGGCCGCTGTAGCAGAAGGACGACCTGGGAGCCAATGCTGTCAGATGAGAACAGGAGGCTGAGACTGCATTTCACACACAGGCTTACTAAAATTGGGCAGTCAGAGATTGGGAACATGTGGCCTGGTTGGTTAAAGCAAGGTGATTCTAATAAAGTGGCTAGTGAGTGTACTTCATACATTCACCAAACTCTTTCAGTAAATTATAACAATTTCTAAACAACCTCATAATCCAAAAACCTCAATTATTAAGTACAAGTTATTTAAATATGTCACCACTTGACCACCATCTGGAGAAAGACCTAATATTGACAAGCCAAACGCCTTTTGGAGGACGTTTTATGGTCAGCAAGACACATTGTGAGTTATGTGGCAATAATGACAAGAAGCATGTTTGGAAGAGTCCATTGGAAGATTTCAAGCCTTAGAACACTACTGTCAAGCATGGTGGAGGTAGCATCATGCTGTGGGGCTGTTTTGTGGTTCAAAAAGTATTTTATTCCCTCTTCAATCAGCTTTCTTTTTACAGATAACATTTAAATTTAAATAGTGTTTATTAAGCTTTACAGCCAGATACAAACCAAATTTTTCCTTTGGGACAACAACAAACCACCAACACTTGGCCTTCAAGCCCTTGGGTGGGCATTGCATGAATGGTCATTGTCACTCAACTGGCTAATGTAGAAATTTAAACTGACTTTAAAAGACAGACCTTTAGAAAGTCTAGAGAACTGCTGATCAAGTCCACTTTAAACTTTTTCATAACAGCATACATATTAAAGCTCTTTCATCCCCCTTTTCAGTATCGAGCCTGGTGGACGGAGCGGTATGGGAAGAGCTCCTTTGATGACGCAGAGGTAGTTCAGAATCTTTTGAATAAAAAATCTAGCAACAACATTGGCAGCAGCAGCTCTGTACCAACCAACATCCCTGCAGCTCTTGGAACAAGTCACACCTGAAGACAGACCTTCTGCTCTGATCTCCCTGGGCCTAAGAACCTGAGGACTGTTGGAATTGCGTCAGCAGGAACATTTATCCGGGCATTCTAGTGTATCGAGGATTGGTTGAATCTTATGTTTGCAGAATGGTTGGGGGATTTCAGACCTCTGTTGTCATGTCATGTCTTGGCCTCTAACTGTCAAAACAACATGCAAGGGCAGCCAAGCGGGACCACAGGGAAGTATGTACATGAAGTCCTGAATGTGAACACACATTTAGCAGCGTACACTCCCCCCTGTCAGTTATGTTATGCTGTGTCTTGAACTTGAATTATGAGTATTAGTTTCTATGCAGAGAGTGGAAACTAAAGCACTATGCATTTCCCAATAAAAATATCACAAGTTGTGCTTTTTTATTACTTGCACTATTCTTGATGTTATTTGAACTTATTTTTATTTTCTTATGTACAGCTAACAGTAGCCACTGCATGAAATATGACATAAATTTGTAAATTGTGTAGTTAAACCTCTATTAATGTCAAATTTCAACCAGGAGGTCATTATAATAGAATGTGGTTCCAAACTTTGAGGATAAAACCTCCTGACGGAGTTAATGAGTTAATTTCCAACAGATTGATTCATATTTGACTTTTTAGAAGTTACCTACCCTTTGAAGCATGAGTATCGGATATATAATGAAACAACTGTTTTACAGTGACTTACAAAAGGGTTCATACCCCTAAACCTTCTCACGTTTTGTCAAGTTACACCCACAGGCTTCAGTGTTCAACACATTCATCAACACATAGTAATGCATAGTTGTGAAGTGGAAGGAAAATGATAGATGGTTGTTGTTTGTTTTAGAAATAAAAATCTGAAAAGATTTTGCAGGTCAAGAGACTGAGATTATTGCCAAATGTTCTTTAGAAATTGCCTGATATTAGGTGAAGAGTGACTCTGAACATCATGCGACAGATTCTGAGTTTGATTTTTTTTTTAGGAATTTTGACAAGGCCATTCTAACACTTCAATAATCTCTGATGTAAAACATGATCATCTGACTGCCTAGGATCCTGTCTCCAGTCTCAAGTGTTTTGCAACCTGGAACAGATGTTCTTCTATAATAATTCCTGTGTTTAACTTCATCAATCTTCTCATCAGGTCTGATCTTTTTTTCTGTCACTGCTAAAGAAAAGCATTCCCATAACATTATTCTGCTGCCACCGTCTTTCACTATGGGTATCGTGTTTTCAGGGTGATGTGCAGTGGGGGTTTTTCTTCCCACATTACATTTTACATGTAGGCTGAAAAGTTTCATTTTGGTCTCACCTGACCAGAGCATGTTCTTCCACGTTTGCTGTGTGTCCTACATGGCTTGTGGCAAAATGCGAAGAAGACATTTTATGGCTTTATTTTAACAATGACTTCCTTCTTGCCACTCTTGCATAAAAGACAAATTTGTGGAGGGCATGACTAGCAGTTGTCCTGTCAACATATTCTCCTATCTGGGCTATGAATGTCTGCAGCTCCCCCAGAGTGACCATGGGCCACCTGGCTGCTTCTCTGATTAATGCTCTCCTTGCCCACCCTATCAGTTGTACGACTATGTCTTGGAAGGTATGCAGTTGTGCCGTACTATTTCAGTTTCAAATGATTAATCAAACAATACTCCACAAGATGTTCACAGCTTGTTTTATAATGTAACCCTGCATTAAACGTCTCCACAACTTTCACCCAGACCTGTTTACTGTGTCCCTTGGTCTTCATGATGCTGGTTGTTCACTAAGGTTCTCTACCAAACCTCCGAGGCCTTCACAAGACAACTGGATTTATTCTGAGATTAAATTACATCTTCAGATATTTATATAAGAACATTTAAAACCATATGTCCTTTTACTTCTATGTAACAACTATACTGTACTTTGTGTTGGACTTTATGTAACTTGTATCCAAAACATTTCTAAAATCTCAGCCGAAAAGAGTCAAAAAAAAAAAAAAAAAAAAAAAAAGTCGGAAGGAATCTGAGATAATTATTAACATTCTGCCAAACAAAACATTGTCCTAACATTACTTCTGTATTTTCTTCTAAACAAAAATAAAGCATGCACATATTTTAATGGGGGATTACAAATCATTTAAGATTATTAATTTAGTATTAAAATGTTTAATTTCTTGTGTTTTATCTTAAATCTCCACCTGTGAAACTGTTCAACTTAGCAGGTGAGTGTGACTAACTCAATATTTGTGGGATGCACAGGTGAAGTTTAGTAAAAACAAACAACATTTGTTCTGTTTCGTGAATCAGTAGATTGATTTTTAATGGTTATTAACATGGTTATTAAGGCCTATTTGAGCTGAATAACATCTACCTCTATTTCTTTATTTATTATAGGCTCGTGCATAAGCTTTGAAATTATATATATATATTTTTTTCAGTTGAGTTTGCTGTCATTACCTTTTCCAAATTTTAGATGCAGTGTCTCTATTTTCGAGTACTACCGCTATGCAATAAATGCTGTTGTTTTTGTCTATGTATTGATGGCCAATTTTTTTTATCCTCTATATGTTTCAGAGCTAGTCGCTTCCTATAATTATATTCAATAACCTAATCTAATTGGGGTATTTTATCGGGTGTTCTGTCTAATCTTCCAGCGGGAACAAACTATTGTTCTTTTTTCTGTGCATCATTTCTCCAGCAGGACCACTCTGCTGCTTTTTTTATTTTTTTTTTCGTAAAGCTTTATCATTTCAAAGAATTGTTTTCGTCTCCGTTCTCTGACTTTCCACCAGTGCGGGTGTGTGACACTTCTGGCTGACGCCGGCAGGGTTTCCCCCGGGTGTCTTACTGGAGATCGGCCGCTGTGTGCGCGCTGATAAGCTTCGCAGGAGAGGAGCGCAGCGTAGCAGCGGCAGGTGCGTCCTCCTCCTCCTCAGCATCCTCCTCTTGTCTCTTGTCTCCGCCCTCCTTGCCGCTCGCTTCACGCTGTGAGGATTTAAGCGGGCCCGCCGGAATGGTGAGGGCTTTCTGAGACTGACAGATTTCAAAACTTGACGGGTTTCGGGTTTCGCAGGTAAGACAGCTTCAATTCGCATCCAGGGCGCGTAAAACAAGAGCAGAACTAGTCTGCGTGGGAGTCCACGTTTAGTGATTATTTCACTTTTACAACTCTTGATTGTGTGCTGCTTTCACAGCCTACACATTATATCGAATTAAGTACAGGACCTATAAGAGGAGTTTTGTTTTTGTCTTTGCTCAGAGATGAACTCTGAAGTGGATTACGGAGGCTCAGGGAGCAGCGGCAACGGGAAGCTGCGCCAGTGGCTCATCGAGCAGGTCGACTGCGGGAAGTATCCCGGCCTGGTGTGGGAGAACGACGAGAAGACCATCTTTAGGATACCGTGGAAACATGCCGGGAAGCAGGACTACAACAGGGATGAGGATGCCGCGCTTTTCAAGGTATGAGACGGTGAGCATGGATGAGAATAAAACTAGAAATGTTCTCAATATTTAGGCTACAGACTGAAGCGTCAGACTTATTGTTAAGATTAAGTTCTCGTTTATTTAGCTGGATGTGGATGCACGGTTATTTTCGGTTGATCTGCGGAGTATTTATGGATTATTTCATCCAGACATTATAGAACTAAACTTGCATACAGCAAACAGAACATTTGCTATATTAAATTAAATTCAGTTCACTTTATTTAATTCACAACACATATGCCATAGCATTTCACAAGACAAACAGGTCTAATGCATAACTAGGTATCTAGAAATATATAATACTGTCCAATTCGACTCTAGTTATAACACAATTCGGTTAAATGTAAAATACTATTTAAAATCTAATCTCAATAAGAAATAATATTATTTTACAAAAAATGAAAGATTCCCCGTCTATATCCGAAATCCACAAACGCATCCCTGCATTCCTGCGCTTAAACCACAGAAGATCTGACCGATTAAGTATACATGAATTAGTTTTATGTTCACAATTTTCTCCTTGCGTCTTGTTTGCAGGCATGGGCGCTGTTCAAGGGCAAGTTTCGGGAGGGGATCGACAAGCCGGACCCTCCGACCTGGAAGACGCGCCTGCGCTGCGCTCTCAACAAGAGCAACGACTTCGAGGAGCTGGTAGAGAGAAGCCAGCTGGACATCTCTGATCCATACAAAGTGTACCGCATCATCCCGGAGGGCGCAAAGAAAAGTCAGTGGCGCTAACACCCCGTTTACATGACACGGTTGCATGCGTTTAACTGCATGTTAAATCGTTTCTGTGTTGCACACAGGGCCCAGACAAGAGGACAGTCCCCTGAGCCCAGTGAGCTATCAGATGCACCACCCCTACCCCACAGTACCCACTCAGGTAATTAACATACGCATAAAAATGAGCGGGGCGGGGCCTCAGGGAGATAGCAGACAGGCTGCTGAATGAACCATGGAATGTTGTACATGCATGAATGAACTGACAAATAACAGCTTTATAATGTGTTGAATGATGCTGAACAAACATTTTAAAAGGGAATGTTGAGAAAAAAAATGGCATAAGTTTAAGCAACTTTTGCACACTTCTTTCCTTGAAAAACTTGCCCTAAATGGATTATAAAACTGAAAAATGTACATTTTGATTATATAATCTTTTAAAAGGGTTTAAAAAGCCATGTTTTATAAATAAATCTGGATAAATGTGTCTACAGATGACACAGTACATGCCGAGTCCTGAATGCAGCTGGAGGGATTACTGCCCGGAGCAGCCGCCCCTGCCCGAGCTGTCCTTCACTCAGTGCCCCTGTCCCCCCCGCAGCCTGGCATGGCAGAGCCCATCCATGGAGAATGGTATGTCACTCAGATCTATAACAGTTGCATAAGCCCTATCCGTTTTACATTCACTTTTGGCGTGCAAACCTCAACTCCGTTCCTCTTTCTGTGCAGGATACCAGCTCAGAGCTTCCATTTACTCCTACGGTCCCACAGACAGTCAGCCCTCGCCCTTCCCACTGGATGCCAGCATCAGATCAGCAGAGGCACTTTCAGGTACACACAATACACTTTCACTTCTCCTTTTTCCCTTTCACGCCATGGAGTCATAAGAGGCCAAATCCAAGTTCAACATCACCTATGACTGTATTGTAATTAAAATGCATTAAATGCATTCATTAATTGCTAATAAAATCTTTTACTATTACATTTCCATCTAAATAGGTGCTGATTTTGTAAAACAGAAGTGCTTTGCCGCGATTTAAATAAAAAAGCTGGCAAAATAGCTATACAACTCCTCACCACATGAAGTTATTCTCTCCCGCAAACCCCTATCTGCACAAAACCATTGTTATCTACCTGTTTGGTGCACCCCAAATAAAAACTATCTAGCAGTTTCATTCCCACTAATCAAATGCTTTTCACGAGTCTTACAGAGATTCCAAAAATACCCATAGCATTCCCGCCAAAACGGAACAATCTTTACAGCATCAGTGTAACAAACAAGTGAAAAAATGTGTTTCTTTAGCAAAAAAGTATGGCAACACGTTCTTAGTATACACCCTAAAAGAAAAGATTATCCAGCTAAACAATTAATAGAGATGTACCAAAAAATGTTTCCTGGGTAAATTCTCAAACACACCAGGTTAAACGTTAGGGCAAAGTATTTCTGAATTAAACTGAATTAGTGTGAGAACAGGGTATCTAAGATCTGAAGTATGACAAATCTTGCAGCACAGATCCTTTCCTACAAAGCAGAGTTTTGTCACTTTCAGATTGCCTTTTACCTGAATAAATGTTGTATCTGGTGCAAGATCCCACTACAGTTTTGAACCTGGTTGTATGGGTGTCAGAAGCATCAGTAAGTCAAAGAAAGGCCATGTTTATTAACCTTCTATAAATTTTTCTTCCTCGACCAGACTTCCGCCTCCATGTGTCGATATACGTACGGGACAGTCTGGTGAGAGAGGTGACCACCTCCAGTCCGGAGGGCTGCCACATCACCCCAAGCCCCCAAGAGAAGTCCTACATGTCGGCAGGCGGTCCAGATGTGGTGGCGCTGCCCGTGGACACCCTCTCGGCCCAGAGGAGGGCAGACGAGTGTCCGCCGAGTCCGCCGTCGGGCCTGGAAAGTGGGGTCTTGCTGTGGATGGGCGCCGACGGACTCTATGCCCGCAGACTGTGTCAGAGTAGGGTGTACTGGCAAGGCGGCCCTTCTCCATATGGTGACAAGCCCAACAAGCTGGAGAGAGAGATCATCTCTAAACTTCTTCATACACCGGACTACCTTACAGGTGATACTTCAGAAAAAGAGATAAAACTCAATTATGAATGCACCCTTTTTTTCCAAAGATGATATTCATTTGGGAAAGTGTCAGAAAAACTCAGACAAAATGGATTTCAGTCAATTCAAACAGGTTAGCAAAGACTTTTAAAATGTTAAAAAATGTTTCATTTTTTCAAGTGTTCATTTTTCTGTTTTCACCAACATAACTGAAATTCACACCATTACCTATTTCTGCAAAATAAGCCAAATTACCTAAACTTCTGTGGTTTTAATCTTAAACCATCTGCCCATACCAAATTAAAAGGACAGTTTTAACTGTGACATTTTAAATACCAATGTCCCAGCTCATTTACTGCAAAGGCCCCTTTGTAGCACCTAAGAAGATCTGTGGTGACCTTCTTAAAGTAGCATTTCATGATAAGCTGTCAGTCACATGTCTTTTTACAGGCCACACCATCCCAACCCACATGCACTAACATCCCCAGCTGTGACTAACAACTAATTGTATTTGCATACTTAGTGTGACCAGGACTTTCCATTCGATTCACCCCAAAATGTCATGCCACTTCAAGAGAAATTCTGTTGAAATCATTTGCCTGCTCTTATCTACTTTAGATACCAGAACTAATAATCTTGCAAACTTGTGTTGTTTCCCACCAACCAGAGATCCAGAATTACGGGCTCCATGGTCGGCCGCCAAGTCGCTTTCAGGTCCTGCTTAGTTTCGGAGATGAATGTCTGGATCCTCAGAGACAAAGGCGAACCCTTACAGTCCAGGTGATTGCTAGGCCCCATTTTTAATAAATCTAAGAACGCCTCCTCTGCAGTTCTGTGTAAATATCTGTTGGTTGACAGTATGATCGAAAACAAAGCTTTAATTTGATAATGCTGAACTTGAAAACTGAAAAACAGGTCTTGAAAGTCTGATGGAACTTCTTCATTGTCAAGATGCACGCTTTGGTTCAAAACTAAATTTAGATTCAGATTAGTTCCTGAGAATTGTTGTTCTACAGTATAAAGTGAAAGCTGATGGATTAATTCAGGAAGTTATGACCTAAGAATGCCATACACCCAAACGAATATCAAAGTTATACAGTCTTTCATTTAAGGAGGCTAGGTTGAGTCAAATACACAATAAATGATCAACAAATTAGAATTTTCTTACACTTCTCCGGATTCTTTTTCTATATTGGTTCATTTTCACTTACATCTAAATAAAAATCTTTGTCAAGGCAAGATGGCAAAAAAACAAAAAACAAAATTACAAAAATGGTTGGCCAGCAGGTGGCGATAACATTGACATAACCCTTCTATGATCAAAACTATATATAGGTACACTGGATTAATTTTGATTTTATGACTGTAGAATTGTAAAAAAAAAAAAAAGGGCATAGAGAAAATGCTCCTGGCCCCTATGTCAACGTCAACGTTCAGTAAACGGTAGTAATTCAGTCTTACTGTGTATTTTTATTTGTGGAATAAAAAGCAGAACAAACAAACAAACGCATGTTAAAACCCGTCTGCACTGACATGAGGGCGATAAAAGGTTAAAGATATGTAAAAATGCCAAGGAAGATATTTCTTGGCATAGTTAGCCATTCTTCATCTTTCCTATCAACTTTATATTTTTTTTTGGCAATTTTTAACATTTCTTCTCATTAATCAATTTTTTTCTACACAAGATCAATTGTAACAGAATCAAGACAAATGTTAAATGTTAAATTTAGGCTACGCTTCCCAAATGGAAAAACAACAACTGCAAGTGTAAAATGGTGCCATATTGAATTGTTTTTCTACCCCATGTTTCAGGTGGAACCGCTATTTGCAAGGCAGTTCCTGTACTACGCCCAGCAGACAGGCAGCCACTACTACCGCGGCTACGAGCATCCCGCAGTTACGGAGCATATACCCGCCAATGAGGACTATCCAAGAGCTGTCACGCATCACCACAGCAGCAGCCTGCAGGAGTGAACCATGAGCGGTTTGAGTGACTGTGAAAAACATCATAAAGCAACCAAAGCATTTAAAAAAAATGGCCACAAAATCTCAGGGACAACAATCAAACATGAACAACATTGTACATAAACTGAATACTTAGTTAGCAACTGTTTACCCTGTTGTCAATGATGTGTATTTACATGTGAGTTAATATTTGTTGGTGTGATAAAACCACAAATTACTGCGATGTTTTATTTTAACCACGCAATATTAATTTCAGGGATTTGAAACTGACAGCGGAGGTGATTGTACTGAAGAGAAATGAAAAAAGACTTGTGCCTTAAAAGAAAAGTGCAAAACACACTTTTTATTTGAGATAACAAGTCCATCCTGTGATTCAGGGTGTGGCTAATACTTGGTTAGCTTAGCTTAGCTGAGTTTAGCTTAGCTTAGCTTAGCTTAGCCTAGTTTAGCTAAGCGTAAAACTGGAACCAAAAATGGCTAGCCTAACTCCATCTTAATCCTGCAAAATCCACCAAAGAGCCAAATGTTTTACCGTCAAGTCAGAAACAAAAGTAAAATTAGATATAATTACAGAAGTAAAACCCAGTAGAACCCAACAAGATTTTAAATGTAAATTTTTAAGCCTTAAACCAGTTGAGAGGCTTTTTTAGTGAATACAAAAGGCCAGATTTGCTATTTTGCAAGAGTAAGCATACTGGCTCTAATTTTGTATTTAATTTACATAAAAATCATACATTCTGTCTGTACATCTAAGTATTGGCGAGGATAAGAATCTTTGAGTTTTTTTTTATTTAACAGACCTCTTGTAAATAGGAATTTTTGGTACATATAAATATATATATTTGCTATAGTAGACACTATTACTATTGTTTGTATGAGAAACTCAGGGAGCTGAATGTAAATAAGCTTCTTAACTTGTTTTTTTTTTATCACAAATGTCTCACATCTGAAAGAAGAATGGGTTAATCTGAATGTCTTTTGTCTTTAAGGATAATTCGTTTGTAAAAAAAAAGGGCAATAAAAAAACCAAAAAAAAAACAACTGTGAGAAAAGACAGGCTCTGTTCATAACTGTGAGTTCTCCGGATAACGTCAGTAGTATCTGTGCGTGGTTTGAGCAGGAAGTGTGGTTCACATGCAGGATGACGCTGGTTAATCAACTGCTGGGTTATCGCAAACAGCGCAATGACATCAAGAAGGGCGGAGAGAGGGGAAGAAGTAAGCCGCGCTTTCCGCGTAGAGCTGGGGAGAGAAAGCCTACTTGTCTTCTGCTGGCAGAAGTGTTTCCACTTTTATGGAAAAGATTCGAAAAGAAACCACAAAAACATTTCTGTAAGCTGCAAAATAATTCAGAAGATGAGCAGGGAAGATGTCATCAGTTGATGAGGTTAGGTTCCAAAAACAAGCCAGAGGGCACTACTTTGAAAACCACTTGATATAAAGCAAGAGAAGGGAAGTTTTCACCAACATTTTTAAAACCTATCAAAGAAAAAGTCACAAATTGAGCATTTTTTATGTGCACATAAATATTTTGTGGACAGCTGTGCAAAAAAATTAAACAAATAATCTCACTATTAGTTTTATGTAATATTTTATAACAATGTCCATGTGAAATGCATTTCTGGTATGAGAAATCCACATATCGTTAGCCTCATAGCATAATTGCACAATAAGTCATATTTAAGCGTTTTCTAAAAACAAGAAAAAACGACATTTTTTTGCAAGCACGTTATGTTTTTATCAATGTAAGAATAGTAAACAAAAATACTTAATGACTAAATGACTTGGGAAATTATGCTATGAGACTAATGATATGTGATAGATTTTTATCTTTTAAACAAATGGGGTTGAGTTATCTAATGAGTAGTCAGTAACTTACTTTGTGTAGAGAGAAATCCGAGTGACTTCATTTTTGAGCATCACTGAGAAATTCTCATTGAGGACCAATTGAAATGACAGTTACCACTGTCTTAATGAAACCAAACTCAAAACATTATTATTGGTTTTAATAAACCCCTTATAATTTTTGTATACCTTGTTACATTCAGACAAAACAGCAGTTTCCTTTCTCATTACTGCCTTAACCAAACAATGTCTGCGCTGCTATGGCTAATTTCCTGCACAATGGGCGCTCTGCATCCTTCCATTGCTAAGTAGTAGGTATTCCTCTGGTCTAATCCCAAAACAACAGCTACAAGAAAGTAAAAATGAGTCAATGTAAAAGTGAAGACAACTCAGAATTTCTGATCAGATGTTGGGATATTTCTACAATACCTTAACTAATTCTTGAAAAAGCTTAGCATTCATGTTAGCAAAAGGGATGTAATTCAGCAGGAAAAAAAAACAGTAACTTGGTAAACAGGTGTTTCATATAAAAGTAATGTATTGTTTGCTTAACCTGCATGCGAAGTCTTGAGTTTGAGAGGGTTTTACAACCCATGATCTGAGTAGTTGTTAGCTGGACTGTGAAAGCTAAATTTCCCCTTGATTCACAAAACTCACTCTAACTGCATTAGTTAAGATACTGACAGTTCATAAATATTACAAATAACCAAACCTAAAAAACAAAGAATTATTCCTTTATTTATTGGGTAGCTGTTAGCCTGACTACAATACAAGAATGTCTACCTGATTTTCCAAACTGAGATCAGTCTGACTACTACAGCTAACATACTGATTGTTCATAAATAATTCATACAATCCCATTAGCTGTTTGCTTGACCCTGTGAACAGTTAGCTCTAGTACAATAAAGGAATGTGTCCCTAGTTCTCCAAACTGCAATCAGTCTGACTACTACAGCTGAGACACTGTTCTTACATATATCGCACAATCCTACCTGGCTGCTGGTTGCTATAGCTAAGATAATGAGTGCTCATACATATTCCAAACGAGCTCACCCAAAAGAACTCCAAGAACAATTACTTTGCTAACCAATTAGCTATTAGCTTCATTCAAATACAAGAAAATTTTTGTACTCGTACTCGTTGTCTTCCGCTTTATCCGGGACCGGGTCGCGGGGGCAGCAGACTCACCAGAGACACCCAGACATCCCTCTCCCCAGACACCTCCTCCAGCTCCTCCGGGGGGAGCCCAAGGCGTTCCCAGGCCAGCCGAGAGGTGGCTTGGGCATCTATACCGGATGCCTTCTGGATGCCTTCTTCGGGAGGTGTTCCAGGTATGTCCCACCGTGAGGAGGCCCAGGGGATGGCCCAGGACACGCTGGAGACATAGTCCCTCCAGCTGGAGACATAGTCCCTCCAGCGTGTCCTGGGCCGTCCCCTGGGCCTCCTCACGGTGGGACATACCTGGAACACCTCCCGAGGAAGGCATCCAGAAGGCATCCGGTATAGATGCCCGAGCCACCTCAACTGGTTCCTCTCGATGTGGAGGAGCAGCGGCTCTACTCCAAGCCCCTCCCAGATGGCCGAGCTCCTCACCCTATTTCTAAGGGAGTGCCCGGCCACTCTACGGAGGAAGCTCATTTCAGCCGCTTGTATCCGGGATCTCGTTCTTTCGGTCATGACCCAAAGTTCATGGTCATAGGTCAGGGTAGGAACGTAGACCGACAGGTAAATTGAGAGCTTCGCTTTTCGGCTCAGCTCTCTCTTCACGACAACGGACCGGCACAGCGCCCCCATTACTGCAGCAGCCGCACCTATCAGTCTGCCGATCTCCCAGTCCATTCTTCCCTCACTCGTGAACACTTGAGGCATGAACTCCTCACCAACCTGAAGAGGACAAGCCACCATTTTCCGGTCGAGAACCATGGCCTCGGAGTTGGAGGAGCTAATCCTCATCCTAGCCGCTTCACACTCGGCTGCAAAACGCCCCAGCGCATGCTGTAGGTCTTGGCTAGAAGGGGCCGGTAGTCCTTCTCTAATAGCCTCACCGAACTCCTCCCAGGCCCAAGTGTTTGCCTCTGCCACAGCCCGGGCCGCGGCATGCTTGGCCTCACGGTACCCGTCAGCCGCCTCAGGAGTCCCACAAGCCAACCACAGCCAATAGGACTCCTTCTTCAGCTTGACAGCGTCCCTTACTGCCGGTGTCCACCACCGGGTTCGGGGATTGCCGCTGCAACAGGCACCGCAGACCTTACGGCCGCAGCTACGGGCAGCAGCATCGACAATAGATGCGGAGAACATGGTCCACTCAGTCTCTATGTCTCCAACATCGCCCAGAATCTGGTCAAAGCTCTCCCGGAGGTGGGAGTTGAATACATCCCTGGCCAAGTTCTCCGCCAGACATTCCCAGCAGACTCTCACTATGCGCTTGGGCCTGCCAAGTCTGTCTGGCTTTCTCCTCTTCCAGCAGATCCAACTCATCACCAGGTGGTGATCAGTGGACAGCTCAGCCCCTCTCTTCACCCGAGTATCCAAAACATGCGGCCAAAGTTCTGATGATACGACAACAAAGTCGATCATTGACCTCCTGCCTAGGGTGTTCTGGTGCCAAGTGCACTGATGGACACCCTTATGTTTGAACATGGTGTTCATTATGGACAATCCGTGACTAGCACAGAAGTCCAATAACAAAACACCAGTCGGATTCAGATTGGGGAGGCCATTCCTCCCGATCACGCCTCTCTAGGTGTCACTGTCGTTTCCCACGTGGGCGTTGAAGTCCCCCAGCAGAATAATGGAGTCCCCTGTCGGGGGTGCTGGGTAGTGCCAAGAAGGCCGGGTACCCCGCACTACCGCTCGGCCTGTAGGCCGAAACGACAGTCATAGACCTTTTCCCCAACCTGAAGGCGCAGGGATGCGACCCTCTCATCCACCGGGGTTAACCCCAACACGAGACGGCTGAGCTACGGGGCAACAAGTAAACCCACCCCAGCCTGCCGCCTCTCCCCGTGGGCCACTCCAGAGTAGAAGAGAGTCCAGCCCCTCCCGAGGAGATGGGTTCCAGAGCCCAGGCCGTGTGTGAGCGAGCCCAACTATTTCTAGTTGATATCTCTCGACCTCCCACACAAGCTCAGGATCCTTCCCCCCCAGCGAGGGTTCAAGACACCTTCATGAGGACTACTAAATCGAGGCACGTGACGTCGCCCGGTATGGCGGAGCCAGGGTCCCACCCTGGAGCCAGGCCTGGGGTCGGGACTCGTCGAAGAGCACCTGTTGGCCGGGTTGCTCCCCGCGGGACCCGGCCGGGCCAAGCCCGAACGGGAGACGCGAGGCCATCCCCCAGTGGGGCCACCATCTGCAGGGGGAACTGTGAGGGACCGGTGCAAAGAAGATTGGATAGCAGACGAAGGTGGACACCTCGGCGGCCCGATCCCCGGATACTTTGGCTGGCACTAAAACCTTTTTTTGTTTTTGCAAAGGACTGTGATTTGGCACACATTTAAACTACTAGTGCTTCTTATCAGCAATGGGAACTTTTTTGCTAGGTTGAAAAACACATCTGCTCCAAAAACAGGTAACAAATATCCTCCACAACCAAGGTGAGCAGAAACGGATTCTCTTTGATGCATCATATTTCTCCATCCACTCATTTACCCACTCTATGAAGAAAACATCACGTCAAAGTAACTTTTTTTTCACCTGATGTTGTGATCTTTTCTCCTGAATGGAACAGAGAATAAAAATATCATTAATAGAAAAACTCCCCCTTTTCACCTCTGTTACTGTAAACAGAGAGCCAGGCGAGGAGCGGATACAGTTTTAGGCTTTGAACCTATTTTGTGAATGAATCCGTGGGAGGAAAGAGAGCTAAGTTTAGAACACCGGCAACCAAAACAACTCGTCTGCACTGCATGGCTTTCCCCTATATGTAGATGGGAAACCAAGTCAGAAAAAAAGCCTGAGGTGTATGAATGCAGACGATAACAGAAATCTGAAAACAAATGACTGAGAACAGCAACTTGTGGTTTTTACATTCAGAAGTTGAAATTTAATGGGTCAACCTTTGCAGATCTACTCTGCCCTCAAATAACCCCTCACATCCTATTAAACTGCCTCATGTGAGCTGCAGGTGTGTCCTCCTCTGCACAACTGACTTCAGCAACTGTGATGCTCGCTTCTTCAGTTCCTACGCCCAAAAACATTTTTATCTGGGATTAAATAACTCAGTTTGCTCCCTCCAGACTAACGGCCCACACCTTCCCCGCCCTGAACCCACCCTCCCTCCGTCAGAACCAGATGCTGACATGACAAACGGCATGTGCAAGGTGATGAGCTGGAACTTCAGAAATGAATAATGAAAGCTGCTCATTGAACCCGATTTGCACACGAACCGTCTGCAAGCATGCATTCATTCCTAGTTGTACAACTGAATGTAAAATGTATACCTCAAGTTAAATTTAAGGTTTAACTGGAAATGGCTAGGCTATAAACTTCTAGATCTTACTTGGTTCATACACAGACTGGCCACTCTATTAGGTATACCTGTTCAATAGCGTATTAATACAATCAGTGAATAGGCCAATCACCTGACAGCAACTCAGTGCATTTAGTTATCTAGATTTGATAAAGATGAATTGCTGAAGTTTAAACCGAGCATCAGAATGGGGAATCAATGGAATGGTTATGATTATCATACAAACTGGTTTGAGTATTTCAGAAACCAGTAGATGGTAATTAAGGACAAAAATGTCATGTTGTAGTCACATGAGAACAGGCAAACTGATTGGAGATGATAAAAAGGCTATAGAACCACGTGACAACCACGGTATGCACAATACCATATTTACAAAGTAATAATGTCAGGTCCTTAACCCTAATTAAGGCCCATACTAATGCTGCCTTGTAACCATTACATGGGATTTGTGAGAGCAGGGCTTAAAGAACAAAAAACATCTTCAAAGCCCTCCAACCTCCTACGCCACAAATGTGCTAGTTTGGAGTTTGCACTGAACACAGTAAGAGTTGGAAAAAAGCTATATTCTCTAGAGAGAACAAGACTAAGTCTTTTAAAACAATCGACTGATAAGGACTTCTTTCAGCAGAACAATGTCCTTCTTTTGTCCCATCTTGCATGCTCTCCTGATCTTTGCTGGTAACTTATGGGGATTGATTGAAAGGAAGGTTTACAAAAACAGATGTCCGTTCTCGACCCTTTCTGAAGCCACCTCTAATGCATGGAGCAATGTTCCCACCAGCCTTCTGGACACTGGCATCAAGCATGCCTAAACACATTTATATGCAATCATCAAGAGTGAGTCATTTTTTTACACTTTTAGTTACTTTGGGTTTTTAAACGCTGATAAACAGCCTGTTTTAGTTCAAAAACAGTTTTCAATAATTTGCCTCCTCTTTTTAGGTTTCTAGAATAGATCATCAAGTGTCCCAAATTAGCATGCTATTATGATCATGATAAATATGTCTAAACGTGTAACTTCACAGTATTAAAGACATATGTTGGAGAAATGTTAAAGGCAAAGTGATGATGACACATTAACAACCAGTTAGTAACTGGACCTTCAACACATATTTTTATCTGACATAATGTTCAACACAAACACTATTTTGGTGTGTAAGTTTATTTTATTAGTGCACAGTAAAAAAAAAAAAAAAAAAACTACAGGAACATTGCATCTTCCTAATAAATCTTGATTGGGACCTAATTCAGTCTGAGGAGACGCAACATCTAGCCACTGGTTCAGAACTTTCTCGATCAGTTCTTCATATGCACTCATTTATGGTCAGGCATGATTAGCATAACCAACACAAATGGGACTCTCCTGCACAGTAACAATGAAATCCACTCATTTAGTGTCTTCAAGATTAGGTTTACAGACATTTGTGTTTATCATAGTAAAGCAGAAATTGAAAGTGATACTGAGGAAAGAAAAGAGAGATGAGTAAATATTAAAGTGAGCAGGTAATAGCTGCAGTATATTAGCTGATCGCAGACAGATTATTACAAGATGATGCAGGATAGTGGAAAACAAGCTTGAGATTATCTCTTGACAGGCTGGACGTTGGAAGGCTGGAAGCAGGTGAGCTGGAGCTGCATGCTGCTCTTAAACATGTTGAGAAGTTCCTCCAGTAACCTGGAGAACAAAACACACACAAAACATGTGAAATCAGTCTGTAAACTGTGATGCATTTACAGAAGCGGGTCAGAATTTAACTCACTTCTTATCAGCCCCGCTGTTCAACTGAGGCAACGAGTCCAAAGCCTGCCTGAAGCTGGTACTGAAAAATTACATTTTATAAAACAGTCAAGTTTATTAACACTTTATTAACAGAGAATACAGTTCAGGGCGAGTCTATGGATGTATCCTGACATGCACGCTGACCTACTTACATGAACACACAAGACACACCGCACAGCAGGCTCACAACAGAACCAGATTACTTTCACTTCCTTTCCAGAACCCACCAACTAACATAAATAGGGATTGTAGTGAGGGATGTGTGACTGTTAGGATTTACGACTGTGACACGCACGGCCATAAATCACTGGGAGCGCATGTGTGAGCGGTGTACTCACTTGCTATCAGGGTTTAGGTATGCGGTCACGGCGTCCCTCAAGGCGCAAAGCTCGAGTCGGGCCTGAATGTAGGGTGGAGGATAGTAGTGGGGGATCAGGTTTGAGAAAAAAACAAAAAAAAGCAAACATGATATCTTGCCATATTAGCCAACTGACAGCAGTTAGCAGCTGAACTGAAATGAGGCATTATCAGAAACGACCGGTGGATCCCCCCACAAGTGTGGTGTTGACTTATGAGTCAGGATCTTACTATGAGTGAAAAACTGTTTGTCTTGTGTTTCTGTAAGTGTATATGTCAGCGTGTACCTGCAGGGCTCCGTTCTTACTGAAGGATGACACACATTGCATAAGGCGACACATCTCATCCGCCACCGATTCCACAATTCTTGACAAAACCCGAGGAACCAGGTCCTTTGAGACGGTAAAGACCTGTTGCAAAAAAAGTTGAGAGTTTGAGAAAGAAGCAAGTGCAGAAAAAAGAGTTTGTGGTGAACAGTGGGCGGGGGGTCTGTTTATACCTCAGCGTGAACGGCTATGATGTTTACAAGAGCTTCCTTCAGGTAGTTCCTTACACCTGAGGGAGAAGAAGGCATAAAATTGCAAATATAATACAATTAATGAAAAAATGAAAATAAAAATAAAAATTCTATGGGCATCTTGGCTGCTTCTTTAAATAATGAACTCTTTTCTCATTCTGTTAGTTTGGTTGGACAGCTATATCTTTGCAGGTGTACGTTTGTTTCATACTCTTTCTGTTTTTAGACAATAGACTGAATAGTGATCTGTTTTTGCTCAAAGTTTGGGATAGTGTTTTAGAACCTAACACCACTTTGAACTTCACATAAAATCTCAGTGAAATGCAAAACTGCAATGCGACATATATGGCAGCTATTTCCCAAACATGTCCAGAGTCTGCCTTTTTCAAAAATTAACATTAGTTGCTACAATACTTTGTCCACAGAACCACACAAATATTCTTAACAACAATGCAATGCAGGACGTTGTCACGGTTGTCTTGCAGGAATGCACTCAGTAAAGAACAGCATAGAGAAGGGAGATGAACGAAGGGGTCTAGATTATCTCTGATCAGCGCTATCTCAAAATAAAACACCCTTAAAAAGGCCCAAACTTGGTCTCTTTACTAATATTTGCAATAACAGATTTTGCTCAGGGTATAATAAAAGTTTCAACAAAAACACTTTAATGAATGTGTAGTTGCTGAAGAAGAACACCTGATACCTGAGTACTTCAGATTTTTAAGAGCAGATCAAAGATTATTTAAAGACATTGAAAATGAACTTTACTCAAGTGGTTTTAAAGAACATTCATGTCTTCAAACACACTATTTACATTTTTAGGGAGGAAATTTATGATGATATTGTAAAAGCATCAGGGTGAAAAGTAAAGGTTTGCAGTTTTTAGCAGGTATGTTAAAACTGACCTTTGGAGCAGCTCTACTTCAAATGAACTCTTGTATGAAACATTTCACTTTTTTATTCAATAAAAAGTCAGGTCTAGGTCTAGGACTGTGCAGAGAAAGGAAACATGGGTAAAGTTTAAATAATGCTAAAGCAGTCTCGGAATATCATTGATTTAATAAAACTAAGCTTGGGTCACCTTTTGTACAACATAGATTTTAACTCATAATTTGTCAGTGTGACAAATGTAACCTTTGATATACAGCTAAAACCAGGTATTTACACTGTATTAATTTATCCCCCATCCCAAAAGCTTTTCTTACTCACTAAATGTTTAATTATTAGAGAATTACTCGTAATCGCACTCGTCGTCTTCAGCTTTATCCGGGACCGGGTGGCGGGGACAGCAGACTCAGCAGAGACGCCCAGACGTCCCTCTCCCCAGACACCTCTTCCAGCTCCTCCGGGTGGAGCCTAAGGCGTTCCCAGGCCAGCCGAGAGACATAGTCGCTCCAGCGTGTCCTGGGCCGTCCCCTGGGCCTCCTCCCAGTGGGACGTGCCTGGAACACCTCCCGAGGAAGGCGTCCAGGAGGCATCCGGTATAGATGCCCGAGCCACCTCAACTGGCTCCTCTCGATGTGGAGAAGCAGCGGCTCTGCTCCGAGCCCCTCCCGGATGGCCGAGCTCCTCACCCTATCTCTAAGGGAGAGCCTGGCCACCCTACGTAAATTGAGAGCTTCGCTTTTCGGCTCAGCTCTCTCTTCACCACAACGGACCGGCACAGCGCCCCCATTACTGTGGCAGCCGCACCGATCCGTCTGTCGATCTCCCGCTCCATTCTTCCCTCACTCGTGAACAAGACCCCATGATACTTAAACTCCTCCACTTGAGGAAGGAACTCCCCTCCAACCTGAAGAGGACAAGCCACCCTTTCCGGTCGAGAACCTTGGCCTCGGACGTGGAGGAGCTAATCTTCATCTTAGCCGCTTCACACTCGGCTGCGAACCGTCCCAGTGCATGCTGTAGGTCTTGGCTACATGGGGCCAGCAGAACCACGTCATCTGCAAAAAGAAGAGACGAAATCCACCGGTCCCCAAACCAGACTCCCTCTGGCCCTTGGCTGCGCCTAGAAATCCTGTCCATAAAAGTTATGAACAGGACCGGTGACAAAGGGCAACCCTGCCGGAGTCCAACATGCACCGGGAACAGGTCCGACTTAGTGCCGGCAATGCGAACCCAACTCCTGCTCCGCTTGTACATAGACCAGATGGCCCCTAGTAAAGAGCCACCGATTCCATACTCCTGGAGCACCCCCCACAGGGCATCACGAAGGACACAGTCGAATGCTTTCTCCAGGTCCACAAAACACACGTGGACCGGTTGGGCAAACTCCCATGAACCCTCGAGTACCCTGTAGAGGGTATAGAGCTGGTCCAGTGTCCCACGGCTGGGACGAAAACCACACTGCTCCTCCTGAAGCCGGGGTTCGACTATCGGCCGGACTCTCCTCTCCAATACCCTGGCATAGGCCTTACCAGGGAGGCTGAGGAGTGTGATCCCCCTGTAGTTGGAACACATCCTCCGGTCACCCTTCTTATGAAGGGGGACCACCACCCCAGTCTGCCAATCCAAAGGCACTGTCCCCGTCCGCCACGCAATGTTGAAGAGGCGTGTCAACCATGACAGCCCGACAACATCATCCTTGAACCGCCACCTTAACGTGGTGGAGGGGTTTGAGTGCTCGAATGATCCTAGAGGCTATGTTGTCTGGGGCTTAAATGCCCATGGTAGGGTCTCCCATGGCAAACAGGCTCTAGGTGACGGGTCAGACAAAGAGCGGTTCGAGAATCCCTCATGATTACTACAGAATCGAGGTACGTGACGTCGCCCGGTACGGTGGAGCCGGGGTCCCACCCTGGAGCCAGGCCTGGGGTCGGGACTCGTGGGAGAGCGCCTAGTGGCTGGGTTGCTCCTCGCGGGACCTGGCCGGGCCAAGCCCGAACGAGAGATGCGAGACCATCCCCCAGTGGGCCCACCACCTGCAGGGGGAACCGTGAGGGACCGGTGCAAAGAGGATTGGACGGCGGACGAAGGTGGAGACCTTGGCGGCCCGATCCCTGGATGCTTAGGCTGGCTCTAGGGACGTGGAATGTCACCTCGCTGGGGGGGAAGGAGCCTGAGCTGGTGCGGGAGGTCGAGAGATATCGACTAGAAATAGTCGGGCTCGCCTCCACGCACAGCGTGGGCTCTGGAACCCATCTCCTTGAGAGGGGCTGGACTCTCTTCTACTCTGGAGTGGCCCGCGGGGAGAGACGGCGGGCTGGTGTGGGTTTGCTTGTTGCCCCCCAGCTTAACCGTCTCGTGTTGGGGCTTACCCCAGTGGATGAGAGGGTCACATCTCTGCGCCTTCGGGTTGGGGAGAGGTCTCTGACTATCGTTTCGGCCTACGGGCCGAGTGGTAGTGCGGAGTACCCGGCCTTCTTGGCGTCCCTGTCGGGGGTGCTGGATAGTGCCCTTCTGGGGACTCCATTATTCTGCTGTGAGACTTCAACGCCCACGTGGGAAATGACAGTGACACCTGGAGAGGCGTGATTGGGAGGAATGGCCTCCCCGATCTGAATCCAAGCGTTGTTTTGTTATTGGACTTCTGTGCTAGTCACGGATTGTCCATAATGAACACCATGTTCAAACATAAGGGTGTCCATCAGTGCACTTGGCACCAGGACACCCTAGGCAGGAGGTCAATGATTGACTTTGTTGTCGTATCATCAGACCTTCGGCCGCATGTTTTGGACACTCGGGTGAAGAGAGGGGCTGAGCTGTCCACTGATCACCACCTGGTGGTGAGTTGGATCCGCTGGAGGAGGAGAAAGCCGGACAGACTTGGCAGGCCCAAGCGCATAGTGAGGGTCTGCTGGGAACGTCTGGCAGAGCCCTCGGCCAGGGATGTATTCAACTCTCACCTCCGGGAGAGCTTTGACCAGATTCCGAGGGATGTTGGAGACATAGAGACCGAACGGACCATGTTCTCCACATCTATTGTCGATGCTGCTGCCCGTAGCTGCGGCCGTAAGGTCTGCGGTGCCTGTGGCGGCAGCAATCCCCGAACCCGGTGGTGGACACCGGCAGTAAGGGATGCTGTCAAGTTGAAGAAGGAGTCCTATCGGCTGTGGTTGGCTTGTGGGACTCCTGAGGTGGCTGACGGGTACCGTTGGGCCAAGCGTGCCGTGGCCCGGGCGATGGCAGAAGCAAAAACTCGGACCTGGGAGGAGTTCGGTGAGGCCATGGAGAAGGACTACCGGTTGGCCCCGAAGCGATTCTGGCAAACCGTCCGGCGCCTCAGGAGGGGGAAGCAGTGCTTCGCCAACACTGTTTACAGTGGGGGTGGGGAGCTGCTGACCTCAACTGGGGACATTATCGGCCGGTGGAAGGAGTACTTCGAGGATCTCCTCAATCCTGCCATCACGCATTCCCTGGTGGAAACAGAGGCTGGGGACTCGGGGTTGGGCTCTTTCATCACCCAGGCTGAAGTCACCGAGGTGGTTAAAAAGCTCCGCGGTGGCAAGGCTTCTGGGTTGGATGAGATCCGCCTTTAGTACCTCAAGTGTTTGGATGTTGTTATTACAGAATTAGTGGTTTTTAATAATTTTCTTGAAATACAGAGGTTTATTTTGGTAGAAATGCTCCACAACCTTTTCACAAAAGTTTGCGGGAGTTTCGGCCCATTCCTTTCGACAGATCTGGTGTAACTGAGTCGGGTTTGTAGGCCCAGATTTTCCTCCACAGATAACGATGGTCATTCAGTTGTAGTTTCATCAGACCACTGGACATATCTCCATAAATTAGTCTTTGTCCCTGAAAGCATTTGCAAACTGTAATCTGGCTTTTTAAGTAACTTTTGCAGTAATAGCTTCTTCCTCTCTGAGTGGCCTTCCAGCCAATGTTGATACAAAGCCTGTTCCAGTGTGGATAACTTGTATCTTCAAAAGGTCTTTTGGCTTTGTTTTGAGGCTGATATGCACATTTCACACTAAAACATGTCCATGGCTGGGACACAGAAGGTGAGGTGTTTACAAAGCCATGATATCATCCTCTGGGCCTCCCCAAGCTGTTTAAATGCACAGTAGCCTTAGCATATGCAAACTCCTGAGATTGAAGAAATGAATAAGAAATTCTTTCATTACTCAAAGAAATAATTTAGGCTAAAAACAAAAGGTTTAGTCGGATTTAACCTCAGTAAGTGAGAAAGAAAATATTACGTGTCTTTTTATACGGTGTTTGTTATCTGGTGACAACTGTATTATGCTTTAATAGACTGTTATTGACCTATCCAGGTTGTACCCTGAATCTAGCCCAATGACCTCTGGAGATGGGATGGATAGATGGATGGACTATTTTCCTCTGGTTTATATTTGCACACATTAGCAAAAACAGATCGTAAAGAAAGTATAACTGAAACTTCAGAGGTTCTGGTGCTTTGGCTTCTGAAGCTCTGGAAAGCCACATTAGGAGTTATTGTATACAAACAGGACCATTTTTTTTTCAAAACAAAATAAATGATAAAAAAAAAATCATATTTTTGTGTAAAGATGTTAAATAGTATGTATGTGATCCAAATAATATTCAGTTGACATTGTTAACAGTCCACATACAGTACACACCAAACGTTTGGACACACCTTCTCATTCAAAGAGTTTTCTTTATTTTCATGACTATGAATATTGTAGCTTCACACTGAAGGCATCAAAACTATGAATTAACACATGTGGAATTGTATACTGAACAAAAAAGTGTGAAACAACTGAAAATATGTCTTATATTCTAGGTTCTTCAAACCACCTTTTGCTTTGATTACTGCTACGCACACTCTTGGCATTCTGTTGATGAGTTTCAAGAGGTAGTCACCTGAAATGGTTTTCACTTCACAGGTGTGCCCTGTCAGGTTTAATAAGTGGGATTTCAAGCCTTATAAATGGGGTTGGGACCATCAGTTGTGTTGTGCAGGAGGTGGATACAGTACACAGCTGATACTCCTACTGAATAGACTGTTAGAATTTGTATTATGGCAAGAAAAAAGCAGCTAAGTACGATAAGTTTATCCGAGTCACCAGCCTCAGAAATCGCAGGTTAACAGCAGCTCAGATTAGAGAACAGGTCAATGCCACACAGAGTTCTAGCAGCAGACACATCTCTAGAACAACTGTTAAGAGGAGACGTTGTGAATCAGGCCTTCATGGTAAAATAGCTGCTAGGAAACCACTGCTGAGGACAGGCAACAAGCAGAAGAGACTTGTTTGGGCTAAAGAACACAAGGAATGGACATTAGACCAGTGGAAATCTGTGCTTTGGTCTGATGAGTCCAAGTTTGAGATCTTTGGTTCCAACCACCGTGTCTTTGTGCGGCGCAGAAGAGGTGAACGGATGGACTCTACATGCCTGGTTCCCACCGTGAAGCATGGAGGAGGAGGTGTGATGGTGTGGGGGTGCTTTGCTGGTGACACTGTTGGGGATTTATTCAAAATTGAAGGCATACTGAACCAGCATGGCTACCACAGCATCTTGCAGCGGCATGCTATTCCATCCGGTTTGCGTTTAGTTGGACCATCATTTATTTTTCAACAGGACAATGACCCCAAACACACCTCCAGGTTGTGTAAGGGCTCTTTGACCAAGAAGGAGAGTGATGGGGTGCTGCGCCAGATGACCTGGCCTCCACAGTCACCGGACCTGAACCCAATCGAGATGGTTTGGAGTGAGCTGGACCGCAGACTGAAGGCAAAAGGGCCAACAAGTGCTAAGCATCTCTGGGAACTCCTTCAAGACTGTTGGAAAACCATTTCAGGTGACAACCTCTTGAAGCTCATCAACAGAATGCCAAGAGTGTGCGGAGCAGTAATCAAAGCAAAAGGTGGCTACTTTGAAGAACCTAGAATATAAGACATATTTTCAGTTGTTTCACACTTTTTTGTTCAGTATATGATTCCACTTGTGTTAATTCATAGTTTTGATGCCTTCAGTGTGAAGCTACAATATTCATAGTCATGAAAATAAAGAAAACTCTTTGAATGAGAAGGTGTGTCCAAACTTTTGGTCTGTACCGTATGTGAAGCAACCAACATAATTTATTTTTTCTCCAAAAGGAGCAAAAACATAGAACTAATGCAAACAAAGCTGCAACTGTAATGCTGTTTTTAGCCATTATTTTCTTTGAGGCAGATTCGATGCGGTTAGGGGCCGGGATACAATGTGCAAACCTGGAAGGTTGAAAATATAACATCCAGTGAACTCTGACAACGAAACAGTCAAATGCAGCAACAGAAAGAAAGTACTGAAACCGGATTTTTAATGCCTTGCAGCACCCCACACGCTTACAGGAGTCCCACACAAAGAGCAACAAGTGAAAGTATCATATCCTAGAATGGTGGTTTAGTGTCCAAAATGTTCTGCTTTCACATGTGGCCCAGGCATAGAAACTTTTAGAGGCTGCAGCAGCAAACCAGCGCAAGGCTGAGACTTGTCATTAGGAAAGGTTGTGCGATAATCCACCTGCAGACCACCTGAAAAATTCAATAGACTCATGCTGTCTCACATCCTGTGTTTAAAGTAAACCACGTATTTTACATTCACATTCCACCTGAGCTTGGAGCTCATCTGGTAAAAGAAATGTCAAAGCACACCTTTGCACACACCCACAGCCCCAACATAAAGGCCATGAGAGCTTCAGGCAGAGCAGCAGAATGATGTTTACAGTAAACTATCAAAGAGTTGTACTCTACACATGACACATGTGAACCACAGCCCTACAGATCAGAACACAGACAACAAGTTCTCATGCTACAAGACTCTTGATGGCTCATGTATGATGCTGTCGGGGTCATGCGGTGGGTGCTGTGGGTGAATTCCCCTCTCTGATGTGAATCCTGGCTTTTATCAAGTCAAAGAAACAGCCTGGTGTTTGTCTGGTACCTGTAGGTATCTGGCAGTCTCTCCAGTCAAAGTATCCAGCATACATGCCGGGCTCCAGGGAGCCTGCGATTGGATCAGCTCGTCTCTCAATGTAAGCTTCAAAAAGCTTCCCATCCAGCTCCCGAACAGCATCCATACTCACCTGGAAGATCAAGGACATATCGAAATTTACAAAAAAAAAACAACCCTGCGTAGTCTCCTAAATATCATCAAATCAGTACTGTTTAATTCAACATAGTCATCAAAAACAGAAAGTATCCCCTCTTTTAACTCTAGAGTTTCAAGTATAAAATACAAATTTGTCAAAGTACATATAAAATTATGTTTCTTAGCTGATTATCAAACTGCTTAAATCTAATCTCAAGTATACAAATACACACATCAGATTTCACACTGTTGTTACTTATAAACCAAAACCAAGATGAAGTGGAAAAGGTGTACGTTAAAAAACTTCCCACTGTATTTCAACTGAGCTGAGGTCCGTACTTTCACTGGGCCACTGCAGCCCCTTGATTCTTTTGGGATTTTTTTTAGCCATTCTGTTGGAGATTTGTTGCTGCGTTTAGGGTCATCGTCCTGATGATGAACCAGTTTGGACCAAGCTTCAACTGTTGGGCGTATTACAGCTAGAATACTTTGGCATGCATAGGAGTTCAGTGTTGACTGAATGATTGCGAGGTGCCCAGCGCTGCAAATCAAGCCCACATCATCTGTCTTCCTCCACCATGCTTGACAGGTGGTATGAGGTGTTTGCCTGTTTGGTTTTCTCCAGACATTACAAAGTTATGCAATGTAACTTTGCAGACCTACGTCATCCTGCAGAACACAGGCGCTCTCCTTCGAACCTTCCGATTTATTGTAAGCACCCTGTCATGAGCTTTATAAATACGCTAACTGAGGCCTCTAGAGTCAGAGATGGAAATATTTTGGCCATTTCTCTCAGCACTGCGCAGTCTGACCTTGGGATGAATTTGCTGTATTGTCCGCTCCTAGGAAGGTTTGCGCTTGTCTTTTTTCCACTTGTGAATAATTTTTCTCACTGTAGACTCCCACTGTTATAGAGGTGGGTCAGACAGAGCTTAGATTTAAGTTATGTTAAGGCCTACTGGTAAACTTAAATATTACCTGTGGAACACATAAAATCATTTCAATCTTACCAATGCTGCCTAATACATAACACTGAACTGCCAGTGTTATGTATTAGGCAGCATTTTGCGTGAATTTCTGCTTTCACATGTGTGACCTGTGTATTTTCTTACAGTATTTTTGACTGCAGAGATATGTAAGAGTTGGTAATTAATGACACAGTACAACAGTTTCATATCAAGTTCATCTTGGGATTTTTGTTTTATTTTTCACAAGCACTTTCAGAGTTATTTTAAGCTTTAAGAAGTACTAACACCAATAACATGTTTTCAACATCTTTGAGGCTCTAAATCAAGCTTTCAAAGAAGATAATGATGAACTGTTTTAACTGGAAAACCAACCGAATTTTTATTTTCTTTGTGATTCAGCCATTAGTCATTGTGTGCCACTGTGTGAGTGAAGAGAAAGCGGTGAAAATGTGGAAATGAGCTTTGAAGACAATAACATTTACCTTTACTTAATCAAGAGTCATCACTCTGCTGAGAAATAGAGCCTCAATGATCAGCTTTGTTGTTGATGACACATCAACGCACTTCTTAACATAATAACAGCATGAATGTACGAGTACTGAGTCCTTTTGCTGCAGTCGTTATGCCTATTTAAAAGGAGGCATGGTTTCGGTTACTGACCCGATTGATCTTCTCTGTCCCTGTCAAGCCGTGCTTCTCCAGGTGGTCGGCCAGGTTCAGGAAGGTGCGTCTCTCCAGGTACTGGCAGTTGCTGAGGATTATCAACAGGCGCTGCTCCTACATACAAAACAATCCCAAGTTTTAACCTCCTGGTTCTACAATGATTTTCTACACACATCAACTTTACACTAAAAAAACAACACTTAAGATATGACACTTTGATACAGTGTAAAGTAGTCAGTGTACAACTTGTATAACACATTTTTGCTGTCTTCTCAAAATAACACACAGCCATTAATGTCTTAACTGCTGGCAACAAAGGTGAGTACACCTCTAAGTGAAAATGTCAGTGGTTGTTAACATGGCGCCTCGTGGCAAGGAGCTCTCTGAGGATCTGAAAAAAAAGAATTGTTGCTCTACATAAAGATGGCCGAGGCTATAAGAATAATGCCAACGCCCTGAACTTGAACTGCAGCATGGTGGCCAAGACCATACAGCGATTCAACAGGGCAGGGTCCACTCAGAACAATTGGCACTATTTAAATATACTGAACTGAAGTTGAGTGCATGTGCTTAGTGTCATGTCCAGAAGTTAGCTTTTAAAAATAGATGCTGTCAGCCTTGCTGCAGAGGTTGAAGGGGTGGGAGGTTGGGGGCTTCAGCCTGTCATTGATCAGACCTTACACCGCAAATGGCATTGAATTGGTCTGCATAGCTGTTGTCCAAGAAGAAAGACCAAACGTTTCCCTTTGGAAACAGGAGAGTATTCCAACATAACGACCCCAAATACACCTCTACGCTTCTCTGCTAAAAAACTGAAGGTAAAGGTGCTGGACTGGCCAAGCATGTCTCCAGACCTAAACCCTATTGAGCATCTGTGGGGCATCCTCAAACGGAAGGTGGAAGAGTGCAAGGTCTCTAACATCCACCAGCTCCATGATGTCGTCATGGAGGAGTGGAAGAGGATTCCAGTGGCAACCTGTGAAGCTCTAGTGAACTCCATGCCCAAGAGGGTTAAGGCAGTGATGGAAACGAATGGTAGCCACACAAAATATTGACACTTTGGGCACAATTTGGACATTTTCACTTAGGGGTGTACTCACTTTTGTAGCCAGTGGTTTAGACATTAATGGCTGTGTGTTGAGTTATTTTGAGGGAACAGCAAATTTACACTGTTATACAAGCTGTACACTCACTACTTTACATTGTATGAAAGTATGATATATTCATTGTTGTCCCATGAAAAGATATAATAAGACATTTAGAAAAATGTGGTCACAAACGATGGATGGGTAGCACTGATTTCTAAAGAGTAATACACCTCATAAATGGGTTGATCATTAAGCGCAGCAACTGACACATAGATTTTCTTTAGCTTATAAAGATTTAACTTTATGAAATGGCCTTTCTAAATACCTGACTAGAGTCTGAGGGAAACTGCAGTATTTGGCTTGTCCTGATCCAGAAAACAGCCTTATCATAGGACAGGATAGGGAGTATCTGCAGGAGGGTAAGGTGCTGTTGTGTCAGGTCTTAACAGACTATCTTGCTGATACCTTAAAGACTATTATGGTGAACATAAATGCAATTGAATTTTGAACAACTGATCCAGTCTTTGTTAACCTGGTTAGGCACGACTTCTTGGATTTGGGTCTTGCCTGGTCAGTTTGTCATAGTCTCTGTGTCTCTAACACTCTAGCATTCATAAGTTGGAGAGAGTATTTGCCACATCTCCACTTAGACACAAGGAAAAGTCTTGGTTTAAACACACACACTACCGACAAAAAGTTAGGGATATTTGGCTGCTGTTGTAACTGCTGTTGGTTTTTGAAACAGGTCATTAGGGTTCTGAGGTACAGAGTTACGTCTCTCTAGACGGGGACTCAGCTAATACCATAGGTTTCTATGGGATTCAGATCTGGAGAAAGTGCAGGCCACTCTTTTCGTGGTACCCCAGTCTCTAGCAGCCATTCCCTAATGATGTGACCTCGATGAACTGGAGCATTGTCATCCATGAAGATGAAATTAGGCCTGTGTTGTTCATGCAGGGGTACAATGACTGGATTAATAAGGTTATTCAGGTAATATGGGCCCACTGGTCCCTCGTCCAGCATAAACGCTCCCTGGCTTAGCAAGACAGTAATGCCCGTGTCCGGTGGTGTGGTCAGGTACCCTTGCAGGTTGTCTAGCATGCAGTCCACACTGATGTAAATGGTTTCGAATGGTCTGACGTGACACTTGGGTGCCTCTCACTTCCCTTAAATGTGTCTGGAGTTCTGTGGCATTCATCATTCAGTTCCACGGGGCACTGTTCACAATGTCATTAGGTCATCAGTGTGGGATGTGGCCAAAGGTCGTCCACTTCTATGGCTTTCTGTGACTCTTCCAGTCTTTCTGTAGCAACCTGCTGATGACACTCTGTAATACTGTAATCTCACTGGCCACCTCTGTCTGAGAACATCCTCTGTGTGGTCTCGGTACTGTTCACCAATTGTTAGGTGTCGTCTTGATCTCATGATGTCAAAATGTGAACAGCATGATGAGGAGGACTGATGAGGATTCTGTTCTGATTGAACCAGGCAATGTATTGGTTGATTCATGGATCAAATACCTGTAGTGAATGTTGCCTTTAAGCTCCTTGTTGGAGAACAGCAAGTTGTGCGAAAAGTACTGAAACATTGAATAGTTGAACATGTGCATCTGAAATTTTACCTGAAAATATGTATATGAAAATGTTTTGATATTGCAGCTGTAACAGCATCAAAATGAGGTTCTAAAAAGGTATCAACTAAGACGGGTTAAACAAAAAAAAAACATAAACAGCACACGTTTATCAGATTTTTATTTGTGAAAGATTTTGAAAACTATGTATCATTTTTCTTCTGTTTTACAGTTACAATGTGTGTTTTTCTCTCATGAAAAATAAATAAAATGCATTAAAGTTTGTAGTTATAACATAAACTCTGGCAGAGTTCAAGGCATAGGACTTTTTTTGTATCGCACAGCTCATACTCCTATCCATTTACTCTTCCTCTACATCATCCAAACTATAAAGAAACTCCTAGTCTTAACAGACAGGGACTGAGATACATTGAATTTTAATATTACAAGAGTTGGATTAATCTGAATTATGTCCTGTCCTACAAGAACTTGCCTATCTTTAGGTAATTGTCAACTCAATAAAATATATTTTTGTTTTCAATCTCAGATTCCACAAACTCATAATAACCATCCAAAACCACACAGATGCAAATACAAATACACCAAATAACCAAGACTAGCTCTTAGAAACAGAGAGATGACAGAGTGATTAGTTTATACTGTACCAACCACATAATACTACATCACTCGCTGCACTTTTGTTTTTCACGCTCCAAGTTCAGTGGGCTACAGAAATCTGATATCTCCTGATGGTTGTCAGGCTTACATCCTTGCATGCTTTTTAGCTGGTGGTTTCTAACTCTCAAAACAAAACGGTTCAAAATATGAGTGAAATCAGTCTCGACTCTGGTCATCCACTAGAGCTCAGCAGCTGAACTCCCGCTACTCATATTCGGGCTGGGGAAACCCCTTCTGCACCTTCCTCCATTTCCCTTTACCAGAAGCACCCCGTACCATGCTCTTCCTCCCATCCTCCTCCTCTGCGTTTTACCCCCCCACCACCACCAACAACAACTCAACCAAGTTACAGGAAACAAGGATGTATCTGCTGCTTGTCCACAACCAGGAAACAGCCTGATAACATTTTGTGGTTCCAGTGACTGAGACGTGTGTTTGTCTAGTTGTATTACATAGAGAGCCCACACTTGGGTGACGCTACCAGGCGCAGGCTGGCTGTAGAAATTCAGGCTATTAAACCAAAAATACTCAATAGAAACAATAACAATGTTGTGCTTACAGATGTTGGAATGAATCCCTCCTGGATCCTGGAAAACCGATCTGGAGAGGACAGGTCCACTGAAATGTTGCTGCAAAGACAGGAGACATTTCTTCTTCAGAGGCGACCACAATAAACATTAAAAAAAAAAAAAAAAGAAGAAATGATCAAAATACTCACCGAGATACATCAAAGTCTTCATCTGCCTTTGTACTCAGCTGCTCCAAACAGTTTATAAAAACCTATGGAGAACACATGGAGATCCACGAACATCAAAGCTCTGATATTTACTCTTATAAGTTAATGAATGAAAACAGGGTCAGTTTTGTCTTAAGCCCCAAAAAGCTTGTGAAAATATTTTTATCCTTTAATACGTACTGGTAAAAAAAAACTGCAGATTGGCAGATTGAAAAAACAAAACAGGAACGTCTGGTCTTCATTATACCTATTTTGTCTCTGTTGTGTGAATCATATTTTTTTATTTGCTTAGTTTTGTGGAATTAGTTAATTTTGTCATAAAAAGTCGCGGGAATGATCTGTGTCGTATTGGGTTTTGTGGTCTGCCTGCCTTTAGCTGAGAATCACTGCAACACATCCATCTTGGCTGTGATCGGCAGAAGCCGGGAGAAAGGTAAATACGACACGGTGTCGTGTAGCAGTTTAAGTTTTATCCCTTTATGTACAAATTCACTGCCCTTCTTTGCTTGTTTTGATGGATGTCTCCTCAGGGTTTGGTTCACCTGGGTTTTCCTTTTTGTAAATTTTTGTTCAAATGAAAAAGAAAAAAACAAAACCAAACAAAGATTTACAGTAGAAATATTTTAAGATACATAACAATGTCAAGAATTCATGCAGACGTGTGCAAACCTATGCAATTTTGCACCAACCCACTAGTAGATGTGGACAACAGTGGATATATGTGAAGAAAAAAAAAAAAAAAAATCCTTTCTGCATGTGTGGAATTTTTTCTAGAAGATTTTGAAAAACAATCAGGGAACGGCTAAGACGTTGAGGACTGAGAAAAGTGAGTTTTAGCTAAACTACTAACAGTGATCTGCTGCTCATGTATGGAAAACCTCCTCAAATCATCCAAGAAATTAGTGTAATAAAAGTAAATGTATGTTATTGAGGTCTGCAGGTAATTTCAAACACATTTTACCTTCATGATGCTCACACTGAGCTCTGCTGCTTGGTCCTGGACCTGGTCTAACTGCAGCACCTGACAGACACAGAGGAAACAAAGCAAGGCTAGAGTTAAATAAACATGATTTAGTATATTTTGTTTAGTTCAGTTGTACATTGTTTTATTTTTTCCTCCTTAAATATAGCTATAAAATGGGTTTTCAAAGGAACAAATGACCTTTAACTTTTTTCAAAGTTGTTCTGAGGGATTTCAAACTTCACTTTAACTAATTTCACAACGTACATTGATTTCTCCTGGTTTGATTTCCAGTGGCTCTTTCAGTGACTGCAGCATCTGGACCATGCACTGTTCAAACTTGGAAGGCTGCAAAAAATGTCAAAGACAGAACATGTGAGAAGAACTTGGGAACATCGGCTGAAGAATAATGAACATAATCTTTAAATTCAGGTCAGAACAAAGCCAGACTGCAGGTGAACTTCACTTAAGAATTTAAGAGTCAGTAAAATTATGGGAGCAGTCTCAGACATTGGTTCAGAAGAATTGTGGGGCAACTTTACAAACCTAAGAAATGAACTTGGACATTTTACATGTTAACTAAGGAATGCGGGTTTTCTACAATTTGCATTGCATGGTCTGATGTTGGAGCTGAATTGCCTAGGATGTCCACCTCTGGGAAGATCTGCAGCTGTCTCAAATGTATACAACTTGTGAATAATCTTTCTCTCTTTAAAGCAGTGGACTTCAAATAGCTTGCGAATGGCCTTACAACTCTTCCCAGATTACTTCATTTGCTGCGACAAATGCTTTGTGAAGGCTATTGCGGATGTCTTTGCGCTTATGTTAAAACACACCTGTATACTTCAGAGCTGCAAACAGCTAAAAGGTTTGCTCATAAATCCAGTGGATGTAGCAAGGGTGTAATTAGTTATCATATTTTCTTAGCATTTTTGTACACTTTAGGTTAGATTTAAAAAAAATTTGAAAACTTTTTATCATGTCTTGATATGTAAATCCAAATAATGGAAAGCGGGTGTACTTTTTTCTTAGTCCTGGTCCATCTTTGCTTACTTCCTTTGCCCCTGTGAAAAAATCTTTTCATTACATAGGGAATGAAAGCTGGTTTGTACTGTCTATTTTGTGTACAACAGAGTTGACATTATAGGATATCTGTCTTAAAGAATCTGATGTCCTAAAATGAGGTCTGGTGCGACTGTGACGACAGTGGTAGAGGTTCATCCTGTAACCAGTAGGTTGCCAGTTCGAAGCCCCGCTCTGTCTGTCTCAGTCGTTGTGTCTTTGGGCAAGACACTTGACCCTCCTTGCCTGCTGGTGGATGACTGATTGTAGTGTAAAGCACTTTGGGGTCTCTGGGAACTTGATAAAGCGCTATACAAGGGCAGGCTATTTACCATTTACTTATAGAAATAGAAGGTGATACGAAGTTTTACAGACCTGAATCTGATAAAAGGTGCAAAGATCACATACAATACAACACACATTCTTATTGGAAAATGATTGCACAAAAATCCATTTTTTGATTTTGCCAGCAGTATGATTCGATTTAATAAAAAATTCTTAACTATTTCCTGATTTAGATAAGTGTAGATACTATTAGATTTAATGCACTAATATAACATAGTCATACAAAAATACTGGGTAATATATCTGCCAATTTTAGCTCTATAACACCAAGACCTGCTTGCTGTGGTAACACCTTCTTACCAGACTGGTGATTCCCTCGTTATCTACAACCCAATCTTCCTTTTCGGCAAGCCTCTTCACATCTAAATGGGGAAGAAGCAATATGTAAATTACTTTCAACCATTTAACAATTTACCAAAAATCAATCACTTATTTATAAAGTGTGATAAAAAAAAGAGAAAATTAGGTGTTTCTGAGGATAAACCACATTGTGTCAAATAAAATCTAACTTTTTGCACAGACTACAGTTTGTTTGGGGTTGTGTGTGAGTGGAGGGACAGGGGTGTAGGTAGTTCAGCGAAAACCAGTCACTCTTCTTAAAATGACCATGCCTAACCACAAGTGAAACTGAACATGTCTGGTTTTGGTCTCATAACACTTTCTCCATTGTAATCCTGGAGGTTGCAGGAGATAAAAACATCCTTACCACCAAAAAAAAAAAAGAGAGAAAAAAAAAAGAGAAAAATTATATATATATATATATATATATAAATATATATATATCAAAGCAGGAAATTCACAGGGGTTATTAGTAAAAAAAAATCATCGCAGAGCTTTTGGATTTCTGTCAGCTAGATGCATCTGTGTAACGTAAACAGTCTGTCATCTGTATTTGATGACAAAGTTCATGCATGCAAATGTAACAGACAATTTATGTTTCTTTCAGGATTATTTATTCTCTGTTACGACACATTTCTGTTACTGTTTTACATTCATTAAACCCACTTGCTTTAGTTTTAAGAGACTTCCTTATTTAATTTATGCCTTGTCTTTTAGGGTTAATTTCCAAAATTGCAAAAATAAAGACATTTTCAGAGTTTTTTTTCCCAACTGTCTCTTGCAGTAAAGTATGCATTTATACAGTGACTTCACAAGGCACGTTCAAACTTGCAACTGATTCTCAATACATTAATATGAAGTGTCCTGCAGAAATTTGCGAGATTCCTAATAAAAATATATAAAAACATTTAATAAGTTAATTGTTTATCACAGTAGCATAATCCTTCACCAAAAACCTGTGAAAATTCCAGCCTTTATTTGAATTTATTTTAAAATGTATTTAGTGGAAAAAAATCCAATGTTACTTTGTATCTTATTGGCACCTCAGCTGTTTATACTTGGTACAACGCCCATTTTCTCAACTGGAAAACAATTCTTGACCTTTAACATTTCCTTACGATTTAGGCATGCATAGAGAGAAATCTGAGGTTCATTATGTGTCTGACACTAACAAGGTTCTCTTTGGAAGACAAATCGGCCCACAGCATCACAGATCTCCCACCATACTCAACAGAGGGCAGGCAATGCTTTTACACATTTTCATACTACTGTTTCACATCATACCCACCAATACTGTGAGATCTGCTCTGCTGCACTGCAAGTCCGCACTAAAATAAACTTGCATACACAATCTGGGACCTGGTGTAGGATTAGAGCGTACCCGACCATTAAATCCAAAATGAAAAATCCCAAATTGACAGTGAAAATGCCCATTGCCCACAATGCCCATTTTTCCACCATACGTACGTTGGATGCAAGAAAACATTAAGTGAATGAAAAGAATAGTTATTTTTACAAATCTATTCATCTTCACCAAGCCCCCTGCTCTTTATCCTTCAAGTAGCCTCAAATATCATGAATTACTGTAAAGGTCTGCTGTGGAAATCTGCTTTTTTTCTCCACACTTTCATCCTAACAGTTTCACTGAGATGGAACCAGTTTGAAGTTCCTGCATCATCTTGGTGTCAAATGCAGTTTCAGGACACAGGATCAACACTGATCCATTATCGATGGCTGCTTCTTTTAGCTTGGCTGCTCTGCACACCCATTCCTCTTTTCCATCAGTTGAAGTATTGTCTCACAGACACTGACATTTTGATTTTCATGTATTTTTGGTTCATTTTCCTCTTTTAAAAGGCAAGGTTTTCTGTACTAACACTTCAACATCTTCCTCAGTCAACACGCATGTTTCGCTTTTACAATATTAACTTTTCATTTGCAACTGATTTGCAAGTCTGTGTTGAATGACTGCTAAAAATATTTGGCTTTTTTATTGGAAGTTCTCTTGTAAATGATTTTTTTCTGTAAGGTAGCTGGAGTAGCTCATTAACAGCTTTAACTGCCGTTTAACTGCAGATTTAATTGCACATTTAAACTTGTTCAGATACCTAAATGAATTCCTGAACAGTTTTCCTTTCCTTGGTCTTAAAAACATTAGCTAGAGATTGAAACATTTTGCATACTGTTTTTAAGACATTTATCTACAGTCATATTATTTGACTGTAAGAAAACATTTCATTGCGTGATAACTGTGGTTAATTCTTTCCTAAAATAAAACAAAATAACACTGTCCAAACATTTTAGTTAATTAAGGGGCTCAAGTAAGATGCACATGTGGACTGCAGCAAATGTTGCAGCAAATTGCATGCCTAAAATCCAGGAAATAAATTTAACTTCTGACATGAAGTTGACATGATCAGGTGCAGCCAGTTTAATAGGGAACAGTTGTCCATTCATTTTCCACAGTTTCCACTCAGTGGACCTCGACTCACCTTGTGACGTATGGAGCAGAGTCACCATCAGGCAATGGACTCTCAGTTCCAGCAGCAGGTCCTGGATCACCTGCAGCAAATCATTTGGGATTTCCAGAGTCGACAGTGCCTCGTGACAACCCCTGGGTGTGAGAGGCACCATTAGACAACCAACAGTGGGTCTTAAATATTGTAGCACAGAGGAAGTCCCAAAAGCGACTGAGGCAAATGTTGGAAATCTCAGGGTGAGAACCTGACAGTATGGATGATCTGAGTGAACCAGGCTCCGGTCAGCTCCATCTTGTCCTCCCAGCCTCCATAAACACTAAGCTCTCCTTGCGGAAGAGTGGTGGAGAGGAGAGCGCCACGAATAAGCTTCACAAGCCTGTTTGTCACCTCCTCAATCATTTTCTACGAAAAAAGCAAAACAGAAAAAAAAAACAATTGTTCAAACCAGATAACATAATTTACAAAAAGAGCTGAATTTAAAATAAAAAAAGAGCCTCATACTTTAAAGTCATTCTGTCTCTGTCTGGCATTCTTCTTGGACTTTTCCACCTGGCCAGATTTCTCTCCAGTCTGCAGGAAGAAAAGGTTGAAAAGCAGTTAATTACCAGAATATTCTATGGTGGATTAAGAGACTGTAAACTCAGTGAAACATTTTCTTCGTTAAAACAATGGTACCCACTATCACAGAGAGGATAACTTTCCAGTTTGATTCCTCAGTCTGGAAAAATATAATGTTTTACATCATTTTGCATCTGGAACACTTTACAGTGTTTTCAAGGATATCACTGAGCCTATTCTGGTTTAGTTTTGATAAACAACCCTTTAGGTTTAGATAAAGGGAAAATAAATCTGCTATCGTAATTGTTCCTGGAAATCCTGCAAAAAATTGCCCATCACAAGATGTGTATCCCCAGCAATTTCATCCAGCTACCACTGGAGGATCACAAAGTGTTGCCAGATCCGAAGGGTCACAAAACTCCTCTGCATTTTCAGAGTTTGACCTAGAGGCAAAACACTGTGTGTGGATGAAGATTACCACCACAAAACGACCTGACCAAACCACCCCCACACTGAAGCATGGTGGTGGCAGAATCATACTGTGGGGAGGCAAGTCTTCAGCAAGGACAAGAAACTTGGACAGAGTTGATAGGAATATGAATAAAACTAAACACAAGGACATTGTGAAAGAAACATTTTAGGTAAGCAGATGTTCACCTTACAGCAGGACTATGACTCTAAATGTACAGCCAGAGCTACAATGAAATGGTAGATGGTATAGAGGAATCGGCAGAAGAGTTTCTAGATGTACAAAGCTGGTAGAAACAAACTACAAAAGACTTGCAGTTGTAATTGCAATGAAAAGTGGATCTAAAAAGGAGTCTGATTTAGAACCATAGTCTAATAAGGATGATTGTAGACTTTTTAAACTACAAAACCTAATCATTTTCTATTAATTTCAATTCTAAGAAAATATAAGAGAACTCCTCGGTGTCATCAGTTAGAAAATGTCTTTGCTGAAAGAGTGACGAGAAGCAAATCCAGTGTTTTTAATTCCCAAGTTAATGCTGACATTTCAAAAGCAAAATTTAAGTAAGCTAGAGTTGCCCCAAACATGCTTCTCCTGGCTGATACCATTTTCCGGTTTTATTTGGGGTCTGATCTGCCAATTACCACATTAACCAATTCCGATATTTTATTTTTGTAAAAGACTAAAACAGGCAAGAGAGAAAACAAATACTGCAAGTTCTTTGCTGGACCTATTGGTTTTGAATCCAACAGTAATTTAATGAATTACAGGATTATTTTTATTTATGCATCTAAGCATATGTCCCTAAGCTAACATTTATCAAAAATTTGAATAAACTCAATAAAAAAGCACATAAAACACTCTTGGTTGATGTTTAAAGATTAAAATGGTTGAAGTTCCTTCCTTTTGATCCACTTCATGAAGAGGAGTTTTTTTTTGTTTTTGACCTGCTGATCACAGATCAGAGCCAATAAAGTGATCAACTGGCCTTGGTGCATCTGTAAAGCAAACTGCTTATTCAATCAAGCTGTCCCTTCTCACTCTGGATGCTTCTGAAGTGTTTACCTCACTGAAAAGACTTCCATTAACGTAGGATATCCACAGCTTCCAGAAGTTTGGCAGCTGACCGATCACCACGTCTGAGAGTTTTTCCACAAACTGCACCTGCTGTGGGGTTTCAAAGGGCCACGCTAGAAGAAAGAAAAGCCTTTATTCACACAAACTCAAAGCTGTGTCATGATGTGTGGGTAATTACACAACAAACGCCTTCCAGGAAGACAAACATTTTTTTTTGTGGTCTTACTGTACTGGCTGATAAGAGATTCCCCTAAGCACTGTATATGACAGAAAGTGTTACACACATAAACATCAGTGTTGGGGCAGGGAAGCCCCTCTGCGGCACCTTGTGTGTGGGTGATTTTGCACTCACTGCTGGGTCGCGCAGACCGCAGACTGCCCCCTCTCTTCAAAGACGCAGAGTGGCCGAGCCTGCCGAGAGCCGCAGGACGGGCATCCCCCTCCAGTTCCAGAGCTCCGACACCCACTGACGGACACGGAGAGGATACAAAAACACATACTTTAAATATCAAATAATCAAATGAGCCATATTCCTAATTCCGAATTCCTCAATAAGCTGAGCAGGTTTTCACACCAAACAATCCTTCCCTGACTTGTCTTTATTTATGTTCTGATCCAGACCCACAGCTTAGAGAATGTCCAAGTTCTTGCCAGGGAGTGGAGCTTAGCGAGTACAGGGGTGAAGTGGGTTTAAACTGTCCACACTATCCTCAGTTACATCCAACAGAACACATCCAGTAGATGGCAACAGCGAGCCATGGAACTGCAATGAATGATACAGCTTTGCAGCCACACGGCCCTATATCACGGGGTGACACAGGTTTGGTGAAATTAATCTGGAAGAAAGCTTAAAAGTAACAGCAGGAGGGGTGAAAGTCACCAAACAGGAATGAAAGTGAAACAGCGGTAGAGCCAAGAAGGGAGCAAAGCTGCTGCAGTGAAAATGAAACTCAGGAGACAGGTTCGTGCAAATGCTGCAGAACGCCTACATGGAGTTTGTCTAAACGAAGGGAGACGGATGGCCACATTTCCAAAACATGTGTGTGTCTGACACACACAGAGAAAAGTGCACCGATGAGTCATGGGCTGAATGCAGTGTGTTAGCAAGCATTGAGAAATCCCCCAAACAAAGGAGCAAATGTGGTTTAGATGGTTGTGCACACAACACAGCAGCCTAGAAAATGTAAGGAAATTCTCATTTGAGTCAGGCTATCTGTAAACATATCACACACACACATATCCACACTCGACCTATATGGAGCAGAACAGAGTGTGCCTTTCATGTTTGCCTGTCTTTTTACAGGGATGAGAGCTGCTGTTGATCCAGGTGTCGGCTGAGGATTGGGAGTAAATGTGGAAGTCTGCAGGATTAAATCTGTGTTTGCGTGGCAATACTATGTAGTCACTTCTCAAAATGTAAAGGTTGAAACCTGCATGTGTTGCAGATAATGTATGCATGCCTTGTAGTGTTCCCCTTTATGTTGGAAGCAGAGATCACCGATGTTGAACACATACATAGTTACGGTGTCTTAAATGTATCTCCATTCCCTACCTACCATTCCGCATTTTAAAATGTCATAACCATAAACGTCTATGTATTTCGTAGACTAACACAAAGAAGTGCACAGTTATAAAAAGTTTTCATTATTTTTGTTTTACAAATGAAAGTCCGACTGTGAATAGACTATAGTGTAGGCATAAATCTCAGGCAAAATATATCTCACATTCAAGCTGTAAATCAGTTATATTTGTAAATCTCTCTCTCTCTCTGGATACTTAAAACTCACAAACAGTTTACTAAAAGATCAACAGCCTTTCTACATAAAATGTCTTGCTTACTGCATTGATGTAGGTAAAAGAAGTTTTGTTTAAATAGTTCCGTTTATAAAGGGGATTTGCTGGAAACGTTTAGTCATACATTAGCAACTTGTGCTGCTTTGCTTCTTCACAAGAAACAATCTCCTCGTTTATGGTTTGATAAAGATAGATGGCTCTAGTTTGCATTTACAACAATTCAGTGTGCGATTAATGGAGCGATACGAATGCCAGAACGGCCTTTGGCCTCTTAATATTGTCTAAGAAGCACAGGAAATGGAGAAAATGATTTCAGCTACTGCAGAGACAGCTGACCCATCACAGACAAACAATAATCCCTGCCATGTGTGATTGAATGTGATTCGAGGCGGAAGAGGAAGCAGCCAGCAGAGGGGATGGTGGAGGCACCCCTCAGAAGGGGGAATGTGGCAAGGTGAGCAAGGCGGGGAGGAAGAGTGGGGACAGGGGAGTGGGCTGGATGTGGTTTTGTGATGATGGCCGTTCAAGCGCTGGCTGGGTGGAGAGACGTTTCAAGAGGTTTCTCACAGTTGAGATGGTAAACAGCAACAAGGTGTGTGTGTGAGAGAAAGAGACGGGAAGAGATGGAGTGTTAAGCAGATTTAAATACAGATTATCTGCAACATTATAAAACTGAAAAAAATAAAAATAAAGACTAAAATTTTTATATGCTTCATGAAAACACAAAAAGACCATCTAGAATAATAATATTAATTTCTGTACATTATTTTAATGAAAGATCTCCTGAGCTGAACGGCAACAACTTATTTTTAACTGGAAACCGCTGCTGTGACTGTAAAAAGTTTAGGAAAAAGTGACTCCTTTTCCTCCGGACGGCAGGATCTTATTGTCTGCTTTGTGTATGCTGCCGGGTCAGCCACACACATACACGTCCTTTATAAATAAAATGCACGCATTATCCTCTTGCTTTAAAACTTAGAAAAATCAACAACTAATGATCTATATTTTAACCATCAAGTCAACTCCAAACCTCAACATGCCTGAGTCAGAGAAAAACTTGGAGAAAAACATTTACACATTTCTACCTCTCCTCTATAACCAATCTGTACATGCAAACTAGTGGTAAACAGCACAGACGTTGTCTTGCATTTCTCTAAATGAATGTTTTATCAAATAATGCTAAATTACATAAGATGTCATCAACCAAAATCTACTGAACATGAACTTCAGTTTGAAACAGCAAAATCAGCTTTAGACTTTGTAAGAAGTGAGGTCAAACATGTGAACTACAGGGTAGTGTTGTAGTCCAACATCCTGTAAGATTTTAGTAGAGACAAAGTCTACAGCACCTACAGCATGTGCTGGGGCGGTTCACAGCCGAGCGTGAAGCGGCTGGGATGAAGATCAGCTCCTCCAAGTCAGAGGCCATGTTACTCGACCGGAAAACGGTGGTTTCTCCTCTTCAGGTTGGAGGGGAGTTCCTGCCTCAAGTGGAGGAGTTTAAGTATCTCGGGGTCTTGTTCACGAGTGAGGGAAGAATGGAGCGGAACATCGACAGACGGATTGGTGCGGCTGCTGCAGTAATGGGGGTGCTGTGCCGGTCCGTCGTGCTAAAGAGAGAGCTGAGCTGAAAAGCGAAGGTTTCGATTTACCGGTCAGTCTACGTTCCTACCCTCACCTATGGCCATGAACTTTAACGAGTACAAATTCAAGACCAACACCAGTCTCAAGAACCGCAACACTACTACAGGAATCCTTCATGTCTTCTTGTCACAATTCCCAACATTTCCAGATTTATGTTTTCCACAGCGCTAAACTTTTTTTTCAGCTATTTTGCACAATATGAAAATAAAACTTCCCTAAGGAAGGAAGGAAGGAAGGAAGGAAGGAAGGAAAATCTAGAAATGCAAAATTTTTCCATACTCCTTCTTCTTCTTCCCTACTTAGCCAGACCTGGAAACCCTTTAAATCCCCCAAATTTCTAGACTTTTTAAGGCCTTTCAGCTTAATCACATTTGCATCTGAATGTTACAAAAAGCAGATTTCAGAATGTGTGAAAAAAAAAATGCGGAAGTCAGATCTTTTTGTTTTATGGAACAGTAAGGTTTATAGAGTAATTTCACTAAATTCAACAACTGCCAACAAAAGTGTATCAAACCCCAGATGGACTTTTAAAATGGCCTGCATTTTTATTTCCTCGTGTGATTTCACAGCTCACCGTAGCTTAATACAGTCTTTCCAAAGAAGCCAAAGTTGATATACATGCTACATTACTTTAAAGCAAAACCAAAAGATGATGTAGTTCTTCTTGGGAGCTAGTCTGCAGTCTCAGAATGATTAGATGTACATTAAACCAAACTATAAATATCACTCCTGTATATTTTTTTCAATGCATTTTACTCCTTAATGTTCAGTTTGCATGTTATTTTTTGTCTTCCATCTCATTTAAAGTGAATAGGCAAAAAGCAAACCAAGCCCCAAATCCATCAAGCCAGAGCCCCGGAAATCGCTGTTTCCCTTAGCATTAGACATGTATACGTTCCAGCTGTACAATGTGAAGCAGCCCCCTCTCTAGCAGTGTTTGCCTGAAATGTACGTGTCTGAAGTGTGGTCAGAGAATCGCACGTCTTCCTATCCACATTTTTCTGACGGCTGATTTTAACAGAGGAAAAGCTTAATTGGGGTTAATTGTTCCAATCCATCTGTAAAGCTGTGCGTGAGGCAGTGGGAGAGAGTTTGTGTGTGCGGCAACATGTCAGGACCTGAAACCCAAATCTGAAGCCAGCGCTGCCTTGCTTTCATCTTATTCATATGCTCGTGAAAAAATAAACACGTGAGCCATGAACAGAACAGGCCTGGGAGGGTGGTGACGAAGCGGGAATGTGAGCAGAGGACTGGTGTGACGGAGACACAGCTGGATTTCGCTTCACTCAGCTACCTTCAGGCTCAAAAAGGACAGAATTGGAAATGCAAAATAGGGGGCTAAGACTAATATTATGTGCCGTTAGTTACCTCTTTTACCGCTGATGAACTCATCTCTGCAGTTTTGCATCAGCTGCAGGATCCACTTGTGCTGAGCATAGATACACTGCCAGGCTGGGTCCCCTGGGGCATGCAGGTCTGAAAGGTACCTACAGTGGACAAAAACACAGACCTGACAAATGAGATTAAAACCTAAAGATGAATGAAGGATCTTAGCTTGAGTTTTGTGTAAATCTCTCTCTTAATAAGTGTAAACAGTAGAAGACAGAAAATCAATTCAAATCTCTGCCAGCATGTACTCAGAACAAATTAAAAATGTATCTAAATGACACAAATATAGGCGACACATCAAATGGTAAAATAAGGAGAAGTTGACTGAAATTGTTAAAGAAGCTGGTGATCTATTAACTTTTCAGCCTCATAACCCAGTTCTTTAAATATGTCGATATTCCTTTATGTAGTTTTTATAAATACGCTGCAAACAGTTAAAACCGTTTAGGGGAAACAAAATAGTCAAAATTAACTGTTACAACCTCCATTGGTCTTGCTGGGCCAGAAGGTACATCAAATGCATATTCAGATTAGATCAGAATGTTTCAGGCCAGGCGCATAGGACAGAAATTAAAGGTTTAGCACCTCTAGTGGCAGATGGAAAAATAAAGAAAATTGGAAAATCTAATTAAATTACATATCAATTAAATATCTTTAGTAAGTAAGCCCAAGCAAGAATTATTTCGCTTATATCAAATCAACTTTATTTGTCAAGTTTGTGCACTTTGTGAAGCTTAAAAGTTACTATTATATTTTTCTATAAATAAAGAATTATGGACTAGACAAATTAAACAATACAAAAAAATTAAAATCCAGTAAAAACCATTCCGATCCTGCAATGAAATGAAGGATGTCGACACAATTAGAAAGAAATGATCGGAGCTAGAAAAAGGACTTCTGCGTTTTCCTTAAAAGTAAAGAAATATTTAATGCAAAAGTTAGAAAGTTAAAAGCATGCATCGGACCAGAAAATCATAATGATTTTTAATAAGAATAAAAATCTGTTAAATTGCTCTTTGTGATGAGAGACATTGAAAAACTCAATCTATTTTTGTTTAACTGTAAAATATACATCCCACAGTAGGTACTATTTTTACAGATTAATTCTTACAATAAATAAGAAACTAAGCAATTAATTATAAAAAAAAAAAAGACCTGTTTATGTATATAGCAAAAATAACTCAGAGGAACATTATTTCTGCAACTGTAAAATAAATCCAGGCTTGAATCGGGCATTTAAAGTATTCTTTGATCATTTGAACTCCAGTCCATCCTAGAAATCCTAATTCATCTCAAAGGAGTTTTAATTTCCCGGACGCCCCTTCAGCGTCCTTTGGGATGTCAGATGATTCTGCCTCTGAGATTTGGCCTTGTTTCTTCTGCCGTCATCCAGTAAACCAGCCGCTCGTTTGTTTCTCATTAAATGGCATCTTTTCAAAAGTTTGAGCGAGACCCACACGAAGAAATGCACCCAGCTCCCACCCTCCACACGAAGGGTAAACAGGAGCTGAGTGGGCGTGAGGAGCTGTGCCTAATGCATTGGGATGAAAGATGTTACCATGTGGTCGGGAGCTGGTCTCTGTGATCCTGACAGGTTGGTACTAACAATAATAAATCGGCACAGACCGCAAGTATGGACGGACGGATACATGGAGGGGAAAAAAAGGAGCAAAAAAGGTGGAGGAGTGAAGAAAAATAGAAGCAAAACAAGTGGGCCACATAAAAAAAAGATGAGAAGATTCATGAACAGAGAAAAGTGAGAGGCAGGGAAAAAAAAGAAAAATGGATGGAGGTTGAAGTTTTAGTAAACAAAGATAAACAGACATGAAAGAAACCAAAATGAGAGCAAGAACAAATTATAAAAGATTTATCATGACTTTGTATTGGATATTTTGAGGGTGAACGCAAAATGATGACTGTTCAAAGCACAAGGACATAGCCTTTGTGTAACCAAAATCAAAGGTTGAAGACACACAGAGAAAGACAGATGATGCAGAACAGTCAGGGAGGATTATAGAACTGTGGGGAGACCTGATGTATCTCTTTTGGTCATGAAGAGTCGACGGCGTCTGTAGCAGTTTTTCCAGCAGGAGATTTCCCAGAGCTTTGATTCTCATCTCAACCTCCGCGTAGACTGGAGTGCAAAACGAAAACAGTTTTATGACATCACAGATTTACTTTGTACCATTTATTCGTTGAGGCTAAAAGGTTCAAGAAGTGCAGAAAAAAATCTAGAATTTACCTTTTTTGAAAACGGCAACTTCAGTATTCCCAAAAAGAGATTTGGCTTTCTCATAGTCATTAATCACCACATCGTAATCTCCCTGGAAGAAAAAAATAAATAAAAAAATCAGTTAATAATGCAGCATTCTTCTTCCTATCAACTCATCAATCATGACACCCACTGTGTATGAAAAGCCTCTCTAGCTCCACCCTCTGGCTGAAAGTCGCCCAAGCTGGACCCCAAAACAAACACACAAGACAAACTGAGGACAGACGAAGCCGAAGCAGAGCTAAACTGCATGAAAGACTTCAAATCTCCATCTTGTTGGCCAGTATTTTCTAAATTCCTACTAAAATAAAGTCTGTTTAAACACTTTCAGGCACAATTTTAAAACAGTAGGAAATATAAATGCACAGAACTGGAGTTTCTCTATGATAGACCTTCAAAACACTAAATACACAAAACCTTAACACAGCACATAAAAGTACATGCTTGTACTTTGGCATATTATCTGTTAGGAGGTAAAATCATTACAGACAGAGAAACAAGCTGCGAAGGCATTTAATGATTAGTCTGCTTGGTGAAAAGTACTTCACCTTCCCTTTACTTCAAGTGTTTCATGTAGACTTTATTCTTGTAAAAGGTTCTGCGAAATTACAAGCCAAGACTTTTACTAAAACTATGATTTACTGTCATACTGCATTTATGCTCCAACTAGGGATGTCATGACACACCAACTTCAAACTCCATATCAATACTAAGAAAAATACTAACTACTTGATACCATTTTCAATACTACGGCAACTGTTTTTGAAGGTACACAGTCAAAAAATTATTTATTACAATATAGCAACTTTTTAGCTTCCTTAATTAGGGCAAAACCAAGAAGTATGGAATTATTTAATGCTCCTTTAGAAAAATATATGACCTGAAAGTGTTGCTTAAAACGGGACACAAGGTAGTAATTAGTACAAGTGTTAATATCCTTTATGGAAGAGAGTACCTTTAATACAGTCATGCAATCATTTTATTTTATTATAATTGCTTATATTTAGTGTGCAACTGTATGCTTTCATTTGCCTTTCAATTTGCTGTCGATACAAATAAATTTTACTACTGTGGAACAAAAAGGTATTATTCTATACTAAAATAAATTGTGTTTAAGTAAAAACATAGATTTGGCACATACAAAACGTATTTTTTACAGTGTAAAAAAGGATCTGGTCCATGCAAATGTATTCAGCAGCAATACTGTATAATTTATGCCTTTAAGGGATTTTGCATAATATTTTCTTTATTATTGGCCACATTAGCCTCTAAATTGCTGAGCCGTCAGCTATTTTTAATTTTACTGCCTTAATTCGTACTGCTGTAGAACGGAGAGTTCAAAGCTGCGCACCTGCGAGGCGCATCTCGACAGGGGGGGTTGACAGAACACCGTCAATGGGCTGTCCATGTTCGTGATGCTAACCTTTAAACAGATAGCGTTAGCTTATGTCGTCTGGAAGGTTTACTACTTCATTGTTGCAGATACAGGAGCTTTTCTGGCCTTTTTAAGTTGCTCTGAAACATCAGTTTCATTGCATTAGCTTGCAGCGGTAGCATCTGCGTAGCTAGCATGTGGCATTATTCCAAATTTTTTTCCTGTCCGTCTGTCTTGTAGGGAAAGTACCTCCGAACAACCCTTTTATTTTGTCAGCTAAAACGAGTTGCATATGATTTTTTCTGGATCAACTCGCCATATTAGCAGGGTGTAAAACTCCCAGTGACAGCTCATGGTTTCGGTCAGTTGAGGCTGCAGGGAGGGGAGGGGCTGAGTGTCTGTTATTGCAGCGCTGCTGCTGGAAAGTGTCACAATTTGGGCAAATGTGAATGGGTCAGTTAATATCAGTTTTGACGCAAATGAGAATCTTTGAATAATTTATTTTTCTAGTATCAATTATATTGAAATATGAACCATTTTGACAACCATAGCTTTAACAAATCTACTTTTTGAGTTCAAGTTATTCCTAGCCTAGAGTGTTCGCTATTCTCTCCATGACGAGGCATGGGTCGGTAGGAGAGTCTCATGATACAATGATCCTGAGTAAAAATACCTTTGTTCTATTATATTTACAGAAATATTTAAGGCTGAATTGTAGAAAATTGGAAAAGCAAAAAATAATGTTATCCATGAAATGCTTTTTGATTTCCATACAGAATCTTAAGCCTCTAGAACAGGGGGTCTTAACTCAAGTTACCCTGGGGGGCCACTGAAGGCAGACACTGGGTGTAGTTGGGCCACATCAGACATTCCACAAAAAAATTGGGACAGACACATGGGGCGCCCTTGTGCCCATGTCTCCCATTGTTCCTGAAATTGTCTGTGCTCATCACCAACCTTTCTCTTCATTGCAAGCTTTGAAAAATACATGAATAGCGCTGTGTGCCAAGATATATATTCATTTCAATTGGAGTCACTCTCAAAATAAAGTTTAAAGTGTTTAGCCAACCAGCGACACACTGAGAACGGCATTTCAGCAATGTGCGTCATTTCCGCTCCTTCTTTCTGTAACAACAGTACGGCGTAAAAAGAACAGTATGGCAGCAGCCGTCTTTCTTTGTGCGCTAGGTGTTCTTGTCTTTCATTATGACATGGACATCATGGCATTTGTAGATGGTAGAAAGTACTGGCATAGCGAGCGCAAAAAAGGCAACTGCTACCTGGCTGTTCATTATCAGCCATGTTGTTGTTCTAAGCTTAGTAATAGAAACAAGTAAAACAAATTACAAATATCTTTGTAATGTTTATTTAGTGAGGTATTTACTATGGAGTAACATGTTTTGATGAGTAAATCTTTTCTCGCAAATTATTCAGTGCATTTCAGTCACGTAAAATATTTTTTTAATAATTTGTCCATGAATGTCACATCATTGCAGAGGAAGCGTGGAGTGCATGAAGCCGGGACAGTGGGATACCATTATTAATTTATTATACACAAACCATGGGATGTAGCCATGGAAGCGTTTTTATTAGCTTTCATTTTCTACAATAACTCCATGGATGCAGTGGGCACTACTAAGCTACTGGCGTTGTACGTCCTAGCCAACACCAATGTTCTGTTGACTATATGGCGAGGCGGGTAGAGCTGGCTGAGTTGCTCCGTCGGAGGCCCACTCCCCTCAATGACATCGTCAACTTCTCATAAGAATCGTGAAATGATTCTTTGCTTGCTTCAAACCCAGCCGATGGCCCACCCCAGGGAGCCATAGTGTGATTGGTAGATTCGTTCAGCTCTAGCTTGTGCAATAATAAAAGGGGCCTTACACATACAATGTGGTAAACGGCCATTCATAAAATCTCATGGGCTGCACTAACAATAAACTTTCATATCAAGGTAGGGCCACAAAATATCGTGCGACCGCGAGTTTGAGTCCCTTGCTCTAGAGTAAACATCTGCTAAATCTAGTAGTTTTCAAGTTCTTATCAGGCAGAAGCCATTCATTGCACCAGCTTAAATTTGACCATTACTCTTTAAACATTGATCATGCTGATGATAATAAAAGCAAGGATAAAAATACATATTTTCTCACACTCCTTGCCCTATTTTTAAATGGTCTTAGATAGCTCAAGTAATAATCTCCCAAATATAAGGCTCCTGTCTTTTTCAGGGTGTTTGTCGTGTTTTTGTAGGTCTCTAGAACTTTGTCTTGTCCTGTTAAATGTCATCACTTTCTTCAGAGAACACCAATTCAACCATTTGCATATTTGTATATTGCTGGGTTGACAAATATTTTCGAAAAATGAATGAAACCACTGTAGTTAAGCCCTGGTTCAAATTCTTGGCAACCAGGCCATGAGAGTGCACACAGGGCCTCACTTAATGGATTTGCTCCCTCACGCTCCACACCGGACTCCAATACTCTCCAACCTTCCTATTAAACGACCATGAGCTACGGAAGTATTTTGCATGTTCAAACCCCCCCTGGGAACTCTCATCTACCGGGAGCCCAATGTTTTTTAATAGGTCTTTGGAGACTCCACTAAGAGCTAGTGAAGAGTGTCCATCCTTGTTTAGTAACTGCAAACTTGAAAACAAGAAGCTCTCTGCATCTGAAGCGAAGGCCTTAAAGAAATGGGATCCAACACACATTGTTCCTAATGAAGACACTTAGAACAAAATGTTAACATGAAAAGAGCACAAGTATTGCAACCTTTTTTTCTAAAGTTATACAAATATCCTGGAAAGTCATAAAATATATTGAAGGTTTTTTAATAATAAAGGCATCCATTTTTTCCCAACTATACACTCTGTTTTAAAGAGTTATTAAAGCTTTCATCTGATCTAAATCCGGATTGCTGAGGACTCCTACCATTAACAGGATGGCGTTTAAGCAAAGATCAAGTGGCTTTTATTTAGCATTTTTCACCCGTTTACATGCTGGGATTTCTCATGTTCGTGGAAAGTACCTTCTGAATGTTACGTTCTATGTTGAGCGGCAGGTTAAAGAGAAACTTAAACCGTTGCAGCACGTTGAGCGCATTGCGTGTGGAGTCAGCCTTGTCTTTTCGTCCTAGGACCTCCTGGAAGAGAGTATCTGCAGTATCGCTCGCTCCTGTGAAAAAAGACGGGAGTGAGAAAAAGTTATGAGTGAGAGCGAAGGAGGTGGGAGAAAATGAGAAACTGGGATACTGTATAAATAAATGTTAAACACCACATTTCCCTCATAGTCCCGGTCTCTGGTTTTCCTCTTGCTCGGGATGTTATTAGACGCAAAAATGAGGAATAGGAGCAGGAACTAAACAGCTCAGAAGAAAGTGACAACTATCTACTTGGTGGGACTTAAGCAGAACTAAGAGGCTTCGTGGGTGGCCTCTTCTGGGCCGTCCAATAGAAAAAAACAAAGTTGTTCTAATCAAAACAAAACCCCTCTGCCCACAACAAAATCCCTGAAAAGGAAAAGGGTGAGCAATAAGTAATATCTAACATTTTTCACTCACCAGTCTCACTTATTAAGGAGATGACATTTAACAAAGCTGTTTTATGATTGGCTGAATGGTGCTGTGTGTTAGATGCATAGGGTTTTGGGTGGATGAACGGAGCTCTAGGCCCGCTGCACCATCGGCCTTAATGTCCAGGTTCAGAGGGATGAAAGATATGTCCGGCTAAGCGGTTTATTTACTCTTCACTTAGGGAAAAGGGCCAGCTTATTGACCTCACATTAGAGTGGCCCCATTATCATGTATGACCCACTGGGGTGGGACACAGGGTTTGATGAGAGATCAGCCTATTAAAGAGAGGAAGACCAACGGAGCGCTACAGGAACACACAGATGTACAGGTTCCAGCACAGTTTTCCCTTCAAAAATCGACCCTATTCTGACTCAGATTTTCTGGCATTGCTGTTTTGTTCCCTATGTCTATTCTATTTTATTATTTTCTATAATAGAATTGATGTATACATCTATTCAGAATAGATAATGTGGATTGCCATTGATATACACATTGCAAGTTCCAAAAGTAATAGGAATTTCTCTTCGACGATGCTTTAGTATTTACATTTAAAAGAAAATAGATGAACACAGATGCAAATGGATAAGAATATGCATAAAATTAATAAAACCTTTTAAAACAATTCAAAATGTTCCCTATGGATTTTTTGCAGACACTTCTGGAGTGGAATGTCTGGAAATATGAAACCCGGAATAAACAAAATTACAAATGCATCTATGCAGGCTGGTATGTTTGTAGGTAGCAGGCCTGCATGATATTCAAAAAACATGTTAAGTGCGATGATATTGGTGAATGCCAAGATGACACTTAAGTTTAGATAAACAAATATTGAACTAAAATAAATAAATAAAATAAATGTCTTTCTGCTTTAGGCTTATTGCACATACAGACAATAGTGCGTAGTCTATCCAGCTACTGAAAAAACAAAAACATTCGTTGTTTGCATCTCCATGATATGGCTTCATTAAAAAAAGTTGTATCTGGCTACATTTGCTGCTTTGGCCAAAAAACCTCTTGACTTCACCAGAACATTGTGGAAATCTAAAAAATTTGCATTAAACAGACATCAACAAATATGTTACTGGCATAGAGAGTCTTAATGCACTGCATTTCTGTAACTAGCTAATGTTTATTGTAGTCCTAGCAGTTTTTCGTGCTAAGGATGCTGTGTACAGTAACTTATTTGCGAACAATAAATTTGTGATCTAGTGTGAAGCCCTACTTTTTCATATTAATTAAGATGCAGGAATGTTTTTCAGACAAACTTAAAAGATAAAGGCCAGAACCAAAAAACCTCTACCTGGTGTAATTCTTTATAAAGGCGTTGCCCATTTTGTTTCACTGAAATAAAAATCAATCTTACGATTTAGGATGTTTTCCAGTCGCTGTGTCATCGATCCCTCCACCTTCTCTGTGCCATCCGATTCCAGCCTCTGGTGAATCGCTGGAAGAGAACGAATAATTTTAATGATAAAGCCTCCAAAATGAAAAACATTACAGTTACAACTTAAAGCACAGAAATCTGAAGAAAAAAACGATTCCTGTTCTCTAAAGTGCAGTGGGACAGATCACCAAAGATGTGAACATTTTTAGCTTCATGAACTGAAGGTAAAACAACAAACAGGCTCTGCCTTAGTGGTAGATGTGAGATAACCCCGCCGGTTCTCCACTCACAGACGCGACTATTGAACCCACCAGTGACTGTTCCCACACTGAAAGGACGTGACCTCGCCCCAGCCTGGATCAAGTCGCACAACTACAGCCATTAACACCACAGTTTGGTGGTTTTGGGACATTTAAACCCCTTTGACCAAGAGCGGGGTAAATATGGATGTAAAATGTCTCATTTGTCTGAAAAAATAACACATTCTTATGCCAAAAATGAGGGGGGGGGGACCCTCTCATGGCTTGTAGCCATCACTTAGCATGAAGAGCTTCATACCAGAGAGGGAATTTGAAAAAACGCAATGAAGGGAGGAAAAAAACCCAGAGGGAAAAAAAGAGGGAGAGAGAGTGGTGGGGGTACACCAGTAAATAAATAAATGGTGTTCAGTAGTGGGCAGCTGGGTGCTGAGAGCTTAGGGTGGGTTTATTGACAGAGTGGAGAAGAGGTGGAGAGGCTTTAAAAGACGATCTCCTGCATACTTGTGTAGCGACACCAATATGCACAAGAACCGCTTTATCTAAAATATGGAGATGACCATTAAACAGTTACGTTAGAGCAGTAAAAATGGCTTTTAGCTGAGTTTTACAAACAATGAGAAAGGGGAGATTACCATTGTTCTGATCAGACAGAAAGAAGCAGAGGAGACTAAGGTATTATTGAAACACATTATTCAACAACACCACTGCCTAATCAGTAAGGACGTCACTACAAACCAGCAGTAAATGTGACTGAACGCAGGTTAAGACAGAAAAAAGGAGAGCACGCGTGTGTGTATGCAGGATTGATAGGGCTGAAAACAAAGGATGACACACACTGCAGGTCTGCTTCATGTCTCCAGACTGCCCTTTGCCCCTCTGCCAGCTGCCTGTCCTCTCATGCTGAGAGGCCTGATGACGTTACAGTTAAGCTAAACATCAAGTCAGAATCCGGAGAACACACGAAGGCAGGTCCTGAGGAAGAGCCGCAGCTCCTGCTTCACTTCCTGGAGCCATTCGGCAAAAAAAGGAAAAAAAGAATAAAAATAAGAATACAGTGTCCCTGGTTTCTAAAGCTGGAGATGTTTTGACTCCTGCTGGGGCTGGGGACGCGGGGAATAGCCCTGGGAATCTTTCATTTTTGGACCACGGTAGCAGTTCCGTTTCCTGCATCACTGGGAGACTTCCTTTTAACACAACAATGAAAAACCTCAAATTTCAACAATTTAGCAGAAATAACCTGCTCCTCCCTCACAGCCTGTCACTCATTCAATCAGCCAGAATGAGTATGTCTTAAATGAATTGGCTCAACTTGTCACTCAGGCTCCATAAACAGACAGTCTGCAGGGATGAAAACCCTCCATCTTTTAATTGCTCTGCAAACCCCTGAGGCTTGCAGGGATTAACAACAGACATTTCTCTTACTGTAAAAATATTGATGATATTCAACAAACAATAAAACGTTCAAATTTAAACAAAAGTTAACAAAATGCTTGAAAATTACATAAGCATGATTTGGTATATCTTTCACAGTCCTCAAACTGTTTGGATTTTTTTTGTAAGTCTAAAACACACTCTTTTCCCCAGTTTTGTTTTTCATAAAAAAGTAAACATTTCACAATGTGGGTTTAATAGAATTAGAGATGAAATAATCAGGCTTTTACTGGCCGATACAGAGTTCCCGTTTCCTTTGAGATCATACCTGCTAAAGGGTGGGAGAGTTACCTGCTAATTCCAATTCTGATTTTCTTTAAAGAACATTATACTGCAGACTTCTTGGAAAAGGCAGCTGTTTTAACTCAGAAAATGAAAATTAAGGTATTGGAAGATTAGAAAACTGTTTTTAGTTCTGCTGCATTGATTGAACTGCATCTTGTCACCATTTCTTTTTACAACTCAAAGTTTGGGATGGGCAATAATCGTAGTGTTTATCAATATTGTGAAACTTTTTTAGCATAACACGCATAGAGATTTATTGTGACAACAATAAACTGATGATGTTTGCAAACCCCAAAACTGACAGTATTGTTTGGATTGTTACTTTTATTATCTTCCCACAATTAAGAGCATTAATAAACATCAATATACTTGAAAATAGGATTAAATGTAGTTATTGTGTGGTGTTTAGCAATGTAATCTGTAAAAATGTTAAGTCCAGTGGAGGGTCCTTCATCAATGGTAGCAATACTTATCTGCCAGCAAAAACATAGTTTATCCAAGTACTAGTAAAAGGCATGAATTTTATGATTTTAATGGAATATTTCAGTTTATATTTTCAATACACTAGAAAAACTCACTGTTTGATGTTGCTTTCAAAGCTCTACGAGGCTTTCCTTGTTTTATACGTACAATAAAGGTTTATAAGTTCGCTGTGACGTAACAATGTGCTGCCATTTGGAGATTATTCTGCCACAAGCAAAAATTACAAATTGCATCCCTACAGAAAGTAGTATTTGCATACTAATCCAAAACAGCATGGAATTCTGCTACAATGTTTGGGTGGGTTGTAAAATGCAAAAGAGTTTCTTACAAAATACTTGATTTGATAGAGATGGTTTCAGTAAACCAAACAGGAAATCAACTAAAAGTTATTAAGTCAGGAACAGAAAAATGTTTGAAAGAAAGTAGACTGCAGTTGTTTGCTCTGAACGTTTTCCATCCATCTCATTTCTTTACCCAGGGTTGGCCTCTCTCCCTTCTTTCCACCTTGCATGCTGCATTAAAAATAAGCCCAGACTTCAATTAAAGTCATGATTAAAACTCTCACATGTGAGCTGAAAGTAAACAAGAAGGGAGACGAGAAGTCACGATGGTGACAGAGTGTCTGCAGGCACAGCAGCAACTTTCAACGCAGCACATTCTTTAAAACGCAACAATTTCTTTAAAATGCCAACAGCCGCCTCTCAGGTGAGCTTGTTCTGGACTGACTCAGAACAACGAAGGCGTGCCAAGCTCTTTACAGACACAAAGAGGGGATTCACAGTTGCTCAGACAGCTGTAGCCGCTGCAGTGAACTTCTGCAGGGTTGACTCCAACTGGCTAGCTCACAGGCTGCATGCCGGCTGGTACGATGGTCTGGCCAACCATACACAGTGTAAAGAGCATATCCTCTACCCAGCTACTCGCTCTCTGTTGCAGCTTTATTTTTCAAGACAGAGAGCCAAATGATGGCCTGGAAACGATGCCGCGAGGCAGTAATGAGTCACGGCGAGAAGACATGGGGTCTAGAAGTTTGAAAATTAACTTTCAAGTAGCACAGCCAGTCCAAATATGAGACGATATATTTTCCCCTCTTTATGAAGGTAAAAGGAAATTATTAAAATTTTGACACAGGTTTCTTGCAACTGGCAACATGAAAACAAATTATGTTTTAAAAGTGAAAAAACAGAAAAGCTCTCCCCAGAAATGATAGAAGTCAAAGACATTTCCTTCTGAGTTTTTAAGAATAATTTACACATTTATCAGTAGCTATAATCCTTCTCCTGATGCAATTTCAATGTAATGTATATGATAGTAGTGGCATCAGGAACAACTAGTGGTCAAAAGGCATTTATTTAAAATAAACGTTTTACCTCAAAAACAGTTTCAGCTGAATGTCTTTGGTTTCTAAGTTGTATTGGACAATGGAAACAATTTGCACTAAACCCTAAAATGAACCCTACAAACAACTTCCTGAAGATAGTTTTGGTTCCTTATAGGTTAAAAATTATGACAAAGTAACTAAACTCGGGAACTCCAAAATTAGGCATAAATCTAATAAGCTATCACACTGTGCTTGAAAACGCCTGGTTGACTGTTAATGTTTGCTGCATTTAGTTTGTATATATAGTCTTTCAATGATTACATTTAAAAACTCTAACAGCAGTGGGAAAAACAAAGTACACCCTTGTAGCTTAGCTCGCATCAAAGAGGGACAGTAGCAGCCAAGTGCTGCTAGTAAAAGGACTTAAAAACTGATTTGTGATCACTTCCATAAAAGCAGGTCAGTTAGCTGGTCTGAACCATACATATGTGTGTTACAGCAATGCCAAGAAAGACATCAGCAATGACCTTATTATAAAACAATAAAATCCAAGGGGAAACACTGATTCGGAAAAAGACTGAACAAGAACAGCCTGTTTGGAAAGGTTGAAGGACAACATCTCTTCAGCAATGTTCTTTAGATAGATGAGTCCAATGTTTTGATAGCTGGCCATACTGTACAGCACCACGTCTGGAGAAAACCAAACACGAGCATGTCATCAGCAAATGCTGATATGCTGTCTTCAAGTCATCTATGGAGTCCTCTCCAAGTATTCCAAACTGAAATTTAAGGCCACCTGGATGACAGCTGAAGCTTGGCCCAAACTAGGTCATGGAAACAGTGAAGCACATTTGTAAAAAATAGGCAGGAGAATGACAAAAGTCATAAAGAAAATGACTGCTTGGTGCTGTAGATGATTCTACAAGCTGTTTCAATGTTTTTCACACAGTTTCTCCATTTCAGCCTTACATTAAATGACTAACATGACAGTGTGGAATCTGTTGTGAGTTTTTCTACACTTCAGGTGATACTTCAATCATTTTAGAACTGTGCAAACATCTGATCATTTTTTTATGTCCTAATATCTAAAACCCTAGAACTGAAAGAGGGAATACCTTCTGTGACCCATCCATTTGGGTCACAGGTTAGTTAGTACATACACGGTGCACTGCTTCCTGCAACCTTTCCAGACTGTTCACTTCCCTTTGGTGCAGTGGGCACACAGTAGGCACGCTCAGTCTAAACGTGAGAATGACTCTGCATTGTTCCCATTGGTCATATTGGATCCGTTATCAGTTCTATCAGTCCTAATACTCTGGCTCGCATTGTGTTGGGCTGCTCCGTTTATTTAGATTCAGCCACTAACAATGAAAACATTGCCTCTCCTCCAACCGGAGCACAAACATACGGAAAGCAATAATAATAAAGATGGAGGCAGAAAAGTGTACATATAAATAGTAAGAGGAAGTTACTGAGTGGCTGTGGTGGGAGCAGAGTGTAAACAGACAAAAGCATGAATGATGAAGTGAACAATTGATTTGAGGTACCTGGCAGAGTGACAGCGGTCTGACTCTGCCACCTTGAAATCTTTTTGGCATCTGAAGGTCAGCGAGTGTGAACATGTGCGTGCTTTTCTAACCACTTTTCAGAGTCAAGCAAGGCTGGATGTGACAGGTGAGAGCCGATCTCATTTTGATGGAGGTGATTTAACCATGTTGTGGTTGGCTGCTGTAACTGTAGCAAAGAGAAGAGGGTTT